>NC_089552.1:0-649999 GCF_040115645.1 Euwallacea fornicatus
AGCTAACCTGAACTAACCTGAACTAACCTGAACTAACCTGAACTAACCTGAACTAACCTGAACTAACCTGAACTAACCTGAACTAACCTGAACTAACCTGAACTAACCTGAACTAACCTGAACTAACCTGAACTAACCTGAACTAACCTGAACTAACCTGAACTAACCTGAACTAACCTGAACTAACCTGAACTAACCTGAACTAACCTGAACTAACCTGAACTAACCTGAACTAACCTGAACTAACCTGAACTAACCTGAACTAACCTGAACTAACCTGAACTAACCTGAACTAACCTGAACTTAACCTGAACTAACCTGAACTAACCTGAACTAACCTGAACTAACCTGAACTAACCTGAACTAACCTGAACTAACCTGAACTAACCTGAACTAACCTGAACTAACCTGAACTAACCTGAACTAACCTGAACTAACCTGAACTAACCTGAACTAACCTGAACTAACCTGAACTAACCTGAACTAACCTGAACTAACCTGAACTAACCTGAACTAACCTGAACTAACCTGAACTAACCTGAACTAACCTGAACTAACCTGAACTAACCTGAACTAACCTGAACTAACCTGAACTAACCTGAACTAACCTGAACTAACCTGAACTAACCTGAACTAACCTGAACTAACCTGAACTAACCTGAACTAACCTGAACTAACCTGAACTAACCTGAACTAACCTGAACTAACCTGAACTAACCTGAACTAACCTGAACTAACCTGAACTAACCTGAACTAACCTGAACTAACCTGAACTAACCTGAACTAACCTGAACTAACCTGAACTAACCTGAACTAACCTGAACTAACCTGAACTAACCTGAACTAACCTGAACTAACCTGAACTAACCTGAACTAACCTGAACTAACCTGAACTAACCTGAACTAACCTGAACTAACCTGAACTAACCTGAACTAACCTGAACTAACCTGAACTAACCTGAACTAACCTGAACTAACCTGAACTAACCTGAACTAACCTGAACTAACCTGAACTAACCTGAACTAACCTGAACTAACCTGAACTAACCTGAACTAACCTGAACTAACCTGAACTAACCTGAACTAACCTGAACTAACCTGAACTAACCTGAACTAACCTGAACTAACCTGAACTAACCTGAACTAACCTGAACTAACCTGAACTAACCTGAACTAACCTGAACTAACCTGAACTAACCTGAACTAACCTGAACTAACCTGAACTAACCTGAACTAACCTGAACTAACCTGAACTAACCTGAACTAACCTGAACTAACCTGAACTAACCTGAACTAACCTGAACTAACCTGAACTAACCTGAACTAACCTGAACTAACCTGAACTAACCTGAACTAACCTGAACTAACCTGAACTAACCTGAACTAACCTGAACTAACCTGAACTAACCTGAACTAACCTGAACTAACCTGAACTAACCTGAACTAACCTGAACTAACCTGAACTAACCTGAACTAACCTGAACTAACCTGAACTAACCTGAACTAACCTGAACTAACCTGAACTAACCTGAACTAACCTGAACTAACCTGAACTAACCTGAACTAACCTGAACTAACCTGAACTAACCTGAACTAACCTGAACTAACCTGAACTAACCTGAACTAACCTGAACTAACCTGAACTAACCTGAACTAACCTGAACTAACCTGAACTAACCTGAACTAACCTGAACTAACCTGAACTAACCTGAACTAACCTGAACTAACCTGAACTAACCTGAACTAACCTGAACTAACCTGAACTAACCTGAACTAACCTGAACTAACCTGAACTAACCTGAACTAACCTGAACTAACCTGAACTAACCTGAACTAACCTGAACTAACCTGAACTAACCTGAACTAACCTGAACTAACCTGAACTAACCTGAACTAACCTGAACTAACCTGAACTAACCTGAACTAACCTGAACTAACCTGAACTAACCTGAACTAACCTGAACTAACCTGAACTAACCTGAACTAACCTGAACTAACCTGAACTAACCTGAACTAACCTGAACTAACCTGAACTAACCTGAACTAACCTGAACTAACCTGAACTAACCTGAACTAACCTGAACTAACCTGAACTAACCTGAACTAACCTGAACTAACCTGAACTAACCTGAACTAACCTGAACTAACCTGAACTAACCTGAACTAACCTGAACTAACCTGAACTAACCTGAACTAACCTGAACTAACCTGAACTAACCTGAACTAACCTGAACTAACCTGAACTAACCTGAACTAACCTGAACTAACCTGAACTAACCTGAACTAACCTGAACTAACCTGAACTAACCTGAACTAACCTGAACTAACCTGAACTAACCTGAACTAACCTGAACTAACCTGAACTAACCTGAACTAACCTGAACTAACCTGAACTAACCTGAACTAACCTGAACTAACCTGAACTAACCTGAACTAACCTGAACTAACCTGAACTAACCTGAACTAACCTGAACTAACCTGAACTAACCTGAACTAACCTGAACTAACCTGAACTAACCTGAACTAACCTGAACTAACCTGAACTAACCTGAACTAACCTGAACTAACCTGAACTAACCTGAACTAACCTGAACTAACCTGAACTAACCTGAACTAACCTGAACTAACCTGAACTAACCTGAACTAACCTGAACTAACCTGAACTAACCTGAACTAACCTGAACTAACCTGAACTAACCTGAACTAACCTGAACTAACCTGAACTAACCTGAACTAACCTGAACTAACCTGAACTAACCTGAACTAACCTGAACTAACCTGAACTAACCTGAACTAACCTGAACTAACCTGAACTAACCTGAACTAACCTGAACTAACCTGAACTAACCTGAACTAACCTGAACTAACCTGAACTAACCTGAACTAACCTGAACTAACCTGAACTAACCTGAACTAACCTGAACTAACCTGAACTAACCTGAACTAACCTGAACTAACCTGAACTAACCTGAACTAACCTGAACTAACCTGAACTAACCTGAACTAACCTGAACTAACCTGAACTAACCTGAACTAACCTGAACTAACCTGAACTAACCTGAACTAACCTGAACTAACCTGAACTAACCTGAACTAACCTGAACTAACCTGAACTAACCTGAACTAACCTGAACTAACCTGAACTAACCTGAACTAACCTGAACTAACCTGAACTAACCTGAACTAACCTGAACTAACCTGAACTAACCTGAACTAACCTGAACTAACCTGAACTAACCTGAACTAGTATATTTTGTAAATTATTCTATCAGTTAGAATTTCACTTTTTTATTTTATATTTTTGACATGGATTCGTTTCTATTTTTCCATTTTCTGAACTAACCTGAGCTATTTCTTCTTTTTTTTTTTTTTTTTTTTAAACTAACCCGGGTTGTTTATTTTGTGTTTTCTGAACTAACCTGACTTACTTTTAGTTTCATTTCTTACCAACCCGGGTTCTTAATGCTAAGTAAAACAACTGGAGGCATTTTCATTGTTTCTTATTTCACACACACAATTCCACAAACAACAAATATAACAATAAATAAACAAATAACAATTAAAAAAAAAAAAAAAAAAAAACCCTTATATTAATAAAAAGAATAAATAAAAGAAAAGAAATATAACAAAAAAGAACAATAAAGATGAAATTTAATAAATATACAAAAATAATAATAACGAAAAAATGATAATGATAACGAAAGAATAAAAGTAATATGAATTAAAAAACAATTAAACAAAAAAAAAATAATTAAAAAGAAAATAATAAAAAAAGAAAGAATAAAAAAAATTAAGAAATGAAATAATCAATTAAAAACATAAAAGAAAAAAATGAATTAAAAAATTAAGGAACGAAAGTTAGAAATCTAAATAAAGAAAAAAAATTAAATGAATAAAAAACACTGATAATAAAAATAAAGAAAAGAGAAAGAATAAAAATTAAGAAACGAAAATGAACAATGAAAAACAGTAAAGAGAAAAAAAGAAAAGAAAAACGAAAGAAAAACATAAAAATTTAAAAATGAAAAATTAAGAAAGGAACATGAATAATAAAAACAAAGGAAAAAAATAAAAATTAAGAAAATGAACAATTAAAAAGGTAAAGAAAAAGATTATAAAAACGAAAGAACAAAATAACAATTAAAAATAGAATGAGAATAACAAATAAAGAAAAGAAAAGAAAGGAACATGAATAATAAGAAAACGAAAGAAATAAAAATGAACAATTAAAAAATGAAAAAAGAATAAAATAAAAATTAAGAAAAGAAAATGAACAATGAAAGAAGTAAAGAAAAAAAGATAACTGAAACGAAAATATAAAAATTAAACATGATAAAAAAGAAAAGAAAATTAATAATAAAAAAATTGAAGCTAAAAGAAAGAAAACAAAAATAAAGAAACTGAATGATAAAAAAATTAAAAAATAAATGAATATTAAAAACCAAAGAGAAAAAAATAAAGATAAAATAAAAAGAAATGATAGAAAAATAATAAAAAATAAAAATGAAAAAGAGAAAAAACTAATGAATAAAAATAAAGAAAAAATAGGTAGCAACAAATAAAAAATGATCAAGAGAAAACAATAAATTAAAAAACAAAAATGATAATAAAACTGAAAGAGAAAAAATTAAAAATAAAGAAAAAAATTTTAAAAAACCGTTCTGTTAGAGGAGCCATCTTAAACTGATATATGTTTTCTGAGGTAACTTGTACACTAACTTGTGAATCTAAATTATTATGATGAAGAAATCCAAATAAATAAACCACCGAGTGAATTGTTAGAGAGCCAAACAATTAAAAAAAATTAGAAAAGAAAAAGTTACTAGGAAAACGTGTACTTTAGCTCCCATTTTTTCCATTTCCCGAACCTTCACGAATAATGACTAACCCGGAAAATGCTTAATCTAAACTTAAATACTAAATAAAATACAGGGTCGTTCACGCCATATCAGATACTCTGTGGAATGTATTGTAATCGACTTGAACGTTAGAGAGATTAAATTATTGAAGTTACGTTTTTACAAAATACTATGATGAGTTTTGAAATTACTGGAAAATTATTGTCAAATGGTGTGAACGATCCTGTACCTAGGATATTTCTTCTCTGTACGTGACGTGAATTGGCTGTGAGAAAATCTTCTTTCTGTTCTTGTTTAAATCCTCCTTATCCACTGCAGAGTCTCGAAGCTATGTAACTATGTAACTATGTTGCTACGGTACTGTTGTTTTTTGTCTTTGTGCTGCTCCTATCGTCGTATCCTCCTCCTCCTCCTCCTCTTTTTATATCCTTTGGTTAACCTAAAAAGGCTTGTAACATTTGTGCTGTTACGAAAAAAAAAAAAAAATTGGTGATGTATCGAAGGAATTATTTATTGTTAAAAAGGACGAGTGCCTATTTTTTTAAATGAAAAATTTACTTTTTAATGTAATGTAATACACACTTTGAATTTATTATTTTTCTGACTGCATTCTAACAACAATAATTGATCGAGGACCTGGGTCCAGTGATGAAGCCCTTCCTAAATTAATTCCCTGTATTATGTTGGAAATAAGCACTCGATATTCGAATACAAATCGACTTTAACTTTCTGTGCTTACCTTAGATTTTTTTCTTCTCCACCGTGTTCCTGCTCCTTTTTACTTTGCTTACAAATTTACTTTAGTCGATAAAGAAAACTTCGATATGTCCCTGCCCCCCCTTGATCTCGTCGTAGAGAACCCTTGTAAAAATCATGTTTGCTAAAGGGGGCAAATGATGCCATCCTGCCTCTTCGTTGGTCACTCAGACTCTTTCGAGTCAAAGTTCTGATCGAGCAAAACCTACCTACCTACTGAAAATGTGTTAAAGTGTGTCTTTTGTAAAAGCTAGATGTGTGAATCGATTAATGAGGAGCGAATTTAGGCAAATGTGGAAATTTTTGTCCAAAATTTCCCTGTACCACTTGCTTACTTGCTCGTTAGGGTTCTTCGAGAACCTTAAACTTGAAGTTGGTGGTGCAATCTTGTTTCTAGGTCCAGAGGATTTGAGGTGCTGCGTCCTGTGAACCCTACGTTTTACCTATTTTAGCGAGTCGCCCCCTACCTTTTGTAGGTGACACCCTCTCTACCTGCAGCCTCGATAACCATATCGAGCCACTTCCCACTGGTGTGCCTCCTTGCTGCTGCCAAGTTTTCCTCTTCTTTGCCCTGTTGAAGTTTTATTTCGGGTTCTTACCTTGTGTACCTCGACGTCCCTCGACATCCATTTTGAGCCCCCTTCTGTGAACGAACGATTCGAGGAGGATTTCGTGGACGACACGACGTACCTATATATTTTCACTTTCACTCTAAACGTTTGAATCTGGATCTGCATCTTTCCTTTTGAAACTAGTGAATTGATTCGAGAACAAAGAAACGAAGAAATAAGGAATGATGGATTATTCCTTTGTTCTGTTGTGAGGATTCCCCGTTAACTTTCCGACTTGTGACCGTCGGCTCCCTCTGAGATTGCCCTCCGGTACTGCTCGTGTGCTCGTGCTCGCTTTTTTACGATTCGATACGATTGGATTGGATTGGGTGGTTCTACCGGTAAATCCCGGATGAAGGCAAAAGGAAGGGTCCGTTCTGTCCCGTACCTACTTTGGTGGCAGAAAAGGCAAAGACAGAAAAGTAGAAAAGTGGACTTACTCAGATGTAATCCTCCGAGAAAAGGCACTGATTCACTATTTCACTATTCACTCACTATTGTTCTGGCCACATTAAGTCGGTCCTCGCACTTGGTAACTTCAGCTTCAGAGATCCATCCCTGGAAAAGAAAGAAGGAAATGAGACAGATACCAATTCAAATCAGTTAGAATAATTCAAAATGTATTTTCCAATTTGGCGTGGATTCGTTTCAATTTTCAGTTTTTCTGAACTAACCTGAGCTTTTTTTTTAAAACTAACCCGGGTTGTTTATTTTGTATTTTCTGAACTAACCTGACTTGTTTTTTTTTTTTCTCTTACCAACCCGGGTTGTCGTGCTTAATACTAAATAAAACAACTGTAGATATTTTCATTGTTTCTTCTTATTTCAAACACACAATTCCACAAACGTAAAATAACAATAATAAATAAAGAAAACAATTACTATAAATACAGAAAATAAATAAATAATAATAATAAAGAAAAGAAATGATAATAAAAAAGACGGAAGTGAAAAAAATAAAGATAAAGAAAAAATGTTACAATAAAACAATTTAAAACAAAATGAATAAAATAGATAAAGAAAAGAATAAATATTAACAATGAAAAATGAATGAGAATAACAAATAAAAAAATTAAGAAAGGAACATGAATAATAAGAAAACGAAAGAACAAAATAATTAAAAAATGAAAATAGAATGAGAATAACAAATATAAAAATGAAGAAAGGAACATGAATAATAAGAAAAGGAAAGAACAAAATAATTAAAAAATGAAAATAGAATGGGAATAACAAATATAAAAATTAAGAAAGGAACATGAATAATAAGAAAACGAAAAAAATAAAAATGAACAATTAAGAAATGAAAAAAAGAATGAGAATAAAAAGCAAAAGTAAAAAAAGAATAAAAAAAAAGTAAAGAACATAAAATGAACAATGAAAAAAGTAAAGAAAAAAAGATAACTGAAACGAAAATATAAAAATTAAACATGATAAAAAAGAAAAGAAAATTAATAATATTATAAAAAATTGAAGCTAAAAGAAAGAAAATGAATGATAAAAAATTTTAAAAAATAAATGAATATTAAAAACCAAAGAGAAAAAATAGAAATATTTAAAATAAAAAGAAATGATAAATATAGAAAAAGAATAAAATATAAAAATTAGAAATAGGAAAAATTAAGAAAACAATAAGTAGCAACAAATAAAAAATTGATCAAGAGACAATAAATTTAAAATAAAATGATAATAAAACTCAAAGAGAAAAAATTAAGAAAAATATAAGAATTGAAAAATAAAAAATGATATTAATAAAAGAGGAAAAAAATTTTTAAAAACCGTTCTGTTAGAGGAGCCATCTTAAACTGATATATATTCTGAGGTAACTTGTACAGTAATTTGTGAATCTAAATTATTATGACGATGAAGAAATTCAAATAAATATAAATAAACGACCGAGTGAATTGTTAGAGAGCCAAACAATTAAAAAAATTAGAAAAGAAAAAGTTGCTAGGAAAACGTGTACTTTAGCTCCCATATTTTCCATTTCCCGAACCTTCACGAATAATGACTAACCCGGAAAATGCTTAATCTAAACTTAAATACGGGGTCGTTCACGCCATATCAGATACTCTGTGGAATGTATTGTAATCGACTTGAACGTTAGAGAGATTAAAGTATTGAAGTTATGTTTTTACAAAATACTATGATGAGTTTTGAAATTACTGGAAAATTATTGTCAAATGGCGTGAACGATCTTGTACCTAGGATATTTCTTCTCTGTACGTGACGTGAATCGACTGTGAGAAAATCTTCTTTCTGTTCTTGTTGAATCCTCCTTATCCACTGCAGAGTCTCGAAGTTATGTTGCTGTTGTTTTTTGTCTTTGTGCTGCTGCTACCGTCGTATCCTCCTCCTCCTCATCCTCTTTTTATATCCTTTGGTTAACCTAAAAAGGCTTGTAACATTTGTGCTGTTACGAAAAAAAAAAAAATTGGTGATGTATCGAAGGAATTATTTATTGTTAAAAAGGACGAGTGCCTATTTTTTTAAATGAAAAATTTAGTTTTTAATGTAATGTAATACACACTTTGAATTTATTATTTTTCTGACTGCATTCTAACAACAATAATTGATCGAGGACCTGGGTCCAGTGACGAGGCCCTTCCTAAATTAATTCCCTGTACCGTGTTGGAAATAAGCACTCGATATTCGAATACAAATCGACTTTAACTTTCTGTGCTTACCTTAGATTTTTTCTTCTCCACCGTGTTCCTGCTCCTTTTTACTTTGCTTACAAATTTACTTTAGTCGATAAGGAAAACTTCGATATGTCCCTGGCCCCCCTTGATCTTGTCATAGAGAACCCATGTAAAAAATATGTTATATGTAACTTGTTTGCTAAAGGGAGCAAATAATGCCCTCTTACCTCTTTGCTAGTAACTGAGACTATTTCGAATCAAAGTTCTAATCGAGCAAGACCTACCTGCCTACTGAAAATGTGTTAAAGTGTGTCTTTTGTAAAAGCTAGATGTGTGAATCGATTAATAAGGAGCAATTGTGGAAATTTTTGTCCAAAATTTCCCTGTACCACTTGCTTCCTTGCTCGTTAAGGTTCTTCGAGAACCTTAAACTTGAAGTTGGTGGTGCAATCTTCTTTCTAGGTGACCAGGATTTGAGGTGCTACGTCTTGTGAACCCTACGTTTTATCTATTTTAGCGAGTCGCCCCCTACCGTGTGTAGGTGACGCCCTCACTACCTGCAGCCTCGATAACCATATCGAGCCACTTCCCACTGGTGTGTCTCCTTGCTGCTGCCAAGTTTTTCTCTTCTTTGCCCTGTTGAAGTTTTATTTCGGGTTCTTACCTTGTGTACCTCGACGTCCCTCGACGTCCATTTTGAGCCCCCTTGTGTGAACGAACGATTCGAGGAGGATTTCGTGGACGACACGACGTACCTATATATTTTCACTTTCACTTAAAACGTTTGAATCTGGATCTGAATCTTTCCTCTTGAAACTAGTGGATTGATTCGAGAACAAAGAAACGAAGAAATAAGGAATGGCGAATTATTCCTTTGTTCTGTTGTGAGGATTCCCCGTTCACTTTCCGACTTGTGACCGTCGGCTCCCTCTGAGATTGCCCTCCGGTACTGCTCGTGTGCTCGTGCTCGCTTTTTTACGATTCGATACGATTGGATTGGATTGGATTGGGTGGTTCTACCGGTAAATCCCGGATGAAGGCAAAAGGAAGGGTCCGTTCTGTCCCGTACCTACTTTGGTGGCAGAAAAGGCAAAGACAGAAAAGTAGAAAAGTGGACTTACTCAGATGTAATCCTCCGAGAAAAGGCACTGATTCACTATTTCACTATTCACTCACTATTGTTCTGGCCACATTAAGTCGGTCCTCGCACTTGGTAACTTCAGCTTCAGAGATCCATCCCTGGAAAAGAAAGAAGGAAATGAGACAGATACCAATTCAAATCAGTTAGAATAATTCAAAATATTTTTGTATTTTTGGCGTGGATTCGTTTCTATTTTTCCATTTTCTGAACTAACCTGAGCTTTTTTTTTAAAACTAACCCGGGTTGTTTATTTTGTATTTTCTGAACTAACCTGACTTGTTTTTTTTTTTTCTCTTACCAACCCGGGTTGTCGTGCTTAATACTAAATAAAACAACTGTAGATATTTTCATTGTTTCTTATTTCACACACACAATTCCACAAACAACAAATATAACAATAAATAAACAAATAACAATTAAAAAAAAAAAAAAAAAAAAAAAAACCTTATAATAATAAAAAGAATAAAGAAAAGAAATATAACAAAAAAAAAGAACAATAAAGATAAAATTAAAATAAATAAAAGAATAATAAAGAAAAATTGATAAAGATAACGAAAGAATAAAAAGAATTAAAGAAAGAATGTTAAAAATATAAATAAAGAAGAAATTAAAATGAAAAGTAATATGAATTAAAAAACAATTAAACAAACAAAAATGATAAAAGAAAAAGAATAAAAAGTACATAAAAGAAAATAATAAAAAAAGAAAGAATAAAGAATAAGAATTAAAAAGAAAGAATAAAAATTAAGAAATGAAATAATCAATTAAAAACATAAAAGAAAAAAAATTGAATAATAGAAAAATTAAGGAACGAAAGTTAGTAATCTAAATAATGAAAAAAATAAATGAATAAAAACACTGATAATAAAAATTAAGAAAATAATAAGAGAAAGAATGAAAAATAGACAATAAGAATTAACAAAAGAAAGAAAATAAAAACGAAAGAAAATAACAATTAAAAAACGAATGAGAATAAAAAATAAATGAAGAAAGGAACATGAATAATAAGAAAACGAAAGAAAAAAATAACAATTAAAAAATGAAAATAGAATGAGAATAACAAATAAAACAATTAAGAAAGGAACATGAATAATAAGAAAACGAAGAAACAAAATAACAATTAAAAAATGAAAAACGAATGAGAAGAAAAAAATAAAAATTAAGAATGAAACATGAATAATAAGAAAACGAAAGAAATAAAAATGAACAATTAAAAAATGAAAAAGGAATGAGAATAAAAAAGAATAAAATAAAAATTAAGAAAAGAAAATGATATTAACAAACAAAAAAAAAGAAAAGAAAATGAACAATGAAAAAATGAAAGAAAAATAGATAATAAAAACGAAGGCGAAAAATATAAAAATTAAACATGATAAAAAAGAAAGAGAATAAAAAATAAAGTAAAGAAAATTAATAATAAAAAAATTGAAGAAAAAAGAAAGAAAACAAAATTTAAAAAAATAAATGAATATTAAAAACCAAAGAGAAAAAAATTAAAATTTTTAAAGTAAAAAGAAATGATAGATAAAGAAAAAGAATGAAATATAAAAATTAGAAAGAGGAAAAATTAAGAAAACAATAAGTAGCAACAAATAAAAAATGATCAAGAAAAAACAATAAATTAAAAAACAAAAATGATAATAAAACTGAAAGAGAAAAAATTAAAAATAAAGAAATAAGAATTACAAAATAAAAATAGACAATAAGAATTTTAAAAAAATGATAGAGAAAGAATTAAAAATAAAGAAAAGAAAATGAATAAATAAATATGTAATACAAATTATACAAATCAAATAAAAAATACATTAATAAAAATATTTTAAAAAATATGTATATGTAGCTTTCGTAAAGTAAAGTGACACGGGGTTAGTTATTAATTCACTCAAAACAACCAATAAACCTGCCACCTTGCAAGGATAGTGTTATATCTTATCCTTGGGCATATGTGGTGTGTCACAAGCACCTATGAGTGTTCCCTTGGAAATGGACTAAACTTGTACTTGTAAAAGTAGATCGTTACGTTAAAAGATAAAGAGGAAACGTGGGAAGAATGTGGATGGTATGGCAGGTTTATCGGATGGGAAAAACAGATACCCGGGGAATGACTCCGACACCTTGCGAGGGGGCATTCCATTCTCAATCGTTGGCAAATAAAGAAGTCCCTCACAAACTTGTGTTTTTTTGTTTTCGCTATAAGAAGAAGTTTCTTTCTTCTGACATATATATGTCGGAGATTTGTAAGTTCTTAAGTTTTTAATGTAAAATTTGAGTTAGCAATGAGGCTGAAGAACAGAGCAGGTTGACAGGTTTATCGTGGAGATGAAGAGAACGTAGGACGAGGTCACTAGTCACTATTACCGACGCAATTAAGGATCTTGTGTGAAGTTTCGGTCCGTGGGAAAACCAGGACCAGGACGAACAAGTACCGTTCCCTTGAGTGGAGAGGACCACGGGGAATGGGAATGGAAACTGTGAAGAAGGCAGCAATTAAAAAGAAGGGAAGTGAATTCGTTAGCCTTGCCTTACCGTCAATTTATTTAATGAAACGATCAAAATTATCGATGATGAAGAATATTCCTAATTCGTATCGATTGATGGTATGATAAAAAAATAAAAACGAGGCTCACGAATTCACTACTGCTCGACGGCTACCTTCCTTCTTTTTTTTTTTTTATTATTGTCTTCTTCGCGATTCCCATTCCATTTCCAATGGTACCTGTTCGTCCTGGTTTTCACGAATGGCCCTTATTGCCAACTCAAATTTTACATTTCTAGACTTGAGGACTGATAAATCTCCGACGTGTATATATATATACGGGGTTATTCAGATTCGACGCTCGTCGTCGAGATCCAAGTAACCGTGAGAGATACGAGGCGAGTTAAATGGGGGCGAAGTTATACGATTTGGAATACTCCGATTACTTCCAGAGATATCCGTAAAAAACTGAAATTTTGAAAAGATAATTAAAAACGAATGGCACGTTATAATTGCCACTTTTCATCTTCTAGAAAATACTCAAGTCGTGTTTGAAATTTCCTGCAACCTGCAATTCGATGAAAATATTAAACAAAATGATTTTGCTAAGAGTGCTTTGAAAAACAAGAACGAGGATACTTTGTTGTGACGTTTCAAGTTAATAAATTTAAGGAAACGTTTATGTTTGATACGTCATATCGTTAAAATTCAAAAAAGGTGGCAATTATAGTGTGCCATTCGTTGTTAATTATCTTTTCCAATAACCAAATAACTTCAGAAAATAAATGCGTTTTCACAATTTCGGTCTTTTCGGATATCTCCGGAAGTAATGGGAATTTTCCTAAGCTCCGAATTGTACGACTTCGCCCCGATTTGACCCACCTCGTATCTCTTACGGTTACTGAGATCTCAAGGATGAGCGTCGAATCTGAATAATCCTGTGTGTAATACACTTACAAATCAAATTAAAAAAAAATAAATTGAATAGTACGCCGTAATTCTAGATGAGTGGGACGAAAACAGATATCTTGAAATCGGAAAGATGTGCTTACGACAAAAAAAATACATATATAGATCGTGCCAAACTTCGGGAGCGTGTTAGACATGAAAAATAAATGTAAAAAAAAATTCAGATATCCGATTTTCGTTTGTTCACGAGTTATGGCGTAAATAGAAATTTTCTAGCTAGGATTCTATTTACCATAAACGTACTTTTGGTATTGGTGATATTGATGTATTATATTAATTGGCTTTCGAGGTCTTCAGACCTCACACCACTACCCAACATTTACTACGATATCCAAACGTTAATTTATAATTTTTTTACGCCGTAACTTGTAAACAAACGAAAATCGGATAACGTTTCAATTTTTTTTTCGTGTACGACGTACTCCTGAAATTTGGCACGATCCTCCTGACTCATCCTATACACAATACAAATTATACAAATCAAATTAAAAAATAAAAAATGATAAGAAAGAGAAAAAATAAATATCAAATTTAAAACATTTTAAACGTAAAAAAAATAAAGAAAAAAATTATAAAAATTGACGTACAAAGACAAAGGAATCGGCATAACGCGGCATCCGAGATATATAAATCCCTTTGTAGACCGCTACTGGACTGCGGTAACGTAATTATGGCTGACGCAACTGACGAAACAAAAACAAAAAAATACTTACAAAACTACAGAACGAATAACGTTAATGTTAATGTTAATTACAAAAATTCGTCACCCGGATAATCCACTGTACCACCCTTCCGACGAAGCGTTATGCGAAAATATCAGACCGACTACTAGTACGAATACAAAAAAAAAAGTGGAAATACAAGACTAGATGTTGGATGTTTGGTGTGCCTTGTGTGCTTGCACTTTTGTGCTGTGCTGTAAATTTTGAATATTACTTGTTTTACTAGGGGTGTGATTGGTACTGGCAGTTTTGAGGTGATTATTGTGGATGGTGCTGTTTGCGAGGATACGATTGCTATCGTTATGAATAATAAAAAATTAAAGAAAAAAATGATAATAAAAACGAAAGAGAAATAAATTTAAAGAAAATAAAATAAAGAAAAGGAACAATAAAAGAAAAAGGAAAAAAAATTGAATAAAAATATTAAAGAAGAAAATGATAAAAACGAAAGAGAAAAAATTAAAAATTGAAAAAGATAAAAAAGAAAGTAAAGAAAATGAATAATAAAAAATTAATGAATAATATACTGGCGAGCATAAAATTCGGGTCAGTTTAGTATTTTCGAAATTTTTGCCTTCCTAACTTCCAAAAAATTAAAAAAGAATAGCCTTGATCGATTCTGAGGTTCTTTAACCTTGTTAAGGGTAAATGGTAAAAATGGTGACAAAAACACGATCCTGTACCCAAATAACCGATGTATTGTACAGGTGCCCATTACCCAAGCACTGTAACATTTTTTAATACAATTTTGTGCTATCGAAAAAAACTCATAATGACATTAATATCGCGTATTTCTCCCTCTTTTTGCCTTTCTGCTATTAGCGCAACTTGAAGTTAAAGAGAACATTTTTAACCAATTCGCCTAAAGTGAACAATTGAATGAAACTGACAAAGAGGATGCATAGATATTGAAGGTATTTTATCAATCTCTTTTTTTTTCATGGTAGAACCATGCAGAACTGTAAACATTTTCCCAATGATCCGAAATTTCGTGAAGCGATGCCGATATGCCAGCGAAAAATATCACTTCTCTTTCGATACGTTTATATTTGGAAATTTCGAAGTGACCCGAATTATATGCTCACCAGTGTATGAAAAATAAAGAAAAAATAAGAAGCAAAAAATAAAAAATGATGAGACAAAAATTGAAAAATAAATAATAACCTGAACCTAGGAATATTCTTACGTTGCCTTTGTAAACGATGCCACGTACGCGACGAGTTATTCAAGTAGGTACCTATGTACGTTCCTCGTGTGACAAAAAATTATAAATATATTTTATTTACTCTATGAATGTTAGTTCGTGTGTACCATGTCATGTATGTTACTCTATATCGTTCATTCTCCAGAAACTATAACGGTAAAATTATCATTTCAATAATTTAATTGTGTCTTTTAGGGACTATCTGCAATGTGAACGACGTTGGTTTTTTTATTACTTCAGCTCAAATAAACTTTTGCCATATATTTTTTATTTTAATTTTGCTTCAAGTTCTGAGATATTTACTGTTAAAAGTTCATCTTTGACTTGCTGTATTAGTTTTATATTAGTCTTTTTCTCTTGTTGTAAAAAAAATAAATTATAATAAAAAATTTTTTTTAATCCGTTCTGTTAGACGAGCCGTCTTAAACTGACATATTTTCTGAGGTAACTTGTAAAGTAACTTGCGAATCTAAATTATTATGACGATGAAGAAATCCAAATAAATATAAATGGACGACCGAATGAATTGTTAGAGAGCCGAACGATCGAAAAAATTAGAAAAGACAAAGTTACGAGGAAAACGTGTGCTTTGGCTCCCATTTGTTACTACGTTTCCCGAATGTTAGATGTTAGCCTAATCGAGCTATGCGTCGCTACAAAATTTTGTTAACGTATGCCTGAATTATTGTTGCAAAAGTCACTTTTCGAATATCTCCGGTTAGCCGAGGTTCGCCAACTAATACCAGTTCGCCAACTAATACCAGTCACTACACCGTGTACATGCGAAATACGTCTTGAGTGGGAGTTTTCGATTTGTGTCGCGATGTCGACTTCGAAAAGTTAAGAGAAATTTCAAAAACCACCCAAATATCCTACTAATCCTAAAATGTTGACAAAAAAAAAGTTTAAAAGTTGTCTTGTTCGTCTCACTGTTTTGTAAGGTGTCAAAACCCTATTTTTAATAATTTGAAAAAAATACATATTTTTTAAGTGAGTTTGTGAAATGTTTCGTTTCTTTCAAATTTGAAAAACCAATTAAAAAGTACAAGAACTGTTTCGATAATCCGTCAAGTTTGAGTTTTTTTAAAGAAAATGATACAGGGTTCCTGCTTGTCAGTTCTTATAACGTGAATGTAACAAAAAGAAAAGACAAAAACACGACGTGTCATAAAAATACTCTAAACTTGTATTAGTTAAAATATCTTGTCTAAAAAGTATGGAACGGAATGATTGTTTTGGAGTCGTAAAGAAGTCGTTTTGAGTTGTTTTTGATATTTCGGATTTCCGATAAATTTAACCTGAAGATTCGTATTAAGAAAAGAAAAAGAAAAAGAAAACTCCTACTTGAGACTCGCCCCTTGTGTGAGGGTGTGAGGGAGGATTATTCACCCGATCCGTTCTTTAAAAGTTTGTTGCTAACTCAAATGATGACTACCCCGGAAAATGCTTAATCTAAACTTAAATACAGGGTCGTTCACGCCATACCGGATCCTCTTCTACCGAATGTATTGTAATTGAAATACAAGAATTTCAAAAAAATCTCAATTTAGTTCGACTACTAGTTAGTTAGCTAACTTGAACGTTAGAGAGAATAATGTATTAAAGTTACGTTTCTACAAAATGTTATGTTTTGTTATTCGAAATTGAATCGATTCTTCGATTTCCAAATGAGATGAGTTTTGAAATTACTGAAAACTTATTGTCAAATGGCGTGAACGATCTTGTACCTAGGATATTTCTTCTCTGTAGGTGACGTGAATCGGCTGTGAGAAAATCTTCTTTCTGTTCTTGTTTAAATCCTCCTTATCCACTGCAGAGTCTCGAAGTTATGTTGCTGTTGTTTTTTGTCTTTGTGCTGCTGCTGCCGTCGTATTCTCCTCCTTCTCCTCCTCCTCATTTTTTTATATCCTTTGGTTAACCTAAAAAGGCTTGTATCAACAATTGTGCATTTACAAAACAAAAAGAAAAAAGTGAAGTATTGGAATTATTTCTTAATGCAAATTGTAAATGTACTGTAAATCTACAGGGTGTTTCGTGTTTGGTGCTTCGATGCAACTATTTAAAGGAATGAAGAAGAGAATTAAAATTATTTTTTGAATGGACGTTTTGGTAATAATGTAGGTGAAAGTTTAGGGGTTGGATTGTTCTTTGAGTAATTTTAAGTATTTTGTTCTTCAACAGTTTTAGGAAATTTTAAAATTAATTCATTTTAAATAATCCGGTGGGAAACTATAGCTGTAAGTTTTGATAAATTTCGCATAAAACATTTTCCTTACCTTTAGGAAATACACTGTATTCGAGTATTTAAAAATATATACATGTTGGGTGCAAGTTAAGTGAGATCATTAATTTTAAGAGAAGGTTCCTTCTCATATTTTATGAAAAAATATTCATTTAAACATGTCCCCTAGTTTGCATTAGTTTTATTAATTGTGCGGTTTAGCCCCGATTTTTTTAAAATTATAGAGCTGTATAAACTACACATTTTCATCGAAAATGGCCTGGTGGATGTAAAATTTAAGGCCTACTGGGACAGTTTCTAGAAGCAAAATTTTAACAAGTCATATTGACGATTTATTAAAATTTTGCTCTTGAAAACTGTCACAGTAGGCCTTAAATTTTACATTGACCGGGCCATTTTTTATGAAAATGTGCACTTTGTTGAGCTCTATAATTTTTTTAAAATCCATGCTGAATCGTACCTTTGATAAACTTTTTACAGACTACCTCTGAAACAAATGAGTCAGTGTATGAATGTGTATATGTTTACCAAAACAATAATAATATACAAGTAAAAATTCTCTCTACGTTGAACTTTCTACTTGTTGTAAATAATGGTTTTTGTTAAAATAGCTGTGTAAGAAATGAAAGGAAAGATCATACACTTTATAATTTGTTTAAAGAAAAAATAATTCCTTTTATGTGTCTATATTTTACAGCTTCTTATGTTCTCTATAAAATTTAAAAAAAAACTAAATTTGAAGATGTTTTATTGTTAAAATGGATGAATGCCTACTTTTTCAATTAAAAAATTCAGTTATTAATGTAATACACACTTTGTATAACTGTTGTATTTTGAATTTTAAATTAGTTCCCTGTATAGAGACACTACTGCTGTATGATAGTAACCCTTTTTACTTGTACCGTGTTGGAAATAAGCACTCGATATTCAAATTAAAACCAAATTTCTGTGCTTACCTTGGATATTTTCTTCTCCGACAAGTTCTGCTCTCTGCTCCTTTTTATCTTGCTTACGCCAAATGTACCTTACGAATTTACCAATTTACCCAATGCCATTTCAGCTGCTAAAAAAAAGTTACTAAAAAATTATTAACAAATACCAACTCCCTGTTCCTGCTGAAAGAGTCGATGCCTATGAAACTTCGATATGTCCCTGGCCCCCCTTTGCCTTGTCAAAGTGAACCCGTGTATAAAACGTGTTCAGTGTTTGCTAAAGGGGGCAAAGATGACATCCTGCCTCTTCGTTGGTCACTCAGACTCTTTCGAGTCAAAGTTCTGGGGTCGAGCTAAACCTACCTACCTACTGAAAATGTGTTAAAGTGTGTCTTTTGTAAAAGCTAGATGTGTGAATCGATTGATGAGGAGCGAATTTAGGCAAATGTGGAAATTTTTGCCCAAAATTTACCTGTACCCCTTGCTTACTTGCTCGTTAAGGTTCTTCGAGAACCTTAAACTTGAAGTTGGTGGTGCAATCTTCTTTCTAGGTCCCCAGGATTTGAGGTGCTACGCCCTGTGAACCCTACGTTTTACCTATTTTAGCGAGTCGCCCCCTACCGTGTGTAGGTGACACCCTCACTACCTCCAGCTTCGATAACCATATCGAGCCACTTCCCAATGGTGTGCCCCCTTGCTGCTGGTGCCCCTCTGCTGTTGCTGCTGCTAACCTGAACCAAATTTTCCTCTTCTCTGCTCTGTTAAAGTTTATTTTGGGTTCTTACCTGATGTACCTTGACGCCCTTTTTCCGATCCTCCGTCTCGGCCCCCACCCCCATTTTGCCCCCCATTTGGAACCCCCATTCTTTCGACGACGTTTTTATCATCGTTATTTCCTCTAAACGTTTGAATCTGGATCGTTCCTCTTGAAACAAGTGGATTGATCCGTTTTTGATTCCAGAACAAAGAATTAATCTTTTGTTCGTTCCGTTTAGAGGATAGAACGGGTGGTTCCCGACGATTGCGACGATCGCCGTCTGGGACCTTCCCATCCCTTTCGGTCCCTTTCGACGACTTTCCGACTGGTGACGATCAGCTCCCTCTGAGATTGCCCTCTGGCACCCGACGTGTTTTACGATCGGCACAGATGGAACCACCGGTAAAAAACCGTCTCCTCGCAAAATCCTAGAACTTAGACTAGTAAAGTTTTCGGTGGCTGTCGCCGTCTTTTCCCTCGGGATCTGGACCAGTTAACGACAGCGGCACTTGTTGCTGCACCTCTTCGGGGGGCGTCGTGAACGAAGGCCTCATCGGTGCTGGCCCCATTGATGATTCCTCCGTTTGCCCGTTCACCGGGGGGCGACTCCGGCTTGTGGTCGTTGTTGTTCTGCCGGATCTAACAATTGGGTTAAGACCCCCAAAGAGGGGTCGGTCGAGAGGCCGACTCCTCGTCAAGGTACCTGGAGGGTTTCTTCTCCACGTATCTTTGCGTTGCGTCCGTTTCTTTGCCGGGCCCTCTTTGGGCCCGGTGTCGTACAGTGTTGCCGGATTGTGCAAGAAATCAAAAAAATAAGGGAATTCTTCCAATGAATGCTTTTCTGAAAATTACTGGGTTTCCTCAATAATTTTCATCATTGTGGATGTTGGGGGGTCAATTTGCATAACGAATAATGCAAATTAACCCTTCAACATCCCCTCATTACCCATTACCCCCTTTGTACCATCTCTCTCATTCACCTTCTTTTGTTATAATTTTTACCTGTAAATCGATTATTTTACATTAACAAATTCCATTAAACCAGAGCTAAATAAAGCTTCAATTATTAACAATGTAATTTTAGTTTAACAACTTCAAAATCATATTCATTCGTATGTATCCCTGTGTAATGAGTTTAAAGCACTTATCGCTTTAAAAAGTGGGAAACGAAATATATTGAGGAATCTATCTTTTCTATCTTTCCCCAATGGCAAATTAAACTTTCTAATACCAAAACCATCTCGTATAAATAAAAATAAACGTTTGTTATAACGAGAGAAGGTGAAAATTATTGCAATTTTCGGAGAGAGACAAAAATGGCAACGTCGCCGCCACCGCGGATACGAAGCGAGGTAACGACGATTCATAGGAAGAATTCCCCGAATGAAATGTTTAAGTGTTTATTATTCACCTATGATGGATTTCTTTAAATGGCAATTTTTAAAGAAAACCATTGGATGAAATTCTGAAAATAATTATATGTATATTAATTAACACTGTTTCTTTATCTATGACTGTTATTTTTTATGCCACTATTTAAAATGTGTTGTTATGTTACAATTTTCAATTATTAAACTACCTACAAAGGGTTGGTGGATTATTTCAAAGACACGTTGTGGTAGCCACATAAATATAAACCTTGATAAAGATGTATCAACTAATTTACTATAAGGGAAATTTAAACACAAATTATTGTAATTTTGCTAAAATAAATATTGGTGATACAATGTGTCTTCCTTCATACAATGTAACTTGGTTATACAATGTATGAACTGATTTACTATAAGGGAAATTTAAACACAAAGTATTGTAATTTTGCTAAAATAAGTATTCCCTTCCGATAAACATTTCTCACATTGTTATTAAAACAATACCCTAAGATGAAATAAGCAAATTTCTCCAAATAAATGCTAAATATATGAGAACCTTTGAAAGTATAGAAGTGGTTGCTTTCGAAAGAGCCAAAGTTGACAAATGATTAGGGCTTAAATCACCGAAAAGGCAGGCGCGCCCCATTCACACTTTAAACGCAAGAAAGTCCAATTTTACTTATTCTAAATTGCAACTGAAAATGATAGACCAAAGTTGACTGTACGTACCTTGGTGAAGGCTGTGGAGCCGTGGAAAAGCCCTACTTTCTCCACTATCCAAGAAATTGAGCACCCATCTGATGCTATATCTCGAAGACTCTGAAGAATAATGATAATTGCTTGCTGTAGTGGGGAGTGGAATTCTTTTCGCTTCGTCGGGGTGGAACGCTTCAGTTTCTGTACTAAAAACAGAGAAATAGTTTTGGGTAAATTCCAGTTGCAGGGACATTCGATGAATATAATGTGGTTCTCTACCAAAGGAATGCTACTTTGGGACAATGTCAACGATAAGTTTTGATTGCGTTTGAAGGAGGGGAAATTTTATTATTAGTTCTCATATTTCGGAAATAGAGGAGCCTATACTTTGCAAAACAGGACTTTTTGGAAGATCCTCTAGGAACGGGCTTCTTTTTTTTTTTCTTACCTCTTCTTTCTTGGTTCCGTAGATGGTCTTTCAATCCACAGGGATGATACCTTTTCTTATTTATTGCTTCTCAATTTTAAATGAGATTATATTTCTATTTCAAATTTAAAATTTTAAGTTAATTCCCACTTTTCTGTTAATGAAAACACAAAACGAACTTTCGCGGTTCGATTGTTGACAAGCGAATGTCTTAATTGTCATTCGATATGTTCTAGTGTGTTTAGTGGTGTAGTTCATAGGTTTTTTTTCCAAATCAATCCTTCCGTATGTCTATTTTTGGGGTGATGGGGGTGGTTCTGAAGGGGCGCAGGCCGTTCTAAATGCGTCTGCTACGCCTATGAGCATGCAGGTAAAAAAAAAGGGGTGAAAACTCAAGTGGGGAAAATTGTAATTGGGTGGGGAAGAAATCTGTAAAAGGTTCTGCCCCTGGACGGTAGATGGCGCATGTAAAATAAGGCCGGAAACTGTAATTTTGATGGGAAGAAATCTGTAAAAGATTCTACCTCTAGACGGTAGATGGCGGGCGTGAAATAAGGAAGGAAACTGTAATTTGGTTGGAGAAAAAATCGAAGTTCATAGATGGCACCACAGACGAAAAAAAAATCAATAACTCTTTGATAAGGGAAAATGATAAAGGAAAAATATCCGTTGTTCGTTTTGGAAATGAAACAAACTATCCAACAAAAAAAAATTTAATGAACTCTTAAAATAACCGATGATGAGAAATCGCTAGAAATTCAAATGGCAATGGGTTTTTGTTTTCTTTCTCATCTTCTCCTAGTTAAGAGAATTATATTCTCTCCGTCGACGACTGGCACGAGATGAACGCTTTTCAATTGTAATTAATGACAAAACGTTTTCGTTTTGAAACGTACATTTTAAATAAATTTTCGCGTTTCGGTTTAAAAAGTGCTATTTGGTAAATTATAATATTGTCCTCGCCCGAATAAACTTTCGGTGCTTCCGGGCCGAAACACTTTATACCACCGGTAAGGACTCGACAAATATTGTTATTTTAAAAATACAGACAAATTGATCGGAAAAAAGAAGTCGGAGTTTTGACGAAAAGACGATCGTGTACAATTTATTACGTTCTGATCGTCGTTGATATTTGTAATGATGATGACGACGACAAAGCCACTGTCCACCTTACCGTCGTGTCACCATCTTTCCCGAACAAAACCTACTCCGCCAATTGTCAAGATTTCGTGATTGTTATTAATAACGCGCTTTTGTTTAATGTACTCTACACTTACACAAAAAAACAAATGTTAGAAATCGCTGGAGTTGCCTACGTAAGAGCCAATATTTACAAATGGTTTTGGCTCCTCAAACCGGAGGTGCTCACGGCTGACGCTTGAAACGCAAGAAAGTACAATTTTACTTACTCTAAATTGCAATTGAAAATGATAGACCAAAGTTGACTGTACTTACCTTGGTGAAGGCTGTGGAGCCGTGGAAAAGCCCTACTTTCTCAAACATCCCAGAAATTGAGGACCCAAATGATACTGTATTTCGAAGACTCTGAAGAATATTCATAGTTGCTTGCTGTAGTGGGTAGTAGAATCCATTTCACTTCGTTGGGGTGGAACGCTGCAGTTTCACATGTTTTATCTGTGGTTTTTGTAATAAAAAGAGGGGAATAGTTGATGAAAATAATGTGATCCTCTATGAGAGGTCTCCTACTTTGGGACAATGTCAATGATAAGTTTTGATTGCATTTGAAGGAGGGGAAATTTTATTATTAGTTCACAAATTTCGGGAATAGGGGAGCCTATATTTTGCAAAACAGGAGTCCTTGGAAGATCCTCTCTAAGAATGGGTTTCCTTTTTTTTTCTTACCTCTTTTTTGGTTCTATAGATATTCTTTTAATCGACCTGGATGATACCCTTTCTTATTTTTTGCTTCTGTTTTGAATGAGATTATATTTTTATTTTAAAGCTAAAACTTCAAGTTAATTTCCACTTTTCGGTCATTGAAAACAAACGAAGAACTTTCGCGGTTCGATACTGACGCACAAACGTCATAATTGTCATTCGAAATGTTCGGATAATTATCGTGAAAACAACTCTGGCGGTGTTTAAGAGAAGAGTTCACAGAGGGCATCACGCATACAAAAAAAACTAATAACTCGATTTAAATTTTCGTTGTTTCGTTTAATGATAAAACATTTATGTGAGCCAATTTGCAATTATGAAAATTTCCAATAAATCGAGGGAGCCCCCTCCCACACCTAAATCCACCCATAGTAAGACTCTCGAAACCGCCGATTGGGATACGAGTCCATAGACGATATCTTACACTCGTTCGTTGATGGGTGAATTAAGTGGAATTGTATATTGCACGTTACTAAGCCGCCATTATTAAAGAACTCTTTTGTAATCTTAATATTCATTAAAAAAATGAATCTCGTAATTTGCAATGCTAGCCTTCTACAAATCAAATTTCAGTACTTCCAGGCAAAACCAATCGATATTATAATAAAGGAATCGAAAAATAAATTTCTTATTTCACAGAAAAATTCACGAAGTCGGAGCTTTTTCGACGACAGTGCACATTTAGAATTTCATTCATGATTGTATTTTTTATCACAATTTCCGCCAGTTTCCTCCGCGAGAACCAGTATTAACAAACGATTTCGTACAAAATCAGAGGTGCGAGCACAGTTTGCACTTGAAACGTTAGAAAATCGAATTTATTTTGCAAATCGCAATTTGACCGATGTTGTCCGTGAACATTTTATTTGGAGTCGCAGAACCTTGGAAAGATACTTTTTCGAATCGTCATTTTTGGCACTGTACAATGAAAAAACTGAGAACCTAAATGATGCTGTGTCTAAAAAACTAAAAACAATATTGTCAAAAAATTTTCATTTCGTGCTAACTTTGTCTTTAGTTTTTTTCTGTATTTTGAATCTTGTTTATACGGATCATTAGCCTAATCATGGAAATGATACAGAAAACAAAATTTGTACTATTCCGCGTACATACACTAAAGACATACGAATGCATATGAAGTGCCGAAAATAGCTTGTAGTGGTCACGAACACAAAAAATAAAACTACGAGAGGTTAAATTAACCACAATAATCAAATATCGATCAATTTTCGCAAATCAACCTTTTAGAATCCTATCAACACACTGTCATTCCTCAGCCATTGTGAAGATTAATTTCAATTACCATTTGTTTTCGACACAACATTCATCATCAGATATGCTGCTCGTACAGCCTCGAAGATCGGAATACGATGGAGCCGCCATTCCTAAAATTGGCAAATAAAATTTAATTATAAAGTACCATTTTTACTCGTTTTCTACCGAACACAATCCCGTACGTATTTTCATTACGTTTTTATTTAACTAACTTTCAAATCCGCATAAATTTTCCTAATTTTTTTGTACATTTTATTTTCGTGAGCAACATAAGACCAAATGCGGACGAGCCATTAACATTAACAGTTCAAGTGTTATTTTTTTGTTTTCCAAAGTTTTTTACGCTAAAGCAACGTAACTTTCTTGTGACGTAATATCACAAAACTACGTGTCGATCTGTATGTGTTAAAAATTCGATATTAAAACGAACAGCACTTCCGCAAATAAAAATAAACCATAAAGGAATCTCTCTGCTCAGTTTTGAAAAGTTACCATTCCGCAACAAAATTTGATTAAAATCAAACGTTTCTGTCAAAATATGGAGTCCAATTGTTCATATTGTTTTAGCTAAAGGGAGAAACGCTCCTCAAAAGAAGAAGGAACTTACCGACGTATCTAACGAATATCTCGATCAAAAGAATACCAGATTATTAATTTATTCCGTATTACGATTATCTTGTTTGTCGTGCCACCACTCAAGTGAATCATCTAAGAATCGATATTTCTACGAAGATAGATAAAATAGGTAGTTTACAATCTGCTTTTTGTAAATGTGCGAATTATAAGCCGAACGATAGCAACCGTACGATGGCCTTCAATCATTTTATTTCTTTAGATATATTTATAGTAAGTAAATACATCTCTCATTGCAAAAAGAAATTCTTTGAAAAAGAAATCAGAACCTTTATGACAATTTAGAATTTTATACGTACATATATAATATATATATTATAATATAATTATATTATAACATGTATATATTTAAAGAAAACCCCATTTTTTCAATACCAGGATTGTGCAAAATTTACACGATATTCCTTCTTCAATTCGTATATTTTTCACACATCAGAGTCCTACGTTGTTATTAATAACATGTTTGTGACTCGTGTAGGAAACTATTTAAATATTTGTAATAAGCATGTACCTAAAAATTTAAATTATTAAACTCGGAAAAAATAACTAAACACACACACGATTAATGACACACCTGGGGGCTGAAGTATCGATAATAACGTATTCTAAAAATGCAACTAAGTTGTTATTCAATCGGGTGGGAGGAGGGCTAAAGAAAATCGTGTCATTTTTATATCGACTTATAGCCGTTAAATTAATAAGTGGCACTCGCCGTTGGGTAGAACCTTTCGATATCGTAATATCGAAAGATCGATCGAAAAATAATGAAGTTGCGTTTTTTTTTTTTTTTTTTTTTTGATCACAATTTTCGACTTTAAATTGTTCGTCGAAAACTCATCCAAGGTTATATTTCACGTACGGCACTTCTACGTCCTCGCCCTCGGCATCGTTACAGCACAGCTCAAAAACGAGTGCCTTAACGTGTGGTTCTATTTTCTTTTTAGATACTCTTCTTACTACCTCCGACATCGTCAGCCCCAACCGTTCCTGCGCTTTGGATTTTTGCATGAAGAACGAATATAACATACATACTCCTTGGGACAGCATCGTAATCTCTAAATCGTGTTTGTCCTATCGATACAAATATAATAAATCGATTGTCATGCATGATTAACGCGAGTTTCTCACCTTGAAGTATTGTAAGAATTCGGCTAAAGTCATTTCGCCGTCGATCTCAAATCTGTCCCATAAAGTCCACTTATTACCTCCGTACTCTCGTTCGGGTGCCGCTATTGGTTCGCTGAATCCGAAGAAAGGCAATGCTAAGTTGACAAAACCGTTTTTGAAAGGCTCGAGGCTTTTCTGAGATCGAACCAATTTGTAAAGTTCTAGACAAGCCAAACCGGCCACTACAGAGGTGGTCGTGGCTATTGCGGGAATTATTTTACCTCGAAAAAAAAAAAAATAATAATTAAGTTTTGTTCTAATACTCTAGCTAGTTGTTGAATCTTATAAAATAATTTTGTAATTTACCAGCAATGAGCTTCGACTTGTGTCTATCGGCTGGTGGAATTTTATAATTCATAGCCCTCAAATTAGAAGCGGCAACGATAAAGTCCATGTGAAAGTTCGTATCGTCGTCCTTCTCGAAATCCAACGGAGTTAACACCAAACCGGCTAACTCTTCTTTTGAGGGGAGATCCGCTTGCAATTGTGCGATACGGTCCAAGTCCACGCTGTTTCCGTAGGCCGCAATTTGCGAATCGGTCACTGCGATTCTCACACCTGATCTCGGAGTAAACTCTGGAACCTAAAGCGCAAACCATGCAGTATTTGCAACACCAAAAAAATGTTGTTGTGATTTGATCAAGAGATTCATTGAAATATACCTCAACTTTCGTGACGATATCCGCGATTAAAGCCCTATCTCGGCACGTGGGCAGCCCATATACTTGTGCCTTAAGATTGGCCGCTGCAAAAACATAGTCCAAGTGAAGAGGATCGTTTACGTCGAAAGTAAGGGCTTGCGGGCAACGTTTTGGGCCCGACCAGAAAGGCTGTCCGGTGCTGGTCAGTTGATCCGGGGGGAAATTGAATAACAATTGACGAATTTGGTTGCTGTATTGCTCCTGTGGTAGGTCGTTACTCCATAAGTAAAGTGACGTCAAAATTAACACTATACAATATTCAAACCTGCCAATGATTTCTCGCCCAAGCTATGCACTCTTCAAAACCTTTAGGTCTTTCGTCCACTAAGGCTGCTTTTACTGATTCCAACGCTTCCAGAGGTTGCACGCCTGGTAGTTTTAAGGTGGTTTCCATGAAATCTGGATTGGTGAGATATTGCGAAGCCTTTTCCGCACTTTGCCTACGATTTAAACCTTTGATTTAAATACAAAAAGAATTGAAATGAGGATTCTGCACCTAAACGAGCCTTCGAACGTATCTCTGGCCCACTGCAGTGTATGCTCGATTGCATTTGGGAAGTTTTTAAGTGTACAGATGGGAATGCTCTTTTCGGGTGGATCCTGAGATGAACTGTACGATTCCGTTAGGAATGGAACGACCACTTGGGTATTTCCTTTGGTCCCTAGAGTGCCAGACTCCAGGAGAGGTTTTCGATAGTACACACATCTGCGCAATTGATAAGTGTCGACAAAGGAAAGCTTTATTTTGTAGAAAACTTCTACCTTCTGTCCATATAAATCCTAGCATCTAAGTTGTCTAAAGCATTGGCGACGCCGTCCAGTTTCTCGAAAAATGTGTCATCATACACGCTTTCAGTTTCGGGACCTACCCGATTCGTATCCGCGATGACGTTAATTTTTGGATTCATTTTCTTTATTGCCTGCAAGAAAATTATTATATATATTTTTTATAATAGATATTATCTAAGTTAAGTACGCACCTTTGGTAACTTATTAATGTAGATACAGATTCGGATAGATTAGCAAACTTGTAGCATTTTTGTCCGCTAATTAAGATGGTGAAAGCAGAAACGAAACTGAATGTCACATTAACGAAAAAATGATAAAGTGACATTAAAAAAAAATATATATATATATTTTTTTTTATGGAACACCTTTTATATTTTTTATTCTAACATTCGCGAATCGCAAACAAAACAGAAAAGGCCATATGCAATATTGTATCAATGTTGGAAATAATCGAATTATAATCACATTTTTCTTTTAAACTAATCGACTGTGTATATCTAAGAACAAAATAAAAAGCAGGCTAATATATATTAAAGTATGAAATTTAAAATTATTGTTGTTAATTAAAAGAACTGAATTTTAATCAAGTTTTTAATATCACAAAAAGGCGTTTACTCGTTTAGAAAAATACGACGTGTTAGAGATGTATGCATCTTGTATCTAGAATAAATAGTTTCCGAGCACCGAAACTATGGTGTTCCGATGTATCCTGAACGTAATCCACGAGAAAGTATTAAAAAAAAAATGGTTTCTTAAACGCCATATTCGATTACTTTTTTGACTTCTATCCTCTTAATCAGTGGGAAAAATGACGCAAGATTACTAAGTTAACCGATTTTGTGTCTATAATAATGAAAACATTACTATCGGTACACACTTAACATAGATCACCCTGTATAGTCGAGGAGCGGCCGATTTACTTTATGGACTTAGTTTTGTTGCTTCGCAACAGCATCCATCGAAATTTTAACTCAATAATAATAAGGCATTTGACAAAAACGGAAAGGTTTCAAACTCACTTGGGCGGCGACCTCTGCTTTAGGTTTCTGGACGTCATGAGGCCTAAACAGGAACTGCCTATTGAGATTTGATTTTTCAATAAGATCCATATCGGTAACCACGACGTAGCCTCCCTCGGCGCCCACTCCCATCATCGCGAAGTTTTTTAACAATTCACAACCGATCGCGCCGGCTCCTACTACGAAATATTTCAGAGCCTCTGCAAAAAGCAACCATAACGAAATATACATTTTATGTGTAACCCTTTATGATAAAAATTTACCTATTTTTTTCTGAAATTCTTTTCCAAAAACGGCAATTTGTCCGTCGTATCTGGTACCTTGTGGTGCTGCCAACTCTTCTGTAATCTCCGATCGATCTTTAGGTAGAGTTTCAATGACATCGAGATAAAGCCACTGAACAATCGGATAAAACTTTCCAGAACACGCTTTCATTACTTCTTGCGCGACTATACCCCCCATTGTGGCATTAATCGGGCTCAAATCGCCAGCAGACACCTGGAAATAATATTTCGTGTTAACCAAAAATTAACAGCTGGCAGAGCTTGTAATATGGTACCTTGGCAAAAGTTTCTAAAAGATCCGAATTTATTTCACTGTCGCCGCTGTTAACGTTTGCTTCGGCTATGGCCAAGAATTCGGCCGCGTCCTCGTTACTCCACGCTTTCGGCACTCTACCGTGTTTTTCCACGAAACTATGCAAAACACTGAAGGCTATGTGCAGTTGTGAAGGATATTCAAATTTGGAATAATCCTAAGAATGAAACACTTAACTTCGATTTGAAATATAAAATGTCGCAAAAACCTTACCGTAATTACAAACTCGGGATTCTCTAGAGACTCCTTAAGAGGTTTAAAATGTAACTCTTTAGGCATCTTGACTTGAGTGGCGATTCCGCCTCTTTGATATTTAGAAAATGCAGAAGTATCTCCAATACTAAATGTGTATGGGCCCAAAACCTGCGACAAGACGTAACCTATGCCAAACATATAACCAACACAACCCAAATAAAACCTTTATTTTAATAGGGGCACATCCGTTCAACTCCACCATCCCTTGAACCTCAGAAATGCTCACATAGTCACCGTCCTCCAAGCCATGCCTAGTATCATCAATGCAAGTTACCACACCTATTGCATTAAATTTTATGCAATGAAAAACCAAATGCGTCCCTGTATGAATTAAAAGTACCTTCTTTATCGTTGCTAATGTCAGCAATCATGACAGAAACTAGCGGCTCTCCATTGGTGTCTACGACTGTAAAATTCTCTCCAAAATCACAAAACACTTGGGCAAAAAGTCCTCGAGAATCGGCAATAATCAGAGCGATATTGTTGGCATGAGTAATTTCACTGATCCGTAACTGCTCACTTCGCGACGAGTTTGTTAAGACCACTACGCGAAATCCTTTGATATAGTCCTCAGATAGCTCACCGGTGTGAGAACGAGTGATAACATAACTGTTAAGTTCGGCTAACTGTTTTTCAACTGCTTCTGCACGGTTTTTACCGATGGCTTCTTCGGAGAGGAAAAAGTTAGAACTGAGATCTGTCATTGTGGCTACTTTATGATCGTGAAGAGTCACAGATTGCACTCCGCCTATTAGAAAATGGTAAAAGTAAAAGTTCGGTGAAATACGTCAAATATTTTTTACCAAGGATAACATTCTTGGCTATTTCAACTCCAAGTCCACCTAAACCTGAAATTAGGACATCACTGGATGCCATACGTCGCATGGCTTCGTGACCCAAGACATACAGTTGTCGAGAGTATAATCCTTCGTCGATGTCATTGGCGCGGTTCTGAAAATACATCAAGGTGGATTATTAGCAAAATTAGTAGTAGAAAAGATGTGTGGATATCTAAAAAATCTAAGGTTCTAGATTCGGGAGCTTCTTCAATTTGAAAAGTGAGGGATCAAAAGTAAGCCACGGCCTATCTCACTTCCTCAAAAAATTATTAGCTTGACGTCAAGCTGAAGAACTTTCTGACTTACTAGATTTTTGCTGCTGTTGCTATTTTTTTACTTAAAAATTTGCACTTAAATAAATAATATGGTCCCTCGAAGAGCTCTATATATTAGTCTTAAGGACTTCTATCAAAAAACAATTAATAAAAATTTAGTAATTATACTAAAACCAAAAATTTTTGAAAATTTAGGTATTTATCTGGAATTAATTCTTTCAATATGTGAAAATAGTGAAAAATTGAGTAATGTAATGGGACATGATTAAAGTTGAACAGTAAAGAAAGTTTCAAAATTACAATGAAAAATTCGTTCTTCTAAAAATCCTTTAATTACAAGCAGAATTCATGGTTTGAAATTAGGAGCACTGAACAGATCCACAAATTATGAAGAACAATTCAAGAAATAGTTATGGGGATATGGCATAATTATAGAGAAAAGTTGTCAAAAAAATTTTATCAGAAATAGCAAAAAAGTTAACGTGAATCTATATTAACACATACAAAGACAAAATTGTTTTAACCAGTTAGTCTTGTGCTATCTCTCTCACACTACTTTACCTTAAACTCTTCTCTTTCTTTCGCGAGGTTCATTACTATGAAGTTAATTAGGCTACGTAATACTTTAATCATTGGTAGGTCCTTATAAGGGATTTAAATTAATCTAACATTTTTCGTAGTAGCAAACGAGATACCAGGTATTAGTCGGAAAACCCTTCGTTTAGATCAAATTTTTGAAACTATTAGTAAGACAGGATCAAATGCGAAAACCAGCACCTAAATGAAGGGTGTAGAACAACAAGCCAAATTAGAAAAGGGGACTTATTAGTGTACCTGAACCTGTGAACTGGAGGCCACCCCGTTGTTCGCCATGTCTTTGTTCTTCCTTTCTTCGAGCTTCCGCTTCTTGGATGGAGGATCGACGGAGCTGTCTGCAGTTTCACCACTAGACATCGGACACGAAAGGCCACTTTAAATAAGTTTTTCTTTCGGCTTTAATCCCGTATTTTCAGTGATTTTATCAAGAAAAAACGGCTACACGACATGCAAATGCAAAATGACTATGAATTTTTGTTTGGTTTGACACTTTTGACAGACCAAACACGCCAGCGAATTACACAGGCGCAGTGCTTTTTATTGTGTATGCGCAATTTTCAGTAGGCGGACGTTGGCGGAGGCAAATGAAGAGTTCTTCATGCACTCAAAGAACACTCGAATGGTCCTGTCGAATTTCTGAATAAATTTTCTTTAGCCACTTGCCTAATATGAATATCAGAGTATGAAAGAGAAAAACAGGGAAAAAATGTTTTCTGTGGTTAGTATCACATCATGAAACAGGTAGCTGAATGTTCTTAAAAAATCTTAACAAAAAAAAATTATTTAAAATTAAAAATGACAATTTTGTTTTCTTTTTTATTTAGCAACATTTCGCTCTCTGATATTCTCTCTTCTATCCTCGAGTCCTCGATCTATTTTTGTTTGTTGACATATGTGACCCCTCCTTGCCCCACCATTCAATTCCTGTTATGACGCTTGTCGTTTATTGAACCGACATATGCAGCATCTCACATTAGTCTCTCTTTGTCACGCTGAAATGTACTTACATGCAGTACCAACGAAGACAGATCTCACGCAATTATAAGACGTAGTGCTGGATTGGCATCATTCACTGACGTAGGATCGTAATTGTAGTAGTTTTCAAAACACTGTCCTGTCTGTGAAGAGGTACCGTGTATAGAGTTTTTATTATTGTGTCAATTAATCAGGGAAAAAAGCTATTATGGATACCCCTTTGAGAGAGCAAGTGATGATCAATCAATTCGTTCTGGCTGCTGGCTGCGCCAGGGAACAAGCAAAACAGATTCTGCAATCGGCTCATTGGCAATTCGAGGTAATTAAGCGAACCGTCTGTTGTTGTAAACAAACGTGATGAATATGGCGGCCACGGCCGTCATCTTCCCTTTACCCCTCTCCATTGTTGCCGCGTTTATTTATTTGTTTTGATTCCGGCATTGTAAATTATTACGTAAACATTCTTCAACTTTTTCCAAATATTTAGCTAATATTCTGCTGATTTGCATGTTCATTCTCTATTGCTCATAATGCAATGCCAATGTTATTGAAGGAATTGGCTTAACAGTAAAATATTTTCCCAGTAACTAACTTTTATTTTTAATTGATCAAGTTCTGAACGTAATTATTGTGAAATAAATGAATAAAAATCTGGAAAGATAATTTGGTTTTGATCTGTAGATGGTAAGTCGATTTTCCCAGTTTCTTTCTAGTTTTGTTTGTTTACAGACTGCCCTCAGTATATTTTTTCAAGATGCAGCTCTTCCAACTTGTCCACATGGAGCAAATTCTCATTTTGGACAGGTAAGATTTTTGATTAGTTTAGCATCAAGTGTACGATGAGTACTGGGTGGTTAGCATCTTTATTTCCAACGGAAAGTTCCAGTTACCTTACCTTGAAATCGAGGTTCGTCACTAATTCTCTGCAGTAATATTGTTCCAATGAGAATGTGGCAAAGTAAATAATAGCATGTTGTCGTCTATCTTGCTTTATTATGGCTAGTACTATGGGATTTCGCGATCTGTTAGACTGAGACAGATAGCATGTACATGTGATATCCTTGAGTGTTTTTTTTATTGTCATTCGTTAAAAATCAATCAATTTCCTCTCAACACTTGATACACAAGATGTAATCTAACCTGATTGCAGAGTGGTTATTTTTTGTCATTTCTAGTATGGGGAAATTTTCAAAGTCAATGCGAATGCGATCGCAAATGAACTTTGTCAAGTTAAAAGCTTTTCTTTCAGGTTATGACGCCCTGTAACACTCCAGCAACTCCACCGAACTTTCCAGACACGCTATTAGCCTTCTCCAAATTATCAGCGGGGTCTCCATCGCAGGGCCCTCCTTCAGTACAATCGACGGCGCCCTCTCTTCAAAGCACCCACCAACCACAAGCCGCTCAATCTCAACGATAATGTAGAGTATCCAACAAAATTACTATGAATCACAGCTAGAATTTTTACGGTAGTGTTCTTTTTCCTGATTGCAAAGACTACAATATTTTAATGAGGCGTATTCCAACATAAGGGGGCGTCGCGGAACTGTTAGTGAAAATGTGGCGTTGAAACATCCTCTTAGTTTTGTAGTTTTTAAAGTGATATATACGATTAGGTTTGTGAAGAAGCAATTTCTTAGTTAAATATTTGGAGGGTTAAGATAAGGTGGGCTAGCAGTGGCGTTTATTTTCTCCGCCTAAGGAATGAATGGGGTTGTTTTTAATTTAGAAAATATAGGATATATTCCGTAATTTTATTATTAAGCGGGATTAATGTTAATCCGAACCAGATAAAACACATATTTCTGAAAGTTTGTACAGCCTTTCTTTATTGCATGATTATTTAATTCTTGGTTTGAACTGTATTAAAGCCTCGATATTCGGAAAACATGTTTGTATTAGTACCATTTCCTCAAGAAAACACTGCTGGAATTGAAAATGAGCAATATTCTAGTCACTTAATTATATGGTGATTTATTAAGCTATCATTAACCAAAGTCTACATTATTCGTATTAAGAAGAATGGCTTGGGAAGCCTCTGCCAATAAAATATTTTGAATTAATACAGATATATCTACATACAAACACACACATATATATGTATGAATATATATGAATGAATGAATATGTATATTCATTCAGGGGGCGACTCGAAGTAGTGAGCGGTATTTGGAAAACTCTCCGGAGTATAATCTTCGTTATTACGCAAATTAGCTTGCACAGTGGTCTGAAGGAGACTTCTATAGGCTGACTGAATATCCAAAGATTCGCTGGCGGCTTGTGCCACCGCGTCTAATGGGGCTACTGAAGACAAGCCCGCGGAAGTTACAACTTGACGTACAGTTTCTAAAATTCGATATAATTATCCTGATGAATAATGAAAGGAAATATTTTTATTTTTTGGTAAAAATGAATAAAAAGTAAATCAATCGTACAATTAATTTGATATATTACTTACCAGAAATAACTTGAGGTAAGCTTCCCTGTGGTTTTGCATTATTAATGACCTTTCTCCTCTTACTTGGTACCCCTGAAAGGTACGAGTCACTAAATGAAGGTTGAGAGTTCTGTCTTCTCTGTCTTTGCACGTCTCTTGTGATTATAGGAACCCATTCCTGTGGGATAAATTCAATATCATACAAATTATACGAAAACATGACAACTAAAAACATATTTGCCTCAGGCGTTTGATTATGCCAAGACTCTGAACCCCAAATCACGTTGGGTATTGGTTCGGTATCCTCAATGGGGGCGGCTATTAACACGGGTTCTACATTGGTAGGACTAGGAACGAAATCTACATCCATTGACTAAACACACAGTATTTCAATTAAAAAGGATCAAAAACCTACAAGGAATTTGTTACCTCTACAGATTCATTTGCTCTATTTAGCTCTGGAACACTCTCAGACATAGTAGCACTTTCAGCGGCTTTTCGTACTACATACTGCTCTATATCGGAAGGCGTCACGTTCAAATCTCGGAGGATAGTCCTTATTGCAGTCCGGCTACTGCTTATAGTCCAGCGGTGAATGTCGTTGGGCACGTCCGATTGGTTAAATAACGTTGAAACCTGAATTATGGCTGTTGAGTTAAGAATTAGGATTTTCAAAAAAAATATGTGTTTACCATAATATCTTCACAAGCACTTTCGACACCTTGCTGTCCGTTTGCGCTACAATGAACGGCGAGTGCTAAAAGTTCACGAACAGTTAACCAAATTGTTGATAGCAAATTTGAAGCATCTTGAATTGATAGCAAATTTGACACGTCTTGGACGGAATTGCCTGAAATTGGAACGGTCAATGAAATAACAGTAAATAGTAATAAGAGACAACAACAATTAAATTATTTGATGTGAAAAACTCTGGAATCAATTTTAAAAGCTCACTTGGACGGACCACAGCTGGACTAAAAATTAATTGCATCACGTGACATGGCATTTACACACTTACCTTCAGTTCTGGCACCAGTATTAATAGCCAAACGAATAATTCCCGGCACTCTCTGTCTGAAAAATCCCTCTATTGTTCTAACCATATCGATATTCTCCCGTGCAGGAACGGATTCCTAAACCCAAATCTCTTAATAAATCCTAAAATTGAACAGAAGCTACATACCAAAGCGCTGATGATAGGTGCAAAATCGGTCAAAATTCTTTCGGTGGCCCTAGTAATGCCGGCGTCAGTAGTGTCATTACGACACACCTCATTTAAAAAAAACTCCTGAATCGTCGTGATCTGTCTTTCCAGAGGCGCCATATTGCCGCTACTTATGGCAAATAGGTCATTAATTCTCAAATTTCGTAGCATTAACATAATGAGGTCTATAATTAAGCTTTCACCCTGTATGTACGGTTCCGGGCTGAACGATTGGACGTATACATCCAGGGTTGGTCCGCTACCCAGTAAATCAGGGAGGCTCTGTCAAAGGAAGATGATAATTAAAATTTGTATTATAAATATGAGGGAATATGTACTTGATCCATTAGCGCGCTAATAAAACCTAAAATATCTTGCGTCGGTCTAGGTTGAGAGGAATTTTGTGTCTGACCATCCGGAGCACCCCTTGTGAGGGTACCTTGAGATTGATTAGATGGTGCACTTTGGGTCTCACCAGGCGCTGAAGCGTTTTGACCCCTAAAGAAATAATGTTGGGAAAACTTGTGGTAATTTATTTTCGTCGAATATTACCTATGCTGACGATCTTCAAGTAATGCCCCCAAACGTGGAAAGTCAACCATCGGAGAAGGTAAATGTCTAAACATATTTTCGATCTGCACAACAAGATTTGGGGGCAAGTTGCCGCCCATAGTAGGTATCGGCTGTCCTCCGGGGTTTTGAGTAGTTGGTTCGGCAATTGTACTCCCTTAAATAATAGATATTCCAAAGCAAAATACTAATAGCGCACAGGATATACAGGTAGAAAAAAACTTGATAAAGACGTTTTAGATAGATTTTGCAAAAATTGTTAAAAATATGATTATTAATTGTCTCATTCTTGAGGCAACTAGTTTTGCTTGTATAAGTACGATATAACGACGTATTGCTCCTGTCACTTTGGACAGTGGGAAAAGCTTTAAATCTCTGAAATTTCATCTTTTGCAAAAATAATCGTCGCACATCATATCAGTTTTCCTCTATCTACGATAAAAATAAAAGTGTTCGGTTAAAACGATTCGAATCAGACCACCACCATTAAGAGATTGTCTCAAATTCATGACTCGTTGACGACGAATTCATCTTATTGTAATCGTACAACTTTTAGGACTTTGATGGTGGGATATATATTTTTAATACTAATTTAATTTTTTGGTTTTATGTATCAAACGACAAACGATCGGATGGGAGAAATCAAGCAAACTCACGGGAAATTGGTAATCGCGTACATTGTCAACGTTTACTCCAAGTAGTTCTTTCCATATAGCGAACACTTACCCGATTCTCTCCCTGCAGTCGATTCCTGTCGATTTGGATGTGGCCCCAAAGAAACAATCTACAATAATAAAAATAAATAAAATGCCCTAAATGCAAAGAAATACGTTGAGACGAAAATAAACATAAGTAACTCTACCCCTCTTCCCCCTCTCCTGCATCTATATATTATCAAAATGCACACGATATTATAAGCGAATTTGACTCACTCGCTGCGGCCTAGATTGAGACACATGATGGGAATAGCAGTGTAAAAAGGGATCAAACCCTCCTTGAACTGCCTGCTGAGTCATGTGCACATGCGGTCTAGGAGTGGATTGTGTGTGAGTGACAGTAGCTGGATTCGTTTGAGTTGAACGAGCCTATAAAAAAATAAATTAGATTTTGGTATTATAGTAAACAACAAATTTGAGAAGGTACCTGTGATTGCTGGGTATTCCCTCCCTGTGTTCCATCTGACCTCTGATTTTGAGCCTGGGCTATAGTGTCTCCTAACTGAGATCCTACCAGTTGCATAAGGGATTGAATCAAATTCCCACCTCGTAGTGCTAACAAAAAATTAACATAGACAAATTTAATACCTAATGCAAAAGATTTTAAGACCCCTAACTCCTTGACTTTGACACATACTTTCAGGGGTAACTTCCATAAAGAACTCCAAATTACCTCCACCAGTATTGAACGGACCGCCTGAAGGGGCCTGACCAGTTTGACCAGTAGGTGGATTGGGGTTCGGAGCACCTTCGTTGGGAGTAGGAGCATTGGACGCACTCTCTGCAGCTGATGCAGGGGCAGATGTATTCCGAATGTTGTTGTTATTATTTGTGGAACGTGTCCTCGGTGTACTGGCGCGCAAAGTGCGTATTTCCACAGGGGCGGTAAACACACGCATTGAACCTCCTGGCATGAAAGGCAAACCTACAAAAATTAATATAAATTCAAGCATACAAATAAACAATTAATATTTCACCGAGTGACCCACAAAAAATATTTCCTTGAACCTCACAAACAAAAATGAAATAGGTCGAACAATAATTCAATTGATTAAATGAATCAACCATAAATGCACCTCTGTGCCTATAGTCTTCTGCTTAAGCTTGTCCAATAATCTACTATTTCTTACCCATAAACCCGGGTTGTATATTGATACTAGTACTACCAACTTGTGGTTGCCCTCCAAGGACAGAATTTGGAAGAGAATTTGGTACATCAGTTCCTGCAGTATCAGCTGATGGTGGCGCACCTGCAGCAGAAGGTGTTGCTGTTCCTGCTGCATTCACAGTAGATCCAGGAGCCGAACCATTATTTGGCATCGGCCTCTCAGCTGATAGGTTTATCTGAGCCTTGAAGGAATTTGAAATTGAGGAAAATTCAATAAAATGTCAATTATAGTCTTCACCTCAACCTGAACTGGAATACTGGTTTGAACTAAAGCTGGCGGCTGGATTAAAATTGGACGACACAATAAGAGTCTTGGCGGAGGGTGTTCTGCATGTATTATAATATCGCTGAGGCTGTGATAGGCATGTCCCAAATAGTGCAATACTTTTGATACTCTGTTCAACATTAGGTGAATTTCAGAAAGATCCTGTACAAAAATAGCCATTTTCAAAACAATACATCAGAAAATAATCAAGTATATACTTCTTGAGCCACTTGAGGGTCATCCTGCATAAAGGTTTGATATCGGGCTAAAAATGGGGCAAAGCGGACTTGAAGTTGGTTTAGGGTGGTTAGGAGTGTAGCCATTTCTGTTCCCCGACATCTTCTAAAAGATCCAAATATTATGAAAGTTTAAAAAATTAGTCTGGTAATTGAAAGGCGACACACAAGAAGTTAAAAATTAAGTACCTTTTTTTCTGTTTAATTTTGCGTCAATTAAAAATGACGACTTATGAATTATTTAGTCATAGATTTACCTAACAATCTCCTTATGCAAACAGAGATTCATTGTTTATATTATTAAATCAATTAAAAATTCTCTGCTTTATCTATATCTAACCTATTTTATGATACAAACACCTTTGTAGCTCAATTAACTTTTCCCAAATATTATACTTACAACCTTGGAGCTGCTGGACTTCCATCTCTAGGTGCTTCAGCACTATCAGCATTTAAATTTTCACTTGAAGTTGATCTTGGGGTTTCTGGAGCCGAGGCACTTAATTGTGGCCCAGTTGTGGATTCCACATTACTGGTACTTGTGCTAGGGCCCAGTTCCATATTTCTGTGCATAATTTAAATACTTTCAATAGCCAATACTTAAAAGCAACAAATACACATAGAAGACTAACAATTGAAATGAAAGAAATAACTTAGGCCAGTTAGCTGTGTTTCTGACACTATAGAAAACCATATATAATTGCTTACCCCATTGTAGGAAATATTGTATTTTGCACGGCGTTAATGATGGCATTCCCATCTATTGGTTGATCACCATTTGTGGGTACAATAACCCTGTCAAAAACACATTAAATTGTAAATTTGCGGCTCTCAAAAAATTCAAATAAATAATACTCAATCATAACCTGGAAAATATCTATTACTTAAATAGAGCTCACATAGAAATAGCACTCTTAAATTTGTTGTAGAGCACATTAATCAGAATGATGAAAATTCATGCTTGTTTATTTGACTTATTGAAGCCTTTCAATGACATAAATGAAATTAATTTATTCTACTTAAAATACTCTGAAATATGCTCAATTTAAGCAATTTCATATCTGTTAAGTTGATTAAAATTTCCATAATACTTATTGTACCGTGGGATACCATATAAGTAGATCCCACACTAATAAATTTCACCAACCTTACCTGGCTTCAATCACTGGAGTCATTTCTTCTTCTGCTGTCTCTTCAGCTTGTGGTGGGGGATCAGCACCCATGTTTGGATTCTCAAGTAGGCGAATGACATTTTCAGCATTTTTTAGCATTCTAAAAGCACATATTTACAAACTATTATTAAAATGTGAGCTCAGAAAACCTTCTAGCAACATTCAACCGACTCGAGCTCAAAGTATGTGTGGCTCTTGGTGGAATAACTGGAGGAGGATCTATTAAATTTTGTGGAAATGTCATAGAGCCCATGCCCATGTAAACAGTATTCCCAGATCGATCAAAACCCCTAAATCCACTTCTTGCTCTGTTGAGGTCAGGGGGAGGAGTAAGAGATCGTACATTTCTAGAGGAGGCACCTGGTGGGGCTCTTTGTACCAGATGCACCACCTTCCCATCAACGTCTAAAATCACATAATTTATAAGTATATTTATAAAAGTTTAGACTTACCATAATCAGAGAGTTTTAAATTATCCTGTAATACTCTTCCACAATAAATTATTCTCTGCCTTGCAACAGGAATGCTAACTGTCTCGGCAATGTGATTTTTGAATTGTTGTACTGTTATCTGTAAATGTAAATTCAAGCTCAAATCCTTATAGCAAAGAATATGATAATGATTCTTACGTTCTCATCGACGCTAAATTGGTGATTCTGGGAATCTAGAGTTTTCACAGTAATTGTAATCATTTTAAAAAAAAATCTTCGGTATCTCAACGCCACACAAACAAGATTAAGAGGACTGACACTTGTTTTAGTTCGATCAACCCTTGCATAAGTTTAACGTAAATTTTTGTGCCTACAACAAGGGCAGTGACGTTAAAAGTCTCCTTAACGTTAGAAAAGGTTTTTAACCATGATTTTCATCAAAAATGAAATTTCTACTGACGAGGAACTTCAATCATTTATTTGACAGCTTCGTCTTCACAATAAACAATTGACAAATACTTACGGTATTTCCTTTCGCACGTGGTTTTAAAGCATTTTCGATTTATTTAGAACAGGGACCGAATATAACAAATTTAACACAAAATTAAAACCAGCAGCATTCGATTTAAATTAATGAAATCACAAATAGAACCTGGTTGTGAATATTCAGGATCAACTCGAAGTTCATTCAAAATTTGAGTCTAATTGGTATACATGAAAGAGTTGGGTTTGACGTGTTTTAAGAGCACCAGGCAATAAGAAAATTATTGCATTCCGTTTCGTTTAAATATGTTTTTAATTATAACCGTAGTAAAAAAATATTCATAGAAAGGTTTTTAATTATTACGATTCTATTAAGATGTAGTGGTGAGAGGTTGTCTTGTTGTAGACAATGTAATATATTAATAAATAATTTAGACGACAAAAAAAGCATTTTACTTAATCGTTAAGATTCTACGGGTTAATTGTTAAGTGTTATATAATCTTGAAGATATCATTTCTACTCATTCAAAATGTGCATTATATTTTTATAAATCATTATAGTTATATAGAATAGGTAATCTAAAATTGTTACAATAACTGGCAGTGCTACGTTTCCAATCGTCTTTGAATTAAATACCTACAATATTTGATTAACGAGGACTGGCAAAATTCCCATTTTGGTCCTTGCAATATTTCAGTTCTGGTGCTTCCATAATAAATACCTTATACAATTGGGTCTATCAATAACATTACTGATATAAAATTTCATAATACTTTCAAACTAACATTAAGTACTTGAATTAATATTTGAGCCATGGGTGATGTTTTATGGACTCTCTACTTCTATCTCCATAATCATATAACAATTCTTGGCCCCTCTTAATGCTGTCTTTTGCAAGAAGCACCAACCTAAAATAAAATTTCAGTTTCAGTAATAGTTTAAGAATTTTACTTCACCTTGGCAATCCATCCACAAGAACAGTTTTAGTATAGAGATTGCTGCTTGTTCTAGAGTGGTTAATCAGCCTTCCAAGCTTGCCAGTTTCCTGTGTGGCATCAATACAAAACGTCTGATCCTTGTACTTAAAATAGTACATAAAACAGCCAGTAGTTTCATCTTGAGCATATTGTTCTTCACGTTCATTAGCCTCTATAAGACTAATAAAATCTCCACTATATTCAACTACAAAATCACCCTTTTCAAAGTTTTTACTGGCGAATACTCCTCTACCTTTGCCATCAATATAACTGAACTACAATTTATAAGTACACATTAAGGTTATAAATTAATGAATCATATTTATACTAACTTCTAGACCTTCCTCAGTTTCACTGCGAATTAAAGCTTCTAGGGACCTTTGCTGCTCTTTTAGTACTTGGATTTTAGTCTTCCTAATTGACTTTCTTACTGTAAAGTATTCAGTCACTTTGTGATCAGTGGGTGGTTTGGTTCTTTTAGTTGCTTCAAAGAAAGAAAAAAAAGTGAATGAAAAAGAAACCTAGTAATTTGAGGAAGAATAGGACAAAAAAATCCTAATCACATGGCTTTGGTTCCTCATTTTACATAATGTACTTAATTACTATAGTGCCTATTTTATTTTGACCTCAAAGGGAAAAACTAAGCTAGATTTTTGATTACAGTACTGTACTTCCACGTTTCAAACGCGATAAAAATACCAATGCAATAAGACGCACAAGGCGGAATAATATACACGAGACTTTGGAAATTAACTCAGAAGAGTTCAGATTGAAAATCTTATCCTACATGCTAAATATGTATGCAGTAAGTACGCGCGAAATTCTAAAAATTAATATTATTAAAGATATGAAGTATAAATTTTACCTTTGACCATTTTTAAAGTTCTTCTGAGCAGCAGTTCCTTCAAAGCGCTTAAACGTGTAGTAAGCACTAGGAAAGTTTCCGTTTTACATGTACGTAAAATGAAATAATAACGGAATTATGGGTTTTTACTGATTATGAAATAGATTGAAAGGAAATTGTTAATATAACCATTTTTTAATTAATAAAGGTACAAAAAGATGTTTGTAAACATGTAAACAATAAACAATAAGCACGCAAAAAATACACGTCTCAATTTCTTCCTTCCTCTTCGTTGCAATGACATTCGTCGTTGCCAACGTATTATCAAAAAGAATTCGTATAGAATGAATACTTTATAATTGACAAGTTGTTATATTGTTATATGTTGGAAGTTATTTTTTTTAATCTTCCGCACAAGATTGTTATAAATGTCTTTAACACAGAAAGACACGTTTCGAAACAAATAAAGTATAAGTTGACCGTTTCTGTATTTTTCTAAGGAAAGGAATGCTATTAAATGGAACACCCAACTCTACGTTCATTTTACCTCCAGTCTTTCTCTTTCCAAAGTAATACCTTTTTACAAATGTCCCACAACATTTTCTATAAAGCTTCCTAATGTTAAAACAAAACTTTATTAACAATATTAATAACAATAAATAAATAATTCGCTAAATAAAGCACAACACCATTTCTTAAAAAAATTAAAGAAAGTTATCACAATCAAGGAAGCAATGGCTAATAATAGAACAATTTTAACGATAAAATGGCGACTTCTCCACTCCCGTAATTCATTCATGTACAAAAATCTATTGCGGGAGTATTCTGGAAGCTCAAATTTACTGGTATGAGGAAGTAGAGCCAGATAAAAATCGTATAAAATTGCCTTTATTAAATCATTATCATCTGGCTTGGCCTCATCTAAGTTGTCGTTTAGACAGATGAATTTCCTAAGTTTAAAAGAACAATTAAATGTTTATAACCTCACTGGCTAAATACATACCTCATGTGGCTTCTGATTTCGTCAAGATTCAAAACCACATTTGTTACATTCGACACCAACATTTTAAATGTAGTAGAAGTTTTTTCTGCATCTTTTACAATGTCGTATTTGTATTTGGGAACGCTACCAAACTTTTTTTTTAAGAATTTGCTTAAATAGGGGCAATTTGTCACCATGTATTTGCTTATCGTAGGCTAAAATAATTGTCATTCATTAAGTAAAGTGGAAAACCGAATTTGATATGTACCAGTCTTGAATCTATATATCTTTCATACAGCGGAGCTACAATGGGCGGAAACTCTATAAATTCACTGCAATTTAACAAAATTCCTTCGAAATGATCCACAATGTCAAAACTAAGGGGAAGCTCGTACATTTTTGTTAATATATTTCGAATTTCTCTATCTGACCATGTGCTACAAAATGTATTGCATCAGTAAACTCCGAAACACATTATCTATGAAACAAACAGACCCAGAATTATCGGTGTCAAATTTGTCGAAAATAGCCTCAATTGGTTTTTCAACAGTCTCCGACATGAGATGATAATAGTAACTGAAACCAAATTGCATATCGTCGTTATGCCTAAACCTATTTCTTTCAGTTAATTCAAATTCAGTTACAAAAGTGTTTTCCAGGCCTTGCATTATATCCCTTAAACATCACGTACATACATACACAAAAATAATTGTTTAATTACGAATGTAGCTACTTGTCTATAAATATAGGAGCATGTGCAGGAACATATCGTTGCTTGAAACCATATTTTTTATTAAATGTTTTTTGTGTATGTTCCAATGATTCTAAGAACCCATCTATGTTCCTTAATGTGTTTCGTTTAACCTAGAATGTGCGCTTAAAGAAATAATTGTTTTATTGACAAACATATTACCTTTAATAAATCTCTTTTTTTCCTCTGCGAAAGTTTGTTTTTCCTCATCACCCTCTTATTATGCTCCTTCACCAATCTAGATACGGAAACTCTTTTGGATTCAATATGTATCTCCGTTTTAGATCGATTAGTGTGATTGCCGTTCTTAATTTCGATTGACTGATCATGACGTGATAAGATGTCATGAACACTCTTCTTAAGACTATGCAATTCATTGTTTAACGCACTATTGTAAGACTCAGTAGGCTCCTCTGAATTTATGTCATCTGCATAAACAATCTTTCCGCTTTGATTCTATGAAATTTTTAATGTTTGATTTTAGACAAGGGAAGCTAGTAAAAAATGAACCTCTCTGCAATCTCCCCCATCAAATTGACACCTCTCATTATTGCAAGTTAAATCACACTGCCCATCTCCAACATAGAGCCAGGGACAATCAGAAGCGCAATTCGGCAAAGTATAGGCTAAAAACACTAGATATCCCTTGCTTTCACTGAAAAAATCTTCCAGATATAAGGGTTGCCCCAAAAATATGTCGTCATTGAAATAAATGAAACGTTTAGAGAGGCCTGGTATTCTGTAAAAGAAAGGTTTGATTGACTTATAAGGTTTTTCAAGTTTTTGATGTTATATAGTATGGCCATAACTGTGTCCATTAAATTAAGAGAGAAAGAAATATAAATCCACATTTTATAAGATTTTGTTCCAGTTTTTCAGAATTTTTGTGCATCCCTTCTTCCTCCTTTGCCTCACAGAAAAGAAGCACAATTCAGAAAACTGTTTCAAAACAATCAACATTTTCTCCACCAGTGGCCAGAATAATTTCTTTAATAATCACATTTACCTATGTAAATTGCTTTCAATTGCAGGACTAGAAAAAGTAGGCAAGTTACTTTGATCTCTAAAAATCATACTATGAGTAATCACAGTGAGTTTTTCATAATCCAAGTTCAACCAATATGGTATTTGACCATTTGTTACCAAATAAACATGGTTAATCCAAGGAGCAAACTTTTCCAATGACCTAAAAGCTCATTCTCCATAAAAACTAAATTTTTAAACAGTTACAATACAGACCTCAAGGAGAACCTTAACTCATTTTTATCTTCATATCTTTGTTTTGAAGCATCAATATTCTCATTTTTGTTTAAGTAATGATTTAGGTTTGCAATAAATAACGGGTCGGAACCATTAACCCAGGTATAAACAACATCTATTGGTTCAGTATATGTACAAGATGTTTTGTTTGTGATATTTAACTGGAAAATGTTACATGAGACATTATACATGATTTACATTATGAGAATTAGTGAATATTCTAGATCTTTTTCTGTATACAAAAATAGGAATAAGCTTATCTGAAGGAACATGATATATCCACGAATTTAAATATAAATATATAAATGGTCAAATATGCTTTAAATTTGATCAGGTGGTATGCAAACTTAATGGTAATTGGAATATATTAATATTTTACATCATGCTTACCTCTTTGTAGCTCATAAATAAATATAAAAAGGGTATTAAAGCTATTAAACAAAATATTATTAAAACGCTTCCATTGTAGATTTTAAAAATCCTGGCTACTCTAACCATTTCCAAAAAAAATCACTTTTTGTACCCCTAAGTATGCGGCATATTTCCACGTTTCACTGCGACCAGGTGTTTGGTTAAACCAATTAGCTCTTATCATTATTTACTAAACTCTGCCCGTATTGCTTGCTTTGCAGATATGCCCGATTCAAAATAAATTATTAAGATAGTAATATCAATAAAATTGAAAATTATGAAAATGGCAAGGCCAAAATGATTTGTTTATGTTTACTTTTTTATGTAATCGACAATGACAGTAACACATCAATCGTATTCCAAGTTGTATCTGTCTTTGTTTGATCACCGTGAAATAGCAACGATATTTTTTTCCTAAATCCGAGTTGCGTTCATTTTTAATTTCACTCTATATCGGGGACGACGCTGCTTGTTCACAACAATTCAACGATTTTTGGAGGGAACTTTTATCTATTTTAAAATAAATTAAATAATTATCTTAATGGTAAAAGCATAGACAATTCGTGTAATTTAAAAATGTGGTCCATGTGTAGCGTCATATTTGTTGTAGGTAAGCTGATTAGACTAATATCAGCAAATATTCATATTTAAACCTCATCTCATGTCAAGTAATAGTTGACCATGGGCATAACAGGCCTTTTGCCGTATTTAGAACAAGCTACAAGGCAATGCCACATTTCAGAATTCCGAAAGAGCACAGTAGCAATTGACTCCTATTGTTTACTACATAAGGGGGCCAATGCTTGTGCTGAACAACTGGCAAGGGGTGAAGACAGTACTTTGTAAGTTTGATTTTACGAAGACTGTTGCACTAGCATTATTATGTACTAAAATGAACTTACATATTACAAGATTTGGAATAGTTTTAAAGACAACTTTTTTCTTTTCTAAGAGAAATTTTTACGGATTGTCTGGTATGATGTATTTGAATTTCTGTAAATCACATATTTATATGAGTACTCATATAAATGAAAAAATGCATTTTGAATGTTCAGATACTGATTCATATCTTTTCTTCTATTATATTTTAGTTTTTAAACACTTTCAAATGAATAATTTAGCACTTTCAGAGATTTCAATGTTCTATTATCTTTTTAAATATGTACATGGATAGACTTATATTTTACATCACTACAATACAATCCTTCAACATTTAGTGTGTAATATGTTTAGGTACGTGGACTATTGCATGAAATATGTAAAAATGCTCCTCTCATATGACATCCATCCAATAATGGTATTTGATGGAAAAAACCTTCCAGCCAAAGCAAAAACTGAAGCCAAGCGTCGCGAGTCTCGAAAAAATGCTAAACAGAGAGCAGCCCAACTGCTCAGCTTAGGTAAGCTTGAAGAAGCCAGAACTTATTTGAAACAGTGTATTGATGTTACCCCAAAAATGGCCCATAATCTAATCCGAGCATGTCAAAAACTAAAAGTTGATTGCATAGTAGCACCTTATGAGTCTGATGCTCAAATGGCATTTTTCAACATGAAAGGTGTGGCTGAATGCGTTATAACTGAAGACTCTGACCTAGTATTATTTGGATGCAAGAAAGTTTTGTATAAATTGGACTTGGCAGGCTCTGGGCGCTTAGTAGAATCGGACAAAATAAGTATCGCAATGAAAATGAGACCTGATCAATTCACTTTTGATAAATTTAGGTTTATGTGTATATTATCTGGCTGTGATTATGTTAGCAGCCTTAATGGTATAGGTCTAAAGAAAGCCGAAAAGTTCATTAAATTAACCGCAGAAAGTAATCCTGAAATAGTAAGTTTCTGCATGCTTAAATTTGGCGAAAAATTATATTAAGTTCTTGTAGTTCCTCGACCGAATTCCTAGGTACCTCAACATGAAATATTTAGAAATCACGGATGAATATAAAAGAAATGTACTCATTGCAAACGCAACATTTCTTCATCAAGTGGTATTTGATCCTTATAAAAAAAAATTAGTTCACCTTATCGATCCGGAAATAATAAACACTAATCCAGAATATTTGGTTAATGCCGGCGAAAAATTTGATAATGAAAAAGCTTATCAAGTTGCAATTGGCAATTTAAATCCTTACAATTTTGAGCAATTTAACGATTGGATTCCTTCAGACGTACGTTTTTTCAAATAATCGGTTAACGTCCAGTAAACATATCTTTACTTTACAGCTCTCTAAATATAGCATTTGGGCAGGCTTTTGCAAAAAAAGAATGTCATCGAAAACTGACAAACTAATACAAAAATCGAGGCTTCAGGAGTTTGTGCAAAAGAAAAATCCTAAAATCCAGTCCATTGAAGTTATGGAAAAGGTACAGATAATAGAGGAGGAAACTTGCATTAATGAGGATTTATTAAAATACGCTACTGGTAGCAGAGCTGACATTCGGGAAGAACCAATTTTAGAACATACTGATCCAGAAGAAGAATCAAAATCCAATACTGTGAGCCCTGTAATATACAAAAATCCGTTTTTAAAGAGGAAAAGAATCAGTAAATTTCCTAAAACGTTTTATTACGGAAATGACGTCGTTAAAAGTAGATACTTTTGCTCAGAAACTTCTTTCGAACCAGAAACAATAAGGCCAAAAAACGATTTTGAGAGTGAAAATAACTCAGATGTAGGCAAAGAAGAAGTTGCATTTGTAGATGAACTTTTCAAAAAGGTCGATTCAAGCCAAATAGAAAGGCTATCAAATGATGAAACCATATTGAAATCCTGTGAAAACAGCAATGATATTGCTGTAAAAGTATCATGTGGCGAGCGGCAAACTGCAATCGAAAGGGCCCTTTTTGTTAACGACGGCTCTAGGGAGGGTTTTACTGTAAGTTTTTTACTATATAATGATTAAAGGTTTAGATTTATAAAAAAATAATTTCTAGGATCAGCATGATAGTAAAAGAAGAAAACTGGGACCTTGCAGGAGAGTGGGATTAAAAAAAACATCCATTACACAAAAAACGCTTCATAGTTTCTTTACTAACCTCAGAAAAGCAGACTGATATTGAAATTGATATTTTTTGATATTATGTTATTTCCTTGAATTCCTCGTAAATTGTATGTGTCCGGTTACATGTGTGTTTTATGTACAGTGTGTATCATGATTTTTACTTTTTTTCCAATTATATTAAAATAAGTTACAAAATAGAAACAATTTTTTGTCAAAATATATTCAGAAATTATCTCCTGATCATTATAAGTTTAAATTCGTACTTTCTACCAAGGAAAACGCAGTTGTGGCAGATGCACAGGCTTAACTATCTTTCAAAACTTCAGATATTTTTGGGGGCTCCTAGCGTTTTCTTACGCTCATTTTGTTGACGGGTTATTTAATGAGTGTTTCGATGAATTTGTAAACAAAAGTGTAAAAAACAAATTGCTAAGTCAATAGAAATTTACTCAAAATTTAAATTTTAATAAGGCTTTAGGAATTAATTTTCTTCCTCAGAAAATTTGCTTGGTATTGTTCGTCGGTTGTTTGAATTAAAAAAAAACGTTGCAAAAACAAGAGACACATGACATTGACATTGACGTGACTTATCCAAAATCAATAATGGAAATAAAAACAACGTGAAAGTGTTTTTAAAGTGAATTTGTAATTAAAAATGTATCGTCAATTTTAGGGTGGAATTTGAATTATTTTAATGCCTCGAATAAGAAATAACCTTCAATATTACAAAATGGAAGAAACTAGTGATTTATCAGGAGATGTCACAGTCGTGGACGTGTATGATATTGCGTCTGAAATTGGAAAGGAATGTGAAAAAATCATCGACAGGTCAGTAAACTTTGGGAATTTTATATATTCTTATACAGTTAGAAAAATCTGTTATTTTTCGAATATTTGGAAATAAATATGCTCTTAAATTTGTTTGTTAATTATTAATGAAGGTGTCAGCTATTGGGATGGGTGTAACAACACTCTGACTTTATGCTAGATTCTTATCCTTGTATCTTTTCATAACGTTTAAAAACCCAAGTGTTCATATTACACATTATATTTCTAAATTTATATGTTTACATCAAATTGACAAAAGTGTAAGGAACAAGTCTGTGCTACATGGTTTTTAACATACTCAGATCCACCTATATAATTTCTAGATCTGTTTCTACATTATTCTTCTATAAATCGCCCATGTTTTCCCTGTTAAATGTAAATAAATTTCTTGTTTTTTCAAATTATTATTTATCCTTCTTGCTAACTCAGCTAAAGGAAGATGGTTCTCCTCTTTAAAGTTCTCAACTACTTGTGCTAGTTGTAAACCTGCATATGTAAAATAATTCATTTTGTGTTGTCATGTGTCATTTTGTTGATTGTTTAGGGTGATATCCTATTCTGATAAGTACAACTCATTTGCAATGGTATTGTTGTTTTCACCTACTTGAAGTTTGGAAATTATTAAACCTTTGGCTTTAGTGGACAAAACTTTTTTTTTTATCATTTTTTAAATACAGCAAAATTACAACAATGCTGACAAGCTGAATACATGCAATGAACAGTCTCCAATTTATACAGGGTGGTTCATTTAAAACAGTCCAATTAAATATCTTGAATGAAATTTTTTCTTCAGAAAACCCAGAGACATGTCAATTTTACTTTTAAGGGGGACATTTTTAGATCATAAATTCATAAGTATAGTGTCATCCCTCTAAATGAAGTGACGACCTCTTCAAGAATCTTAAGTGGCACGGGGTTCAAGTGGCACATTAAATTAAAGGTATTTCAATTCTATTTATAAGTATGTTGAAATTTTTCGTTCCGCCCTTAAATATTGTAAAAAACCGTTCTAAAACATACAATCACTATACTATATCACCTAGCGTCGTTATACCCAGCTAGCAAATCATCAAACATGTCTATTTGCGGATGTTAAAAGCGACGATGTGTTAGGCATATTTTTACAGTGAGTTAAATGCAAATCCAACCAAAGGTTCGAATTTCCATCGCTATATACGACTTGTTATAATTAATGTCGTTATTCGCGATTTTCGCTGCATTTTTGTTTAAAAGCCTGTAAAGTTCTTGTTTTTTTTTCTTGTAATGCCATAAAAGTGTTATGAAATAGGTACGTGGCTATATCAATAAAATTTATAAAACTGTCAATGATAAGTGTACCTCTGAGACTGGCATTTTAGATATGGAGCTGATGCTGTTACCTCCCTAATGCCAAAAGTGATTAATGCCCTCGAGCTACTAGAAAGCCTAGCTACTAGAAACGAACGGGAAAATACAGTATTAAACGAGTTACAACTAAAAATCTCTCAACTCGAAAATGACAAGTTGGAAAAAGCGGAATATCGGCAGAAATTCGAAAAGGTTTCTTTTTCTTTTGTTTGTATGAATTTCTTATAAAATCATTTTCCTAAATAACAGGAGCTAGAAGTTATTGAAGAACAGTGGCGTTCTGAAACTAAAGAGCTTGTAACTGTGGTGTCAAAACTGCAAGAAGAAAATAGAAAATTGTTAAAAGACCAGAACCCAAATAACTATTCTCCAACTACGTCTACAGACTGCCTCAATGATGCGGAAATGCTGCAACGCCTAAAAGACAGCTTAGAGAAGCAGAGAGATGAGATCAGGGAAAAAGAAAAAATGATACAAGAGAAGTGCTTAGACGTTGACAATGTATATCAGATCATGATAAAAATTTGAAGGGGATGTATACATATAAAATATTTTCAGTTAAAATCGCAAATAGATAGACTAACAACGACTAGTAAAGAATTACGCAGAAAGCATAAATCCATGCAAACCCAAGTACGGACTCTCTGCGATGAGAGAGCCGATTTTTTGGTGCAGATGCAGGATCAACAAAGGGATATTAATGCCCTCAGGAAGCGCTTGGGTTTGGCACAAAAAGAGAATGAAGATCTGATAATGGTAAGTTACGATTCATAAACTTTAAATGTTATTTGTGTTCCCTAAAACCATTCAATATTTTAAAGTGTGATATTCCAATTCCTGTCAACAAGGCTGTGTACGATTTGGACGATCCAAATAGACCTCGATTCACTACTCAAGAATTGAAGGATATATTGCATGAAAGGAATGAGCTTAAAGCACGAGTAAGTGATTTAGAAGACGAGTTGGAGACTTTCAGACCCAAAAAGAAGGTTGATACGTAAGTAACATATTGTTATATTTTTTTAAGTAATTTATTTGGTAGTTGCTTTTTTGTTGAATTTTCTAGATTTAGAAATAAGCTTTTTAATTTTGGGCCAAGTGCATGTGATAGCCTCCTCATTTTGTCAAATTTTAGCAGTGTTACTTTTAGTAAACAGCCTTCACCAGCCGAGGAGGCTGATCTTTAGTAAGTTTTATTGATATGAATTAAAATTGCAAGGGTACTCTATTGTGGTTAGATCTGTTGGTTTGATCTAAAGACTCCAATTTATAGAGTGCGCTTTGCAAGTAATTGTATAAATTTAAAAATAATTATTTAACAACGAAACCCTTTTTGTCAGTCCTGTGGATGAAGAAGCGCCAGTCCAAGGTCCTTTACCTTACGAACCGGATGATGCACCTTGGAAGAAGTCTTCATCTGAGTCAGGAATAAGAAAGTTGTAAGTTGAAATTTCAACATTTTCATTTTTAATCATAATTCTAAAACGATTATTGTCAAAAATCACTAAGAAAGTTAGGGCGGGCTTAGTGCCAATATATCAAGCTTGTGATCTAAAAACTGAGTAATGACCCATGTCTTAATTTTTATGAAAATGATCTTAATGAAATTGCCAAGACATTGATTTATTGCCCCCTGGAGATAGTTTTATAATCTTTAGGATAATGTCGTAATTTGCAATGTCATTTTTTTTTTCAGTTTTCGGAAGATATTTTCCGAGAGCAGCGGCGGTCCTAGTTTTCCTAAGCGTAGCTTATCCACCCTCTCGAAGATGGCTCTATCATCGACTAGCGACTCAGTGCAATACTAAATATTTTTGCCACATATACCAGCTTTTCTCTCTCGACGTCAGTTTCAATACCGGTCAATTTTATACTCTCTTTTAGCCCAAGAATAAAGAGAATATATTGTTTATCCACGAACAGGATTTACTTACGTTGGATGATCGTCTCCCATAATATATTAACTTGTCCTCACAATGACTATTGTAATCCTTCCTACGTATTCTTTATTTTAAAATTTTTAATAGATAAATAATAGTACATTATACACTAAGGTGGTGAAGTATATTATTATAATGTATATCTGAGCCGTGGAGGTCAAGTATTTCACAACCGTCGTGTATATAGGATTTTTTCATCTAATAAATTTACTTTAATTGTATGAAATAACAATAAATTTGTCCAAATTAGGCATAAATTGAATCCAAAACTTAAAAAAACAACTGATTGAACGAATTATAACGTAACGGTAATATTTCGTTTGACATTTCTCTCCCAAGCAACCCTAAGTAAAACAATAATGAGGATGATGATGACCTTGTAGTCGATTAGCTCGCTAAGTAAATATGAGACAGATAGTACTGTTATTAAACTGTTAAAAAAAAAACGACAAAGCGTATTTCATACTCCTTTAATACATCATAAATTGAGGTCTTTTGGAGTTAGTAGTGAGAAAAACTTTATTACTAACATATAAGAGATTATTGTGACTCTATGTGATCTGTAAACTGATGATTTCGACAAATTAAGGAATTTCATTATGATTTATTTAATTTTTATGAAATTGACCATTTCTAGTATACCTAATCGCTTGTAGATCGAGCAGGTGATAGTTTCATAAATAATAATTTCCTTTTGTCATATTTTATTATAGGAACATATTATAAGTGTTAGAAAAGCACTGGCTTTTAGAATATGTATGGTAATAAAGTTTCTAGTCAAATAGTATCATTTAGTGAGAATGTAAGTAGATCTGTTAGGAAAACAAATTCATGTACAGTGTATTTTTTAAAATAAGCCATAGCCAAAGTTACTTTATAGATCATTGTTTATGTAAATGATTCGGGCGGTGTTTTCCTACTGACACAGCCCATTAACTTGCAATTGAATAGAAAATTTATTGTCTTTGAGAAATACTATTTAACATTAATCATTTTTCAATCAACAGAATTTTATCAGAGAAAATATTCTGATAACGAACGCGCACGTACGCATACGCCAAAAGTGATTTTTGTTAAATATAAATAATAATTATACGCATTCGCTAATTTCGTCTATAGTTGCATCTTCTATGGCTCAATAAAAACTCTATGACTTATGTTAAAAAAAACCCTGCATAAGCACCTTCTTTTTCACTTTAATGTATGTGCAAGATACACGTTAAAACTAATCTCGACGTTATTATCAAAATGGGAGCAATTTTTTCTAGATAAGGCACTAGTTGCGTTTAGCTCCTTATAATTTTTGTTTAATACTCGTTTGCATTATATTTATTATTCTGCATTTTCAGACGGTGATAATGGTGCCAAATAGCTGCTATCGCACTGGCACCTCTGTTCTTTATTTTAAGTTGGAGAATTTCTTCATAGGCGCGTATACTATTTTATAAATTTTTATAGAGTGGTCATTAAAAAAAATTCTAGTATCGATTGTTTTCTATTCGCCAAATGTTTGATGAAAAATAGCGAACTGTTTAAAATGCTCCATGTTTACTGTTCACCACCTACAGCGAGATTGTTTTTTAATGATAACCCTTTAGTTGTGTACGCATTAATTTCATCTGTGAACAGAACTAATTAGCATTGAACAAGTTTTAGGTGGCAAAATACACAGACTGTGCCAAAAATGTTCGAATAATAAAGTAGTGTCATCACTTATAGGTACTTACCACAAAAAATTCCTACGGTGTTTCATTTATTTTACACATCACCATACATTTTAGAGATTTACGACTTTCGACCCATTTCGGTTTCATCTTTCCAATAAAAATCAATTTCACAACAAACTTCAAAATGCACAAAATCTCTCAGGGATATTACCTTTACCTTGAGTGAAAGCAATGAGCAATTAATTATCCGGAACCATAACGGAGATTCTACCGCAGGTCGGACCAATATAATTAAATGCAACTTCCTCATTACTGTGATTTGTTTCTGAAACACCATAGTGGTTTATTAGTTATATTTCCTCTCAATAATGGCTAAATCTTCCACAGTGACGATTTACTTGTTGGTTTTGGCCGCAGTTCTGATTAGCAGCAATGAAGCACTCAGTAAGTATATATTTTGTTTGAATAAGTACAGAAAATGATTAATAATTTTCATTTTGAAAACTATCTTGAATAACTAAAAGTGCGATATATCCTTTATAAAAAAATATTCTATAGGTTGAATTTATAATATATATTTTTCTTTATTAATTTCACTTTCAGCTGTAATCTGTAGTACCACAGCAGGATGTAATCAACAGTGTATAGGCGCAGGTCATCCCGGAGTGGACCAAAATGACTGTCGATTCAATGCGGCTAGACAAGTGTACATATGTGACTGTCACTGAACTGGCTTATTATAGCTCTTTAGAATATATCCCTGTAGCTTTTTTTTTAAATTATTTTATTATAACTCAAAGCTGCCAGCTTTTGCAGAAAAGTTGCATTTAAATATCCTATTCGTCAGCATGAAGTCGCCATCTAGCGGATAATGAAAAATGAGCGTCAGCTATTATAGTTCGCATAGAAGTATACGTTTCAATTATTGTTTCGATAATACTTTATATAGCATGTTTGGAGAATTGTTTAAAATTGCATTGTACCTACATATACATAGAATAATTTATGATGAAGTACCGAGTTAGCGGGTGGTGATATATTGTACCTTTATAGTATAATTGATCTACAAATAGGTAGGTACTTACTTACATATTTTCGAATTAATCCTTGATGGTATCTACCTATTAAATTAAATCAAACGTGTAATGTTGTGATATTGTTGTACAGTGTATTAATAAAATATCATTAGAAATTACTAAAATGGTTTTCTTTGTAGTTTTTAGCCGGTTGCCTCTACAAATTCGAATAAAATACAAATTGACATCTAAATTAAGTTCTCATAAAGATATTTCTGGAATAGCTACATCTCCGAAATATGAGGTGTCAAAGTTTATTTTTTATTAAAAAAAAGTTGCTTATTTTTATTTTAAACATTCTATAAAAGTTTTAAGACCTCCTAGAAATTAAAAAAATCGATTAAAAGCTCCATACCAAAAATTCTTGCACACTTCTGGCATTTCACCTTATATTTTGGGTTGATTTTATACCAACTTTATTCACCCAAAGTTAAGCATTTGTAAAGCGAGCGAAATGTTCTTCGATTTTCTAATCACCCGCTCGTCTAACACTCACGTTGATTTTACTATTATTTAACTATTCCATTACGTATCATTTAATCCGGCTCAGTTAAACTCAGTTATACGTTAGTTTAATATTTTTTTTTATGCTGGGAAGCAGGGATGATATCTTAATGCCTCGCTAACGAGATTTTTGTTATACTTATAGGGTATCCTATCATGAGATGAAAGAATATTTATTTTTTGCTAAGTAGGCTGTAATTAAAAATTTTGCCCGTGGCGTCAGACTTGCTAAGACAGGCTATGATTACAGCTCATACAAATACAAAGAAAACCACCTCCAAACTGAAGTTTTTATGAACACAAGAATTACAAGAAATTGCAGTGAGGCGATATGATAAAGAACGATAGTCGTTTTCGGCTCAGACACCTTTTATTTTCTCAAATCTGTAAATCAGCAGATAGAAGGGATGATGACCAATAAAATTTAATCAATGGAATACCGGTGATTGCCTTGAGCATCATCTTAAAATAATGAGTTTTTCACTTCTGAAACCGATTGAAATTAGTAAAAGATAATTAATATAACGGAAAATTTGCCGTTTTTTTAGCGATATAAAGTCGGGATACATCCATTTTCCCTCCATAATACAAACGATCGTATCAGAAAAATTATATTGACTTTAAAAATGTCTGCAATTTCAACTGTAGTTCTGTGCTTTTTGGTGTTCAGCACTATCGCAATTACCAGTAACGATGCCTTGAGTAAGTTTATTCACATTTGAATGATATTACATTGATTTTAACTTTTTTAAAGAGATTAATTTATTAAAATGTTTATAATTCTTTTGTTTATAGTTTTTAATTCTAAATAAAAATTTTATTAATTTCCATTCTTCAGTTGTAATCTGCAGTAATACTGCAAATTGCCTTGCTCAATGCAAAACGGCTGGACATACAGCTTTTGACAAAGCAGACTGTAAGTACAATGGAAAAGTTTATGCCTGTGATTGTCGCTAAAATGCTGGGAATCTATACATCGTTCCATCAGTTAAAAATAACCTGTTTTATGATACTGGTAAAATGTTATTTACTAATCAGTTCGTAGTTGTTAACAGTTTGATAATATACTATTGTTATTTTGTTATGTGTGTTGGGTATTAATATTGATAAAAATATATTTAAAACTTCATAAATTGCATTATTCTTTTGAACATTTTACATCGACTGGTTTCGCAAATACTCGGTTTGATTATTATTTACAAATCTTGTATACTGTTTTGAAAAATACATACAAAATGAGTCGATTAAATCCGAATTTTGCCGTAAAGTAAAGTGAAACCTCTATCTCTTGCTAGTACAGCGACCTTTGAGAGAGAACTAACTAGACAAGACGTTGACAGTATATTCGAAGCATCATTGAAATGTGATGCATGGTTGATTTAAGAAACGGGGAAACGCCATTTTCCTATTGTTTTAATTTAATGCTGTTTTGGGTAAATTTACTTCCTACTGGTAATAAATATTCATTTCACATAAAAAATTAGGACGTTTTAAGTGCTCCCTACAATTCAGGGTGAACTCTCCCGAGTTTCCCAAGTCCTGAATTCTAGAATTCTGATCTAAAAAGTCCAATTCAGGCACCGATATACATATATACAGATACAGCAGATCTATAAGAGGCTATGAGGCCCCGAACTGGCCGCAGGTAAACTAATTACTTGAACAAAATTTGCTATTCTGCAGATTAATAATGTTAATTTTCTCTTTAGAGAACGCAGGAGGTCTAGAAGCAGGGAACGTGGAGGAGGTGGTGGTGGTGGAGGTCGAGATAGAGGCTATGGTGGTGGATCTGGTGGTGGCGGAGGCGGAGGATCTCGTAGAAGCCAAGCCGGAAGTAATTTGAGGAAGCCTCGTTGGGATATTAGCCGTCTCGAAACATTTAAAAAAGATTTTTATGTGCCCCATCCTGCAGTGTCTGAAAGACCCTTTTATGAAGTTGATGAATGGAGGAAAGCTAAAGAAATTACATTGAAAGGCAAAAATATTCCTGATCCAGTCTTTACATTTGAAGAAGCAGGGTGAGTCAAAATCTATCTGAATTGTAGCTAATTTAAAAACATATTATCAATTTTTGTTTACACATCACATTTTTGACATTGAAAGGTCCAATAGAATAGAAAAACAGTTGCTGGAGATCATCTTTACTATTTTCAAAAGAGCCCTTTTATAAGATCAGATAAGAGACAAAATACAAAAAATTAGCAAAAGCATACACTACATCTTGTTTTTTAAATAAAGTATTTTTTCTGTAACACATCCTTGCTAATTTGCCCTATAAACTATAACTAAAAAACACTGCATTGTGAATATGCAGGGTGTTAAAATTAAAATTTTTTAATTACATTGAATGGTGCATTATATACAATTACTCATGAATCATCTAGTAAAGTTATTTTAGTTTCTGACAAAACTATAATTTTTAATTAGGTACATTAATATAATAATACTACTAATTTTTGTGGTTCCTTCCAAACATAATATTTTTGCTTTTATCATTTGATAGATTTCCTGAATATGTGACTGAAGAGTTAGACAAAGTTGGTTTCAAAGCCCCTACTCCAATACAAGCCCAAGGCTGGCCAATTGCACTTTCAGGTAAAGACATGGTTGGTATAGCTTCCACCGGCTCTGGAAAAACATTGAGCTATATCTTGCCAGGAATTGTCCACATTAACAACCAAGCAAAATTGGTTAGGGGAGATGGCCCTATTGCTCTTATTTTAGCACCAACTCGAGAACTTGCACAGCAAATTCAACAGGTACGCACTGTCCTACCTCATATATTCCAAAAATATTTTCTCTTTTTTTCTTTTTATCATCAAGGTAGCTACAGATTTCGGCAAAAGCTCTCGTATTCGAAATACTTGTGTATTTGGCGGAGCTCCAAAAGGGCCTCAAGCACTGGATCTCATGGATGGGGTGGAGATTGTTATTGCCACTCCAGGGCGACTTATTGATTTTCTGGAGAGTAACAGAACCAACTTAAGGAGATGTACTTATTTGGTGTTGGACGAGGCAGATAGGATGTTAGACATGGGGTTTGAGCCACAGATCAGAAAAATAATTGAACAAATTCGTCCTGATAGGTAATCAAGTTCTGCCTTGTATTTTCTTTTAAGATTTTTACCTATTCTTTTTCAGGCAAACACTCATGTGGTCCGCAACATGGCCTAAAGAAGTTCAGCAATTGGCATCTGAATTTCTGAAAGAGTATGTACAGATTAACGTGGGCTCCTTGCAGCTTGCGGCGAACCACAATATTCTGCAAATTATCGACGTATGCATGGAGTACGAAAAGGAGAACAAATTGAGTACTTTGCTGCGGGAAATCATGTCAGAGAAGGAAAACAAGACTATCATTTTCATGGAGACGAAAAGAAAAGTCGATGATATTACCAGAAAAATGAAAAGAGATGGGTAAGGCTGTGTGAGTTTTTATAAGTTTTCAGTGTTAAGTCAATGGTAATATTCAGCTGGCCTGCAGTATGCATTCATGGAGATAAAACTCAACAGGAAAGGGATTGGGTTTTACAAGGTGGTGACATCAATCTTATATACAGGGTGATGAAGAATTTTTGTACTATTTAATTTGCAGATTTTAGAACGGGAAAGGCACCCATTTTATGCGCAACGGACGTTGCCGCCAGAGGCTTGGGTAAGTTTTTCCTTAATTTACTCAATTGGTCTTTTTTTATTGTTTCTTTTATTTTTACGGAGGTTCGATAACGACATCAATTTTAGGTAAGAGGTGATTGATCTTATTGCTCCCTTCATTTAAATTTAAAAAATATATCAAATAAATGTAGAACAATGATATCAATCACTTTAATATTTGCTAACATTTTTATTTTAAGGTTTAGAATTCAAACGTTATGTAAATTATGGTAAAATTCAAAAATCTGCATGTTTGGAGTTATAAGCCGGAAATTTGATTAATAAAAGAAACATATAAACTAAATTATTTATGTTTGTTTATATGATTTCTCGTGTTATTTGCTTAAAAAGAATAAAAAAATTAACAGGTGTTATTTTTTACTTTACGGTCCTTTACTAAAGTCGACGGGTGTTATTCTAACTTTATGGCTCGTTGTTACAAGCGACAGGTCGTCATAACATAACAATGCCGGTTGGACCCAAACTCATTGTTTCCGGCGTGCTATCCGAAATACAAATAAAAAGTTTCGATTAATTTGTATGTAAAAACATATTTTCTTTTTAAGAACATTAATTTTGTAATCGGGCGCATTTCTATAATGTCAAGAAGCAAATAAAAAATCATTTGAATCGTTCTCCATTATGGATAGGAAGAAAAACCTCAATAGAATGGCTGTCGAGATCTTCCTGTCTCGCTCCTCTGAATTTCTTTTTATGAGGACACCTGAAATCGAAATCTTACAATACTAAACCACATGATATCAACGAACTCAAAGAACCTATAAGACAAGAAATTGGGCAAATCACTACACTTATTGCAGAAAATGTGAGAGTTGAGTTTTATCATCAGTTAAGGATGTGCCAAGAAGCTACAGGTGAACATTTCGAATAATTGCTAATTTAAAAGAAATAATTATTTGTTTATTTTTAGTATTATTTGCTCTATGATACTAGTATGTCAAATAAAATCTAGTTGAAAAATGTTTAAAATGATATATCACTTGAACCTTTTTTGCATTTAAACTTTTAAGGATAACTGTCACACTAAAGGGTTGACATTTGTAACATAAGAATGCTACCTAAAAGTATATCGGGTAAAATAAAAATTGACATGTTTAAGCAATTTTCCTAAAAACCAAAAGTCATGTAGATACCGATTTTATTCCAGTTAAAGTTACCTCATTGTACATACATACATATCGAGCCACATCCTTTTCCGCGCGACTTCAGTACCAAAATTTATTATTACCTTAAAAATAGACTAACCATAATTTACATAACCATATAACCTACTCGTCTGTAGGTTCGGATAATGCAATTTTCAGTTCCCATTTTTTAACGCTTCAATTTAAGGTTTACAACGAGAAATTTATTCCTTCCTATTTTATTTTTAGAAAACATTAGGATTATATGAAAAAAACATATGATATAGTGTGTCCAAATGTCATCTTTCATCATCCAAAAATTTGAATTTTTCTTAACTTTGTCATTTTGACATCACTTCCGGGAATACTTCTACTTTCCAATTCCAAGAATCTATCTCCAAATTACAAAAAAATTAATTATGTTTTGCTTCGTTTCTTTTGCCACACTGTACGTAATATATATTTTTTAATATATGTTTTTTATATTTTTAAAGTTGTCCATAATTTGAAATGGAAGAGAATAAGCTTTCCATTGATGCCAAGTAGATGAGTTGATTAATTATTTTTTTTAATTATAGTGTCTAAAGTTCGAATTAAAATTAGCACTGTCCGAACTATAGACAAGCCGTTTATTTAACTTAAGGTTACTAGATCAATATACTGACAACTATACCTAGAAGATAATTTCTATGGAAACTACTAAACAGACCAATACTCTGGCTTTATTACAACATTTTCATGGATGTTGTTTTCTTGGTAAAGTTGCCAGGACTTTGACCTATTGGCTGTAAAAATGTTAATTAGAGTAGGAAGTTTGTTAGGTAAAGAAGCTGATCGCTTAGCTAAGTAATCCAAGGCGGCCTATAATTAGTCACACTACCGACACTAAACCCAGCAAAATGTCCTCTTTTTTCAGAGGCGCACAACTTACTCGTGTGCAATTAATGTCGAAGCACGCGATCGGCATGTGTGCCTCTCGTCGGTCGACCACATATCCCGGCCATCTCTGAGTAAGAGGCCAAAAAATCGGCCTGCCGCTGCCCCTTGTCGCTCTTTGTCGCCCCCTTGCGCCCTCCAGCCCTCGTTTGTCGCCGGCTGGCACGTCTCGAACGCTATCTGTCCAACTTTAAAGTGACGGAGTCGGATACGTGAGACGACTGGCTGTGCTAGTCACTAGACCGAGGAATGTGGGAAGGGCGAGCGGCGTAGAGGGACCGCAGACAGGAGCTGTAGGCGGCCGGTTGGTCCTTTACTGCGACATCGCCAACTGTTTGGCATTGTCGCGCATTTGTTCTGTACAGGTGCCCATAGGTAGGATATTGTGTTTTGCCTTCTTTTTTTCCCTCGTGGGTTTCGCTGATAATAAGTGTCGTTCCAACGGCAGAAACTGGGAGGTCCACGATGCTGTTGGAATCGACATCTAGATGTAAGGGATAAAAGTTCTATAAGACACTATTATAGGCTCTACAATAATGATATGAAAATAAGTAAAGGCCTTCGTTCAGTTCAAAGTAAAATTCTGATCACCTTTATTAAGATTATTTATTTTATTAAAATTTCCGTCATTATTTATACATATGGATTTTCTTATGGTGTTTATAAACGGTTCCTTGTATGATGAAATCTACTAAGCTTAGCACATTTACAATTAATAGCTAAACATTTAGATATTCTGGTTTATCAAATTAGAACATCGAGAATCAGATCATAAAACGAGTGATAAAAGAATAAACTCCTGTATTTTTTGATAGAAAAAATATTGTTTATCTATATTACAAAAAATACAACATAGACTTAAAAAAATATTTTTGTTTTTCTTTTATGAATGATATTAAAAAAATTTCGTGAACTCGCGCAATAATCAATACTGACTATAGTTTCGATCTCTAGAGAGACTAGAATATTACCCTTATTGTTTCAAGTGAAAATATTCATAGCTCTTTATTTTGGAATAAAGTCATATTAAACTGAACCACGACAAAATAACACATGTATAAGACGTTTCATATACCTAGCACGTTAATTTCGCTATTTGTTTCTGAAATGTTTTAAGTTTTACTATATTCTACATTTTATGTTGCTTCCGTATTTGTATTGCCTATACAGGGTGTTCCAAAATTAGGTTGAAAGGTTTCAAAACAGCGCGTTCTATGTCTAAAGTGAGTGCAAAAAATTTATATATATGTTTATGTAAAAGCTTCGTTATTGACGTAAAGTGTGGTCAAATGAAAAAGCCTACGTCCCTATTAAATATAGAAAAACTAGCTTATATAAAATTACTAACGAGGAATCCAAATTTTAAACACATCCTAATTTAAGCTCAATATTACAGACGTTGAAGACGTAAAGTTCGTTATCAATTACGACTATCCATGCAATTCAGAAGACTACGTACACCGCATCGGTCGTACCGGAAGATCTCAAAGAACTGGCACAGCTTATACTTTCTTTACGCCTCAAAATTCAAACAAGGCTGCTGATCTGGTATCCGTTTTGAAAGAGGCAAAACAAGTCATCAATCCAAAGCTGCAAGAAATGTCCGAGAACACCGGTTACGGGGGCGGGAGGGGAGGTAAATGCGGCTTTAATTTGATAGAATGTTTATGAATTTGATGAAATAGGTCGTTGGCGTAGAGGTGGAGGTAGTTCGAGTGGAGGTGGATTTGGAATGGGAGGAGGCCGGATGGGTCGAGGAGACGAGAATTCTTATTCACCGAATCAGCGCAAACCACGTAGAGATAGAGAACGGAGTCGTTCAAGAGAACATAGACGCAGGAGGTCTTATTCGGATAGTAGCAGCAGCTCCAGTAGCAGGTAGATTGTAAATTATGTGTTTTCGTACATTTGTTTTAATTTTTTTTCAGTCGATCTCGATCGCGAAGTCCTCCCGTGGGAAAAAAACCACGATCTCCGTCGAAATATGGATCAAATCCGTCAAAGCCCGCACCGACTAATAATATTCAACAACAATCAGAAGAAGTAGCTCAGCAGCAAATGCAGCAACAAGTTTTGGAACAAATTGCGGCCTTCAAGAACCGAATACAAAATCAGCAGAATCGTCAAGCGGCGATTAAGAAGCAGATTCAGAACAACCAGATGCAAAGTCGGGCACCGCAGGTGAATAGTCAGCAGCAGAATCACCAAGCAACACATCAGTCGAATATGAGTCAGGGGGCGGGAATGCTTAATCAACCCTATCAACACGTAAGGAGTGCAAGTTTATAGAATACTCTACGACGTAAAGCACACGCTTTTCTTCTCATTTACAGCATAATCAAGTGGCATCTGGAAATCATCATATATCACCATCATCAATACATGCATCATTGAAACTTACGCAGCCTCCACCTCCTCCGCCGCCAGCAACTTCTCAAAGTTCTTCTTCGAATATGATGAACTACCAAGCACATTATCCACCTCCCGGAACACAAGGATATCCGGTAAGCCTGGAAATCTGTCATTGATTATTACCATTGAAAGTAAATATTCATAGTTAAGACAGTTTAACATCGAAATGCCTTTTAACACAATACAATAAATATACTACTTCATATTTTTGTTTTATAATTTTAGGGCTACCACATGCCTCCTGGATTTGTCTTTGGTGCCCCACCTCCGCCACCACCGCCTACTACGCAAGAAAATTCGACATCGTCAATGTACAACGCATCTTTGTACTTTAACGCATTCGCGCCACCACCTCCACCGCCTCAATAAATGTCGAAAAATTAGACATATATCGTTAAATTATTAATACGTAAGAGTAACAATTGTCTGTTATGTGAATTTAACATTTGTCATTAAAAGTAGCTTTCCTTTTTTTGTAAATATTTTTTTCCCATTCAAAGATCTTGAGGGTCTTTATGACATTCTTCGTAAATATAAGTTAAATCTTACGTAGTTTATGTAAAAATAAATTGATAACTTTAATTATATAATAAATTATTTGTCTCAATAAAACCTAAAAAGAATGAAACAGATCATGTAATTTTTTCACAGTTACAGGTTATCAAATATATAGGAAAACTCTTGACATTTTTATTGGTTATGCTAAACCGAGTGAAAGAAGATACTGAGACGACAACTGCCGTGAATTATAACTAGTTCAGGCAAATTATCTTGTAAAAGAAGGCTGTTTTAAAATTTTGTAGTTTACATTTTGTGGAAAATAAAATTGAAGTTTTAATTGCAGGGTATAAAATAAAGACGAACAGAAATCGACTTCTTCAACGTAGAAAAACAGGTACGTCGATTTCATAAGCACAATGAATCTTTGGCCATCAACCATTTTTATGGTAGTGAAAGACCCATCATTAAAAGATCTAAGGAGGTGATACATAGGTGATATCTCAACTGCCAACTTCTTTTCAAAGAGTTGTACTAAACTAAATGTTGATTCTCTTCTCTCTTCCCCAAATCATTTCAGTTTTTTTGTTTTCACGTATTGTGATTATTGAGGTGAAAGCATTCTCGTTTTGTAATGATCATGGACTATCATTCTGGGGATATTTGAAACCACAATTAATTAAGTCGCACGAATACACGTCTGACTTATATAAACAGGCACATTTGCACTCGGTGCACGAATAGAGTACTTATGAGGCATATGTGAACTACGAAAATACCTCTCACAATCACACTCGTACTTGTCTATGTCAAGTGATTGTATAGTTCCGTCAAATTTGTATGTCGGACTCATACGTTCTGTCAGCTGTTTATCCGCCATCATCGATACGGAAATACTTGTTTTTTCTTTTCCGTTTCCCTCAAAGCGAAAGGCCTTTGAGAGAAATCGGTCTTCATCCTCCAGTTTAGAAGGGAAATCCGCCATCCAAGATGACCACGGGAATGCCGGAACTCGGGTCTAAAATCAGCCTCATCTCAAAAGCCGATATTCGATACGAAGGTCGGCTATTTACCGTTGATCCCCAAGAGTGTACAATAGCTTTGGCGTCCGGTAAGTAGAGAAATTTTTAACAAAATTTTTTAATTTTTCTGCCTATTGAGTCCTGAATTGTATGAATCGGGGATGATTTATACAGATATTCTACGAATCTAAGGTCCTAGAGCTTACATTTGAAGTTGGGCAATTTTTTATTCGCCGAGTTTTGAGGAATGTCAAGTTGATTTTGTTTCATCCATGAGTAATTTTTGATTATGTACTGAAGTTACTTCGCTTCTTTGCAATTGGCCCGATTTGAAGGCGAATAGAGAACATAAAATTGATTTCCCATTTAAGGAACTATAGAAAATATTATTCATGAACTATTTCAATTTAAAAAAATGTTAAAAAAATGGCTGCGTTTTTGTTTCTTTTTTATGTTGAAAGAAAAATGGAATTTGGGAATATCAACCTAAAAGTTAGAATACTTACTTTTCTTTTCAGTGCGGTCGTTTGGTACTGAAAACCGTGATGCCCAATTTCCAGTTCCTGCCCAAAACCAAGTGTATGATTATATTCTTTTTCGGGGTTCTGATATCAAGGATATTCGGATTGTGAACAATGTGGCACCTCATCCACAGCCCCTTAATGACCCTGCCATCATGCAGCTATCAGTACCTCCTTCTTTGGGCGGCCAATCATTCCAGCAGCATCCAATATTGGGGCACATGTCCCATCCACCTTACGGGTCCTTCATGCCAATGGGAGGTCTGACAACAGGAGCTGCACCTGGTCTTCCAGGAACTATTAGATCTGGATCGTCTGCTGGCGGCGATTCCAAGCCAAGTGAGTTGATAATTTCCCCCCCTGGGGGCTCAGCAGATGTTGGAGCGCCGCCTCCTTTACTATCTCCTCCACCTCCTGCAGGGGAGCCATCAAGGCCGATTAATGATCTTTCTGGTAATGAATATGTTTTATTTGTTTTTGATGCTGCCTGCTTGCTGCTTTTGCTTTTTGTATGGTTTAAGTGAGTAACATGATTAGTTTTTATTGCTTTAAATTTTCATTAGTTGCGGCAATTTTATACTGATTTGCATTGAAAATTTGTAATTTTTATCCATTTATTACTGAATAGCTTCTAAAGCTTGTGATATGCTCAGAATCTAGCTAATCAGAATTTTTGCTTATTTTGCTTTGTTGGTTCCTTGCAAATTTTTTTTGGTAGATTGTTTGACACCAAATTTGAGCCTGCTAACCTAGCTTTGTCATTTTATTGATTTTCTACTGAGATTTAGTTGTATAAACATTTTGAAACAAAACTGGGAAGTACATTTAGAGAAACAAATATTAGTATTTTTACAGTTTTGATTCTTGAAGTTACTTTGTCATGAGTTTAGCAGAACTAGATTTTTTTGAGAAATACACCACAAAATTAGAGTGTAAAAATATAATATAAGTTTTAAGACTTCACAATAATTATAATAAAATATTCCATTTGAAGTTTGGTTGACTTGGGAGAATTCATCACCCAAAATCTATATACTATTTTGCAATATTTAATAAACAAAATTTACAAAAAAATATGTTTGAAATTTGTTGAAGGTATTTAAATTTCAGTTTCAGTTATGTAATAATGTTTTGCCTTTGGGAATTCATCTTTTTGTATCATAGTTTAATGTTAGTCTTATTTTCATAATTATTTTAGATTATGTGATCCCTTAAGAGTACCTTTTTGTATGTGTAACAAAACTCTTATTTAGACACTGTTCTTTTCATATCTACAAATTTGTTGCATTTTATTTTGGCCAATTTTCTTTTTAACTTGAAAGCTTTTGTTAGTACATGCTTACTATATAGTTCCATAAGAATTCTAGAGGTCTCAAATTAGATTCGGTTCTAGATTTTATTGGCGGTGGGGCAGCCAGTCGTAGTACCACACCTGCATCCATTGGATCTCGTAAATCTATATCTGTTGATCAGGGCACTCAGGCTGGAACTAGCCAACAGCGGGTAAGAATTATTTATTAATAAGTAGTTGTCGAAATATTTCTAAAGTTATGAAGTATAAATTATTGCCATTGCAAATGAAATCTTAAAATAATAAAACAGTTTGTAAGGATGACTAACAATGTAAACGTGATTCATATTGCCCCAACCAACCTAATTAGGTGTAATTCAAAATACATATTGGTAATATAATAGGCCTTTATAGGAAATGATAATCTAGATTGAATTCAATTGTCCAATCTAGGTATAAATCCAATACATGGTTTATTTTGTTCTGTTGGATGTGATAGTTTTTTTTAACCTGTAGGGGTTTCCCTAGCTTGTGATGAATTCAAGCACATACTTAGATTAGTAAAACTAAGCCAAAGTGTTCTGCTGTTGGTCTGAGGATGCAAAAAATTCAAGTATGCATATTTAGGAAACATCTATTTAATTAATTTATTAAATCTACTTAAAATTAAATAAAATTTGAAATTCCTATTTTTATTATCATTTGTAAACTGAGTTATGAAATGAAAGTAACTTTTTTTGATTATGTACCTAGATACAAATTAATAACTGTTTAGCCACAAGTTTTGATTAAGTAAAGTTTCCATATAATTTCTTGACATTTCAAAAAGGGATTTTCTAAACTGTTGCTATCCAAGAATAATAAAGAATCATCAAAAATATGCATATATATATATATATATATATATATATATATATATATATCCAACATCTTAATTCACCACTTGGTGTTGCCCTTCAGGATGGCAACAGAAGACAGGTGAAACCTATTCAACCGCCCAGAGGTCAAAATCAACAACAGCAACATCTGCGACCTAGATCCAGGGAACGTAGGGATTCTCAAAACCGGCCCGATAACCAGAACCAAGGCCGACCGCAGACTAGAGGCAGACCGTATCAGCAACAAAACAATCAGAGTGGTTACCAAAACCATCAGGGCGGTTACCAAAACAATCAGGGAGGCTACCAAAACTACACTCGAGGCGGCGGTGGATGGCCCAACTCCAATATGCGGGGTGTGCCCAGAGGCAGGGGAAGACCGAGAGGTGCACCGTTCAGGCCCGGAACGGGTGCAGCGGGTCAAACGACCAATAATAAGAAGTCTACTCTTAAATTTGACAGTGAGTACGACTTTGAACAGGCAAATACTGAATTCGAAGAGTTGAGGAGCAAGTTGGCGAAAGTGAAATTGGAGGATGCCGGCAGTTCGAAATCCGAGGTAGTAAATGGAGCTGTTGGTGGCGGCCCAGAAGCGGAGAAAAAGGATGACTCCGGTAATGAGACGGGAGCTGGAGAGACTGAACAAGAGGAGGATCATGAGGTGTGTAGTTTTTTTTTGCGTAGAGTTTAATTTTAATAGATGGTTCCTTGCAAAGCAGTTCTTTCCCAAATATTTACCAAATTTATAAAATCAAAAAGGTGATAAAAACTCTTTGATGTTTTTTATTGTCATTAATTGCTTTGCCATACGTTTTCTTAACTTGACTTGAGTGGCAATACACTACCATAAAAATATTAGCGACTATTGAAGGATGTGGAACATACTGTATTACACACATTCATATCAATTGATCCCTTTTTGTACCTTATTCAACCTAAATGAAACTTTTGCTATTCACAATAACTTCTTTATTTGTAGATATTCTATGACAAAGCTAAGTCATTCTTTGACAAAATATCGTGCGAGGCAGTGGAACGTGCTAAGGGCAAGATGCAGAAGACTGATTGGCGTCAAGAAAGGAAACTTAATTCTGAGACATTCGGTGTAGCAGCCACAAGAAGAGGAAGGTAAAAATAAAGCATTCACCATTTATTGTTTCCAATAGTTTAATATTTAACTGTTTGCTTAGCTATCGTGGACGTGGGGGTTTCCGAGGAGGATTTCGTGGGGGATATCGCGGTTACAACAGATACTCCCAGCAGCGCAGGTCCAGTGACCAACCAACAAATCAACAGAATCAGCAACCAGGTAAGACCTTTCCTTCTGTCAACGTTCCGTACATTTACACAGAAATTTCGGTGAGCCGTTGCATCTCGTAAAAAAACTGGTTAGCATTTTTTCATTTATATCAAGAAGTCGATTCCGGAACCATTTTCACACCTCTCACAGCAGAGGAGGCGGTAGCTAATAAGCACGATCAGTCGAAGGGAATGGATAAAAATGACGTTGAAGTACACGAAACGAACCCCGAGAATGCGGATAGTAAAAGGGAGGAATCAAAGATAAAAGACGGCTTAATCGTCGAGGAGAAAGTATCCGTTGAAGAGGCGCTGTCTGCTAAAAAAATTGATCAAATCGCGGCAGCCGACCCTCCGGCATGCGTAGGTCAGGTGAATACGATATACCGATGGTTCAGTTTGGAAAATTTGTTTGTTTCGTTGGTACTCGAATCGGCTGCGGAACGAGTGACGATTGTTTGAAATATGTGCGGGGTGTCCCAAATTCGTTTCTTTAACATGGAAATCTCGGAAATCATAGAATATTCATGAAACGAAAATGAACACACAATGTACGTAATATATAAAATTCCTTTGCAAATATGAGAAATTTTCTATTTACAAAAATCTCTAGATCTTTGAAAAAGATCATTGAAGAATATTACCTTTGAGGCAGATTTCCAATTACATCGTTTTGGTTGACATGCTAAAACTTGCCTGTATACTCCAAAAAATAATGATCTGGCCCTGGATTAGACCACAAACTTCTTTTACTCTGATTTTGTACTTTCATCATTTTCTTCCTGTGCGTGGGACCATCTAACGACGTCATTTCACACGGAATAGCTCCACTGTACGTATACAACACTCACTTTCACTCACTAAATGTCATCTACGCTAATGACAAATTTTACGATCACACACATTACAAAATAATGTCCGACTATCTCGAATGATTTTATTCTGTATTTAAAAAAAAAATACAGTTCTTAATTTGGACACACTGTAATTTAAAGTTCCATAATTATTCTGAGATTAGGTAAGATAAGGAAATGAAATTTGTATTCCTCTTATATGGTACAACGAATAATTAAGCGGGACATTAAAATAAGCATGATTTCTATGGAATAGAGCGTTTAGTATTTTTAATGGTTTTCGAGAAATCTCCATCCCAAGATTCCCTTTTGGGGCACCGTGTGCCAGGCTACGCATTTACAAAATATCTTTGTTTTCTTATTATTACAATGTACATGATAAATTAGTGTAAGTAGTATTTTTTTAAGATTTAATAGTATCCGACTTATTTCAAATAATCCTTCTCACCTTTTTTTTGTCTGCAAAAGAAAATCAAATTTCTGTTACGTCAATTTGTGTTTATTTTGGTGGAAGAGAGTTTTTTGTTTTGTTAATTTGCAAATGGAAATTTATTTTGACCAATTTATGGTTGATCTACATGGGAAACTAACAATAGCAAGTTCAAGATAATGTCGAATGATTAATTGCTCAAATTTGAATTTATTATAAAGTTAAAAGAACTTTCTTCTAACCATTCGGGCATTGAAATCATTTCCTTAAAATTCGGATAAATTTGAGCATTTATGAGTCGATTTGCATGCATTATACTACTAAACCAGTTTGTTCTACTGATGGACATTTCCGTGAATAAATTCTATTTCCCTTTCTTTACAAAAATATTATCTCGGAGTTACCGATTTTAGTTAGTATATATGTTTAATAAGCAAGGTGTTTCAGGTAAACTGCGTCATAAAGGGATTATGGCAAAAGATACAGAGTGATTAAAATTATAAGATACTCGGCTTTATTACTTATATTTTAGTTATTTACTATATAGTCCATTCTATTATACTATACTATGTAGGATGTTACAGGTTTTCTTATCTGAACTTCACGAGTAGTTATAAACAAGCATTATAAGGTAAGTTGTTCCGATTTATAAATATACGTAAATTTTGTTTTTTAATTTCTAAATTTTTAAAGCGTCCAAAATCGATTTTTGCCATATCTATGATTTTTATATGCATAATGTATAAATGATATCCACTATCTAAATGCAAGTAACTTTAAGGCAATATACCAAAAAAGTCAAGATTTCGGCCAAATCATAACAGGCACGAAGAAATATCGAGAAACACTTTATTTATAAATGACTACTCGACTCCACATTGCCCTTCACGTTCCGATTTTTTTAAATTGATCTAAACAACGAAAAATGTGAAACTTGTCACTAAATGGATTTTGTTTATTTTTATGACACTTGAAGACCATTGTTTCCAGGATTATTGTGCAAATCGTTTCCATAATCCCTATGTAGCATACTTTTTCTGGAACACTTTGAATAGACTCAGGAAAACTCATCTAAAAGTAATTCTGCGTTTACAGTAAAACCATGATCTGACGAAATCTACAAGGCTTCACTGACACAGGAGTCTGGACTAGAAAAAACTGCCTGGTTGATGACTAAATAATAAACAAAAACGTCTTCGCATAGAATTGTACCAGTTGACTGTGATCCACCATTAAAAATTAAGTAAAATCGTCCAGCGCAAGAGCTTCTCTTGTGTTCTAGAACTTCCTGGTGTCAGTATTAATCGTAGGATACGTGTACCTTAAGTGATAAATAATATTTCTTATTTTATATAAAAAATAAAACCCGATAGGGCCAGCGTAGGCTTAAATATTAGTATATTTTTTACTGCTATTGGAGATAAATCTTTAATTTTTTTTTACTTTGTAGTTAAAGGATGGTTGAGAATCATCTGGATGTAATTTAGTTTTCTGCCGGGATTTTCTTTATTACACATATATTATTTTTTTCGCAATGGTTGGACTAGGATTGGTAACTATGGAGAGATTTAAGTTCAGTTCATTTAGGTCCCGTACTCTTGTTGTAATTTATTGAATACAATTATTATTGTTAAATGCATAAGTGAACTTCATAATAAAGACTAATTAAAAATTGTGTGATGAAACTTCGGGCTTTTATTTTTTCATAAATGATCCGTTAGCTGCTTATCATAGCAGCATAAGATTGTCCCAAATAAAATGAAGGCACTTCCAGCTACAACCTCTAAAATAAATCTCGATACCTAGATTTATAATCGCGACTAAAGTAGCTTACTCTTAGTGGGAAGCTTTTCCTCTAGATACGAACCAGCAACAGCGGTAAATATAAAGGTCAAGGAATTAGCCAAAGGCACTGATAAAGTTAAATCCACATTTTGTAATGTCAAAAAATACAGCACAGACCCGAGCTGATTAACTATCAACGGAGCAATGTACTAAAAGTTTTGGATTTACAAAGGTATTTGAAATAATTAGAAATATGTTACATACTCCAAGATGGGTTAGCAAATACTTTATCTCAAGACAAAATTGTGTGATGGCAGAGTTAGCTTTAATCTCCTTTATAGCTACGGAGTTTTTTTTAATTATAGGATTCGTGAGGCCCCATAAGGCTCCTACCCCGATTAATGCACCTGGAATGTAAGTTAGAGAACTAAATTATCCACAATTAGTTATTTATCTAAATATTTAAAATAAGTAATTTCTTTACCATCCACCAACCAATGCTTTGGTTTGTTTTCATAGTTTTTATGGAAATAATGTTACTAAAAGTTACTAGGAGTTGGAAAATTTAACCCTTGGCTTGAATTGTTAACATGTTAACTTTAACATCAAGATCGTTTCCATTGAAAGCAGTAATCTGACCAACATCATGTTTATTTTAAAGTTTCTATGGTAATTAGCATAAAGAAAATTGACGATACATTAATTAGACTTTCGGTTTTCATACCTATAATTATTTACGTAATTTAAAATTTTTTACTGTAATGATACAACTTACATGTGTTCAACATTCTGATAAACTTCCTTATTCATTTAATTTAAAATTTTAATGACGTAGACTCTTTGTAGGATTCCTAATTTATCTGTTCTATTCCGTGATGCATGTCGTTTTCGAAAAAATATTTCTTCACGGTCAGAGGCGTGGGTGCAGAAGAAAAGTGAAATATGCACACTTACTATTCTCTTAGCTATAAATAAAAACCCCTAAACGAATTTTTTTTGACAGTTCAATCATTCAAGTATGACAGGTATAATTGCCAAATTTGAATTTGACAACGAGTTGTTTTGTTATTTATCACAAAAATGGAGGAAGAGGTTGGAGAATACCCTGTACACAAAGCAGTTTTTGATAACGATTTGAAGAAATTGTCTAAATATTTAAGGAAGTACGATGTGGCAATTAAAGACAAACATGGTAAGATTTCAAATATCCCCTTATTTTCATCTCAACCTTAGAGAATCAGAATTAGAAACATTTGAATTCACCTTGTAAAACTTACTAAACACTACTCTTTTTAAACAATTTTTGGTTCTTGCATATGATTTAAAAATCAACAAATTTTCAAACATAACGTTACAGTTCTCCTGTCTGCTATCCATGATTATTTCTATACAAAAATTTTTTTAGGAAATACAGGGCTGCACCTGGCAGTTATGTTGGGGAGAAAAGGTAGGTAGTTATTCTAGTCATTGTACACACTTATATCGAAGTAATATCTCGTATCTGATCTTAATCTAATCGTATAAGTATTAAAGTTAATTAACTAAACTTTGATAACACAGAATGTGTACAACTCCTTTTAAACCATGATGCTCCAGTGAAGGTGAAAAATGGCTTAGGATGGACAGTTTTGGCTGAAGCAGTTAGCTATGGGCACCGTCCAACAAGTATATATTTTTCATTTACTTAAACAAGTAATATTCAATAAATAATTTTTATTCAGTTGTGTCCTTGGTGCGCAAATTCCGCCAACAATCCAAAGAACAAATGGAGCAGAGGAGGCCAAACCTTGTGGCAGCTTTAAATAAAATTGACAGTTTTTATATGGAGTTAAAGTGGGATTTTCAAAGTTGGGGTAGGTTTTTGTTACAGCCTTGAAATGGTTCTTAAGTATAAAGTTTTTTGTAGTTCCTCTGGTTTCGAGAATATTGCCTTCAGATGTTTGTAAAATCTATAAGTGTGGTGCTAATATCAGACTTGACACAACATTAGTAGATTTTTCTGACATGAGATGGGAAAGGGGGGACATTTCTTTTATTTTTTGTGGGGATGCAGATCCCACTGAGAGTCTCACTGTAATGGATAATGTGGGACAGTTATTTCAACGAGTTAGATATGAAGTACTATTGGGTTTGTTTTAAATGAAATGTAATTAACAATGTGACTTTAGGAAAATGAAATGGAAATAGAAGATGAAGTTAATCTTTTGATGTCCACTGATATATTGGCAGCCCAGATCTCAACAAAAAAAATATCATTTAGTAGGGCTCAGAGTGGATGGATATTTAGAGAAGATAGAAAAGTATGATTATTTTTGAGACAGGTACATAAATTTCAGTTAGCATGGAGATATTGTTTAGGAACTAGTTTCTGGCCAGTATGAAGCAGAACTCTACACAGTTCATGGCTTAAGCTTAGAGAGTAGGAAAAGGAGAGAGCATTTATCTTCAGATGATTTAGAAAAAAATAAGGCTCTTTTGCAGCATTTTACCAAAGGCACTTATAATGTGTATAATGAGGTATGAAGACTGATTTTTAAGCTGAAAATTAGTGACTGTAGGTTTTTTGGTTATAGAATATAAGAAGGACAAGTCTAACTCCTCCCCCAGAGAAAAATATATCATGGGATGAATATATAAATGCTGAAGTCAATAATTATCCTAGATTAGGTCGAGATCTCGTTTACAAGGAATCTTCAAAGCATTTTAAAGCGACAGTAGCAATGGTAAAGAAAGTTTACAGAGGTGTAAAAGTGAAAAAAACACTTGAGATATTTAATAAGGGATAAACCACTGAGAAATATTTCATATATCACTTCAGCTAAATCACAATTTCTTATATTTGCTCTGTGTTTCTACTGCTCTGCTTGAACTTCCTCATACTACTCTTACTTTCCATACACCAAACTTCTTTAGTGGTTTTCCCTTCTCATGTTTAAGATTTTTTAGTTATACAACTTTTCAGAGCAACGATTTTCCCCTGTCTGTAGAAATGCTCCTAAATGTTCTGGAAGTAATAGCACCCTTCAAACACTTCTCAAAATTGCGCGATTTTATCAATACGAAGTTGCCTTCGGGCTTTCCAGTGAAAATCGAGCTCCCTATTTTGCCTACAGTAACGGCTAAGATTACATTCCAAGAGTTTGAATTTAGGGACAATATATCTCCATCTATATTTGAAGTGCCTCGGATGTATCAAGAAGACCCTTCAAGGTATACTTTGGATTTTTTTTATATCGTTTTACATTAAGTCTGTAGGTTTCCCGACTTATGACGCCCTGAACTGACAAGCTGCTTCCAGCTCCATTTTGAGCCCAAACCACAGTTTCTGTCGGCTCACGAACGCGGCCGAGTCCACGCTAAAGGATCTTTGAGGGTCAAGAACATTGCTGTCAATCAAAAGCCCTATGACGGAACATCTGTTGTACTCTTAGAGATGCCCATGCTCTTCACTTTGGGCAGCATCTATGGAGCTAGCTGCTTAGTCTATGTCGAGTAAGTGGAATTTTTCGACAGTCTGTAATTATTTCTGTCCGCTTATTCGTTTTATTTTAAAATTTAACTATTGTCTAAGATGGCAAGAAAAAAAGTGTTACAAGAGGAGTATGATGAGGTTGTTGTAGGTAATGTGTGTTTGCTTCTTCATCTAAACGAAAGTGGTCTTGGAAACAAGGATTAGTTGATTTAAGGTTAAGTTATAAAAAAAATGTTTCAATGTTTCTTAAAGATTTTTCTAGGTTCTCATGAGTTTAAAGTCAGTTGCATTACTAAAGCGGTTAATCGGGAAAATGTACCCTTCTGACTTATTATTTACATTTCCCAAGAAATAAAAAAATCACATTGATGTTGAATTTCTATTGAGAACATGTTTGTTGTTTAGCTATCTAGTTAAAAATTACATGTGTCTGAATTTTTGTCCCTCAACCCCGATAACTAGCGCATTATATTAACATAAAGACATATCAAAAACCTTTCTGTCTGTAGTGTCTATGTTTTTAGTTATATCTAAACTAGTCAATACTTTCTACACTTATAATTTACACCGATTCTTTCTGGCCAAATATGCAATCAACGTACCGCCCTAGTGTGTGTCCACATCGTCTCTACTGTGTGTTTTTGAGCTGTTTGAATTTACAAGAAATGGCTCTAATATACAAGTATACTATTAGGATTATTAACCTAAAAACACATTGTAAAACTGACTGTAATATTGTAAATAGAGCTTTAATATTTAGTGTTTTTCGTTTATTTAAAAGGGAATTTAAAGAAAACTGGGTGTATTTGCACATTATATATTTTATGTACATACAAAAAAGTATCTATTTCTTATGAAAAAGCAACCCTAAAATATCTTTGGTTGCTTCAACTAACGGATTTGAATTTTCCTTATTTCCTCCTGAAGGTGTAGCAGTAAAGGAACCGTTTGCTATAATTTCAGCAGTTTTTTCCGGGCATTTATACATCTTATTGATTTTCGTTAAATCGCCTTTGCTGAACCCATCTCGCTGGCCCATTTTTGCCACTTTCGATCCGTCCTAGGATTCGTCATTCAAAAAATCACCTTGTGTGGTTAAATACAAACCTTTGGAATGATGGTTTTTTGGCCATTTACAGAAAAGGCAGTACTGGAATAGTGCATCACTGACCTATAATCATATGGTATTCCAAATCCTATAGTTTTAGTTGCGTCTGCCTTATCAAAATTATTCTCATGACCTACAATAACAATTTTTATTTTGTGATTACTAGGATTGATTATCTAATAACCTTTTCGAATATTTGACCAAGCAATAGTCACAAAATCGTCCCTTTCAAATCGGTTTTGCTCATGCAAAAAGCCAGCAGCGTGCATTAGTTCATGGATGGGTGTTCCCACTTTGTAAGTGCACGAAGGGCTCTGCAAATTTACGTCTTGTTTACCCCCAATGCGACCCACACTAGACCAACATCCTGTGTTTGTGTTTACTATAGAAATGTAGTCGGTATCTGTAGATGTACGTTTGCGGAACCTTTTTGAAAGTAAAAAAAAAAATCAATCGTTAAATATTCCTATATTAAATAGATACTAGTTTAACAATTATCGCTCGAGAAATTCCTCCTATTTCTTACTTGAGACAAGTATATTTATGATACAGGGACATAGCCCTATTGATCATATTTAAGCTATCGATGTTGAAATATCCATCTATGGAATAAGGAATCACACCATTAGGCCACCTGCAAAAAATACCAATCGATTTGACGTAAATTTTTATGATAAGATTAATAATAACCTGGCACTTTCCGCTATAAGCCCATTTTTCCCCCTCCTGGGAAAAAGAATATCTCCTTCGGCATACTCTCCCAATTCTTCTGGATTAGCATCGGAAGTTGCATTCCAATTTTCTAGAATTTTACCTGTTTCTGGACTTGGTTGTCTATAATGTATAAACACTATAATCTAATTTCGAATGAAAGAAAATAGCTACCTAAAAACTCTATTTCCCAAATAGGACAAATCGGGTATTTCTTCATCATTATTATTTTCATTAAGTGGCATTAAATACACTGACATCACTGAGCAACTTGCAATAAAAAGCATTACACACGCGCCTTTTTTATCCATATTCAAAATCACTATAAGAATTGCTAGTCTTTTACAATAATTCACCCATAAAAGACGGTTTTATATTTCGAAAACTACTACGTATAAATGTAGACATTTCTGTTATCTGGAGAAATTTGAATTTAAAAGTACCTCCAAGCATAAAATTTTTATTTGGAGCAATAGAATGCCAAAACCTCACTATCATAGTAATGGGTTGAATTTATTACTTATGTAATTTATAGGATTTTACTTGATAACTTTTGCGACCTGCTAAAAATTAACTATCTGGGTCACTCTTGTATAAAATTGGCTCAGATTTGTTTGGATTGGATCTGGCAAAGTAACTTTTATGAATATTCAATATGTTTCCTTTAAGCTTAATTTTTTTTGCTGTTTGGTTGTTTGAATTTTTTGAAGAAATTTAATTACAGATTTTTTAGGTATCGACGTTCAAATGTTGAATAACAGCAAAAAAGTATTTTGGTATTTTAATTTTTTATGGGTTTTCACAAAATTTATTTTTATCTAGCCTGGATATCTCACATGTCGGTCTTAGAAACGTGAGAACATACAATCTCGTGATACATAATTGATTTGTGGATATAAAGTACATTTCTCCGCAAAAAAGATGTACTTCACAGGTGTCATTTTGACCAACCGTTTTCGAGGTATTTATAGTTTAATTATTCGATACACATTTAAATTCGTGATTTGTCATAACTGTTTCTAAAAAATAGTAAATCGTATGTATCAAAGCAGTAGAAAAAAATGATACACAATTGTTTAACATTCTTAAACAATTTACGAAATAAAACACGGTTGATTTAAAAAAATGTAATTATCATCTTCATGAACATGCTTCCCAGGGAAAAAAGGTTCGCCATAAGAAATAGTTAAAATATTCTTGTTACTTCAAAAATAAAATAAATATTACACAACTTAAAAACAATAAACTTTAAGACTGGATAAGAGAGCATTAATTTACTAGAATTGAAATATCGGACGGAATTTTTTAACATAAATAGTTAAAGTCAACTATGATGTGTGTCCATTATTAAAACCCCCTTAGCGTCTTTTAATCTCACCCTCCCATTAGCATATACAGTCTCTACAGTCCCATCTTTATGCAGAGTTCGAATCGTTCCATCTGGATATTCTCTTCTCTGAAATATATAACCAAAAGATAATACAATTTCTAGAAAAATCTGGTCGTCAGAGCCCTCAAGCACCTTATATTCTTCAGTGTGTATTTCTCGTTGCCCATTGGGTAACAAGATTATCTGATCTCCTTGTAGGTTTTTCACAGTTTTCCTGCCATCAGGGAAACGTTGTTCTTCAGTACCATCCGCATTTATAATCCTTAAAGTACCGTCAGGAAATACCACTTCAGTTCGGCCATCTGTATGTTTGGTGCACTTATGCCCACTATATTTTTTAACATGAAAAATGTACATAAAAATTTCATCAAACTTACTCTTTGAATTCCATCACCTCAGTACCATCTGGGTATTGAACATGCCATGAATCAGCAAGAGCGTAGTGATACCTGTAAATTACAGTTAACATTCGAAAGGAGATTATCTGATTTAAGTTACTTAATTATTTTGTCGCTCAATGAAGTTTCCTTCGTGTCTCCGTTAAAATATTTCATCTTTTTTATGTTTCCATCAGCGGATATTGTCTTGAGATTGCCATTACTGTATACTATTTCTATTGAACCATCTGGTAAGGTTCTTTCAGTCTTTTCTAAAACACTTAATGAGCACAAATCGTTTTTAAGAAGTTTGGAATTTTTTACCGAGATTTGTAGAACAGCTAACGTTTTTGGGATTCGTAATATTTTCGAACGTGGTTTCGTATTGTTGCTCAATTGATAGACTATTGAACGGAGTGTCATTTAAAGTTTTTTCGGGGATATAATTGTCTTTATTTAATTTAGCGGGAATGAGTTTTTGATCGTCCTGAAACAAACATGTTTTGAGACTTTGAGGAGAGCAGTAAATTGGGGCTGAAAATTGAATTAACAAATAGTTTTTCTTTAAGCTTAAACGTGTAGTAGAAAATCTACTTTTCCAAGCTTGAAATTAATCGTGATGTAACTTGAAATAAGATGGGGCAAATAAAGAAGAAAACATGTTTCACAGGTTTGCAAACTAAGTTAAATCCAACCTGACAAGTTGAAAAAATTAGATGAAAACCTTACCTTAATTGTTTTATTTCTCTGTTTCTCTATTTTACAAATGTCGTTAATATTAGAACGCATTTCTTCTTCGAAAGACTCTTCTACCTCCATATTCCCATTCCCAGACTTATTAGTTTGCTTTTTCAAAGTCTCTTCCGTCAACTTGGATAAATTTTTGTTAATTTTGTGCAGCATTTTGACTTCCTGCGGCCTGCGAGCGTATTTTTGACTAACACTGAAACCTTGAATTATTTTTTTGCAAAGAGCATTTCTTACTACATACATCAATTTGGCATTTTCTTTCTGTAATTTTTCAACGGTGCTGCGTAGCTCGTTCAGTTCCTTTTCTTGTTGCTTTATCTGAGTGCGCAAGCGAGCCTGAGTAGCCCCATTTTTGCTGTCTTTGAGTTTTACTAATTCTTTTACATCAGCCAGCTCTTGTCTAAGATTAGTGATTTCTTCACGTTCTTTTTTAGTTGGGCGACTTTGGGCTTCTTTCACATAACTATAAAGTTTCGTTTGAAGATAACCTTAGATGTGAATTTTCTAAAAGTGTCTTACGTTTCAAAGTAGCATTTTTCTTTTGCAAACTTCATGCGTTCGTTGTTTAAATCCATTTCTAATTTTTCCAATTTTTCCTCGTAGTCGTCTTCGATTTTTTTAATAGTTTTCTGAAGTTTTTCAGATTCTTTTTGAAGTTCTTTCAAATTTGATTTTAGACGGACATTATCATATTCTGTTTGCCTACATTGTTCATTTCTAATTGAATATTTAGACCTGAAGAACTACATATCTTGTAGATTACATATATTCCATGAAAGTAGTAGAGGAGAGTTATAGATTGGAGAATGAAACAAATTATAACCAAGAAATTCAAATACACAATGAAAAAATCTTAACAATGCTGTTTTCATTGCATCGAGTAAAATATCATAACCAACAGTGGTAGTCATTTTTCTGGGAAAAATTAGCTAAAATGTGTAACATACACGTCGATCTATCTTTAGTTAAAATACCTACTTTTAGTCTCTTCGCTAGTGTTCATAAATAACTCCTATCCAAAACTACCTTTTCCTTACCTCAATTTTTCACAATCCTCGCATCTTGCTTCCCTTAGAGTTTCGTCTAATTTCGAGTAATTGAAACTCGTATTAACACCAATGTCAATCTTTCCAAAACTTCCACTTTGTTCCGTGGTCTCATACTCTGTATAATTTTCCCTCAAACTAGGAGATCTCGACGACCAACGGGTATTTTCATTTGAAAAACTCGTATTGGCAGAGACCGTTTCTTCCAACCGTTTCTCCAGCAAATCTAAAAATATCTTTAAGTGCAAATTTTACTATAATAAGCTAAACTCTACCTTGTTCGACCTTACATAACTTGAGCAGGAACTGCTGAAGGATGTTAGTTTTAGCAGATACTTCCCTAAGCTTCATTTGAATGGTTTCTGGGATATATTTAGATACCATTATGTCATCTACCATGTTCACTTCTTGAGCTTCGTCAATCACAAGTTTTTTTTTCTGAGGAGTGCTGGCCAATAATTTCATTACACTGGCATTTGTGGAACAAAAAGAGCTGTTGTTTGCTTTTTCTTCTAAAGCCTCAAATAATTTAAGCTCTTTCTCTAGTCTCAATTCTTCAAGAGTGAAATCATTTATTTGTGGAATTATTTTGTGGTTCTTAATTTCAGTAAGATTATCTCTAAAAACATACATTAGAATAGCTTTGACTGCATGCATTTAATTGCATACGGTATATCATTGCAGATTAGGGCACTCTTTACTTCAAAATCTTGATGAATAAAATGTGACTTCACCAGATCATTTGTGGACTCACCTATAAGAGCCATTTATTAGATCTGTCAAAAACTTATGGTGGGGTAGTTTATATATGTATACCTGCAACTTGTTTGTTAGAAGATGTTTTAAATAACAGTTCATTTGCCACAATTTTATTCCCAGGTGGCTCAAATTGTTTGTCTTCAGGGCTTAAGCTCTTTCTAAATTGATCATAGTTCTCCAAACTTTCGTTGTCACTCTCCGAATTGATGGTAGGTTTGTGGAAACTGTCTTTCTTTTCATTACATTTTTCGCTATCTTCAAAAACTTGCCTCCATGTTCCTTGAGGTTTAACAAATTCTGGTAATTCCAAAGGACTTAAGTCTACTTCTTGATAATAAGAAGGCATTGATTGCTTTAAAACACCCTTAGGAGTTTTTGGTTGACCAACCTTTAAGAATGCTAGAAAAAGTTGTGATTTTTGATTGAAAGTAAATGTTTGGGTTTTGATTAATATTATCCAATCCATGAAACATTTTGAACTTTCTGTAGACTTCCATGCAATTGTGGTATGTAACTAATTAAAATAAGTATTTTCAAGACCCAAGGCATCCATCAATTATGAATATACCAAAAGATTTAAAAGTAACTTTTATAGCAGGTACTATAACCTCATGTATGCCACTGATAACTTACTGTTTCCTTTTTTCTTTTCCAAGTTCTCAGTATTTACTTTATTAACATGTGTCGGTGTCGGAGCCATCTTAAAACGTGCCAATCCCTGTCCTTTCCTCAGAAAAGGCCTTATCTGTTTTGTATTAATTTTTACAGGAGCATCTTCTACCAAATGCTCAAATGGCTTTGCAGGTGAAACCTTTTTGTTGTCCCATTCAACGGAACTAATTTCCTTCTTCTCTCTGAAATACAAATTAAAACTAGGGTTCAGTGAAACGTTTTATCTGATAATTTACCTTGAGGAAGGAGACTTCTTTTGAGATTGTTGAAGTAGGTTCTCAAAGCTTCCTTGCCACTGTTTCAATTCTTGCAATTTTGCTAATCTCAGAGAGGGAGGAATAGCCATTGTTTCGAGATGGTTATATAGACATTATTCACGTATAATTTTAAAATAACAGAATACTGAAAAAGAAAGAAATATTTTAACTTCTTGAATTTTTTGGACGTTAAAAGTGTTTGAAAATTGTTTGGTATGTAAGAGTGAGAGTTTTAAGGGGCTTTTGAATCTTACTTACTATGTTTACTCTTTTGTTTTTTGTTCTAGATGTTCCACATCACCCTACACCTGAATCTGCTTCTGAACATAACATATTCCACTGTGAGCACTCTATAATGGAAAGAACCGAAGCATTACAACTTCCTATAACCTAACCCAATTTTCTAACAAAATATTTTAAAAATAATATCAATTTTTATTATCTTTTAGGACCTACTTAAATAGTAAGATAACTAATGATCAGTATTTGTGCTTCGAATTAAATTTTCCTAGGAATTCACAGATATTTTAAAATGTGAAAATCAGTTACACCGACCCAAAAATAGTCGCAGTTTCGAGCTCCGTTAATCCGTTATCCACTATGGGAGGCGTAAATAAAGATGTAGAGATTCAGAATTTCTTTATATTTAATTCTTCATTTGGCCCTAAAGAGGGAGAGGTAAATTAAAATAATTTATAAATTACTTCATAAAGTAATCCCACTTAAGAGAATAGAGGATTATATTTTGACAGATTCATAAATTTGTGAGTTAGTTTAGATAGGACTATGTGAAGTGCATACAGGGCGTAACACGTGACAATGCATAGGATAGAAAGTTGGTTTTACATTATACCAATTATGATTTATATGAACAGCAGTTCATATTGTTTGTAATAGTATATTGCCCAATATTTTCATAGGGTTGTTCATAAAAAGCATTTTTTTACATAAAAAGACCGAATAAAAAAACAAAGGCTACATTTGAAAATGAGTTTTAATATTAATAATTTGTTTTTAATCAACTTTAGTACAAATCATATTATACTAGCTTTTTTATTTTATTTATGTATTCCATTTAACAGTATAAATATTTTGTCTAATCTTCATAACAAACAATCTTGATTGCCCCTTCTAAATAAAAAAATTATTATTTTTTATTATTAAATTAGGTTCTACAAGAATACTTGGAATTCTTGGAACTGACTGAAAAATAAACTATCTTATTTAAAAAGTGTACATTGCATATAATTCAAAAACTTTTATATGAATGTTTTCCTTAATACCCATTTAAAACCGAGCTATTTTTCAGGAATTAAAAAAAATATTGTTCTACTATCCAACCACGGATAATACATCTGTGCAAGTTGAAAATCTGAGCCTAGTAGAAGGGGTTATCAAGTTTACACAGTAAGTATTTTCAACAATAAAAACATTAAAAGTCCATTTTTGGTTTTGTTTGAGGACCTTCAATCCGTCATCCTCAGTGAGTTCTCTTCATATGAGCAAATTGAGGCAGCTGTATTTTGAACCTGAACCTGATTTTTGGATTGTTTTGGTAAATTTCAGAATTTGTGATGATCAACACAACTTTCTTTATAATTTTTCTGCAGACCCTCACATTACCAATTGTGGCGAACGTGAAAGAAAATATTAGTTCTATAGAGTATTTAGAGGAAGACGTACAGGATAATGTGTTTGAAGCTGTTTTAAAGCAAACTTACCATGTTTATAGATTATTTTGGGGTACCCTTACAGACACTCTTAGCAAAAATGATTTGGGTACCTTAAAAAATCAATTGGAGGCTTTTTATAACGCAGTGAGTGCGCGTTTTATAAAATTATATATACCCATAGTAAATAAAATATTTTAGTACCTAAAACTTCAGAAAATTGAACATGCAGATATTCTGAATATTTTCAGAGGAATTCAATATTTACCATTAGACAGGCAACATTTTTTAAAAATTCAATGCTTCATAAACTCTTTGGAATCCAAATGGGGTTTTGTTTTACACACTGCATTTCTTTACAATGAACATGTGATATGGTGGGTTACAGATTAATCCTAACTTTGAATCATTATTGTCTTTCAAACTTTTCTAGGAGTGGCATTGAGCCCAATAGTATGCAAATTGTTTATCAATATTTGATATCCTCGCTTTTACCTGCAAATGTAGAGGTAGAGCTTCAAGGTGGTTCAATTCCCAGACATTCTCCATCTCCCTTCAGTACTCTTAGACACGGTAGATTTATCACTGGGCCTACTAACCTAAAACAAGCAAAAGTAATTGGAAAAGTGCCCAAAGTGCACTTATTTGAGGAGCAATGTTTGAAGGAGTTTCATTTGGTTGTTTATAGAGCTCTTAGTGCTACACTTTGTTTGTTTATTGATGGTAAAATTATGCGTTAAAAATTGAATTTGATCTGAATTCGAGGTTTTGTTTAGGAAGTCATGAATTGACTTTAGACGACTTCAAAGCACTAGATGAATATATGAATCCAAAGTTATCGCCTATTGTAAACGACATTGCCGATTACTGTGCAACGCAGGTTGTGACTCCGTCTAATGTGCCTGAATCATCGCCTAAATTTATTTACTTCAATAAATTGAATTTGGCCTATAAAAGCACCGTAAGTTGGAATTTCACTAACAACCAACATACACACACACACACACACACACACACTGTATATTTCATTCATTAATAGGAGAATAATAGATACAAATTTAAGGTCCATTTAGACAATAAACACACTGGAAATATTTCTTGCCCCAAAGAGTCTTTAAGGATAATGGCAGATATGAACGATTCAAGCAAATGTTTGGGCCTTTCGGGAGAAAACATCGTGAAAACTACTAATGATTACTGGGTATTTAGTAAAACTTCAAATTTGAGGGAGTTTTACATTGTCTTACAGCAGAAGAATGCCAATTTAATTGGGATTAGTGGTATGAAGATTGTTTGCAATAATATTTTTGCTTGGTCGTTACTTGTGATGTTGTAGAAGAAGTAAAGCGCCTTTGCGAGACAGAACTGCAAGGGATATTCTTTCATCCTATGTGACCCTGGGATTTCCTTAGGAATTCGAATAAAGTTAATTTATAATTATTCTATTAATTCTGTGTATTTGCGTATCATTATCTACTTGTAATGTGAATAAAAATAATTAATGTTATTGTTTTCACAAACGTGCTTTTTTTCCTTTGAAAGTATTAGTTCGAGGTATTTTTTATTAATGCAAAGATGGAGTACGAAGTCTTCAGAATCTAAAATGTAACGATATTTTCTTCACTAAAAAACGTATATATTTAGAATCAATCTTACCGACATGAATGTGGGCAAGGTAAGACGAGAAAATCTTCCTGCCGTAAAGAAAACAGGTTTCCTGGTCCTTAGCATAGTAAACATAAGGCTTTTTTTATACTGGGTATCTGTTGCCAACCAATTGCTTTCCCAAATATGTTGAGGTAGTTCCTGAAACTATATACATAGCCTTTACGTACGGAAGGCAATTCTCAATTTCTATTGAGAAAATTACCTTTAATGTTACTTCATTTCCAAACCAGCAGTAAAGGTACAATTGATAGGACATTGCCATCATGTACACAAATTCGATTAAAAACTGTTTACTCAGAGGAGGGGCCTAGAAAAAAAAGCAAGGAGAAATCACCGAAAACGAAACCTAACTTACTATAGACACCAAATATAGGCACGTGCACAGAATAAATAGTGTAGCAGTCACTTGGCATAAAGTTACGAATCGATGCACATTTTCCAGTTGCTCGCTAGCTCTGAAAATTCTTTTCTAATTGAAAAAAACGCTAGAAAGCAATAAAATACTTAAAAAGAGTCTGAAGATGCTTCACAATTTTCAACAGCTCCATTTTCATTGAATTTATAAGTACAATGTTCTCCTGAATCGGTTGGTTGCGTGATGCCACAGTATCATGTTGTACCATACATCTTTCTCTCACAGTGCTAAAAGCTCCTTGAATTATGACCACATTTCCAGTAATACAGTTGATTATATTTATAAATAACGAATCCATTCCTACAATGCTGTAGGCATAATTGAACATGGGACCTGCATTCGTGAGTTTATCGTGTATATTTGAAGTTTTTGGGTGTCTCTTGAGTTCTGTACCTGCCTGATAAGCCATTGCTAGCAAATATTTAAGTCCTGTATTATATGAAAAGGGCATCCAGCTATAGTAGGGCAAGTTTACTGGCAGCATTGTGGAATTTCTAGAAGATTTTAGCAAACGTACTGTGGTAATGGTTGGAGGAATATAAGAGGACGTTAAGGTCGCATGGGCTAATAGGAGAAACATTAATGAATATTTTTGCCCGATTTTCTTGTATCTTTGGGAGATTTCGCTGGGCTGATATTTCTATAATTTTTTTTAATTAGCACTTGTTACAATTTTTATAATAAACCTACCTCGTATCCTTCATAATAAAATTGTGGATCCTCCAAAGCAGCCATAATCCGAATTAAGTAATTCCCATAAAAATACCAGAAAACCACTTTGATGGCCCCCATGAAGTGAGTCAGGAAGAAATTAACGTTTTTAATTAATTCGTATTCGTTTTTGAAAGTGTAGAATAAGGACACAAATTCCGTAAAAGTGAACCATAAGTTGACGAAAGCAAATACCAAAATTGCATAAAAGGTGTAGCAAATCTGGATATATTTGTTAATGGTAGAGGGTCTCCAGAGGCCTGCACATCTTAAGATCCAGCGATTAACCGAAAAAAAGTCCTGAGCATATTTTGCGTTGTTGCCGTTTGATGATTTAGTGAACATTGTTATTTGTGTTAAGGCGCAAAAGAGGGAGTGATTTATAAAGTAAGTCATCCAATTTATTATTAATCAACAATTCATTTTGTGCCACTTCGTGCACGTATGTGAAACGTTTTTTTTTGTGACTCTTTTCATCGCTCAAGTGTCACGAAAAGGGAATACATTAGTAGAAAAATCAGGATAGCTGTTTTTGCTGCCATAGAATTATTATTTATTCATCACTAAGTTTTAAATGAAACAACTGGTCATCATGACAGTTCCACATGAATTGACCTCATTTTTCTTTTTGGTTACCGTAGTTGACGTGGAATTATCACTTAATATTCTAACAGTGTTAATGGTTTAACAAGACATCGAAAAACTGATCTTCGTAATATTTCAAAAAAATATTGTTGCTAAGCAATTCCAAGTTTAATATAGAGAGATAAATAACACAAATATGACAATGGTGTTCTAATAGATTAATTGACGTCACCTTCCATTTTAATACATTTACCTACAACATATTTTAAGATACAAGAAAGAGAAATCGAAATCACTATGATGTACAAGTTGCAAGGTAGGCCTTGCAATTGCAACAGGAATGTCAGTGCTTTTACAGAAATCTACGCAATAAGGAATCAGAGAGCAAAGCTAGCATGTAGAAAAACCATTTCTAGTTGGAATATTTGGGAACGACGATATGTAAAGAAGCTCGTGATGTTAAAATACTAACCCAGCAAGGCACAAAACTAGAGTAATAACATGAGTCTTAGTATTGTGTTTTTTCTCCATTGTAGAGGTAATATTAGAATAACAGGAGAGGCAGACGGTGTTCGCTTAATCTGGACCAATTAACATCAGCTGAGTAACGGTTCCCGTGGTTTTCACTATATTCACTATAAAACAAAAATAAAATATAATAATAAAATTATTTCAGTCTGATGCGCTTAACTCTATCTTTCTGTTAATCCTATCTAAACGTACCGATTTCTATTTCAGGAATAATAAAGATAGATAAAGTTCCTTGTAAAAAGAGACTTTTAAAGATATACAAGGTAACTCATTTTCGATGCAGCACCATTAGGTTATTTGATGTGATAATGTATGAGTATTACTTTTAAAGATGCGTTTGGCTTAATTTTTATTTATTGGTTGTTTTGAAGTGTATGATAAATTTGTGAAATTCACATTGACAGCCCTTAAGATATAGTTATTATTATTTTGTTGCAAATGGATGTTTCACTGAAATACTTATAAAAAAAATCAGGATACAGGAACAAGCAGAAGTTAATATTCCCTTAAACTCCACCAAGAATCTAAATGCGAAATCGTAAAAAGCTCGATACAAATGCCATATTCCTAACATTTTTATATTCGTCAATTTTTTTAAATATAGGGTGTAACATAAGAAGGATTTTCCTTTTAACACGACATAGCCCTCAAAAAACTAAGTAATACTTTTTTATATAACATTTTTTTAAATATCCAAAACAACCGAAATATGCGCCTGTGAAAGTTTTAATAAATACTACCACTTTAGCTACTAATCACTCCGGAATTGGTTACTAAAGGTGTTCGAAATTGTCTTCATTGGTTTCATTTGCCCAAATTGTCGCTCGCCTTATCCACGATTCTGTGAGTGCTGTTAGAAGAGATGGTTTTCTTTTAATTATTTCTGCACCGTTTTCTATCCGTTCACGCAATTTTTACACCGTGTTAATTTTACTCGTAAACACTAAATTTTGCACGTAACCCCACAAATAAAAATCACATGGATTAAGGTTCGATGATTTTGCGGGCCACCTTATTGGTCCGTTGCGATCTATCTACTTGTTAAAAAATTGATCGTTTAAAAAATTCCGTACTTCACACTTGAAATAAGGTGGACCACCGTCATGTAAAAACTATATAGACTGTCTAACACTTAAACGCACATTTTCAAGAAGTTCAGGCAAATTATATTCCAGAAAATGGAGATAGTCTAAGTCCGTCATTCGATCTGGAAGACAAAGGGAACCGATAAGCATGCCATTAACTATGCTGGCCCCAAACATTTAAAGATAATCTCTGCTGGAAATTAGTTCGGCGAATAGCGTGAGGATTTTCCATTGCTCATACGTATGTATTTCGAAAATTATTTATTCCGTTACGGGTAAAAATTGATTCATCCGTTATCAGAATAAACTTAAGGAAATTTTCATTACGAGCGGTTTCCTGTAAAAGCCATTCACAAAAATATACTCTTGAGAGATGGTCTTGTGGCATTAATGCTTTAACTCGTTGCTCGTGGTGGGGATAAAGTTGGTTTTCATTCAAAAATTTTCCACCTTGCTATGTGAGATGTAGGAACTTGCTCTGCGATTCTTCCAGTACCAGTAGTTCGATTGTCATGAACGATATATAAAACACGCTACTCAATGGGTGTCATTCCAGGTGGCCTAGGTCATCCAGCATGTCCATCATGCATTGCTATTAGGTTTTCAGTTTCACCAGCTCTTCCAACAAGATAAACAAATCTACGGGCTGCAGGATGATGTCTTTTCGGAAAACGCTCAGCATAAAATCGCGAAGCTGCGAAGGCATTTTGGTGATACTCTCTGTATATCAACATGTCCACCAATTCGTAATTCGAATAATTATGGGCCATTGTCAATTTAATAGTATCAATAGTAATTGTTTATCAAAATAACACCTGGAGCTAAATTTCACGACTGATTTTTAAGCGGCGCCAGTAAATTGCATAAAAACAGTAAACATTAAATGTTTTTTGCGTTTTTGCAATAGCTGATAATTTTTTGTGGGACATTTTATCTCTTTTACATTGAATTACTCTTTTATGCCGGAATGGATTTAGATTTTATACAAAAATGTATTAAAACTCATCTGTGAATATTTCGTTTCTTTTTCTAAATTTCGAAAAAATATTATATAAAAATATTGCTTAATTTTTTAAGGTCTATGTCGTGTTAAAAGGGAAACCCCTACTTATGTTACACCCGGTATAATCGCAGAATTCTTTGTGGTAATTAAATAAAATTGATCGCATTTCATAATTTTTGGTAAATCGGTAATTTACTGGTGAGGGATTAATTTATTATCATTTGCAAAATTCTGTAATATCCGATAAGCGAGTTCTTAATTTCTCAGTCACGGGCCTAGATCAATGGTGAACTACATGACAGTAAACGTTGAATGAACCATAGATATCTTACAGACGTATAGTATTATGGAAAAATTCCTAGCACAGCATTGCCGAAGAAAGAAGAGAAAGTTGCATATAAAATCAAAATAAGGGAGAAACAAATATCATTGGTAGATTGTTGGGTGTCACAGTGATGTGAAATTATATTCTTACTGTTTTCATCAGAATGCAGAAAATTGATTTATGATTTTATGTGTAATGTGTATTTGGATGTTAATCTTTGAGTGAGTATGAACATTAATGTTTTTTAAATTTAAATTTCTTCGAAATTTTATGGAAGTGCTTAGTTGATGTAGTAATTTCATTTGTAGATAATACACTGAATGTTAATGTAGAAAATATGAGAAATCATACACTAAAGAGAATGCATTGACCTTCCTTCGATAGTTGTACTTTCTTCGCATCAATCTTTCTTACCGTACATGTTACGTAATTACTTTCGATTTAGGTACTAATATACTTACTTGATTTCCAAATGCTTTCCCTTTTACATAACATTCCGTACAATAATATTAATCTCATCAATTCCTAGCGTACTGGACCTTTTGGCTTTTTAATACGTTTCTGAATAAGCATCTGGTCTAATAAAAAAAAAAAACATTTTTCTTCTATAAATTTGACTTTATTCATCAACATATTCTCATTCAAGAGTGAAATGTTTATTCCAACGCTCCTCTAACTTTTCCATCCTTTTTTTGTAGAATGATTTGTCTTTGCATTTAAAATAAGCTTCAGTTTCCGAAACCATTTCTTCATTTAAGTGAAATTTTTTTCCGTGGAGCGTCTCTTTGATGTCTGTAAACATCCAGCAGTCGCTGGGGACCAGATTTGGAGAGTACGGTAGGTGAGAAAGTAATTCGAAACGTAATTGATTTGTTGTAACCATCGTTTTCATCGACTTGTGACATGGGGCATTGCCTTGGTGGAACAGAATTTTTCTTCTTTAGCATGTGAAGCTTTTTTTTTTCTTGATTTCTATATCCAATAGAATCAATAATACCATGGAATATATCTATTGTTAGTTTTATCTTTCTCAAGATAGTTGATTAATAAAATCCCATGTGCGTTTTAAAATGCGGATACCATAATTTTTTCAATTGACTTTTGAGTTATTGGTTGCTTTGAATAACTTTCACCGAATACTATACATGCAGCTGATGATCTTCGTGATTCAAATTTTTGATCGTTAATCCATGTTATATCTATTGTCACTTACCCACGCAAGAAATCGTTTTTACACACAAACACACACACACACACATAATTTTTATTGAACGATGTGTTAAATACTTATATCATCAATGATTATTATAAAATTAGCAAAAATATTCTCCTTTATTTCAGTAATGTTTTGGTTCGCGCTACCCTTCTTATTAACCATACTGACTTTACTAGCCTATCTTGATACAAGGAAACCGAAAAACTTCCCTCCTGGCCCTAAATGGTACCCTCTGATAGGGTGCACTTTGGAAGTGATCAGAACCAGGAAGAAATTTGAAGGGCTATATGAGGCGACTGCCCAAATGTGCCTCAAATACGGACCTGTTCTTGGACTGAAAGTATTGGATTTTATAACAATGAAATTTATGTAAAATTATATTTTTGCATAGATAGGAAGGGAACCTGTAGTGATCATGTATGGGCCTGCTGAAATAAAGGAAATGTCCATGTCGGAAGACTTGCTGGGCAGGCCCCTGGGGTCGTATTTTAATATGCGGACCTGGAATAAACGGCTTGGTCGGTGTTTAAAAAGATATTAGAGTATATTCCAAAAACATCTATTGTAGGTATAATTTTAACAGATCGAGAATTTTGGCAAGAGCAAAAGAAATTTGTTTTAAGACACCTCAAGGAATTTGGCTACGGCACGGGAAATATGTCGGAATTGATACAAGAAGAGACTTTTCATTTATTAAACTCCATTGAAAAATCTATGGGAGAGAAAGGTTTTCAAATTTTCATTTAAGCAACATAACATACACATTTTAATTACTAGATTTCACAATTTTCAACATGGAGTCATTGTTCAGTGTAAGTGTCCTGAATTCCCTGTGGTTGATGCTGGCCGGAGTTAGATATTCCCCCGAACAATCTGAAATGAAAAAATTGCAAAGAATTATGTCTGATTTGTTTAAGGTTATCCATATGATTGGAGCGCCTTTCAGGTTAGTTTAATATCCTTCCTTAACTCCGGAATTAACATCTTATATAGTTACTTCCCAATACTGAAGTACGTGGCTCCGGAGCTTTCGGGATATAAAGCTTATGTTGAAACTCACTGTCTAATATGGGACTTTTTGAAAAAAGAGCTGGAACAACATAAGAAAACTCATGATCCTGAAAACCCTAGGGATTTGATGGATTTGTATTTGAATGTGCTTTATTCACCGGATCACGGTAGGTATATGTTAGTAAAAAGAGTTGTTTGTTACTATAAAGATGTCCAGGAGAGTCATTTTCGGAAGAACAGCTCTTGGCAATATGTCTGGATATGTTCATGGCAGGCTCAGAGACTACCAACAATTCTACCAGCTTTGGGTTCCTGTATTTGATTTTAAATCCAGAAGTTCAGAAAAAAACCCAGGAGGAGATAGATAGTGTTTTGGGTGGAAGAGCTCCTCGACTGAGTGATAGACCTAAGTACATTACAAGTTTTATGATAACTCATTGTTTAATGTATATTTTACAGCATGCCTTATACTGAGGCCGTAGTCATGGAAGCTCTCCGAATGTTTGGCCTTAGAGCCTTCTCAGTGCCTCATAGAGCACTTAGAGATACATATGTTGGAGGATATTTTATACCAAAGGTAATTTATGCACCTTAATCAATATTAATTTTTAAGTCATTGAATTCTTCTGGATTTTAGGATACTCTGGTAGTTGCCAATTATCATGGTAGTATGATGGGCCCAAACTGTGGTTTTACCGACCCAGAAAAGTTCGATCCAGAACGTTATATCGTTGATAGAAAGGTGACAATACCAGAACATTTTATACCCTTTGGAATTGGGAAACGAAGGTGATATCGAAAATGTTGTAAATGATTACATAATTTTTTTTTATCAATAGGTGTATGGGAGATTCTCTTGCGAAGGCAAATATATTCATGTTTATAACTGCAATTCTCCAGAAATACGATGTGAAAGTAGTGCCCGAAAGTCCTCCAGATATGAGAGTTGTGGATGGAGTTACCCCAGCGCCTGTGCATTATAAAGCCAAGTTTATAAGAAGACAATTGTAGGAAATAAAAAACATATGTACAGGGTGTACCATTGAAATCTTTGCAAAAGATACATTTTAAACTAATATTAAATTAAGCCAGGTGCAAAGTTTTGTACGGCCCGCGTTGTATACATTAGCTATAAATTTGTTTTTTTATTTCACTTTCTCACGGCCAGAACTTTTAAATTCTGGATGAGAAAAAAAAACACATAATCATTAGGTATTAATTCAAACAATTTATTTAGAATATCGCAGGTCTCGAAACAATAAAAACACGGAGTAAACGAAACACAAAGATAATATAACAACACAACCGTTGTGAAAATAACTAAATACTCAAACAATTCTCTTAATATCTAGATAATGCGGGGAGGAAATGATTAAATTATGCGCGTAAACTCATTGGACCTACAAACGCCACTGTTATGTAGTACAAATAAATGACGTGCATTGATATGATTTTTTTAATTAGGAAAATTTGACACACATTTAGAGCTGATACTCATCATTGACACTTCTTTAATATGTATGTAACTTAAAACTCCAAAAATATACTGCCTACATATGTATGTATGTACGTGTAAATACAACAATTAGCGAGTGCCTTAGTGCCTATAATTTTGTATTCTATGTGTCTAAAACTGGCTCATACATGATTATGTTTTATGTATACGAAACAATATTGTCTCCATAATAATAGTATTAATAATAATAGTACATGTATTTGATTAACAATTTTTCCTTTCTTCAATTCAGTTAGATTAACGTTTAGTATAAATTTCTCAATTCCTTTCTGTTATACATAGGTTGATTTCACAGCTTTATACCTGTATATATTATACACAAACAACCCGTAAGCTTTACAGTTTTGTATTAGAGACTAATGAAAAAATATTCAATATAAACTGTAACAAACAGTCTCAAAACAATCGAGTTTAGATATTTACATAGTTCCTTAAAATACCAACGTTTGTAAATAACCATTTACCTACAAATTCTTTTATATAACGAGGACATCACTTTTTCAGTCAGCAGTTAAGTATACACACAGAGAATCGATACAATATGAAAATATCGTCAGATTTGTTCTTGTTTGTCTGACACAAAGTATGAATAATGTAACAATTTTTATTAAGTCTCCATACACGTTTACACATACTATTTATGGATACAAAACACGCGTTACTTCTCGCATGTTCTTATGCTCATATCGATGTTTTATTGAAAAAGCTCAGTAGTTTTGATTTCAAATTCTACTGTTCTTTGAACGTTACTCAAAGGCTTAAAATTGCAAAGCAAATGGCCCCCAAAAAATACATTTAGACTACATTAACATTACCATTTCTACACAGATCTATTATAGTCTCTGTAGTTACCATTAAAATCTATTTGCTACAAAAACTCAACAAAATCATAACTAACTAAGGGGTTTCGATAATTATCACAGACTTGTCGAAGGGTATTCGAGGTGGGAATAGAAGAATGACTGATGGGCTGAATGTTATCTCGAGGCCAGTTCATCTTGAATGTGTATCTGGAAAAAATGGATAATTTTTACTTAGAAGATTATTTTTTAAAATATGTTAAGATAATTACGACCAGGAGAAAACACTTTTTAAAGCGGGTTATCTCTACCAAGGGCACGTTTACTGTGTATTTAAAGGGTTAAGCACTTAAAATAATTATTTGCTCTAAAAGGAAATGTCCGTAAAATGAATCGTTGGAATTGTGAGGATTTAAACGATCGCATTTATTTCATCCCTGTCACTCTGGGTACACTTGAGCGTTTATACATTTTAAATAAAGTTCCCGTCCATCGTAGGAAATTAGCCAAATTATTGATTATTTCGAACATTGGGATGTAACGTAAAAACTTACCTCACTAAGGATTGCCCAGTTCTCGCTATCAGAATGCACGTGAAGTCTCAATGCTTGAATCCTCCCTAAACTACCATCTACAGCCCCTTTAGCGACCCCGGCACTATCAAATTTACCTTAAAGAAAAGATTAACATAGTGATAAAGACATTGCGATTTATTATCAATTATCAGCTTAACGAAAAGCAGATCAGAAATATGAAAGTATATTATTTTAAGCTAATTCAATTGAGCGCGATATTCATATCTGATGTTATTCGCTCTGAAATGACCCATAAAGTGAGCAATATATTTTGAAAACTTATTTCTGATCCATGTAACGCTTTATTTAAGCAGTAAATGCTTGTACCATGTGCTGGCAAATTATACAATAGTTGTATCTAAAAATACGCCCTATGTATAATTTTACCACCGCCAGCATCCAGTGTCACAAGTAGACATTAAAATATGCTATTTACTTCAAACATTAATAAGCACGCCGATGGGTCCAAGATTTTTTCGGTGCAGTTAGTAGTGAACATCACAACGACCCAAAAGGTGCGCATAGCCGAACGATGAAAGTGGATCCGGAATTGATGTTCGAATGTCTCATTTACATCAACGCCTTCTATTATCCAGTATTCGCTTCAGCAGAGTTCATTATGGTGATTGCGAAGTATCAAAGTATAAGGGAAACCCCCAATATAGAACAGGATGGGGCTATTTGTTTTGCCAGACTTATTGCCGAGATATTGAAAATATTAGTGTTTTACAGATGGAGAGAGAGGAGAAGAAGTGAGTCGAATGATTTGCGTTTCATAATAAATGATATTAAAAAACTTGAAGGGGGGCATTGATTAACCTTTTTGTTATTTACCATTAAACATCTGATAGTTAGATAACAAGTTATTTCAATGCCTACTTGAGGTATTTTTACTGATTAAAATGAAAATGAATTTGACACTTTAATGTTGTCAGATTTTGAAGTTTTCCTTGCAGATATTTTTTGGGAATTTGAATTTCATATTATTCTCTTTTTTTGCAGAAACAGTGACAGCCTTCGCGTTACTAATGACTTTTGTATCTGTTGGAACTGTGATTTATACATTTGGATATCAGAATCCCGCTTTGAAGCTGGAAAAAGTGTTGGGATCTCTGACTATAATGCTAACGACCACCGAAATCGTTTTCGGATTTCTTTTTTTTATGCCTTGTTTTAAGAAGGTGGATTATTATTAATAATAAAGAGATAATATTACTAAGTTTAAGTTGGTATAAACTAAATTTCTAAAATTTTTTAAAATAACATATTTTTCGGTCAGATTGAATGCAAAAAGTCATGAAAATTGCCCTAAATAAAAATTTTTATATCTAAGAAATAAATTTTGGAAATTATCAGGATATTTTTAACTGCTGTTTTCCGTTGGTATTGACTGGCTTTGATCTTAAATTATCCCTAGATACATGAATAAGAAACTCAAAATATTGGAAATCGAGTTTGATAGAATATTATGAAAAAGGTATCAACGTAACTAGTATTTCAAAAATTACAGGATATAGGGCGATTTCTTTTATCATCTTAAACCGTATGGTCACATAAATTGTCGAAATTATTTGGTTTAATATGTGTGTTGATTTTTCAATATTCAAATAAGTTGGAACCTATGGACTTACCAATTATAACGAATCCATCGTTTGTCATATTTGATGCTAAAGTTAAACTTGGAGTGCTCGGCATATCCAAAGGCAGAACCTCGATTGTGGTATTGTAAAACTTATCCGATGGATGTTCTGCGTTGCCACTTTTGATAAGATAGCTGAAAATAATCACGAATATTCTTTTTTTTTCAGGAATTAATCTACCAAATTTATTGCCCACCTTTTGATTAGAATCGGAGAGTTAAATTTAAAAACTAATTGATCTCCAGGCTGCGGAAGCAGACCCCAGAAAAATGTCTCGCCTAAATACGCTCTCCTCAGGGTATATTGTTTATAGTGTTTGATTCCGGATGTGATTTCAGCTTCGGGGTTGCTGTGCGGGAAGAAGAGGGGAACTTTGCCAAACTGTTTGTCCTGAAGAAGTCACAATTTTGACAATTTTTAAGTAAAAACGAGAATCTAAGGTAACACTATGAAATGAATTCTGAAAGCATGTATCCAAAACATAAAGATAACTTTTCAAAATTTAGCAATAACGTGATCCTTTGACAAATGACGTCCTTACAAACCTATTTTATAGCAACATAAGAGAATGAGAATGTACATTTTTTCGGTTGAAAATGGAAAAAGAATTCACAGTCTCATACGTTCCTATGGACGAGGTCACTCTAATTTTTTAGAATTCTTTTAAACGACGTTTTTGTCCAAGTCCTTTGTGCATTCTTAGAAGGCTTCTTTCATAAGGCTTTTCGAAAAATTTCGAGAATTAATTAACTAATTGAAGCTTCTGAGAGCATTTCCGTTGAAGCGTAATGAATAGCCACCGTCAGAAAGGTTTTGTCCCTTTTTTCCCAAAAAACACGGCCTTACTGTGAATTACGTTCCCAGTACTAATTAACTGAGTTAAATTTGGAAAAGACTTACCTTCAATTTCTGAACTTTTCCTTTTAAAGATGAATGGGTCCCGATATGTTGAAACAACGATGGTTTATAGTGAATCCACTTTTTTGCCTTTTCCCTTTTACACACATCCTGAAACAAGGAAACAGTTGCTCTTTATTATAGTCTCCTCGTTTAATATCGTATTAGTATAGTTAGATAGAGCATGCAATAAAATTACATCAGAACCTGACTGTGCAACTTGAAGATCTTCAAGTCCAAATTGCACTTTCCGACCGTAATTGCGATTTATTGCGGAGCTTTTACGGCCTTTTGGGCAGCGCAGTTACCCCACGATATGGTAATCTTGAAGTTTACGGCCATAATAACGAGAAACACGCTCAAAGAGGCCTTACATATTCCATGTACATATATTACATATATTTCTAGGTACTTATGCGATTTGGCGGAAGATAATCATATGAATCATTACGCATTGTGCGCCGCTTTTACCGTTTGTCCGTTGAACCCAAAATCATGCTGCTTTCATTAATAATACACGTAACGGTGTTGAATTTTGTTTATTGCCTAATTTTGCATTCCAAATTAATCTTTTATATCTTACGGCTATTTTTCTTGGTCGGTCAATTATACCACAGTGAAATATGTGCTTCGAGCATCGCGGAAGTCATTCGGCCATGTACACACCAATCTGTTCTTAGAAGCGATATTCGTTTTTAGTTATTTAATGAATCAATCTAATTTCAACTCGTTGCCTGCCAAGTTGTGATTTACACGTATATGTACACGAAATTGTCCTTTAAGTCCATTATTAGAGGGGCAAAAGCCTATTTTGTAATAGTGACCCTTCGTGGCGACACTTTCTCATTATTCAAGCTCGCTTGGTGTAATATCGTTAATTTTAAGCCACGACACTTTAATTCAACTTTTAGCTATTATTATACCTAGTTCACTTCCAATTTTAGTAACTTAATGGAATTTTACACATTTGATCCCGTATTTATCATAATTAGGGGTTCTGGTAGTGTTTGCTAATGATATGAAAGATTATCCTTTATGACCTGCATCGTCAAATATTTGTCACTATGGTATTCACTCTGTGCACGATTTTAAGGGTAACCTAACCAATTACACAACAAATTACCAACCCATTAGAATCTTAATGAGTTAATTTTGGTTTTAAATTCGAAAATGAAATATAACTCGGCTTTTAAAAAGGCCTTAAATTTTTAAAGAAACAATAAATAATTGCATGAAAAATGAGTCATGGAATTGATGATAAACTGAGATTTTGCTAAGGAACAGCGGGTAAAACTTACATTATTTTTCTCATAATTGCAAACTTTTGTATAGAGCAGATGATCGAGCAGCCAATCCACCGGTTTATCGTTATAGAACATTTGGAAGAAAGTAATCAACCAAGGCAGTTCTGCGCTCTTAAACATTTTTCCTGAAAAGAAAAATACATACATATTTCATTTAACAGGATGCAAAGAGAATTTCTGGAAAGCATGCAAAACGAACCGAACCATTGTAAGTCTATTGCACAAGGAAAAAGAAAACGAAATATCTGCGATCCAATATTTTATTTACTCCCGTTTTCCCCCGGAGGACTAGCCAGCATTGTGTGACGCCGAACGCCACTAAAACTGAATATGAAATTGGGAAAATCCATTAAAATTTGAAATCCAGACTGTTTCCAAGAAAACTTTTAACTAGGATCGTTGAATAATAGAGTTGAACCGCGTGTTTTGTCGTATATAAAAGTGCAATTTCGACAAAGAGATGACCTGGAGATAACCATTTTTTGTTTATTTGAGAGACTGCGGGTACTTAACAGAATGTTTAAAACAAAGAATTTTAACTTCCGTATTTCCCTAATGTAGTGGTAATTTCATGGCCATTGTTTTTGGCGTAATAGACTTCATTAAATATTGCATGCGACGATCTATCAAATTGTATTCTTCAATAGGACATCAAGTTTTAGATTGAAGACAATTAAGCGGGTCTTACCGATAAATCCCAACTGGCAGAAGTCTAAAACGAACCAAGCTTCCTTTTTCGACGTTTTTTCTATGGCGAAATTCTTCATTTCGGTTATGTACTGAGGTTTGGCAAGGATGTCGTCTTCAAGTTGCACATAAAAGGTCCCTAAAATTACCTATAAAGACATGGAGAATTACATTATCAGGGAATGATACCTTTGGGCTGGGCATAGGACATTAAATAGGCAAAGTCCAGATTTTGTTTGGAACGCCATCTTACTCGTTCCGGAGAATCTCCTAGGGTCAACCGCAATTTATCGAAATCTGGATAGTAACTGGATGAGGGTGACACTACCTCTATTAATCCAGCTTCGACGTAAGTTGGAAATCTATAAATAAATTTGTTCCATTTTGATTCTAAACGGTAGTGCGTGCTCACCTAAATTCTATTTCTTTGGCAACTTGAAGGATATACTCTATGTCAGTCTGAAACGCATAAAAAGTGTTAAATTGGTTTCATTTTAGCTGAGGACAAAAACTCACTTCTGCAATAAAAACTACAATAAGAGAATCGTTGGCTTCTTCGATTGTCATTCCATCGATCAAGTTTTGTAGAGTATCCATAAGGTAACTTTGCTTTTCCCTTTTTACAGTTGGAACTCCTAGAACTACTGAAACACCGGTTCGTCCTTTGGATAGTAGATAAGCAAGTCTGAGAAAGAATTTTTATTATACTGCAGCACTTAGAAATTGAGATGCATAGTAATTATTCACTACGCTCCATCCATCCGTTTTCAATTTTTTACTTCAACTTATGAGTGAATCAATCATCCCAAAAGCACTTAGATTGATTTTCGGTAATCGAATCTTCAGGTAAATTTTGAGTTTACCATAATAAAGACAGTGGGATTTTGAACAAACCCGGTTATAATCACTTCAAGTCTTTTGTTATTGTTGTCCCCTTTGAGCTAGCAAAGATAAGTTTTCAATTTTTCATGTAGCACTTTTTCTCAAAACGATTTTGCGTTTTAGCAATGTCTCAACATGCGAGAACCAAATTTTGAAAATACAGTTCAATCGCGTTAGTGTGAACACGCGTTAATATGAATTGCTTGGTCACGTGAATTCGAAATTATTTACATTGAACGGCGTATAGTGTGAACAACGTACACTTTCGATTATGTGAACAAGTAAATTTATTACGTTTCTATCTCAGTTTTTGCCTGTTTAGCACTGCGGGAAGTCCTTTTTTGTGTTTCTTGAAGTATTTTGCGTGTCATGTGTGTATGAGTAGTCAGTTGTAAATATAAATGTATATATATCAGAAGCAAATATAGTCCTGGCGAATGGTCACCAGCAATACCACTTAGAACTAAAGGCGGAATGATTTTCATCAAAATCTTGATGCCCGATGTTACTCCTTTATTGTAACTAATGGATCAAGGCATTTTGAAGCTCATTAAATAGTATTATTGAAAACAGTTTGCTTAGTTCTGTTTTAACATCAGAAAAAGCAATGGCAGGAGCTCTGAAGAATATTTTATTAAAAGAGGCAATCCTCCATTTGTTTGCGGCATGGAATAAATTAAATGCAGGAGTTATTGAAAAATACTGCATTTAGGATATAATAAATTTGCTAAAGAAAATTGCTCCACTAAGTTAATGCACACCGGGATTACATATTTTCCAGAAACCTACTGGTATAACATAATTATAAACTGTAATTCTAGACAGAATATAGTGTTGCAGATGCGGAAAATCGGACTAAAGATGAGGCAGCAGTTGTTGGTCTTAATAACGTATCCTCAAATGAAAGTGGCAATGAAAATGAAAATAGTCCACATATTGAAAAAATAAGCTATTCCGACGTCGTTAAGGTATAAAATATGGCCATAGAATAGGCGAGTGGAAATTCAATAAATATAAGCGAAAAAATTACACTTAAAAGGATTCTCGAACCAGGAGTGATGACTAAAATTTCTCAAAAAATATCCAGAAAAAAATTACTGATTTCTTTCATCTTGGAACTGTATAATTTGATTTGGTGTTTATCAATAAATTTAATTTAATTACACCCTCCTTTCTATGAACACCCTCGTTAGTACAGATTACCCTCGGCTTTTTTGTGTTCACACTATCGTCATTGAACTGTGTATATATATTTCTTTCTGTTGACATTTTTCATTGACTCTTTGTGGGCTTAGTGGTAGAAATAAAAGATGATGTTGAAGACAATAAGTCAATAAGCAACTCCTATTAATAGCTTTGCATATGTGCAATGTCAGGCATCTATTTCAACTATTTCCCTCGCATTTTTCAATACTTTTCCTTTCTTTCGTCATCTGTTAAACTAGTGACAGTTATTGTTTCATTTGATGTATTCAACGTTGTTTAAGATAATTGGCAATTAAACGTCGGCTTGTGTTTTCGCAAAAATCAGCAATTTGGTGATTAACGGGTGTCTATTGCAATCTAAAGTGATAACAAATCACAAACGAACGTACCCAAATTAAAAGGTTGGAATTTGAATTTAACATTTTACTGGGTATTACTAAGGCAGTTTTGACATTAAACTACCTAAAAAACAACAGAGATTTTCAGATTTCTAAAATTTCTAACTTGATGATTATCTACGCCGTAATTGTTATATTTTTGCCCTAAGATCCGCAATAGCAATTTTAAAGCTATAATTTCAACTAGTTTCAAAGCATGTGTATTTCAGCACAAAAACCGTGATTCGAAATATCATGCAAAAAGACTGTTTTTCCAGGAATACTGTGTATAGTAATTAACGTTTTTCGTCCCTTATTTACGTGCCCCTCGCTAAAAATTGAGAAGCGACCTTCACTCTCCAGAGACTACCGAAAAAATCAAAATTTACTTACTTTTTAAAATTCAATTACTCACCTCAAACTAGAAGGATCGTCCAGCAAATGAGGCAAAAAATGATACGAACTAGGCATCCTCAAACTAACGGGCGGATTCAAACCCTGAGCAGCTGCCATCCCCGACATGTTTTTGATGAGCTGTTTCACCTCAGGCCTCAAATCGGGGCCCGTAGAACCCATCAAGAAAGTAGTGGTGTTCTCCCCACCGCTAGGAGCGAAAGAAATGAGGTCTATATGTTCGGTCAGTCTTCTAAGGTCCTCTTGACGCGTTCTGTACATCGAATCGAGGTACTGAAGCTTAACTTGGAGTTCTGCAATCCGTTGGATAAGGAATTGCTCCGAAGAGACGTCTGAAAAAGAAATTCTATTAACATAGTAAACGGCACGTTTTTCGCAGTGCAGTTTAAATTTAGTTGTCATTGCTCTAGAACTGAGCATCAGTAATAAGCTTTTGAATTTTGAAAATTCTCAACTTGACGACCGATTGCACGCCACGACGCGTTTGAAAGAAAAACTATTGTGATATAGCGAAATTTTGCCAGAGTTACATGTGCAATTCGCAAGAAATATCCGGGATGTGCGCTTGAGGCAAATAAAAGCCTGAACTAACTTTTTCGCCTTTTTGCCACTCAAGCAATTCCATCCGCTTTACATTGATTTTGAAATGGGGATTTTTTATAGGAGAATTGTCTCTTTGTGGTAATGGAAAAAAATTCTACTTGCATGTATTCAAACTGGTCTCGATTTAAAACAATGATTTCACTAGTTGTGTCCGTTCCATAGGTACATGTGGGTGTTTATGCGAATTCTTCCGCTTATTTCTAACATAACGGTTATTTCTACTTTTTAGGTTTACGTATATCTTCGAATATAACAAGGACTCGGCGGCGTAAAAGTGTTACGATGTGTGCAATGGCCTGCACGAAAAATAACGTACATAATTAACGAAGTATCTTGCTGAATATTCGTATTGTTTTAATTACAAAAAAGCATGCATCTGCGTGCCGTTACTCGGTATATGTAGATATAACTGAAACCTCACCTACATATTCAATTTAAGAGAATTAATATTGTATGCCTTGTTAGGTGGAATTTAATGACGTGTTATTTGCGGCGTGGGTAAATACTCTGTCGCCTTACTGATCTTCCGCCAGATGGTAATAAATATTTAATTAAAATTTCACCTACTTTGAAAAGAGCTTGGTCATCACGGGTGAATAGGATAGTTGCAAACAACGGCACCAAAACCAATCGCAATTTTTGGGCCGAAAAGTTAATGCTTAAAAACTAACAACCTCAATATTCAGAAGCAGTAATCCATGTAAATGCGGCTTTAAGACTTCCAAAGTGGCCTTCACGGCCCATTTACGCGTCTAATAAACCTTCTGTAGCACAGTAATTTTGTCTCTCTTTGGAAATAATAATAATGCCACGTTTAAGTAGACCAATAAACGATGTGCGCCACTGCAGAATGTATACATAACTAATTGCATTAAAATATGATCATCTTATAATATGGGATGGTTAAAGCATGTAAACTGTGCTATTACATACGGGTAGGTATACGTTTCGAGTTATGCTAATATTGACGGTAAGAATATGCGAATGGTAGGAAAGCAAACAATTAACAAGTGTGTTAAACCGTCAATGGCCATAGAACTCAAGATTGTGGATAGAAGCGCATTTAAATACCGCTTTTTTGATTATCGTTAATTTGGGTTCAAAATTTTTTCGAAAAATGGTCGTGACGTTTTTTAAATTTCACGCTATTAAATACGAAGTGCGATTACTCACACTATCACATCCTCCATGTTCATTTATAGTAAATGTCAAAAGTCAAGTGTCAGAAATTTCTTCAAAGATTTATCATCCAAATTTCCTCGCCATTAATTACCAAAATCGTTACATTAAACAACGTTTCATAGTAAGAATGTGCGTGACATCGATACCGAACTAAAAAAACATTGCTGTTCTTCATGCTACACCAAAAACCGGTTTTAAAATATTTTAAAATGTTGCAAGATGTGTGATAGAATAATTAACTTGACCAATGTAAGTAGTAAGTAATCTAGTATTAGGTAATCTATTGGCAAACGTGCTGAATATTATTATTAATTGTTGAACTAGATTCTGAGATATTTGAGATTCTCTGAGGTGATTAAATCAGAACCAAGGCTCGAAATTAGTCTAGTTTGAAGGCGCAATTATATATATTAATTCCCACAGGCTTATATATAATACGGAAGAATAATTATAATTATCTCAGTTTGCAAAATGTGTGCGAAGCATCCATTTGAGAGTAGTTTTATCATGCTATCGGTAATAGAAAGAATTTCACTTTGAGCTACAAAATGAAAATTTGCATTTACTTGTTTGTTTATTGGGACATGAACAGGGCATACATTTTGTCGTTGGTACTGGTGGTACTGCTGTGGCGATCTAATGTTACGACCACAATAATTGCCAAATGCCGTTATTCGCATACTCGCATTTTCAATTATTGTGTACACGACCTATGATTGCATCATTGATTAATGATCGTTTGCAGGTAAACTGTAAATGCGTTAGCGTAAATTACTTCTTATTAAAGTTTGCAAGAACCTTAAGTCCGGTAGGGCATAGAATTAAAACTCATGCATGTGCACTTTGGTGTGTACTTTGGTAATAATCACGTTCGCCTGCGGTACTTGCCTAAAACGTTTTCCCCTTCGAAATCATACGGAACATAAGGAAAAATTATCAGATTGGTTGGTCAAACATTTTGATTTTTAACATAAATATATAAATATATAATATATGAACGGAAAAATGTTATTAAAATCGAACATTTATCTGCTGCATTGCCTGTTATCGAGATAAAAATGTTTTTATAACCTCTAGCCAAACTCATGGTCATTTGTACCAGAAGTGAGAATTGTTTGCCAACCTATGACAAATAGTATGATAATGGGAACACCAATAATTACTTTGTTTAATAAAAATTGTATATTTACGTGCTGACCTTTCATGTTCTCAAGGATCGATTTTACCGAATTCTTTAGTTTTTTTTTAAGTTTTTGCGAGTTTTAAAGAAGTTCTTAAAGTATCTCGGAAATTTAGCATTCTTTTGCCTTGCTTTTTCTTCAATTCGTCTTTGGTGTTCGTTGCACGTATTCTCAGTGTTATATAGAGAATCATAAGGATCTTGTGAAAATGTGGGAGCGTCTTTAGGATGGTGTTGTTACACACAAAGCAATTTCGAAAAAGTTTTACGTTCGTTTAAAAATTTCGGATATTTCAGAATCATTCTTGCCGAGAGAACGTGCAATAAACGTTTTAAATCTTATCCTTCGTAATGATTTCCTAGCTAACGTTCGACCTCACAGCAAACTTCCTAGAGAACTTTGAGCCATCTGATGTTCCTTCATTCCGTCTGCCCGAATCCACAGTCCAACCCCATAAGGAAAATATCTACTCCAAGCATCTATATCTGCCTTATTAACATTCAAAACGATGAAATTTTAATTAGCCAAGTATAATATTGACATTTTAGGTAGTTAATCACAAGAAAGAGAAATCATTGTCACAATTATTACACCTCAAAGAACGAGAACGAGCTGAGATGATTTCCAACAAAATATTTTAATTCAATTAGTTTCATTCAGGTTAAAATTTTACTCAAATACACCTAAACCCATTGAACCCATCGGATGTGAAGAATTACCGGAAGTACCCGGACGTGCGGTATTTGTTAATATAGAAAGTCCGATATAAGAAGGAAAGATCTATGAATATAGTTTAACGTGAAACACAATTCAAACGAAACAAGAAACTTCACACTTGCTTCAGGACTTGCGGCAACTTAATTACCTCACTGAAAGTCCCACTTTAGGAATAGCCTTTGAAACGACCTAGAAAACCAAACCACTTAAACTTCAGAACTTCATCGTTCTGGTTTATTAACTTGAGAACACAGAACGACAGGGAACTCTGAAAGTTTTAATTGAAAATTTATCACAAAATCAGTCGTGTCTGCAATTTATAAGCCATGTTAGGTAATAGGGCCATAAAATACGTTGTACGTAGGTGCGTATTATAGCAAAGTTGACAATTTATATCCTAGATTTATGACTGTGAGTAATGCTTGTTTATGTGCATTGGAAAAGTATTATAGGGGCGAAAGAGGTGCAATGTTTTCTGATTAGTTGGTAGGCAAAAATATCAAATTGTTCAAAATATCACTTTGGATTTGATGGTAATTTGTTAGTAAGAAATAGTAGGTATTCCTGCCCCGCGCCTTCTTGAATTACTACTTCTTCCGCTAGCTCGTTCTTGTTTGATGATTTTAAGATCTTTATCGTCCATGTTCATCATGTTTAGAACTGACATTAATTTATTATCTTTAATAGATCTGAGTATCAGTCTTGCAACAATCTGTGCTATAGTCACAGTAAATTTCGAGATGTAAACTGTTTTATGTTCCTGTCGTTCTACACTGACTCGATAGTCAACACTTTTTGAAACTTTCATGTGAAGATCGATTTTGCAATACTTTTTTGCTGGATTCAAGGCAAGACTTTATTTCTTAAGATCATTATGGGTATAGTGGCAGTAAGGGGGTGACAGGTATAGTATAAGGAGGAATAAAGTACTAATACAGAGAACTGCGCAGAATACTTGTTTACCATAATTGGTTTATTATAATATTTTATTATGACAATACATTTTTTCGGCCTGATTAGTCATGTACATACGTATATTACGAAAGCATCATCGCGTATTATACGTATTTTAAGTGTTAAAAAGAGGATATATCACGTCACCTACACATCCTTGCACGGTACTACAGAATATGTAATTTTGATTAACTAAATGGACTCTCTATTTTTAAGCTCTATCAAATATCGAACGAAATTTTTCATATAAATATGTGTATTTCAACAACAGCTCAAACATTTCAACAAACTCTCTTCTACCTGAGTTTCCAAGAATTGCCAACGTCCTGGAAAGTCCTCATTTGGTGCATAGGATAATGTGGTTAGACTATGTCTTGGAGATTTTAGTATTCCACAAAGTCTAAGTCGTCGAAAATTTGTCAAAATCGAATGGTAAGTTGGGAAAACGGGTTTTCTTTGCTGAAGCAACGCTGGAGGTCGCGTTTATGTAGTGAATGCAAGAAATGTGTATATGTACGATTTAAACAGTATTGAAAATAAACCATAAACTAGTAGTCAAATTAATATACCACCACCCACAGGCCTTCGAATTATACAACGTAATTTGTGGCATCTATATGGTTTCGGAGGAAATGTAAGAACTGTTACTGCACTGTTTCGGCTTGGAGCCAGGAATGATTATTTTTTAATTTCCTTTTAAATCAAACACTGTGTTTTTTATCACAAGATAACTCTTTTTACAAATAAAGCTTGATGCATACTGAGAGGGATTTATTACAAATCTTCATAATTTTTAAATCAATAATTTCCAAAACCATGGAAACATTGTAGAAAGACGGGCCCTAACACTTCCCGCCAACAACCACCACCAAATTTAAATAAGTGTGGCTTTATTCTACGGAAATTATAATTCTAAAATTTTGTATCAAAGATTAATCCGTTTCGAAATCCTCTACACGCACCTAATGGTCTGTGCCCATTGCGTTGCGAATCACACGGTATATCGATGACCAATGTGCTAAAACTACTTAAGAATGTATCTTTAAATGGGGTAAATCTTAACTATGTCTTGATTTGTATGCAATGTGGCTTACCAGGGACCGAAAACAATACGAAGAAACAAAAGGGCACGAACACCACAAAACCCAATACCAAGAAACAATGCCGTCTTCTCAATGGAGACATCGGTAAATTCATGGTCTTATCGGAACAATTATCACGAACGTTTGAACATTTCTTCGCGAACCATATTCGCAAAGTTCATGTCAGCATTTTCCACTCCATCAGTGTCATTCGCAGCAGCCGCTAACAACAATAAAAAGCTCTTGGAACGATTGTAAACAAAACGTTCTGGTAGTCAACAACTCATAACGAAGCTAATTACGCGAGTCTACACATTTTAAGCCATTAACACCTGCTTAGTAAAAAAATCAGCTCAATAGCCTTTTCGCCGTTGTTAAGATTTAGACAAGAGTTTATGGCCCCTCCCATAATAGCACATTGTTAGGCGGACAAAAACAAAAACAGAATAGTGTGTAGAATGAAGAAAACTGAACTTTTCTTTCACCGCTTGCCGAAGGCCGGGCGTATCTAGGACGCTTAAAGGTCAGTAGATAAACGGACAAATAAAAGGCTATTTGGGGAATCAGCTGTTTTACCGGTAAGCGGATTTACACTCGCGACATTTAAGAGGAAGCGATGTCGGGATGAGGTAAACGAACCCAACCAATACCTCCAACACCGCTATGCGACTAAACTAAACGAAGGAATAGCAGCGAAAAGCTTATATAAGAGGCGCACCGTGTTGCCGTTGTTCCATTTGGAATTTCCTGACATGCACAAGGTCGCCATTGTAGGCAACTCACCATTTTTCATATTGTGAAACCTCCATTCGCCGAAAAGAAAGTTCATAGCTACTCACAACCATTTTCCGATTTATTTTCAAAGGTCCTTTTTATTCACGGATATTACTCCCCGAGGGCATGATACGTACACAGTGTAGAAACGTAATTATTTTTAAGGCCAAGATTTCATTTCTTCATCTGCGAAACGAAAATATCGGTCGCCCTCCCTCGCAAGGAAAACTTAGGTTTCTTGTTTAGGGAAGAAGATTTAAATCGCTTATGAAAATTTAGTTGTTATTCCCTTAGTTGCCACGTGGAAAAACTGAAAAAAGTACATATGCGTTGTATATTTTTGTTAATGTTAAACAAACTTGTTTAGTCTTCGTAAGTGCCTATCAACATTCCACATGCCATCCGTCTGCGATATAATAAGATACTGAAGGAATTTTTGTACATATATATATATATATACTTTGGGAACTTCCAGATTTGGTTCTCATATTGATCCATTTTAGTCACTAATGATGTTACATATCAGTAAAATTAAACAGATAAAAAAAAGAACAATTAAATTCGCGTCAAAAATAATAACATAATTTGTCTTACGTATAAGATTTTTCGATAGTTTTTTACATTTTTTAAAGGATTGAAAGGAATTTTGCCGTTTTTATAGTAACATCTGAACTAGAGTTTATAAAAAAAACAACGAAAACTAGATAAAAATGACTTCCTTTATTTCTTACTTTGTATTTCACAAAAACAAATATATGTATGTATGTATATATGTATGTGCGATCGTATGAATTCGTTCAGGTTATGTGTTATAAACGATTTTCTACGGCTGCTTATCATTAGTATCTCACGCTTTAAGACAGGCATAAATGAAAAGAGATTCCAAATAAAAATAATGCTAAAAATTGCATTATCTGCTGTGATCTGTGGTACATATGAAGTCCAAATCTAATCAAGAAATGTCAATTTTTAAATTTTTAAAGCAAAAATATCTCATTTAAATGTGTACGAATTCTCTTTACAATTCTGGGAAGATTGCCATTATTTGTGTAGAGAAAAGTCGGTTCTCGAGCGTTTTCTTTTCTCTTCTCACATCACTTTCCAAGAAACACCTAGTTTAGCATGATCCGAATAGTGTATCCGGCTCTCAAACTTAAAGCAAGTGGATCGAAAAATTACTCTCAAACTAAACTCTCACTTAATTACTGTGTGTACCATCTTCAAGCCTTCCATATACCTACAAAATCGTATCTTAAAAGATCTTAATAACTCTATGCCGATGTTGGTACAGCTGTATATACATTTTTAACGTTCAATACCTACATGCTTATCTAATGTAAATACGCACACCACATATGTCGCATGCATACTACTTGGATTTTTTTTAGTCAAATTAGCTCTGAACTTATGTAAATGACGAAGCGGTGTAAGGACTTTAATACCCTTCCACCTGGTAGATTAGAAGAAGACAAGTTTCTCCTTATATCCTACATACCAATAAATTTCAAAATCATAACGTGATGGCTTTACATTTCATCCCCTCTTTCATTCATTAGTTAGTAATTTTACAAATAGAGCTTAGTCTTTGTCCCAGGACTACACGACAATTACAACATATATTTGACTTTTACTGTCAGCTTACACTTGAACAGCTCACTAATTAAATACCATTAATCACTTGGGTGGTAAAGCTTTGATGTAGTTTTTATCAATCTTTTCTTGAAAAAGTGTAAATTACTTTGAATTTGCTCTAATGTCCTTCAATTGGTATATTTTACACCGTTTGCCTGAGATGATTTTAGAGAAAAGAATAGAAAGAACAATGTTGTCATGTCACAACACCGAGCAAAGCGATCGATTTTTCATCCTCAAGCTTTAAATTTATCATTTGAATCCATTTTGCAAGGACTCCATTCAAAACGCCTATCCTGGAAAACGTATTTCCTGATTTATTTTTAATTGACAGACCGAGACGGGTTTTTCCTACGCCTTTCTTCGCTCTCATGTGCTCGCTATGTCGGCGTTGCCTGATTGTCGTAAAATTACTATTCAGATCCAGATTCGGCAAATAACTTTGTCTAAGAAAAAAAAATTCAATAGAAAAAAATATTTCAATAATATCCTTCTTTGACGAGAAATATACTTCTATACACCAAATTTAGAACCACTAAGATTCAAGTATATCCATGCTACGAAAGAAAATAAGACGAGATTTGTTATGGTTAAATGGAACAGAAAATGTGCGGTATAGGATTGGTTTGACACCACATACTTAGAACAGTAGATTAGCTCTAGACAATAGCTGATGCATAGAAAGTAGAATCTCCATTCTGATAACGGGGATAAATGGCAATAATTAAATTAAATTTGATACCTTTGCAGGTTTCATGCACAGCGCATAACTCGAGTTCAGAATTATTCTCGTGAGGAGGTACCTTAAACTAGCTCATCCAACTTGGTTCATCTAAGAAGTATTTATTTACATATGTAATATATCTGTATCTTACACTTTTGTGTATCGAGACAATAAACACTTTTCGCTCATTCTAGCTTCCTTTTTACATTTCCCCTTCTTATAAATTCAATACATGATTAATCTTTCAGTCGTAACTCGGCTAACGTGAGCTTTGCTACCTCTACTAAAAGACTCAATATGGAAACCATGAAATGAAATCAAAAAGTTTTTCTCTGTTTTCAAAATAAACGTTTGCTCAGAAAAAATTAACGTATCAATAGAAAACTAGGGGGAAAAATTTTTCATTGGCTCATCCTGTATGTGAGTAAAAGCACATACCTTGTAATATTATTGTAGGTATCATCTCAAAAAGTGAATAAAATATTTTATGTATACCCACTATAATTACCGTTTATCGACAAGCATGAAATTTACGTAGATACTTTTAAATTCCTGATGTATTGGTGAATACAATAGTTTGCTTTGTTACGTTATCAATTAAAGGTTTTTAAAAAATAAACAGGTATATGAAAATTAAAATTTGTCACGTAGTTTTTAAAATAATTAATTTAAATATATATTTTAATTTTTTATTATCAAATATTGCAATGCGCAACTGCGCTACTGAGGTGAAGTAAAATTTGATATGCTGGAGATGACGATAATAGATATTTAAAGACCTACTCTAAGCTATTTTCAAAATTTCCCAAGAAAAAATGATTAACTAAGTTGTTCTTACACAAACAATTAATAACTCTATGAGAGTGTTTAATTTAGTACCTTCTGCAACATTGGCGTCGTATCAAAACAAGAAACACTTTTGTCAGGCAATTTAGAGGATCCTCGGTATAAAAAACTACATAGTTCGTTATTTCCTTTTTGATAATTTCTGTTTAATACATAATTGCCATACCTATCTCTAGCAGCTTTCGAAAAATTTTATTATAGTGCGATTCATATACATAAAAAGCAGGAATTTTGGAGAATGTTTCGGGAAGGGTCACAAATTTGGTCAATGTCGATAATACAGATCTATCTCGTACAGTTCAAAATTAATCCTTTTACGATCCGACACTAAACTTACCTAAAGTGCCTTTTTGTATATATAGAACACACTGTGTTGTATTTAATTTCCGGCTGACAAATAATAATGTTTCTGGTGAATAAGGCTAAGATATGTATGCCTTTCAGGACTTCATTCCACATATTACCCCTCATTAGAGAAAACGGCAAATAATAATTAAAACTCAAACTATAATTATAACGTCCTTTCCACCCCAGTTCCCAAACGAGTTTCGTTTTCCTACAAACAGATCCAATTAACCCAAAATATAGCGTGATATCCAAACATCTGAATTTGGAATCGACTAGTTATCCCTGCACGCTATTTCATATTTCGAGTGAATAAAATTACAGAAACCGTTTAGTTCTTTTGTAATAACAGTGAAACTTGACCAGCAGCAATGCAAACAGCATTTTATCCTCATTTCCCATGAACATGCCGTGTCTTCAAATAATATTGTCATTAGTTTAGTGGTCACGAAGAGAAACGTTAGTTCTTTGGACCTCTTCCGATGAACGATAAATGCAAGTTGGTATTTGAGTAGGAGGGACACTTATGACTTCGAGTAAAAATAATAATTTGCAGATGTCAGATGGAGGATTCAAGCGAAAATTGTTCGTCTTTAACGCATGATAAGCAGTATAAGGTATTAATGTAGAATTTCGGTTCAAAAAAAGTAAGTTCCCTCCTGTAGGTACAAATTGTGGTAACACAGGTCAATGGCTGCGATGGGAGTGCTGAGATTCGAATCATGGGAGGAACTCCCAGTAGAAAAACCAGTTTGACGCCAAGTAAGTTTTTTGATCTTTTTTTTTAGTTTTGATCCAGTTTCAAACTTGCTCAGAACTTTGAAGAGACTACTGATAGATTCGAGGAACGTTTTGGATGTCGACAATTCAAAGAATAAGTTGCCAAATTGGGTAAAATGTACGACACATAATATTTGCCAGAAAAATTTTCAATTGGAGAACATTCGGTAACTGACTTTCGAAGAACTGGTTAACACCACGAATGAAGCTCCTTGCCGTAACTTATCAGCTATTGATTCGCTCGAAAAGCAATAATTGGAAAAACCTGCTGACATCGTTATCTCTCGATTATTTAAATACCAATGCCGAAAGGTATAGAACAAATAATAGATAATATTATTTCCCTATTCGGGAATATAATAAACTGATTTTGTTCCTGTTCAAATCAATATAGCGTGCGTATCATTGTTTACGAAAGACTTAAAGCAAATAGGCTTTTCAGTACGCAACTCGTGCAATTTTCTAATTTATCTCTAAACCGAACGTCCTGTAGGACTCTGTTTAGTTTGTGATTGTTCCTGGCATGTGCCAAGAATCGCATCGAGACGCTTCGGACGCCCTTCGACATGTGGGGTTGTCTTTCGCGCACCGCCTGTACGGTTTGCAAAGACAAAAGAGGAGATCGGGAAGGTAAACAAGTTTAAAGTTTCATAATTCTGTAGTTTGCAATGAAACTTTATTCTTTTCTTCATAATTTCAAAGTCAGCCGTAACGCTTTTAATGTCAGCTAAAAGCAAAAATCTGCACTTTTGATCGGATTAAGAACCGCGAAAGAAGCTTTAAAAGGGTCTTTAAATATCAAGCATCTTAGCTGTTCCTTTTTTGGCGTTTGTGTTTAGGTTCGCATTAGGGCTACAATATCTTATTTGTACGGTGTTGTATATTAACCATAAAATGCTAATATTTACAGGCGTGCACTAATCATTATATTAATAGGGAGATAAACTTTGATAATGGTGAGGAGTAATGTATCGCGTAGATTGGTTGTAGTTAATAAAAAATGGGATAATAAATATAATAAATATATAATAAGAAAAATTAAATTAAAATGGTTCTTGTTGGAAATTCGATGCAGCGAGATGAGGTTCGTTTTGTCATGGATCATTAAAAAAAACGTGCATATTTGGTTTTTCTAGTTCCAGTTCCACATTGTTATTAATCATTTTCCATGGTAACAATTCTCCTTCTATTATGTTTTAATTATCCATTGTCTAATATTTCTTATTCTTCTTCGTATCAAACTATCTATAAGGTTTTTCGTAAGCCGTGGTGATTTTTTAGAGATTACGTTATACGCTAGAATTTGTATGCACCTGCATTGTTGGGGCGACCAATGATAAACTGGACATTTTTAAAGAAGAAAAATACCAAAGTACTCCGATGCTACATCGTTTTAAACGATATTTAATTATCTTAAATTAAATTCATTTTTCTTTCGATAGCGCTCAAGTTGAACGATTCACACCAAAGTTTGTCTTCAGGTACCATGCAGTTGGACCCTACACTCCAAAACCATTCCCTCCATCCCCACAGCAACAGCAGTTTTATGAATATTCCTAGAACAATATCAGGTATTACGTGTCAACCCTGTCACTCATCTATTATTAATATTACCGCCTAAACTTTAGAAGAAGAAGTCTCCAGCTATCTTTCCACTCATCCAGAGTTTTTGGAAAGGTATCTTATAACCGAGGTGGATATTGAGAAATTGGAACGTTGGATCATCCGCAAATCTCAGCAGCTTAAGAAAAGACCAGAGTTTTCCGCAGCCAAAAGTAGAAAAACAAGCTTGTCGAGGTGGAGATTATAGTGAATTATCATTAAATATTTTTTATGGGGTAATAAAACATTTTTAGATGGAAATTCTGCGTTCACGCAGACAAGCGCCAAATGCTGCAAGAGCTTACCCAAAACCTCCAATTAAAGCCTACAAAAGACCAAGTTTTGTGGGAATTATCCAATTGTATATCGTCTGCTGTTAATGCCGATGGTTTTAGGTATTGAATAACGTGAACAATCTTCAAACTATCTATTTATTTATCCTTATCCATAGATTGTACACAATAGAAACGCCTTCGAAATGTGATGAATTAGAGTTGTATATCATACTAAATTCGCACTCTGAGAATGGTTTGCTTAGGGCACAAAGAATCAAAAGCGGCATTATGGTACCGACTTATGTGGCTAAAATGCAAGTACCGGTACGACTTTCTAAAGGCGAAGAAGATCCTAGATTTACAAAAGAAGTATTTAGTGAGGTAATGGTTACTTAAATTATTTCGCATATACATAAGTATGTATAGAGTCTTCGTAGGGCGAAATTGCTCATATCCAGTGCCAGCCAGTGATTCAGCCTAACGGAGAATTGGTGGGCGTTCTTGAATTGTGGCGAAGAAGCAATGGAGGGCAGTTTTATGAGGAGGATGAAGAAATTGCTTCAAGTTATCTCGTTTGGGGGGGCATTGCCCTTCACTACGCCCATCTTTATTTGTCGATGAACCAGCAGAGACAGTTAAATGATTTCTTACTGGCAGTGGTCAAGTAAATTTAAAAACACATTTCTGGATATTTCATTTTTAATTAAACTTGCAGGTCCATATTTCAAGATATGGTCAGCATGGACATGTTGGTAATGAAGATTATGAACTTCGCTCAGAGATTGGTGAATGCAGATAGGGCTTCATTGTTTTTGGTGGACAATAAAAATAAAGGTATTTTTTAGCTAAGCTTATGAGTAGCTAAATACTTCAATTCAAAGCATATGATTTTTTTGAATTTTAGAACTATACGCCACGATTTTTGATATTGGAATTGACGAGTGCCCAGTAAACCTTTATTCAGGAGACGGGGATGATTTGATGAAGGTGCACACATCGAAAGAAATTAGATTTCCTTTGGGGACTGGCATCGCAGGACAAGTTGCTGTGACTGGAGAGATTTTGAACATCAAAGATGCATATGCTGATGAAAGATTTAACAGGACGGTGGATCAATTAACAGGTAAAAGAGAGAACACCAAGAAATTGAAGTTTGTCCTAAAAAGGTTTAAGTGCTAATTTATATGCCTAAGAAGGAAGAACATCACGACAAAACTACAGTAGTGCAATAACTATTAAGGATTCCTGGAAATATGCCTTGTTGAGCTTTAAATTCAAATCTTAAACCTTCTTTGCAATTTACACTTACCAATGTTACAATTAATTTTAATCTAAATTACAGGTTATACTACTAAGACCATCCTCTGCATGCCTATTTACATAAGAGGCAACATCATAGGAGTAGTTCAAATGGTTAATAAACAGTCGGGATTTTTCACCAAAGAAGACGAAAACGCATTTGAAACTTTCGCCATCTACTGCGGATTGGCTTTGCATCATGCAAAATTGTACGATAAAATCAAGAAAAGTGAACAGAAGTACAAAGTCGCTCTAGATGTATGTTATTTCTTGTCAAGTTTTCCAAAAAATAATTTTTGGATATTCAGGTGTTGAGCTATCATAATACTTGTAAAGAAGACGAATTTAAAGCGGCTTTAGGAGAGGGTATTCCAGAACATCTACCTGGAGTGGATGACTATTACTTCAACCCTTTCCAAATTGAAGATCTGGAAAAGGCCAAATATTCGATATATATGTTTGTAGATCTTTTCGGAAGTGCCAGATTTGAAGTTAATAGTTTGATAAGGTATAAAAACGTAGTTTACGAAGTTAATTCCTAAAAATTCTGATTTTAGGTTTGTTTTAACCGTAAGAAAAAATTACCGAAGGGTACCGTACCATAATTGGACTCACGGTTTCTCGGTAGCCAATAGTATGTACTGTATTTTAAAGAGATCCGAAGGATGTTTTAAAACGAATGAAGTAAGTACCTCTTAAAATAGATCAGTCATCACATGTACTTTTACCAATAAACCCACGTTCTCAAATTTTAAATTAGAGGAGAATGAATTTCGAACAGTAGATGGCCTTTTTCCACAATTAATTTTCTTTAGGGTTTAGCTTTGCTAACGGGCGCCCTTTGCCATGATCTTGATCATCGTGGCAAAAACAACAAATTCATGTTAGACACTGAATCACCTCTTGCTGCAATTTATTCGACATCAACGATGGAACATCATCATTTTAATCAAACTGTAACCATATTGCAACAGGTAAATAATCAATATTTCCCCTGCGACAGAGTTGTTCTAATCTTAAGATAAACGAACCCCCTTTTAATCCTGATATATCTATATTCCAGACGTTCCGACTAATTAATGACCTCACAAATAGCATAAAATATCCGATTTTGTTCTTTTAAGGAGGGACACAACATTTTCAACAAGCTCCCACATAATGATTACAAGCAAGTACTGGGTCTGCTCAAGCATTGCATTCTGGCAACAGATTTGGCAATGTTTTTCCCCAATAAAGCCAGACTGATGAAAATTGTGGAAGAAGGTAGTTTTTCATGGAGCAATAATGAGCATAGAATGTTGTTACAAGCCATTACCATGACCGGTAGTGATTTAAGTGCCAGCGCGAAGCCCTGGGAAGTTCAAGTAGAAACTGTGAGAGTTATTTTTGAAGAATTTTACCAACAGGGAGACGCAGAAAAGTTAATCGTACGCTAATTTTTGTTGTGGAAGTTTAGAAACATTTGGTTTTAGGAAAAATGGTAGACAGCCCCTTCCAATGATGGATAGAGATCAACCTGACGAACAACCATCAAGTCAAGTAGGGTTTCTAAAAGGAATTTGCTTGCCTTGCTATAATCTCTTGAACCGATTCATCCCGGATTGTCAGCCTTTGCTAGATATGTGCCGGAATAATCTTGAACGCTGGCAAAAGATTGATGACGAAATCAAAGAGAAGAGTAGTCAAGAGACTTCCAGCCGGTTTTTTAAAATATGAGAATTTTTCGGAGACAGAGTTCAAATATGAAAGATACTTTTATTTTATTACTGTCTTTGAAAAACACCATTATTGGGTGCGTGGACCAGGTTAACAATGGCATGTGTTTATTTATCATTATTTACTTAGAGAACGAATCACCTACATTGTCATCTTCTCATTGCTAGTTTATTTGGTGGTTGCCATTGAAACGAATGTTAAATTAATCGTTACTATTATGTTTATGTGCCTTTTTGTGGTTCGAATTACATATATATATATATGCTTATTTTAGGTGTGTTCATGCTTAAATGGTAAAATCGAGATAAATTTAGTAGTGGAATAAATCGTAAATATACTGCAGTTGTGATATGCGTATTATCCTCACGTCTTAGATCGAATTCTTCAGTATTTAAATTTGACGTTTGCATCATAATAAGGTATTTCACAAACTTGGTGTACAATAAACATATCATGTATATCCTATTATATTAGAACGTACGAATATTTTTAGTGGATGAATAAATTAGGTGTAGTTGTCTATATTTATTCCTCTATTTCCCCTTTTCTAACGATGTTTAACAGTGTAGTATTTTAATCCGAACGCTTACTTAATAAAAAATATATGTGAACTCGGGTTTATTTTTATTATTTTTTTAATTTTTAATTTATTTTTTATTTTGTTTTATTGTTATTATTATTATTTAATTTATGTCAAGAACGTAGTTCCAGAATACAAACACGACGGCCGGTCGGGTTAGTATTTGGGGAACTTGTACGTGGCACTTACTAACGTCTCGATTTTGAATTCGAAAAGCAATTATTCTTATTTCACCGTCAGGATTATTGTGCGGACAATTTAAATGGAATTAAAAAATGTTTTTTTGAACGTATGTTCACGACAGAAATAAAAAAAAAGAAAAATAGAGAAACACCTAAAAAGTAAATTAAGTGAGTCACGTACCGGGTATAATCAGTCATAACTCGAAACAACTTCTAACAAAAGCCAAAAAATTATTATTTTTTTTAAGTTAAGAAATCCAGATAAAAAAACAGCTAAATTTCAAAATTAAACAAATGCATCATTGGCATGGGCATCAAAAAAAAAGAAACACTCTGAAGGAAAACGCACATTATATTGAATTGCGATTGAATTGTCTTCCAGATCGAATGACGGATTTAGAATATTTCCATTTTCTGGAATATAATTTGCCTGAACTTCTTGAAAATGTGCGTTTAAGTGTTAGACAGTCTATATAGTTTTTACATGACGGTGGTCCACCTCATTTCAGATGTGAAGTACGAGGCTTTTTAAACGATCAATTTTTTAACAGGCAGATAAGTCGCAACGGACCAATAAGGTGGCCCGCAAGATCACCAAACCTTAATCCATGTGATTTTTATTTGTGGGGTTACGTGAAAAATTTAGTGTTTACGAGTAAAATTAACACGATGGAAAAATTGCGTGAACGGATAGGAAACGGTGTGAGGTATATGTCGTGTTAAAAGGAAAATCCCTACTTATGTTACACCCTGTATACTGCTACTGTTTGAACTGCTTAAGGACACCTGCCTTTTATATCTCCTTGCTTCATCGTAATGAAACGATAATTCTTAACCTTATTTTGTTATCAAATATATTCTTAAGCTCGATTTCATTTTAGCCAGGACAGATAGCAATTTATCATAAAGGAGCAAGTCAGTGAAAATTCTATAGGAAATTATGCAGATGTATCATGAAATTAATTGATGTTGGAAGGAAAGCGTTTGATTAAACCGTTCAATTAAAACTAGCATCGTCCCCTTTACTCTGTATTTAATTAATTTCTCCTTACTGATGAATTCTAATAAAAGCTGAAATGTTAAACTATAACTATCTACAACTGAAAAAATTAAAAACAATAATCGATACTATATTGCTTTTTGCTGCTCAAAGTGTATTCTATAAAGTAAATACTAACGGAGGAATATTCTTTAAAGCTATGTTTATGTAACTGTCTCCATCATCAAGATCATCAATCAAAATCTCGATTTTCTTAAGTACATCTGCCTTTTTTATTTCTTTGCTTTCGATTAATTTATTTAATATGGACCTGAGCTGGTAGCTGGAAGTAAACTCTGAAAAATTTGATAGGCTGGTTACCACGTCGATTGTGTACCCCTGAAACATAAATATTACTAAATTCCAATTGAAAACTATGTATAATCTGTTTCTTAAAACCATGATGGGTTACTTACGGAAAATCGATTTAACATCAACCTCTTCGCCTCTTTGTTAAGCAAATCATATAAGGACAACAACGTGACATACGCCTTAGTGGGGGGCACCTGCTTCTGCCTTAAAACTTGATAACTGCGGGAAGAATCCGGATCTTCAAAATCTTTGGACAGCTCTAGCACTCTGTCCTCGACATCGTTAACATTAAAATCTGAATCGACTCTAAAATCTCAATTTAAAGTGAAACGATCTCTGAAATATTAGAGATGAACTCACTTGTTTGCTAACTTCAAGAAGTCTGCAAAGCTCTTTCCTAAGTATTTACAAGCCCGATTAAAAACATCTTCAATATTTTGCAGCTGCTTTCCTTGCTCTGGAGTTTCTTTGGGAATAAAAACGTCGTATCTCTCAAAATAGTTTAAGCCACTGGGATGTTGTTGAGCTTCTACATATCTGCTATCTAAGTTATCTACAAAGCCATTTTTGTCCCAATATTTACACGTTTTGGAAGTTTTAAAACCTTTAGAAAAGTATTCCATAGGCCCTGGGGGCGCTGCGGGAGCAAACACTGCGGGGTTATGAGAGGGGGTTGGCCTCACTGTTGTCGTCGTGCTGCCAGTGCCTTGAATCATAACGATTAGCGAAACGTGGATAATTGAATCAAAAATTTAAGTAATGACTTTACTTTGAGCTGGTTTTATCACATACTTCATGAGCTCGGTATCATGAGCGATAACCTGCATGGCTGCAGGGATATACGAACCGGACAATTTGGAGGCTTTTTCAAAACTCGGAGGGCCTCTGAGGATATTGCTTTCCCCCAAACGCAGCTAAAATTCTTCTAAATTAGCACCCTGAACACCAGATTTGGAAAAAAAATTTACCTGAACTAAGCAGCTGATACAAAACAGCCGTAAAACAGAATTCATGATGGTTGGAGAGACAATCACATATATCACAGAGCTTATGCTACACCAATTTACATATCTAGCTCGGCAGTAAAGCTGTACCAGTATTGTTCACCAAAGTCTAAATTTACATTTGCTGGGAGAACCAGAACCAGATTCTCCGCGGTGGTACCATTAAAAAAACGTCGACGTCTTCGCGGAGTATCAACGCTTTTGACGCGCAGATTCGAAAAGTGGTTCTTAATATCTCCACGAGGTTCCAAGCCCGTTCGTATTATTTGTTTTATTGTCGGATATAACGAATTTTTTATTAGACCTGAATTTAATTCATTTTTAACTGTGTTATAATTATTGTTTTCTTGGGGCGAATCAGATGGCAATGACACGAATGCAGCACTTCGGTAGAATCACGCAGCTTGAAGAAATCAATTTTGTATTTCAATAAAGAAAAACCGATGAAGGAAGAACTAATCGTGACATTAACTTTAGATCTTCGGCGTGGTCGGCATAATGCTACTTACGCAGTAATCTGTGTCAAGTACCGGTATTAGATACACTCAGTGAAGAGCAAATATTTAGGCAATTAGTTATTTGTACATTTTTTCAACATTCCAATTCAGCATTTCTTGAACGAGAATAAATTGGCTTAGATTAAATTTTTCTCTATACTTTAGATAATTAAAGGACTACACTATAACGAAGATTTACGATTCGTCCGTATATTTCTAGATCACTACATTCATAATTTGCTCACAAAAATCACAGTTCTCAATAAATAAATAAAATACACAATCATGCAATAAATCTAAAGACCCTCAGAGGTGCTTACAGTCACCGGACTTTGACCGCCAGCAGCAATCTGGGCTACTGCCCCATAGGTAAGCCCAACAATTGACCCTAAAAGTTCAACGAAAAAAATTCCTAGGGATCCTAATCGACTTGGTTCTTGTTCCTTTAATTTTTCATTTTTTTTGTTAGTGACAAGTTTGTCCTTATTAATTTGGTCAATTTCCAAATTAACTTCTATTGGGGTTTCAGCTTCTGCTTTCGGAGATTTCTTTGGAGTTGTGGGAATTTGCTGAATATGCTCTAGAATTGTTATATTGACACTACTAGTTGGCACTGGTTTAGTGTCATTTTTAATGTTTGTACTGTTCGTGTCTTTCATGGACTCATCATTTTTTTCAGATCTATTATGATAGGCATTTTTGATTTGTGCGATTAATCGTAACTTCGTTAGAATTTTGCCAATCTAAAAGTAGGAAAAAGTCCAACTCTAAGAATAGAAAATAAGAAAACATTACCTTTTTATGAAATAAATTCGGAGATGCCTCATTGGCGTTTTCACCATTTAGCTCTTCATCATTCTCTTCAGGAAACGGGTCTATACCATCTTTCTCTTCTTGCAACTGAGTAACCTTAGCACTTTGCCTCCTGAAATCGGTTATGTAGGACGCTGCTGTGATCGGAGCTGACGCCGAAGCTGAGGCTGAACTAGCCAAATCGAAGAGAGCACGTGGAGCGTTATAGACCCATGGGGCGGCCACCGTAGAAGAGACCTTAAATTAACAAAAAATCCAATGTTAGTAAACTTCAACGAGTTACAAATTATCTACTTACGTGAAGTACGAAGGTGAATGTAATAATCCCCTTAACGGCAAGCATGTTTTAAGTTGAAAACTGTTGAAACTGACGTTCGACACCACGAAGAACTTGAGATTTATGGTTTGGTATACGAAACCGAATTAAAAACTCGCACACAATAAACAATAATATATTCTTAGCCATGGTTTAAATACACTCCCTACTTGGGGTTAGTTGCGCAATGTGCATGTGTAACATCAAGCTTTGAATAAAACGATGATAGCTCAACTGCAACCTATTTTTTTCCTATTTGTTTGTCATTAGAAAAATGTCTTGTATCGATTTTGCTTATTAATATAACTTTTCGTCAACAAGTCCCTATTGTATCTCGATGCTACTTCCTCGTAAGAATTTACCTTCCAAATTGAAAAAAAAATTAGATTCTGTAATTAATTCGCTTAACATAAATTCTGCTTCAAGAACATCTAGCAATCTGAAATTATTAATCAAATATAATTACAATGACCATAGAATTCGTCTTAAAATTGCTCAATACTCATTTGGTATTCAATTGGGTTAGTCCTACTTTTATTATTACCGACTTAAATAATTCGTTTATTAAGCAAATTACCCGGTGCTACTTAAATTATATCCATGATTGATGGTTGCAAATAATTATGGTAATTTTTAAAATAATTTGAAAATTGGCATCTCAGTCAATGTGCTGCTGCTGTATTTTTCTATTGGTTGTAATTGTGATGTTAATATGCCTGTATGCAAGTGATAATCTGAAGCAAAGGTTAATCGTATGGATTAACATGCAGGTACCATCTTCGACCTTCGTGGTTGCCAATGGCCTAGAACAATATACATATGTATATGGTTCAAGAAGTTCAATCTTTTCGTCCACAATGCTATTAAATTCGCTAGGAGGAGAATCAAAAATAAAAATTCAAACTCGCTTCAAAGTTCCCTTTGAAAATTTGTCTCCATAATTACCTATTGCGTCCTTTAATATCCTTTTGGAAACGCGGATTTCTTCTTCCTTAGAAGATATACTAACATTACCTAGAAATTTATGTTACTTAATGGATAATGACCGTGCACAAAATCGTCTTGGATTGTATTTCTTTTTGATATTAGAATAAAGAAATAACTCAAGGATTTTTCGATTTGGAGGAACCTCATTAGATAGATAGAAGAGTTAAGCTGGATCTGAAAAATGCAACAAATTAAACCCAAGTCGGACAATTTCAATATCCCAATAGCATGAAAACAACTAACAATAATTACTTTTCTACAAAATTATTATTGAATCTCATAATTCCTGCTTTGACAACATATCATATATATTTGAAAAGTAGTATTTGTAATCGATACAATATGGCAGTGATTTTATAAACTATGATGAGGCCTTAAATGAAGCATTTTGGTATGTGTAAGAACACAATTCAACAAATTGTTACTTAAAAAACATAAGAACAATTGTTACCTGGGTACAAGAGAAAAAGAAATATTTATATGTCTAAAATCTACATCTGAAAATTCATAAAACTCTAGAATAATATTAAAGGCTAAATTAATGAGGAGCACATCAAATCAGCCTTAAAAGTGTTTTTAATATAACCTTCACATCTTCATTCTTCAACCGCCACGGGTAACTTCCTGGTGCTTTTCGTCTCGATATTAAACAACCCAGAATTCCTCAACATAGCGGCAGCATATGGATCGCCAAAAGCAGTAGCATGCGACGTAGCTACACCACCCTTTCCCGTAGAAAATGCATTAGCTATAGCTGTAGCTGACCCTGGATAAGTTTCTTCCTGAGCTCCATTGGATCTCGTTTGAGAACGGCCTGATGGAGAACCTCCATTGATGAAGACGGGAAAGAATGCATTGTAGGCTGGAGCACCATCTGTAGTTAGATGAAGATTATTGTTTGTTTCTTGATTTATTTAATGAAAAACATACTCTTTCCACTTCCCAAGAAAGGCCAGGAGGCCGGTAGTGAAGTGTCATCTTGTTCTTCTTCTGGCTGAGCAGGTGCTGAGGTAGTGGCAGTAGGTCTTCTGGCTCTGCCTATTTTAACTTTCCTTACTCCCGAAGGGGCTAAAAATACAATGTATCTCGGAATTTAGCAAATACTGTTGTGCGTACCCTTTGTAGTGGTTATAATTGGTGCTTTAGTAGTAGGAGCAATTGCAGCTTCAGTGGTGATTTCCTCGATAGAAAACAATGTTTCCTGTTCACTGCCTTTCGAACTATTTGGTTCAGAAAACTCAGAAAAAATACTTTCAGGCTCGGTTTCATTGATTGTATCAGGTTCAGAAATTGAAGGAAGGAATTGCTGTCTTTCTGTGGTTTGAGCTGAAAATTGCTCTTGCGAAGCCTGCAAAACAACTAATATGCACAAAATGATAAAAGATGCATCAAAAGTAATTTGTACCTCGTTGTACTGATTAGGAACTGCAGGAACAATAGCTCGGGAAGGTACAAATGTAGGTCCTGAGAAGGAATTTGTCGCTACAGTATCTCCTACCACCATTGCAGTCATTTGGCCGGGAGTAATATATTCTAGGGTGGGATGTCCGTCTCTGGCAAAACGAGGATTTGCGTAGAAACTGCCACCCACCATATAGGATTTTGGATAATAATAACTAGATCCTAAAGTAATGAAAAGTTTTGAAAGAATGTAACTGTATTATTTCAGGCCTGATAAGATTAATAACTCCTTTTTCAATTTTCAACGGAAACGGTGCCTGCACCAAAATATTACGAAACGTAAAAATGAAAATTGAAGAAGTAAATTCCCATAAAACCCATCCCCCTTACTTGACTTCGGAACAGCATCTCCAAGAGACACCAACACCAAGAAACACAACGCCTCTGTCACCCTTAACTTTAAACTGAACATGTTTCTGTTTAATTTATTTGTATGTTTTAACTTTATATATATATATACTCTATTACTACTAACTACTAGTTAACAAGCTACAACAATTTTAAACATAGGGCCGTTTGGCAGGCAAATATATATTTCGCAATCCCATTTCTCCCACCATCAATTTTTAGAATCATATACCGTCCATCCATCCATCCACCCACCTGGCAAAAATTACCAATGCCAAACACGTTCAGATTTATAACGAGTGTTTGAGCAGCGATGGTCATTGCGAAATTAAAATTCTTGTTCTTTTTTATAACTAGAAGATAAACTATAGGAGGAGGCAAAATGTAATATATGAAGATGTTTAATGTAGATTGGGCAGTAATTAAGATTTTATAAAGATAATCATTCACTGAAAGCGTTGAAAGCATTAGCGATATTTTTCTCTATTTATGAATTCATACGTTTGAAGAGAGGCTCCTCTAAGTCTACCTGAAACGACTACAAAATGGACACAATGTAAGTTTCTGAACAGGTGTGCTATTAAAGGCACATTCCATTCTAACCAGGATTCTTCAAAAATTCAAAAAGTGCAAAAATGATGCACACGACGTTGAACATGAATAAAGCATAAGCTGCTGCTCCTTCTTAGAACTGTCAGATCCGTACCTGAACAAATTCAAGCAAAAAATACAAATGTATCATTACTCAGATTTGAGAGGAAAGAAATCACCGATATTATCGTCGAACTTATTTGAGAAACTCTTTGTAAGAATTGGGTTAAAAAACAAATCTTTTATTGATTTAAAAATTTCCGCGCAAATTTTAATTGCTCCATTTCTGTTTCGTCTGAAGAATCCACAAGTTGTAAATATCAGACAAACAGGCGTCTGAAAATCATATATCAATTTATCGACCAGAAGGAATCAATGCAAAATCTTAAATATTATTCGGACATAAACCATAAGCGTGTTCTGTGTTTTTAGTAAATTTGGAAACTAAAAATGAAGAATGAGCTTCAACGTTTAATTGCCGATAAAGTGCCGTTCGATCATAGAAAATTAGAAAGAATTAGGGAAATGTTACAAAAATTTTATTTTCGAAATACAGGATTTCTGTTCCTGTTACATAATTAGGCTCACTAAACATACAGGAGGATACTTTTTTCGTCGAATATTAGTTTTGTCACCCTTCATATGAACTTCAAAAAGGAAAATGCTCCTAGAAGTTCACTCGTGCTTTCATCGGTCATTGCATCAGACTTTCTTCTAAATTAGTTTTTCGTACTTCAATACAATGGACGGATAAGTGATACTTATCTGTGAATATAAATTGTTCACACGGTACTTACAACAAAAGAAAAGACGTCAAGACCGTATCGATATTAACTGGAAGGCATATTTTTAGACCATGTCATAAGGAAATGCAAATAAGAGTTAAGATCTAAAGGAATGGGGTGAGAAAATTGTCAAAATGTGCGATCGAAACAAAATTATGCCTAATAATTCCCCTTAATTTTTCAAAATTAGTAATTTTGTAATTTAGTTTTTCTAGGTACGCAGATACTCTTGTGTAGTTTCTAAGATTAATTCAGGAAATTGTCATATTTATTGGAAAATTCAGGAACGTTTAAGCCTTTTTTTCTGCTTTCCAAAAAAGGAATATTATTGTTCTAGTGAGATATAATATCAAAATTCTCAGAAACATTGATACAAATGAGTATAGCGTGTTAGTTTGACTTGTTCCACTGATAAAACAAGTTGTTCATTATAAGTAATTTTCGATATTGTAATCTACAGTGCAAATGTCAAAAATGACTTCTTTATGATATTTTATTGTATTTATAGTTTTCTTCGTAATGTAAACATTAAATAAATTACTAAGTTTGTATATACAGTTATCTCATTGCCAAAACTGCAAATTTTTGGAAAGGTCCAAGGACTTTCCTCAAGGATCTCAGAAACCTAATGCGTATTGGCGGAAGTAGGACGTACCTTACCATCGAAGTGGTACCTACTTGGTATGTGTCGCTAATCGGAATACATCGATAGACATTTTTATGAGATTTTATCAGATCATTTCTGAATCAAATTGTGAATGTTAAGTATATCGGTTGTTTTCTTTCATTAGCGATTTGTATTAATTTGCACTATAATTTTATTACTGCCATTTTGAATGTAATAAAAAATTCCGTATAATTATCGGATTCAGGCAATTATAACGACTGAATATTTTTCTTCCATGTGGTCTCGAGGAAAATGTTAAATCATCCATTATTATTCATGTGAGGTCACCTCAAAAATGCAAACATTCTACTATAGCGTTATAACTATTGACTTATTTGTAACGCCCATCGATGTTGCCCACACATTAAGCCTCCATTAATATGCGTTTCCCGATGTTTTCGCACTTTTTAATCTCCACATATTTACGATTATTAACTTTACTTTGTTTTGTTACACATTTTTCTGCTTTTGTGAGCAGGAATGTACGGTAGACAGCCTTGCCAACATCACCAAGTTTCGCCTTGGGAATTATCCATTAAAACGTCTCGCGAATTTAAAGAAACCGTAATAAGATAAGCGCCATTTTTTAATTTTTTTATATTAACATAAGCGCCTAATTAATAATTTACGAATTCGTGTTGCTGAGTTTGTAGTGTCGCGACAATGTCAGAATATGTTTAACTTCGGATTGGAAATCCCTGACTTCCAGACACAACTTAATGACTAATTATCATATTAGAGAAGATGAGTCACACAACTTCAAACAAATTATTTGGTATGCAAAAGGGGTACCTCCTACATGCTGAGACATTGCTAATATGGCGAGATTTTTTAATTTTCTACATGTGTCTTAAAGTACCGTAGTGCCAAAGTCATAAAGGTTCTGAGAGGTGTCAAATAAAATTGAAATCTAACAGAGTTGTACACCTATCAGTATTACTGATGAAGAATTCGTAATAAACTTAATGGCAGGTTTAACAATTCTAAAGGAGTGTCAATTTTAAACAATATTATGATAAATCTCTTTTGTTATAAGTTATAAGACAATGACGGTGCTTTTCACGTTATAAAGTATGTATTGTGTAATAATTTTATTGCTGCTGAATTAACTATAAGTTGAGTAGCATTATTGGCTTTCATGTCGGGCTCGAGGATAGTACACTATTAGTATGTTCTATCTTAGATCAATTTAAACATCTATTGATGTTTAATGCAAGTATTTGAAATAGAAGTCGTAAAAAAACGCCAAGTAAATATTTAATTGTCACTTGGAATACTTCTCAAAATGGTAAGAAGGAACCCTCTATACAAAAGCAAATACATATTTAAATGTTTGCTTATTTTTTAGATTAACTTTAATTTCAACAATAAAATACCTCAGTTCGCTTCATTTATCTGAAAATGATCTCATGTTTATTTATTTAACAATTTTAAGACTTGCGATTAAACCAACATAAGTGTATCGGCAATTGTTGGCAAAAGTCAATTTACTTTTTCGGCACTTTGTTACAGTTAGATGGCGGGTATTACTAAACAATCAACTACCGTTTAGCCATTGGTATTCAAAACCAAATGAAACCATTACAAAACCCTTCGTCTGTGCGGCGGATTGCAAAATAAGCAAACTTATTTAAAAAGTTTTAACTGTTAAGTCTTTTTGAATTTACGATTCGTGTGTTTGACGGGTCTTCTTCATCATAAATTACTTTCCATTCTCCCTTCAGTTGAGGGAAACTGAGCTTGAACAAAAACTACCAATTTCAATAAAATCAAATTTTATTTAAACAAAACCATGTTTTATGATACATTTCATCGATCTCTACGCCTTCTGAAATATAAGGAACGTGCCAGACACCGTCTTTACTCTGCGCGACAGGATTAAAAGTAGGTGGAGCTCTGTAAAAAACTAGCATTGAATACCACAAGAATTAATCCTTTAAAATGTATTTCTCAACCTAAAAAACGCCTTTCCCTCATCATTAACGGTTAGCAAGAAATATTGTCTTTGAGTCAACCATCGATTAAACAAAATTTTATACTTTGCATCTCGAAGAAGAAATTTATGGCCTCTCATTAAATCCCTCGTGCAAATGATGGTATCCTTCCCCGATCGCAGAGCACAGTATAGCAAATACGGATCATCCTGAAATATCAGTTTCATGGGAAGGGTACGACGAGGTAAGTGACACACTCATACCTGTGATATGTCTTGTGTCAGAAAAATTGAAGCATTCTCTTTAATGTAGTCCCAGTTATTTTTTGGCCACTTTTGCATGTGAACTCTCCCTAAGACTAAGACAGATTTGCCTTTTTGGACAAAATGGGAAACGACCTTAGCTAACTAAAACAATTTAATAACAATTATACTAAGACGGGATGTCAATGAAGTTTACATTTCTAGAAAGAATTTGTGGGCTTTTGCGCGCACCCTTAGAATACGCAATGTTTAATCCATCCAAAATCACGTCATATTTTTTCATGGAAGAAATAAATTTCTGAAATCGGGCCATTTCTTCGGGATTGGATTTCACGAAAATATCTTTACCAATTATTGCGTTTTTAAAGAAGATTTTTTGCACAATAGCAAACTCTTCATCTGTGAGCTGCAGATTCTCAAGTTTAACTTTGCAGTGGCTACAATGACCTGAAAATTTCACCTAGATAACTATAGATTATATCCCTTATATGATTGTTATGACTTACTATAGTTTTTTGACCCAATTTAAAGCTATCAATTAGAAAATTAACAACCTCCTCTGGACAAAGTAATTCTGTTTCCTTAAAGAACATAAAAAGCTTTTCCACACCTTTAACAATACTTTCTTGTTCTTGTTGCGTCTTTAATATTTCTAAATAAGACAAATATGCGGTACCATGGGGAAATTTTTCCTTAGACACAGCTTCTCTCAACAAACCCCAAGCTAACAATTCATTTTTGTTACGAAATGCGGCCGATGCTAAGGCACTATATGAAAGTGTTGACACATTGGTGGATATCTTTATTTCCTATATTGGACAACATTAAATTATATCTCTTATTTTATGCAATAACAAACCCGCATGATATCAAAACAATGTTTCCATTTGCTTGTTAAAGATAGGGCCAAAATAATGTTTTCGAGCGTACGAGATTCTAACACTGGGTATTTTCGTCGAACTTCATTACACAACTCTATGATTTTATGTTCATCAAATTCAAGGGATTTATTTTTGTGATTATCATATAGTAATCGGAAATACTTCCCAATTGTTGCTAAATTTGGCACAGTCTTAATAAAATTTAGATAATTCAGGTAACTCTTAGCTAAGTCCAATCTACAAGAAAAATCATCATTATTTTATAACAATTTTAGATTTGAATAAATATTCTTACAGGTTATAGTTGAGAAATATTAGCAAAATGCTGATCTATTAACTCTAGAAGCTGTAGTAAAAAATATTGAAAATAATTTTCACCCTTCCAACACCATAGTTGCTTTTTTTAAATTGAAATTTTGGAAACAATTGGATCTAAACTATTTGATGATTTGAAAATTTTGTTTGGCCTGGCTCTTTTGAAACTTCCAATTGTGATTCATTTATGTATTTCCCATGCTTTTTAAAGTCTAGCGATTTGCCTACCTGTTTAATTGAACTATCGAGGCCATAATAACCCCATCTATATTGTCTGACGTTATAGTAACATAGCCCTTTTGATCTAAAATACGTCTTCGTATGTCATCCCAGTTTTGATTTTCTCCTATCTTAGCATTTTCTAGGGCTGATACGACCATATCTTCAGGGGTTCTTCTTACTTTTGCGATAGAGTTTATATTTTTTGGAGAATTTGGTGTTTTTTGCAACGTTAGGGTGTACTTGGTTCTTAAAGTGAAGAACCAAATTTTCATATTTCGTAACAACATAGTAGGACGTTCTAAATACAGCAACTAAGAAGAATTCATAAGAGGATTTATTTTTTATATTATTTTGGGGCACAGGTATCGACGAAGATACAATGAGACCACCAAACACTTCTTATACGTTATTTAATCTCAAACATAAGGAGGCGGAAAGAGGTTATGTTTGACTTCCAATAGACATTTATGATTACAGTCAATACTGACAGCGTCAACTTAAAATTGTTTATAAACAACAATATGTTGTAAATTGTATGTGCTTCTTCTTTTCGCTACGCGTTAACGAGAAAGACATCCATATATTTGGAATTATGGAGTCTCTTGCAAAGTAATTACGAAATGATTTGGGATTTGGCGTTTTGAAATTTCGTGTTTGTCCGTTAAAAGAAATTAATTTTGGTGAAATTCAATTCTTTTAATTTTAATTAACATGAACAACCAAAAAATTTCGCAATTTAAAGCACCCATTGCCCGCAGACAGCTTCACACCGAAACAACTACCAACCCTTTAGGTATAGTTTCACCATAATTTCTAATCAACAACTTAACACACTAACACTTCCATTAAAGGTTCTCACACAAGAGGTCTCCTAAAACAAACAGCTGAGGCTCCGTCTAGGAAGGCCAATCTTGTTCAAAGAGGAAGCAGGACTGATGTAAATACCACATGCCTCAGTCAAGTTACCAGAAGTGTATCACACCTAACACCAAATGAAACTTTACTGCAACCGTATGATGTGAGTTTAGTGAGAGGTTTGGTGGAAGGAGAGAAACAGCAATCTAGTGTTCCCAAAGAATCAGATGTATTGAGCCAAGCACCACATATGCTAGCATATAATGCATATCTGCAAGCTGTATTTAAACAAGAAATTGTTAAAAGAGAGAATGTAGAGCGCCAGAGTAGTATTAATGACCAATTTTTATTTCACCTTGATAAGTTAAGTCAGTTAAAAGAACAAAAGGAAGAAATTGAAAGTAAAATTGCTGTTTTGAATGAAAAAACTGCTATTATGGAGACAATTAAAAGTGTGAAAGAAAATATTGCAGATATTAAAGACATTTTTTTAAGACACACTCCAATGGCAAACTTAGGGGAACTTTCGAAGGTTCTAGAAACTGCTTCGAAAAACGTGAGCGTAAACAACGTAAAAACTATTGAAACTCAAGAAGAATGTGATCAGTTTCAATTGACAATGAAATATTTTAATTGTAATGTTGAGAAGATTACTAACACAATTAAGGATAAGGATAAAATTAACCAGTTAGCAAATCATTTTCGAAACTTGACAGAGCTCCAACATGAGGTTGTCAAGAACATAGAAAACATATCACAAATTAAGAAAACAATTGGCCAGTTGGTGTTGAAGACATCCTCAGACATGTTTGCAAGCAAAGAGTAATATTTGGACTATAAAGACGTGATAGAAGTTATTGATTTTGCTGGGTAAAAACGAAGCAAACTACTTCAGTGAATAAATTTTTATTTGGTTCTTTTGATCTCGTTTTTGTGAGGTTCTTTATGTACAGTATTCAGTTTTTGTCTACTTTAATTTTTTTTCTGCTTGATAGGTAATTGTTTAGTTTATGTTTTACGTAAAATTCAATGAGTAAACCTTAGAAACAAGAAAAAACATACAAAAAAGTGTAACCTGTAAATTCTGAGCCTATTGGAAAAATTCACCAAGATCACTTAAAGCAAAATCAAAATAATAAAAACAACATTTTCAAATATGAGGTTTATTATAAAAAAATGTAATTCGCAATTAATACACATACATACAATTTGTATATATGTGTATTATTTGTAAACGTAAAATTCATTCATTTAATGGTCACCATCATCATCTTCATCATCATCTTGGTTGTTGATCTGGAAGTACCTTAATTCATAAGAGTCCTTTCCAGAGGCAACCACACGTAACCAATCTCGGAGATTGTTCTTCTTCAGATATTTTTTTGTAAGGTATTTGAGGTACCTGCAAAATTGTTTTCTTGAAATAATTAATTCTAATAATATATTTCTACGAATGATCACAAAGTAAAATGTCAGTTAATGATTGTTGCTGGCCAGTGTATTACACCAATTACGTTAAAAAATTGGTTAACATAGCGAGGCTCAGCTACACTATAGCAGTGCTAAACGCCACTTCCAATTACAGATTTCATTGTGTGGAGCTGGGACTGCATTAAAACATTATTATATGCCAATTTACCTTTTTGAAAAGGGAATTTCAGAGTGGAGAATCAACTTTGTGTTTTTCTCCCTTCCCAGGGTGACTGCATGCTGGCTGCCCTTTCCACCCCCAAAGTTGGCAGTTTTGCCATTGATCTTAATACGAGCTTTTAAATAGTCCTCCTGAAAAGTAATGAATGATGTTTTTTTATCATGGCAACATGAAAATGTGGTATTTTTCAAAATATATGTCACTGCCCATTATATAATACCATTTGTAATTGAAATAGCAAAAATAACAAGGTACAGCTAACTATATTGCAGTAATGAAACGCCACAAGCAATTAGGATTAAACATTGTGTGGAGCTGGTACTGCATTCTCGCTTAATTAAAGAAAATATTACATTTTCGGCTTACAAAATTGGCTACGTCCAGAATGCTGTCTTCCACAGGATGTGTACAGTCAATCACGAATTTCAACGCAACCTTCTTCTTTTTGATGCCCTTGCCTCTGATCTGCTGCTTTTTGGGGGCAGTTTTCTGGCCAGTTTTGCCTGCAGTCGGTGCTGGTTTAGTCTGGAATCAACAACAAAAGTTGTCTTTCGTCCAGACTATCAGGTGAAACATTCTGGGGGTTTTTTGTCATTAAATTCGAAGAAAGAGAAAAACCACCAATGCGATGCCATTAGAAATTGTTTTGTGTGACTTACAATTGAAAATATTCTAGAAATTAGTCGAGATGACTTTAATTTTTTAAGAAATTTTTAAGAGATACTTACAACCGCCATGTCACTACCGCGTTTCGGAATAGAAGAATGACAAAAAAGAGAAAATGAAGAAAGAATTTTGATGCGTCAATGTCAATTTTGTCATTGTCAAATAATGAAGATTTCAATTGCAAAGTCTTGTGCATAGAGTAGTTAGAACATTTTCAGAATAAAGCAGATTGTCTATAGTACTGAAATTAATGGTGTAAGGCAGTTTTATATTTATTTACAAAATAGTATTAATCGTCTATTAAGCTAATATAGAAGTTCAAAATTTGAGCATTTCACTGAGAAATGGTAAAAAAAAATCACTTAATGTATATAATATATGCGTTTCTAAACGAATTTTATTAATATTTAAAATGATTTAAATTTGAAATTTGCATCGCTTATGTAAAAATAAGTACAATGTAAATTTGTAAATTTATAATAAGCAAAATGAAGAATACATTTGATTTTAGTGGGTGAAATATTTAAAAACAGAAGTAGGTTATACATAATAAAACACTAAACACTACTATAAATGAAACATTGGACAGATATACCGTTTATTACATGAAGTACTTTATTCTGGGTTCTGTTGACTATTTGTTCGGCTGTTACTTGTCAGTCTAACGGCAACGGAAGCGAATAATTATTATTGGTTGAAAGTTTCCATCATATCATGTGTAATAAATGTTTTATGGGCCACCGTGTACCGTCTGTGCGTATCGTCCCTCCCTCTTCGCGCAAAACATCGACCGGCATCGGTGGCGCCTCTGCCGCACATTGCGCCAACTACGTGGCGGCACAGTCTGGGAGATGAGGATCGACTCTTTCCCTTCCGCGACGTTTCATCGCTTTTCGCCCTGAATCGCGGTTTGTTTATTGAAAAATTGAGTAAAAAGTGAACAATTTAATGCGGAAAAACGTTGGAGTCATGTCTGTGGTGCGGGTGCTGTGCGTCTTAGTGTTTGGATACTGTGTGGTCTCCAGCCAGAGCCAAGAATTCAGCATAGGTATGTGGATTTTTCACCTGTACTCTTTGCCGATAAAATACAATATCTAGATAAATAAATACTTGTGGTCCAATGTGTTTTTAATCCTAAACAAACCGGAATCGTTTTTTTTTAATACTCTAACACTAGTGCATCTTTTAATATTAGTACCTATAAAAGTTTTCACACCTGATAAGATATTTTGTCATTTTCTTTAGTAACCCACAACCCACTTCAATAACATTGTTCAGCTAATGGCGTTTGGAGAATCGGCTCGTTTATCTATTTGTCTTCTCAACTCAAGCTCATGTTAAATTAATCGCCGTTTTTCCACAGTCTTCTTGAAATTTAAAAATTTTGGTTCCATTTTGATGGTCCTCTTTGACCCATGAGCTTTCTCAAGGATTTCTGAGAAATCCGGTTAATCCGGAAATAGGGATCCTAATAATTTTCAAAGATTCTTGATTGTTCTGAATAATTGCAGTCATTTGCACAGCTATTTCGTTTCGTGAAACACTCTTTCAAGTCTTTTTTTTATATTTTGATATGTAAATATATTCTGTTTCTACAAATATTGAAATAGAAATCTCCACAATTTTACTACAACATAGAAAACAAAATTTTTCGTTTTCTCTCACAAAACGTAACGCTGACCCCTACGACATACAAGAAATAGATAATAAGCAATATATGTATCTATGTAAAGAAAAAATAAAATTCTATAGTGAAGAAGAATATGTTTAATAAACAAATGTCAAACTTATACCTTGCTTGGAGATGTCCGCAGCTTCATTTGACAATTAGGCAGGATCATTTTTGTATTTATCACCAGAGAGATATGAGATGAACTAACATGTCATAAAATGAGAATAGAGTCTGATGATTCAGATATTTTTTCCCTGTTTACTGTACTTAAACGATTTCTCTCGGAAAAAGTGCAATCAATATTCAATTGATTTCTGGCGCATGAAATATTTTTAGTACTATTTATAACGATAACGTTGATTCTGCTCTAATATATGTCGGAAAGGTTTTATAGTGAACTAGCCACGAAATTCTACAAATTAAATATTCCAGCAAAGGCCCATCTTTATCATAGCATTTAACATGGTATAAGTTGCCATGACAAATTCACATACTTGAAACTATATACATTATAACATCTTTATAAAAGAACTTGGTGAATCACTTCATTACAATGGTTTATACTGTTGTATACTTAATGTCACCGCAATAATGCATTTGCCATTCCAGTTGCTATTTGTACGGTTAACTTATAATTCCAGGAGTCTCAATCCCGTACATTAATTATATGGAAGACTGGACAGTTTTATTTGTGGTTAATCAATCAAAGGTGAAAACGGTGAAAAACAACAAATAACACATTAATTTATTAAATACACATATACCGATCTGAAATATGTTATGCAATAAGAATCATTAAGTGAAACATGTAGATTTTACTTGAGTTAACCTTTTCGTTTGCATACCTCTGTAAATATACGTTCTTATATTATATACTACGATTAAACACATTAAAAGATTAATGTTGAGTTTTATTGGCATTCTCATTATCAGGATGGTGATTTCTTATATGGTATATTTCAAGAAATAAAATATTAACAATCAAAACCCATATCAAGACGTGTACAACTTTAGCATACTATTGTCGGGCAAAGCGATTTCCAATTGCGCCTTTACCCGACTCATTAGTTAAATGGATTTCCAAATTAACTCTCGTTAATTTCCGGCTTGAGCCCCCAGAATTTATAAATTCATTTAGAGCACGTTCCGCCAATGTGCAACCCTTCCATGCAAAACGAACAGTGAATTGTTTTATTGATTTAGTCAGGCTCGCATTCGTCGCAAAATACGTGATTTGAAAATCATCGGCACAAAAATGGTCCCATTTATATGAGCAAATAAAGGTCAGACCAAGTGCTACACGTGAGGTGGCACATTACCTATCTACTACAAAGAAAATGTATGGCAGTATGAAATCATCCCACGTCTTCCTCCGACATAAACGAGACAATTTCTCAGGCAGAAAGGCAGCTCGAATCCCCGGGGACAATTTCTCCATATTTAAAGACAAATAGCTCAGTCAGGGTGAGTTTCCCAATGGAGAATTGCCACTATAATGTAAAAGTGGAGATGCTGAAAGTGTTTTCGCCTTAGGGTCACAAATTACACACAGTATGTAGCGGGGTGAAATGTTGTGGGGGTTTGATCAATTTACTACAACCTTGGGGGTATTATAAAAAGCTCGTGAAACAATTTTTTTTAGCCCAGTTTTCAATTTGATAGGATTACACCCTTTTGAGATCTATTCCTGGAAAGGCATTAAATACATACTCAGGTAGATTGGCCTGACTACATCAAACTCAAACGTGTGTACTAAATATCGTTTACCCAAACCCATGAATTGTTTGTTAATCCTGTAGAGAAAATGTTTGGTCTAATGCCCACTCTAATGCCATTCAAAATAAACTACTCAATTCCTTTAAAGCCTAATCGATCGGGATGAAATCCTATAGCAGTGAAATAATAAACCGTACTTAATCCACTTTAATTAGGCAGTTAGCATGAAGTTCCCAACCCATTAAACTTCATGTTACAATGCTAAATGTTTGTAAAATCATTTTGGACCGAAAGAGAGTTTTCATTGCTATGCCTTTGGGGGCGACCCAAAAGCTTAAAAAGTGGTTTCCTTAAGTAAACTTTCCTGTTTCCAAAGGTGAGGGTAGAAATGTTCAGGAAAGGATGGAGGATCTCAGGCTTTCCTAATCGAGAGGCTCTCGATAGAGATAAATTACATATGAGGTGTATGGAGAAGTGATCAAAATGGCAAAAGAAGTAGCAGATTCAATCAAACTGGGATTACGTGGTTTATTATTCCAAGCTTTTTTGGGGGCGATTTGGGTCTAGCCCTTTTTATAGAAAAGTAATAAATTTCCAACTTCAACGACATAAAGTTTGAATTTCGACGTGATCAATTTCCAGTATTTGATTTTGGTGTATGCGTAAAATTTCACTAGAAAGTATCCACTTCTTACTTGGCAACTATATGTTTTTTTGTATAAGAAAAACCAACTTAAGTGAAGAAAATTCGAATGAATTCCCAGAAATGCATTAAAACGTTTCGCCGAAACAAACCTTTCCTTCTTTTTATCCTGGAATCGATCCCTGTGGAGCCGCTCAACCAGTCCAGCCTTGAAGAAGCCGTAAAGTATCAATTTTTATGACTCTCGAAAGAAAGGTTCCCCACATAGAACGATAAATATGCTCAAAAATTCGATGGTTGTTCTTTTCTATGCTTTAAAAGAAAATCTTCGCATATTCAACCGAATGGTTCGCAAGTTGGATAAAAACAAGATGAAATATGTTCGAATTCTATGTTTGTTTGAAAGGAAATTAAATTAAAGGAAAAAGTTTATGTAATTTCTATCATAACTTGGACCGAAATTTGAGAATGTGATTTGTTCCCGAGGATCGCAAATAAGTGGGTAATGTCAATAGTGATATCTTATGTAATTAGCGCAATTGGTAGGATTTTGTAGGAGTATAATTCACTCTGAGGGTTTCAGCGAGGTTTTGAAATTTTCTAAAAAAGATCGAAAATTATATATAATTTATTATAAATATATTCGTGTTTTATTGCGTCTAAGTAGACATAGTATATTATGTGTATTATACAAGAAAACCAACTATGTTATTATATTTTAAATTAGAAGTTTCGTGTGTTCTACCTTTGGGCGTTTATTGTTCATGTTTTGTACCCACAATGATACCAGTTTAGGTAGTCGAGATAAATCAACTTTTCAATTAGAATTTAATTAACTAGTCATGTATCAATCAAAATATAAATTAAATATCGTTTTCTAGTTCAATGCAGAAGTATATCCATAGGTCAAAAAAATTAATTATTACACATTTTTTTAAGTTGTCTATAGACCTTTAGCATTTATGTAGAGTTTCAAATGTTAAATAAATTTATCAGAGTGATGTTCATGTCTATGATTCATTAATTAAGATATGATTCCTGTTGTGTGCGAATGTTCGTGTAGAATCTGGTTAAGGTTGTTTGTGCGATTAACTTGCACCATATTCAGATTGTATTTTTTTTTTTTAGGTAGTTACAATATTTTCGTTTTAGTAAAGTAAATGAATAGCTATGTGCTATGAGAGAGGCTTCGGGAGATTGGTTTTTATCATCACGCTATTTTCCAAAAATTGATGATTCAAATCAATATTTAATTCTTCCTTCAACAATTCGACACGTGTTGTCCATTATGCGTGAGAACTTTGATTCTAACGAATTCCAATTTAGATTTATGTCATTTGTTCCCGAAAGCGGAAACACAAGGTTTGAACTCTTTTGTCTGAAAGGTCGATTTATGACTGTCAGTGGGGAATTGTATTAAAAAGCTCCGCAAAATGTATTAATCGATAAACCGATATGAGGATATTCTTACGTAAATATTTTACAATCGGTACCTAGTATCAATCCGTGCAATAACATATGACATTGCCGCAGGATGTGTTACACCATATTCGCAGATGTTGGAACGCATTGAGCGCTTGCTTTACAAGAAATTTCATTTTATTGGTCAGTTTGATGAGTTTAGCATCGTGTGCATAGGTTAGAGGGATTTTTATATATGTCGCAAATAACCATCAAAATCACTATGGTTTTGATAACAATAAATGTAGAATATATTGGTAGTAAAAAAATTTAGATTCAGAGAAAAATCTTGTTCGTGGTGTACTATACCAAGTTTTTTTTAATGTTACATTTTTCTCAATTCCGAACTGGCATATCGTTTATGCGCCTTCTCGTGATACGAAGGGCAGTTCCGGATATTTAGGGGCGATTTCCTCTTATCGTTTACTATCACATCAACATGTAAATACGTATTGCAACGCACCTCTTTGATGACTTAATCTAAATGAAAACCTGTTCACTCTATAAAACCTGATGTGATTTAATTTAAGTGTTCACTGTTGTGGATTGTTCACGAACTGAAATGTGCATTGCGGAACATTTACAACTTAAGAAATTTGCAACAAAAATGTTGCGCAATCAAACGTGAAAAATAAACATTTAGGGCATTTCCATTAGACATTTGCTTTAACTACCAGAGATGCGAATAGATAACCCCGTGCTAAATCGAGCGCGCTAATCCTTAGTGTATACCTAAAATAATAACCTTAATGATGTTTAAGATTCGATTCTCCCTCACCCGGGATTTTGAGATAAAGTTAGTGCTAGGGATTGCGGTAATAGGCTCCATTTCGTTGCCCTTGTATTTCCGTATTTTGCACAAGGGTAAGTATATTGTTGGGCCTGTAGAATGAAGGATTAATTCGGTTAGAGGAGGTACTATTCAGGAGAACGATGGGAAAGGCGAGGGAAAATTATTAGGGATAATAACAAGGCTCGGTTTTCTAGGGATAAAACAATTCCTTAACTTCCCATCTTCGAATCGAATCCGAGTTGATTTAAGTTCTGGACCGAGGGTCCGTATACTTCATTTTAGATCCAATTTGGTAAAATTTTTGCCCAATCGACTATCCAGGAGAGGTGTATGAACACTCTGTCTAAAAAACAGTGACGACCACAATTGAGTTGGAAATAGATAAACTATTATATAATTAAATGGATATATGAAGTATAAGAAAGAGGATTGTTTTATCGATTAGGACGTTAAATTGTACTTCCAGGTCGAACTGTAGTAAAACGCTCGAACCATTCATTATCCCTCTTAGATAAATACACCACTCTAATTTGACCCCCAAATTTTAACCGGGCAAGAGCAATTAATAACTAACTACATCAAAGGTCATTCGAAGTTCGATCAGTTTACAGACACGCAAAACCTGATCACCATATCTCTAAACTTCGGTTCATGTCACGTCCAAATGGACCAAACCGCCAGTGGTGTCATCGCGTTCGCTTAATAAGCCCGGGCGGGTTTGGCTACTTTCTAAGCTTCCTTAATTCGCTTCTTGGCCATTTTATTTGATAATTTCTAGGTTGTAACTGTGAACAAAAGCCTTAAATTTTATGAATGTTTCGGCTTAAGCCGAAACTAGCATCCAAGATGTTTTGGCTCAAATTCATGAACTTTGTCTTAGATTAGCGTTATATTGACTTCATTAAGCAAAATATAGACTGAAAATTGAGCAGGTCAACAAATGAAACGCCAGTCTTCAAAATAAAATTAAACGGTGGCTGATGTTATATTTCCTCCTTGTTTCAAACAGCAACTCACAACAGGGAAGCAATTAGTCATATCTGGGTTGATATCATATTTTTAACAGAACAATGGCAAATTATTTGGTTGCCAATAAATAGAATAACCTACTACCAGATCAAAATATAATTCCATCACAATGAAATTTATGATTTCACTGATCATTTTGCGTTGAGCGACTTTAACGATGCAGACCCAATTTCAATCAATCTCAATTTCTAATAATTATCAAACACACGTGGGCGTTAAATGGAGGCAACATTCGTAAAAAATGTCGGACTAAAGACTGATTTCAGAGTCGTTTAGTCATCCATTTCTATATTCGAGAATTTAATTACAGTATCGAAAGGGCCCCCATTAGGACGTTATCGCTGATCCCATTGTCCGATGCCAAGGATAAAATGAGTGATAAACGGGAAAATTTCGTTGTCAAATGGATCGAGAGAATTTCGATTTTGCAATAATTTATATTTCGCGCTTTAACAGCTAACTTTTTTTTTAAATAATCGAGATAAGAAAATGGACATTAGATTCTATAATTAAATTTAGCGAAAACCTTATACAAGGTGTTTCAAAATGGAATGTCATAAATTTAAGGGGTCATTCTATAAGTGATTTTGAGAAAAAAAGTTTATATGAACCTAGGTTCGTTTTCGTTTTCTGTCTGAAATACAGGGCGTTAAAATTTGCTATATTTTTTTGTTTTTTTTTTTTTAATAAGTCCCGACCTACATTAAATATTGTTATCAAACTGGGTGGGCGTAAGTTAGTAGTAGAAACACATCTTTTAAGAGAAAAACGAATATTTAAATGCAAGCAGTGGCGCCCCCGAGGCCATGACCCTGATTATTTTTTGTGAAAAATATGTTACATCGCTACGTTTTCAAAAAATCAAATTTTTCGTAACATCAAACGTGGTCAAACAACAAACAGATTAGTTAACATTGTATATTTTAATAACGACCAAGTTAGTTATAATAATACTTAATTTGTAGCAATTTATAAGGACCATTTAGACAAAAAAATTAAATGAGTTGCTGAAAATGTCCTTCGTTAAGAAATTGATTTTTATTTTTTGAAAAAGTAGCGGCGTAACATATTTTTCACAAAAAATAATCGGGGCCATAGCCTTGAGAGCGGCATTGCTTGCATTTAAAAATTCGTTTTCCTCTTGAAAGATATGTTTCTACACCTAACTTACACCCACCAAGTTTGATAAAAATATTTAATCCAGGTCGGGACTTATTAAAAAAAAAACTATAGCAAATTTTAATACCCTGTATTTCAGACAGCGAAAGCGAAACCGGATCCATATTCATATAAACTTTTTTTCTCAAAATCACTCGTAGAATCACCCCTTAAATTTGTGACATTCTATTCTGAAACGTCCTGCATACATACACGTCTCGATATTTGAGTAAAGCAGTCTTCCAAAAATCTTCTCCAAAACCTCTTTTGGCCGTGGTTGATCTTTTAGAGGATCAAATTTGTAACCTTAAAATGAATGAATTTAAAGATCCATTTATAAATCAAGTTTTTTGCATTTACGCAGAAGTAGGTGCGGTGAATATAAAATTGACATTTTTTCTCCTGAGAACGAAAGCTTTTTGAGCTTGAAATATCTCGCATTCGTTGGCGTAGTTAGTTTCCAAAAACGAGCATGAGTTTCGTTTGAAAAACCAACAAAGTTCCGTGAATTCTTGAAATTAAGTGGTTGTTTTGGAAATCTAGACATCTCAAACTTTAAAAGATCAAAGTTGCCGAAAGGACGAATTTGAATGGTTTTAGAAGTATACCTAATCTCATGCTGTCAAAGCATATTTCAGCAGAAATAGTTGAAATTGAAAGTAAACCTTTCAGGTTTACTCATTGTGATTGTCTCTTGTTTTCGTTAAACACAGCACCGTATTCCACACAAATGTTCCACATTCCATTATTCGGACTTGCGACAATAGTAAACCATTATTTATTCATACATCAATACGTGTTGATAATACTGAAACTGGAACAATGTTTTCAATGTTCGATTATACGGGCGTGGCTGGTATGTTACGCAAAGACAAGTGCTTTATAAGCAATAATCTCATTGTTAACGTAATGCTGTAATCCAGGAATAGATGAGTTTATGTGTTTGATTTTAACAAGAAATGTTTATTTGCGCACAAAATGTAACACCGTAAAAGTAAATGCTTTAATTATTTGTTGGTTGTCTTATAATGAATCATGAACAAGACTGGCCTTTAAATGAATTTTCGCGGTTCGATATTGTTGAACCAAACTGTCTGAATAACGAAAACAAAGCGCAACCATAAAACTTTAAAGAAGGAGTTCTCGCCCAATTTCCTCTAACAGATGACTAATGGTCATAATTTGTTTGCCCATCCCGTCATCGGGTGAATACTTTGTCACACAGGTGTAAATGGTACGTAGAAAAATAAATAAAAGAACACGAAATCATAGTTTTCGGTTAAATTAAAACGACCTTGACTATTGCCTATATGATCATGGAGACCGGCACCCAAACCTGCCTTCAAAGTATGAAAAAATATGCAAAGACTAAATAGTGTAGCAGCACATGCTTCATGGATAAAATGCTTAGGCATGAGATTATGAGACTTTATAAGGCCATTTCAGGGTGGTCTGCATTAATTTTACGGTTATAGCCTTCATTTCACGATGTTATGACGCAATATAATGCACTTCGTTTCGTTATTGGTCGAATAATTGGTAGGCATTTACGATTTGTTCATTTTGTAGTAATTTTTGGTTTATCGAGTAAAATTATTCTCTTATATACATAATAAATTTTAAATGCCCACTTTCCAACGCAACGGTAAGTTGTCTACATAAATTTCGCAAATCTGGGTCATAATGGCAGTATTGCTGCTATCGAATTTTGTTTGTCTCGGTTTCGAGTGGTTTCCACGAGCTTGCAATGACACAATTATGCAGGGTGTCTGAATGTAATACGTACACACGTACTTATACTTTTTATACTCCAATTAAACAACCAACTAATTAGTTAAATTTTAGACGTGTATTGTTGGAAACTCCGATGTCCAGTCGAAATTTTGTCGAGGTGCAAACTAAATTTCTCTCTCACCAATGTGTTTCTTTCATAAACTTGCCGGTTACTTCTTATTGGAAGCCTCAATGGCTTACTATTTCCAGAGAGCCATTACGTCAGACGACAACAATAGCTGAGAAAGTTTCTCGGTCTTCTTGCCCAATCCTCTAAACAATAAATAATCTGTACTATCCAGGAGGAGCCTTATAAATTAATCTTCGTAAAAACGACGGTTGTCGGGATTGTCTCTCCAGGAGTTCCTGTCTTTGTTGTCTTTATTCCAGCGGGGATAAGAACAAGACATTGCCAAATCTTTTTGTCATATTATTATGTGCGTAACAATTTTGCGAAATTAAATATAAGAAAAATAAAGTCGAGTTTAGTCGAGTAAATCTTTTGTAGAAGTGATCCTTGAACGTCTCTCGATATTTCCCTTCACAAGGCATAAACAATCGACGCAGTTTTCCCGTGGAAAATGATGATTCGTTTTCAACAAATATTAACAATAAGTTTATTTTTCTAAGATGCGGCTGCGGATTTATATACAAAAAGTGGAGATTTTTCTATATTTGAGTTCACTACACTCCTTTGGTAAATCCGAGCAAGAACCTGTTTAAACTGAAAGGAAAAGGGAGGTCGGAAACTAAAAGCGGATCTTTTGTCAAAGGAAATATGCACCTATGTACAATCGGATTAAAGTCTAAAGAAGCCAGAAATGACGGATGATGTATGGGGTGTCTGCTTTGGTGTGAAAGCTTGGCAGAGATTAACCAGGACGTTTTGAACATACGGACATATGAAATGCATGGCAAAAGTCCTTAAGATAAGAGGTGGGAATTTTCGTTGGGTTTCAGGAAACGTTACCTTGGAGAACGGAGTGCGGACATAGATGCTGTTTATAATCTGTGTATATTTGAACAGTAGTTGAAACAGTTTTTAAAACAGACCTAGGTATTCTGCAGTTGAAATGGAAGTCACTCTGCAGCCACACATTTACAAATCTTGAAGGTATAGAAATCTAAATATGTCGGAATTCCATTAAATAAGATCGACGACCCTTGATGGGTGGGCCCTGTGGACGTGACATGCTCCCGAAGTTCACAAGATATTGAGTTTCAGTTTTGCGTGTTGATAATCATATTGGATAAGTTTAGATGGCTTTCGATACAGCTAGCCACTAATTGCTTTTGAGTTAACTTGGAAGATAGATTAGCTTCTGTTATTGTTCTTAGTAATAATAACGAGAACCCTAACAGTCTGTTAGAGTTACAAACGAGAAAATGTTCAAATTCATTCTGTTTTGTGCTAATAGTCAAACTATGAAGTTTTTTAAACAATACGTGTGTCATTTGCTTTCAGCCTACATGCGAATTCTCGGTTTATGTATTTTTAATTTCCTTCTGTACAGCCAGCAATGGCCACAATTCTCAATTGAATGAAGCCTACATGTGGCACATTACAAAGGGTTTGAAACCACCTCCCGAAATAGCAGCAGCTTCGAAACTGATTTCCAAAAGGGTCATGCTCGTGTAACTAGAATTTCAATTTTCCCGCAGGGCTTTTGTCCATTTTCCGGTCCATTTCGCCTCTATTATTTTCACAGCTATATTGTTTTACGAGTGGTGCTAATTTAGAGAAAAAAAAACCAATTTATGATAAACCCACAAAAAGGCGATTTAACGACAACACATCGGAATTAATGCTCGGATTAAGGTCTCTGCTAGAAATTTCCGTACGAAAACTATCGGAAATACGAGTAAAGCTAAGTGAAACGGGGAAATTTGAAAGGCAAAAGGTTGCGCCCAATTTCATCTAGCAGATGACTAATTGCCGCAGTTTGTTTGTCCGCGTCATCGGGTGTCTGATGGCAATTTGTAATTTCATTTCAAAAGGCGGAGAATCCAGAAAAAGTTCGCACAAGCGTAAACAAGAGTTTAATTTAAATTTTATTTTGTCATTTGACATCCGTATTTCTCCATTCCTCACTGCCATACAATGGAGGTCGGTCCACATATGGTGACGTGATAAGTGATTGAATTTGTCGACTTTTATTAAAAATTCATTCAGATTCATCGAATGAACTGAGCCTAGGGCGACCGAGAAATTTATATAGTGAGTGACATTAATCTTCGAACAACACAAAGTGTGTTTTTCAAAGACCCATGTCTCGATCATTTTTTGATGTATTGTGTCATTTTAGTTCTTAAATTAGAAAGACAATGTCAAAGTCTGAATCCTCGAAATTTGAGCAAAATCACTTTTTTGGATTCGTATTTATTGAAGAATATGTGAAATTGCAGCACAACGATACGTTACATTGATCCGTAAATATGCAGATAATGTTAGAATTTGCACGTGAGCCATGGAAACCTACTATGTGTTATGACTTGTTTCTGCTGATACGACTAGAAAGATTTAGCTAGGAATCGTCATAGTTTTTATCGAGATTCGGAAAGGTTTTAATATATGTATATAAGGTCCGTGTGGTTGGAAGGTGGAAAAAAAAACGATACAAGTTCTCGAAGCACTTTTTTATTTCCCGTAACTTAAAACGAAATCCCTGATAGAACCCGGATTCAACACCCCGAACACATACCCTCTTCGTGAGAGAGCCCACAGGATGAAAGGGCCGTCCATCCTTTTCCTCACGGAACCTTACCAAACTCTTAAACATTTTTCTCACCTGCACCAAAGGAACTTATAAACAACCCTCTCTTCCCACGCCAATCTTGGAAAGAATTTGGGACCAAAAGCCTGCACCAATTTCCGATAATGCCGATTAATGATCTTAACACAAACAAGAAATGCGAGGGGATTCGTAACAGCCTTTTATCGTTTTCTCGCACTGGTCTTAGGAGGAATTTAGAGCCAAAACCCCGTGACATTTTCAAATAATCGATTAATAGTCTTAACATAGACAGGAAATGCTCACATTTATGTAAGTTCAGTAATGTCGCGTAAAAGCCAACGTACCTACCCCCCTTGCAGTGTGTAGACTCGTAATTTCGAATCACGATGAAGGTTTATCGGGTTAGCAAATAGCAAAATTATTAAATGTAAAACGAACCACCATTTATGCAATCATGCGTCGCTTCAAAACGAAAAATCGCATACAATCAATTCCTCGAGAAGGGTTAACCGAAAAAGTTGACTGAAGCGAAAAAACGTTGGATTAAGAGGGAACTAGAAAAAAATCCAAAAATGAGTGCACCCAAATCAGCTACAGAGTTATCGCAGAGGAAAGGAGTGATAATTTCAGGTGTGACTGCTGGTAGGGCGATAAAAGAGATGGGGGTACTTTTCGCGTACTGCTCGACGGACACTCGACATTAGTGCAGTGAGCAATGAAAATAGGGCTAAATTTTGCAATAAAACCTCAGTTTGAGCCAGAAACTTTTTGGCGTGATGCGATTTTTACTGATGAGTCCAAGTTTAACCCGTTTGGATGTGATGGGAAAGTAAAAGTATGGCGCAAACCTAATACAGCGCTAGACAGCAAAAACTTGACCGCATCAATAAAACATGGTGGTGGTAACATTAAGGTCTGGGGATCTTTTGCAGCGAGTGGCGTAGGTGCATTGCACTTTATTACAGGGAATATGGATGCTGCAATGTGCATTGATATTTTGAAAAAGAATCTACGGCCCAGTGCAGAAAAATTAATGATCTTGGAGAGATTTCGGTTCTTCCAAGATAATGATCCCAAGCATAAAGCTTACCGTACGCGAGAATGGCTCTCATAAAACTGCCCAAAAGTGATCGAAACGCCACCCCAGTTCACATACCTTAATCCCATTGAGCACCTGTGGGAATATTTGGGCACGAAAGTTCGTGAGAAGCCGGTGTCAAACTTGAAAGAACTGCAAGAGAGTCCGAAAAAGGAATGGGAAGAAACACCACTTGATTATTTGGAAAAGTTAGTTTCTTCTACGCCACGAAGATTGAGAGCAGACATAGACGCTGAAGGTGGTCACACCAAGTGCTAAATAAACCATTACTAAACATCCAAAAGGATATTTTCCGCTATTTCGGGAGTGTTCAAGTAACATGTATATTTGTATGTTTTCAGTTCTTGTTAACCAGGACTGTTTTTAAGTTATTCACTCCGGGTTTTTATGTTATATTTATGTTAATAAGATTCTTAATGTTAATAAAAAAATAATATATCCATAGTAAATATTCCTTTTCTTTTCTTTCCCTGTGTATATTTACTACAAACGTTAGTGTTCAAAGATTAATGTTACTCACTGTATGAGAATTTCATGCATGTGTCAAATTTGATGTTTCAACAAGTGTATCTTATTTTTACATTGAGAATTGGAATTACAGTAAAAATTTGTTCAACTGCAATTATCAATTCCACCTGCCTCTGACACCAAAAGTGTATGAAGACGAGTTCTCAATCGAAAACCTTAGAGGGAATTTGTCTCATAGATCTACGAGGAATAGTGAGGTCACTGCAGCTTGCCTACTTTTTCCATTATTAACATCCTTATTTCGTTTTAACTTTCGGTTTCAAATAGTTTAGAACCGAAATGGCGCAGTTTCGATTATTAACAATAAATAACAGGATCAATAGATTTATTTGACCATATTACCAGTTGAACTGTACCGTTTGTCCGGTCGATGGCAGATGCTCCCAAAATTGGAAATTATGGCCAAACATCCGGTAGGAAGGAAACCTCAGCGGCCCTAAATGGCAAACCAGGTAAATATTGCGGGGTCGAAACAGATGTTTGAATAATTTAGATGTCTCGGGGCGGCTTGTATATGTCCGAGAGGCAAGAATTGCCTCGTTTATTTTTGTTTTTCGATGGTTTTACGAAGAACTTATTTTCCCAGTTAATTCCACCTTCTCACGTTACTTCGATAGCTGGCTTTGAGGTGTCGATATTGTAAATGGCTCCAATAAATGAAGTAAAAATGGAAGAATGGGAGGAGGCGTTGTCGGAGCTATAATTCAAGAGCCGCGGGGTGTAATTGGGCGCAAAAAAGGCTGTAAAAAGTAATTACCTCTTGACTCTCAGCCCTAAAAGCCTTTAGTCGTGCTTTATCGAAATACCAGATTAAAATTGGTTTTTGGAGTGCGGAGTGCCTTTGGCCTTTACACGAGGTTTTTTTAATTATTATTGCATCAACACAGAATGAAAATGCGCTTACGGAATATTATTATTTGAATCTAGAAAGCAGACGAAGCATATGTGTAGATTTCTCGAAACGAATTGAGGAAGAAGTGGTTATCGAAAAATTCATGATGAGTTTTAAAATATCACTACTCGAGTAATGAGACTTCAATCGTAGAAAAGGCCTGTAAGGTTCTTAGTTCTGTTTCTGGGAAATTGATCTTTAAAAGTTTGTTTGGGTTAAAGTCCAATGTGACTTTAACCGAAAAACGAATTCAGAAATACGAAAAGGGGTGTCAGAGAAAGTCATCGAGATGACCGATTCGAAGTTTGAGAAGTAGCACAAAAATAGGTATCTTCCCCTTTTGAAAATGATCCTATTTGAGTGTCAAAGTATGGGACATGTAATTTGACATTCCTTTCCCCAAATCCATTTTAAATTCCTCCGCCTACACATGAAAGTAATTGCACTCCACTACCTTCCGCCATTTTTTTTGTTTCGGCTAATAGAAAGTTTTACGCCCATGCTTGCCCGAAAAATAAAGTGGCCATCACAAAAAGGGTCTTAAAGGGTTCAACTTGACAGCTATTGAAATAAAGACCCAATTTTTTACCAGGCTCTAAATATCTTTTCGGACACTGGGTGTCGACTTGCATGCCTTTGGGAATCTAAGATGTTTGACTAACTGAAATGATCTTATTAGGACTGATTTACAGATATTGATTTCGAAGTGTCCAGGGAAACGTCCAAAGAATCAGTGTCAGCTAATTTCATTTTTGGTGACGCAAAGTTTTTTCTTTCAAGCTGTTAAAATATGCAGCAAGTGCCTCTGAAAGTACATACTTTATAAAACCCCATAAAAACACACACGAAATTTGGCTTTGGAGCAAAGGGTTGACGTGGATTTAATTTTAGGGATGGCCGGAGAGGAGCCTACATAATTCAATGTCATTTTGTTTTCTCAATTTTGAGTGAGTTCCGCTTGGAATTAAATACACAGAATAAACATTAGCATTGTCAATATTTATATTACGTTATTACCTTTTGGAAACTCGATTTTACCTAGACCACCCTTGTTTCAATTTGTGCCTGAAATGACCAATTTCCTTCCGTATTCAACCTGTTTACAATATTCTTTTCTCGATTCAAGTAAAAACTCAATGTTTTGCATTTTTTACCTGGGCCTTGGAGTACCCTTTTGCAAATATTTGATGACGTCGCTATACGAATCTCACATCCTAATCTTTAATAGCCCCATAATAAGTTTTTTGCAGTTTGTTTTTATGACAACTATTGATCGAGTTATTGCATTCACAGTTATCTTCATGATACTTTTTCGAGTAAGGGACGAAACTAATAAAACCTAGGAATTACATCGCCCTGTACATTTTCTTTGTATTATATTTCATAATGCATGATCCGGCATAAAATACCGGTTAGTATTAACAATTTTTCAACTCTATGGTCTAAATAAACTCATTTTTCATGCTCCCATGACTGCTCCATTTGCCTTAGTAATATTTTATTATCCTTTCCTCATGTTTGAGGCACTTAGGACGCAATATAATACTGAGATTAAATTTTGTTGAAAATTTACATTGTTCCTATATGTGCGAGCGTGTGATTCTATTTGCGCAAAGTCGTACAATTTGAAAATATGCAATAAACGGGTTTTTTTGTTTAAATAAATCAAAATTTCGGCCTTGAAGATAGAGGAATATAATTAATAAATTTTGCCGTTTGGAGAATAGCTCAATCATATTTTCACCAAATCCGTGCACTACTGAGTTCATTCCTGAAACATGGACAACAACGATTAATCAATGTAAGTACGTGCGTGTACATAAAAATCGCATTACTGCATTGGATTTAACATTAAACAGGGTTAATGCACTTTATTCAGGATTTTTCCCCTAGCCCCAATGCGGTTGTTCGCTATAGGGATATACAGATGTAGATAAAATTGCACGATTGTGCTACAGTAAATGGTCTGTCTTCGAACGTGATTTAACGTTTACCCTAATACACTTTCAAATGGGTTCTATATCGATTGGTTTACGTAATAGCATAATTCTTGTAATTATTGTTACTATGCTCATGGAAGTTTCAATTAACTCTATTATTTCCATCGATCGAAAGTTCATGGCTACATTTTCCACATACTGAAAAGTGGAGAAACGACTGCGTTGGATGGTTTATTAGGCTAACAGAGTGACATGATCATTTTTCAATATAAATAGCTATGGAAAACCCTTTAAACAGAAAGCGGGGATTAGACGTGTTTAAAAACTCTCCGTTAAATAGTGGTATTTGCATATTACGTAATCAAAATGGAAAAATCATGTGCAGAAATATAGGTTCTGTTTTTGTTTAGTAAATCCAATTGTGAAAAATTAAAAATACGTACCTTTAGTAATTTCGTATCTCTTATTAATAATTCCTTTCTTAAATGAAGGGTCCCAAGCAAAAAATCCTAGTCTAATGAAATTTTCTCGGGGTAAAGAGATGACCTACTTTTTTTTACCTTTAACTTGCATGACTAATGGCGAGAATTAGCTTTGAAGGGTCGTTTTGTCGTACTTTTTAATGGAGAAGCTGCTTTGACATGCAAATTTTGGTTTCAACTTTGTCGTCCGCAAAATAACAATTTACCAGATTAACACTGCCGGTATCGTGGAAAATTATTTAGGAGACGAAGGATAATTTTAGGGGATGATCGATTTTGATATCAAGATAAATTATATATATTAATAACTTTAAGGTCAGGGTGTCACAAACAGGAGCCTCCTTCTTTCACAAGATAGGGACAGAGGGTTCGGTAAGAATGGTGACGAATATGTTTCTTACGTCGATGAGTCTTGTAATTGGGAATTTGATGCTATTTCTCCACAGTTCCTATAGAAAACATTAGGGTTTCGTCACATAATGTTTCAAGGTTCTAAGGAACTTTGAGTACCCATATTCAGGTTCTTCTTGAGTTTAGTTTTTAAGCCACGAAGTCGAGAATAACAGTTCAGAATTTTTCCAGCTGCAAATTTCCATCACAGTTCGCTAATTTTGCTCAATTATCGTTTCCAATTTCTTGCTTAAAATTTCACATTAATAAGGAGTAAACGAAACTATAGCTAAATCTGTCCTGCCGCTCCGGCGAAATATTGAATTTTCATCAAATCAGTCTCGTGTACCGTCTGTGCCGAATTCGCTATTTGGCAAGCAGACAAATTCTGCCTTATCGGAGCTTAATTAAAAAATATTTCCACTATTTTCGAATCTATGATAGAACTGTTAATTGGATCCAAAACTGACTCCTATATAACTCAAAATCCCAAGCGGGAAAAACGCATATTTCCTTGTCCGTTCCGGCAAATTATTCGATCTACATCCACTGAATGGTGTCATTTATCATTAAGCAAGAACGGAGCAACATAATTTAACCTCAGCAATTCAATCCAGAGGAGTCCGCCAGACAGGAATTCCATCATGTTCCTACTGTAATAGATTAGCTCCCTTATTGCAGTTCTCTTTATACTCTTGCATTATTGGAATATGTTGTCAGAACTTCTAAGTTCCATCACTGACCACGACGCGAACATGAACCGTTTGAACCAGAGTTTTAGAAGTCTGAATAAAACAAAATTTTAAGAGAAAAATGTGTGAAATGTTATTATCATCGCTTTAGGTAACGCCATATGGTGCATGTCTTTGGCTTGGCAACAAAATGGAACTGCTAGGCGAATAACAATGATAAGGGCACATTAAAATTGTTGCCCCCCTCCCCTCCCCTCCCCGCCCACCAATAGACAGATTATTAGTGAAAAGAGTTGAGGGAATATACGAGAAAGGAATTTGAATGTTTTTTTTTGTTTTGCAGGTAGAATTAATCAAAATTGAAAACTAGTTGAAATAGAACTTCGGTTTCTTTTCATTTCGGTATTTCAGAGGTTAATAAACGTTCTTCGTTCTGGGCGAACCCACTATACGGGTTGTGGAAACAAAGTTGGCCAAACGTTAGTCTCAATATAAGCGTGAGGATAACCGGCTACCAGACACGGTGTTTTTCTTAAATTCCAACATTAAATGCAGATTTCCCCCTGTAGCTTCTATTAATTTGGAACAGTGGACAAAGCCTGTAGAGCAAATTGAAATTTGTCCTCTAGTGATGAAAATGAATGCTTCAAAGTTGCAAATAGAGAAGTGGCCTAGTAGGAATTATTACGCTTTTGTCGTGAGGTTTGAGACAAAATTATAAATTTATATTTTTTATATGTATTTGTTTATGTTACTTTCGTATAATTAAAATAAATTCATATTTTAAAATTTTCCAATTTTAAACTATAATCGTTCGTACCAATATTTCTGAAATTCCCTGAATATAGTATTGTATTATGTGGAAAGATTCACTCTAAGAGTGGAAATTGAGAATTTCTATATGGGCGAGGGTAAGCGTCATTAGTCCTGCAACTTGTGGGAATTCGGGGAATTACATTGAAGCGCGATTTGAGGCTTAGTCTCGCTGGAAAGAGATAATCTTCCCGTTTATTACATACTAAAATATTTCCATTGTCTTGAGATTGATTATGGGCTTATGCTTATTCTAGGGTAATTGTTCTGCTGGAAGTTTGGCAAGAATTTCAAGAAAAGAAAATTTCATGGAGGAAAATTTAAATTTCAAACATAGAATAATTCGGACGAATCATGATTTCGCAGTAATTTCAGAAGAAGCGGTGTTATTTTTCTTTTACTCTAACTCCAAATCCTCGCACAAAAAAAGATGCCAATTATCCGTTCAAGTGCTATTTCGCTTTGCACGAGGAAAAGAACAGGGAAAACACCTTTTTGTTGAACAAGGCAATATCGAGGACAATGCCCAACTTAATTGGGTTTCCCTGTATCAGGTTTCTCCTTTTTAAACTTCATTATTATTGTTAAGTACTCAAACGTTGCTGCTTGCAACAGAAAAATCAACTAATTTTTATAGATAGATACGCGAACTAATGAGATTTTACCTGAAGTGTCTAGTAATTCTGAAGGATTGTTTTTGAGGCTGGTGGTTTCCTGTTTCAACATTTTTAGGTCACACACAAAAAAACCATTTCCCAAATGAAAGAGCATGACAAAAATAAAATTCCTGCAAAAAATGTCACGTTTGCGAATTAACCTTCAAATAATTCCCTTCTGCATTCACAGTGCCCAATCGATGAGCTGGCAAAGTTTCAAATAAACCTGGCAGCACAAAGGAACAGCAGGTGTCGATCTTTCGGCCTTGCGAAAGGTCAGAGTTAAAGCCATTAAAGAATAAAAAAATCCAGCTCTAGCTGTTATAAGGGGGTCAATCGAGATTTTTTTTTAAAGGTCGGAATGATTCTTAGTAATATTACAAGTGGAGGCGACATTTTCTCCTAATGAGGCTCTCCTCGTAGCCCTATAAAACGGCACCTGCTTTCCATAGGTACACTAATTCTGAAATGTAATTTTACGACACACCCGGACGCGCCCGTAAATCCCGGACGCTAATTACGGTCTCGTCACTAACGCTCTCCAGATCTTTGTGGAAACACATCTCTTAGGAAATCTCCAGGGGAATTTTCCCTAATACCTGTTTGTATCTTGAACGGTGCTTGTCGTGCCGTGTAATCTCGCCCAGACTGCAAAGTTAGATGTAGTCTCGGATGTAGTAGTTCGAATTCGCCACGTTTAGGGGCCCCTTAATGCATTCCAATTTGGGGTTTGATTGCTCTGCAATCTCAGGTCGCCACTTGGAAAAGATGCTGAAGTCGTGATATTTTGTATTCGTTTTTAAGATAGTTCCGGGTTTTAAAAAGGCAAAGTTGTAAAGTACATTGGTGATACAATAATGATGGTGGTGTACCGTGTTGTTGTGATGTTGCCCGTGATATTTCTGATGTTGTTAATGCATTTTAATCAGTGATGTGGCCAGTTAAGCCTTCTGAAAATGTGACAAAAACGGCATTTAAAAAACATCAATTATTATTATTTATGAACAGACCAAGAGAATTTAATAGAAGCACGACAGCCGTTTCCATATTTTAAAAGAGTACCCTGAACTGAACAGAGTGGGATATCGGTCGATTGCAATTAAATTATGTTCGTCTCTTCTTATCTCATGATAAACGACGGGATACGGTGGATGTACATAGATCTGATAATTTGCTGGTGTCTTCAGTAAATTATTAGATGCATGTATGTCCATCAGAATAAAAGTACATATCTGCGTAACGTCCCAAGAGAGCGAAATACGGGTCGTTAATGTTAGGCCACTGATATTTTCCTTTTGTGGCTTGGAACTGTGTGTGTGAGTCATTAGATTTCGTCCAAAGCATATTACCAGGCTTCCGAACGGGGTCTCACACTTTGTATTGATTTTAAGCCACACAGGTACAACGTAATTATTAATATTCCAATCCTAATCTCTGGAAATCCGCTTGAATGTCGTAACAATTCCAAATGCAAATGTTCAGAGAGATTCACGTAACGCAGTTAATTTCGGGCACATGTCAGGCGAAACAAAATTCCTGACGTTATATCGTGCATGTCCGACATGAATGTGAGTTTTAGCTTTGCTGGATTGCGATATGGATTACTATAGGTATTAGCTGCTATTTCCTACGATTTACCATCAAATTCGCATCAAATTGATGAAGGTTGGGAACTCAACCCTGATGGAATATTAGAGTAGATAAGCCAAGTCTCAATTTGCAGTTTTGTTCCGCAAGGCATTCAATTTGCCCTAAAATCTGCAGCAGCTGCACCACACAAATTATTTACTAAACCTGCAAATTGAATTTCCCGATATTTGTGGTTTAATTACAGGAAGCTTCCGCTTTACTTGTGTTCATTAATACATATTAACGCTACTAGTTCGCTACTTTCAACGATGGCCATTGTAACGTTATCTACCTTGAAACTGCATTTTGGTTTGGAACGTGTGACACCGAGCATACAAATCTCCTCTGAGTTCGAGAGTCACGAAAGCGTCGCCATAGATTCGACTTATTAATAGTTATTTAGTTATTCAATCGAAATTTCAAAATTCAGTTCGTTACTTATTTGTTTATTGTAGACGAGGCACCCATAATCATTTTATACAGATGAATTACGAAGTTTGAATGATCTACTCTTAGTTTCGGGACTCGAATGTACATAGATCATACATATGACCGGATGTGATTTTCGTGGAAGGATTTAAACACCGATTTTGAGACTTTTCGATTAATGAGTTTTAACGGTAAATGTCAAAAATTTCTTGTAGAAGATCGGAACATAATTTCTGAAAGCAGAATAATACCCCGAACGTGTCCGTTAGAAAACTGCTAGTTATGTGTAACTAAAATTCGGAAAGCAGCCGCCCTTTTTCATTCTGAAATCTAAATATACATTTTAGATACTGTTAGTGTCAGTTAATAGTAAATGTTAACACGTGGCTTTAGAAAACTGATAAATGAACGTGTTGAATATACATTTTTACTTCTGTATACATATACAATATGTTACAACTAGCGTGAACTAACCTGAATTGACCTCTTCGCGATAATCCAGACTTTTCCTAATATTTACTTGTTGTATCCTGGATAATACTAAATCAATCAACTTGACCTATGCAAATCTCATTTGTTGCACCTGAGAATACATTCACCGATTCCCAGTCTCTTCGTGAAGCTTGTAAATAACCTCACGTTCCAACTTTTCACCTTTTCGCAGGTATCCCGAGATATTCTAGTGTTCCTGAAGTAGAATACTACCTCTTAATAATAGGAAAAGTTTTGTTGCCGAAAATTTATTAGTTGCTATTCGAAACCTCTCGAAGGTTACACTGCGAACTATCTAGGGGGATGGTAAACAGATTAGAACTGAAAAGGGCATGACAATGATTTGGGTATAGACGAGAAACGGTGCCAGATCCAATAAACCTTTGAAGATTAATAATTTGAGGATTTTTGGCATGAAACTTTAAAAAAAGTTGAATGTAGGAAAAATCCAGCGCATAAATATTTTTATGAAAACGAAGCAGGAAGGGAAATCCCTAGTTTTTTCCACACAAAAGCCCATTGCGGTAGCTACTGGAAATAGTTCTCGCCCTCTGAATGCGCGAGCTTAATAAAGCTTTCCGGCCTTTTGTGTCACGTCTCACCCATTGTATTTGAGCAACATAAACTAACTGTATTTTGACCTTAGAAATTAAACTCAGAAAAACTAAATGAAACATGCGAAAAAGTAAATACAATACAGGACCTACTCCATCAGTTTTGAAGTCAAATTCAAGAGCAAATATATCGTGAATTACGAACTTGATTTCATGTATTTTCCATTGATGAAAGTCCAAAAATTTTATGATGAGATTTATTGAAAATTATGTGTAGTGGTTAATTTCGTGTTTGACGATTGAACCTTGTGCCAAAAATCTAAGACTGATGTGAGGAGGTTTTAATAATTTTATGAAATTTCCTTTTGTATCAGAGAAGTGTTATTCGTATTTGATAGTTCGGAAGAGTTTATTCACGAGTGCACAAACCTCCCTTTTCTACTGCATGAAACATTGTTAGGCAAGCCCCCTAGGACGCTTCTACAATTCGCATTTCACAAATTACAAATTGCCAGCTATTCCCAGCCCTCTTTCACAATCCAAACAAACTTTCAACCTTAATCTGAATGCATTTTATGCGGAACAAACCCCCCATTTAATTAAAACTCTCGGGCCCTTTCTTGTCGCCAATATTGTTTTACTAAACAGGCAATTTCTTTTGCAGACGATGCCCCTCGTCTGGATATCTCGAATCTGGAAAATGGCTACCATGGTATCGTGAAGGAGAATGAAACTGTCGTAGAGGTCACTCCTCCGATCAGGGCTGTGGGGGTCGAGGTGTGTCGGTTCCGGATCGTGAATAAACATCACGGTGAGGCTCCTTTTGAGATCGAACTTCGGGAGGATGGACACGCCGAATTGAGAGCGAGGAGGAGCCTCAATTGCGAGAAAAGAAAGAATTATAAGTTTGATATTGCGGCAGTAGGGTGCAACGGAAAACAAAGTGTCAGGTAAGACAAAAATTTAATCGAAATGTATAGACATTAACTTCAACTGATAGCACAACAACAGAGTTTATGCGACAACTTCGCAATTGATTATAAGAACATTCCTAACTTTGAGGAACTTTCACAAATCTGGAAATAAGCTGATGACGTCACACGCATAGAAACGTGGAACTTAATGACCTTAATTATAAGTTGTCTCTTAATCCGTCACATTGCTCCATGTCTGACGATTTTAAAGCGCAATTTATGGCAAAGCGAATCGAAAATTTAACATTGACGAAACTTGTAATGAAGTTTCCGCTAAACTAACTTCAGCTTTCAGTGCGATTTAATCGGACATCATTCATTTATTCAAAGAGAAAGAGTGAGCCGAAAGTTCTGTCTCTAGGTTTGTCCTGAGTTACTGGAGGTGTTCGGTGTATCGCAATCGTTTTGCCTTGGGAGTTTGTTATAAACACAAATTAAATGGAAGGTTTAAGTCAAACAGGTATTGTCTCTATAAAACTCCTTTTGAATCTAGAATTAGGGTGGTTACATTGAAGTTTCAGCATTATAATTATGAACGGAGTAGTAGATTGCTCCGGTAGGAGAATTTAGGGGGGTAATAAAAAAATCTATGGTTTATCCAAACATGTTAATGCGAATATTCGTCATCGCCAGTCAAATGAAGATTATTCGTTTTGTTATCTCTGTTTATGCAAATGTCCATGAATAAATGCAGTTTCGTGTATGGTCTTCACGCTTCAAAGAAGTGTGACGCATCGAACGTCTGTCGGCTAACCTAAAAATGTTCGTCGCGCTGAACAGTCCTACTTCCCAAATAAAGGTATTTTTGTATATCGTCTCTCCCCATAAGAATGTTTTGGCGTTTTTGCTGAAAACGGCCGTAGATCATCACTATGGCAGAAAAAAAATCCAACACTTATGCGGTTTCAAGGAAGTGTGACGCATTAAATATCGCTGGGTTGACCTAAAAACGTCGACTGCGTTGTAACGCTGATTTGGAGGTGAAAAATTTAAATCGATACATCCAAGTCCCCTTTGCTTAAATCGTCAAACTTCACTAATAAATATTGTTTTGTTATTGTACGTAAACGTTGGGATTATGTTGATGTTGGTGCCAAAGGTGGTTCCGGACCCACTTATAATGGATGAAAACGATTCAATTATTGAAACAATTGTGCATCAACGGTGTGTCAAATCGATGACAGTGGCGTAGATAGCAAATCAAGTGTTATAACGACATTTAATAATAATAATAATAATATTAAAATAAAAAATACACCAAGTTAAATAAAGATTCGAGGAAAATACTAACGAGACAAGTTTATGGCAAACCCAAAATTTCCACAAAATTCTGGCTCTGTCGTGATTTAAATTGATATACATATAATGTTCAGTGTGACTTGAAGATATTCAAATACAATCGAATTACATTCGTAATAATTTATGTTCATTTGAATGATCTGCGATGACATTGAAATGCCAACTTAAGAATGCAATACATACTTTATTATAATCTAAAATTTGTTGAAATTTACCATCGCCAGAGACATAACTAAAAGGAAATGAAGTTGGAGGAGAACATTTTATCCCTATTTTTGCATGAAACACCCCCCCTTGTCATAAAACCAAACGACCGGAAGGGTCTTTTCTTAGGAAGTAAAACGGTAACCAACTGAGCATTTTTAAAAGGAAAGAAATTGTACTTATTTTATACGACCGAGACAATATCAATGATATAAGAATTATTTGCGTGTGTAGTGGGTTTTAAAAACAATTTTCCTTCCGTGCCAAAGGACATACTATGGAAGAGCAATTTTCCATTATTGAAAAATTGGGACTGTGACGGGAAATTGTCTGTTGCCCCTTTTACATTCGAAAATCGAGTTCGCGTAAAGGGTAAAGACGTTCATAAAATCAGGGGTGTAACTGAGATTAAGGGAAAGAGCTATCGTCACAGCTCCTCATTTCCTGGATTTTTGAGGAGAAGCGAAATACACAAATACTCATATAAATGCAACCACATTCTTATCAATAAGGTACTGTATTGCAATATAAATCGTGTCCCAAGTTTCTCAATTAAGTTTTTATTTAGAGACCGGGTAAGTGGATTTTAGATTGAAGTTTTTAATTAAAAAGCGATAGAAATGCTGGCTCCTGTGTAGCAAACTTAATTAAAACAGCCTTTATGTAATTAAAGTTGGCTGTAGCCTTTAAAATTTCAATAATTTGTGGTGGTTCAGGATTGCAACTAATTGAATATATGTGCCGCGCATTGTTTCTTTACTTTTAACAACATTTTAATTCAATATTTATTGCAAGTTTCGAGGATTACCATTATTTTTCAGCCCCAATAACACAGTCACGTAGTCACGTAAATGAAACAAAAGACCCATTTGTAAATTCCTGCAAATATCACATTTCCGATGACATAATTTCAGATAAACAGACAAAGTTTAGTCACATTTAAAACTCGACCGAAAAGCATCAAAAGCGAATTTGATTAAAAGAACTTTTAAATGAGTTTCATTTCGGGGAAGTTTTGGGGTTTTAGTTAGCTCCGCTACACATGCACCCCGTTTTATTGTTAGTTTTCCGGTCCTGGTGGGAACTCTAGAGCCGCAGTAAAAATTGCTCCTGATTTTTGAGTTTTAAAAAGTTCGGTAGTTGCTGTAATTGATAAACTTTACCATCGTTATTTTTAGTTAGAGTGCGGTCGAAACCGAAGCTCGTTAGTTGTATTGGAGTTGTAAGAGCTTTGGTGGATAAAAAAAATTAATTTCTTAAACTAATGCTTGATGTGCCATTGTAACAATTTTTCTAACCCTTCAGTTTCGCGGTTAACAGAATTTAAATTGTGCTCAATTCTAAAGTAGAATTGCAACCTTTAAATGGCGACCAGAAACTGGCGTAAAGTAGCTTGAATCTAGTTACTACTTTTTAAAACATCCACTATTGAAGTGAAACGCTTTTTTTTACTTAAAACGACACACTTTTCGTCTTTTAGTTTAAAAATAATATGCTCAATCCTCTTTTGAATCAAAACTTGTATACACATAGCACCTCTAGGTAAATAAGTTCGTTGAACTATTGCGACGTAATGATTTTTTAACTTTTGCTGATTCTCAATGACCTTATTCCATTTTCACAATTTCCTTTTATTGCAATATTTCCGCCTTAACGACAACGTGTTGTGTAAAAAGCAGGCTCGTGTTAAAATTGGACATAAGATACTGCAACTGGAAAAATAAAGGGCTCAATGTAACTCTACAGCGCAAAAGTTTTGCATAGTTTATACCTCAATTGTCACCTCTTAAGCGCGCAGGAAGGAATTCTGTAGCATTTTTACTAAACTCTATATAACCACAATCTAAACAGTAAAAAGATAAAAACTGCATGTAAAATATGCATTTTCAAGAATCATTTGGTCGAGGTTTAACATATTGTGTCGGCAAAGATTTATTAATACCCACCTCATCATCATTTTGCCGGCAATGTAGAGTCGCCGTGCAGTACGTAACATTTTGAATAACAAATCGCTGGCATGTAATATGTAGGTTACGTTACGGGGAGTACTAAAATCACGGCAATTTATCACCACCTTGACGTCTTTTGTGAATAGCAAAAGGTAGGGATTTTCTCGGCAATTTTTGGATAAACGCGAGGTTCGTCGTTTTATCGTGGAAGTTATAAATGGCTCGGAAGCAGCAAAAAGACAGTTTTTTAGACTAGATTTTGTAAATATCATTTTTTCCCGTCGAAGCCTTCAGATTTAATTTGCCACTATTCTGCCATGGAGCTTGCGGAACAAGTGCATAATTCCGTCAAGTTGGGATGTAAACTTACAGTTTTTGCTATAATTTAAAATCGCTACACAATAGCAAAATCAATTAGGAAACGCGTCTTTTCGACGGCCGCTAGTTCGATAACCTCACGAAGTAAAATCTACGGAAGTAAATCACCAAATGTTGTAATCGTCCTAACTGCTTTGGAACTACACAATGTTAGGGGTCCATAATATATATTTTTTTGTAGATATGTATGTCTTTACATATGCATATTTGGCTTAAAAATTTCACTAACTTACATTCGAAATTGTATCACATGTGTTTTTTTTTTATTGTTTAAATTCAAAGAACAGAATAGCGTTTTCAATCGCATACCATCCTGGTAAAAACTCTGTAGTACGAAGCTCAAACCTTTCTGAATTGTTGTTTATTTTCTGGTTCACCGAGTGTGCTAATTTCAATTTTACTTGCAGAGTTTCTCTCGCAACAAACGATTTTGAGGTATAGAAAATTTTATTTCAAATTATATAAACGAAAATTGAAGTGGGTGGAAATTCAATTTTACTTTGATTCTCGTGAAAAAGGTCAAATTCCAAACAACCCAAGAACATTTCTCAGAGATGACTCAACCCCCAACCCCCATTACAAAGGGAAAATGTAAACCAAACAGTTTGACGAATTATCAAAAACTTTGCCAATTCAGAAATTACGTAAAAACGAGCTATTAAATAATTATAATGAAAATTATCGATTTATTTTAGCACAATGTGGTTGAACTATCGGTGTCGTCAAGTTAATATGTTCGGTTTGGTTATTTTCCAAAGTTAGCTTTACTCTGACAAACGCTTATCTGTTGTTGTCAAATATTACGTTTATCATTAAAGAATCATTGCGATCAGGAATATTAAATTAATAGTGAACGTGGCAAAATTACTCACATTTTATTTCGTATCCGACACTTAAAGGCCGAACTAAAAACGACGGTTGAGCTGCAACTTGCTTTCTGAACAAATAAATACGTTTTTGCCTACACACGATTTTAGTATTTTTTGCCGAATTCCTCGTAAAAAGTACAATTGCTCGAATCCAGGGCTGTAGCACAGATAACAAATTCCAACCGTGGAAAATAGTACGCGATGAAAAAAAAACTTCAATCAATTGTTAACGGAAGATTGACCAGGGACGTTAGTGGATGGTGAATGCTGTTCCCACATAGAATAAAAGAAAAAATCTATTAATGTGGTTATAGTTTTTAATGTGGTGAATAACTAATGGATGAAATTTTATTTCACACCACATTGCTCCGAAACATCCACATCCAGAAATTTCATTTCTCTGTTGAGCAAGTTTTATTACACAGGCAAAATATCCATATTACGCCCGTTTTTCCAAATGAAACTAAGTCGCGGGAAATTAAGTGCGGTGTCGGTGTATATTTCATACCAGCACCGGGTGCATAAAAGGGCATTTAAGTTTGACCATTCGCACCACTTATCTTAATGGGCCTCATTTCACTGCCCGCTGAAAAATTCACACGTTTTACTCATGCCTCGTAGTCTGGCCGAGGTTTTTTAGTTATTTATGCTTGCCGGGGTTGTTGGACACCGCCCATAACGGGGTAATACGGAATTAGTTAAGTGGGGATTTTAATTGTGTAGAGGTGTCGAGTAAAATAATACTAATTGTAGATAATTAATCAACGAATCTCGGAACGACCTACGTATATACTCTGAGGAGACTTTCGTATGGAGCGCGGGGTGGGTAATTCTTCGGGGACATACTGCTAAGCTGCTTATCTCGACTACTCTATGCTGAAAATGCCCTTTTGCCTTCTATTGAAATTGTTATTCACGAGGTTTTGAAATCCATATGACGAAGCTAATATTTCTGACTCGGTATTCTTTCCTCATTTCTCCTCTCCGTCCATTTTAATACTACACGAGAATAAATCATAAAAGGGGATCAAATAAAACGATTCCTTTCTTTATGGTGGTTCTGAATGGAGGGCACATGCATGAAATAACGGTGTGGTCATTTTATCTAACAGGTATAAATCCGATGTTAAGTGTTGTCATTTTTCAATAAATATCAAATATAATCGTTCTTTGGGTCGGTGTCAGGGTTCAATGGTAACAAAGCGAAACCGGAGTTACCTAATAAGGGTAAAGAAGTTTCTATGGAAGTTCCTAATCAACCGCAAAGTTTTAAAACGTGCAGAAGTTTTAAAATTAACTCTTTCCCGCAACTTTAAAGCTAAGAGAGTTAACGGGAGGTTAATTATCGTTAGTCCTTTATTTAGCCCTTAATTACATTGTTTAACGAACTTTTTCGAGAATTTACTACAACAACATGAAGAATATTTCGAAATTATCTGATATCATGTGCTATAATAAATATGTTCTGTTAACCCAACAATGCTGAAATTACACGACGATCGAGGTAATGGTGCTCTAAATCATCCCAAAACAAAGTTTCCCAAGTAATATAAATTCCTGGAACAAATTTCAAGAATATACACAGTTAACTAAATCCGAAAACTGCCACATAAAGTTGAAAGAAGCGCTTTATCCATACCTGCAAGTTGCCTTAAATCAAACACCAAGAACCGAGGTTGTAATCTCTCTCTCCTCTCCTCTCTCCTCTCCTCTCTCCTCTCTCTTCTCCTCTCTCCTCTCTCCTCTCCTCTCTCCCCTCTCCTCTCTCCTATCCCGTCCTCTCTCCCCTCCTCTCTCCTTTCCCCTCTCCTCTCTCCTCTTCCCTCTCCTCTTCCCTCTCCTCTCCTCTTCCCTCTCCTCTCCTCTTCCCTCTCCTCCCCTCTCTCCTCTCTCCTCTCCTCTCTCCTCTTCTCTCCTCTCTCCTCTCTCCTCTCCTCTCTCCTCTTCTCTCCTCTCTCCTCTCTCCTCTCCTCTCTCCTCTTCTCTCCTCTCTCCTCTCTCCTCTCCTCTCTCCTCTTCTCTCCTCTCTCCTCTCTCCTCTCCTCTCTCCTCTTCTCTCCTCTCTCCTCTCTCCTCTCTCCTCTCTCCTCTCTCCTCTCCTCTCTCCTCTTCTCTCCTCTCTCCTCTCCTCTCCTCGACCTGAGCAACGAGATTTCTATTACTACATTTCAAAAATCAACGAAATCAAAATTTCGACGCAATTCATTACACATATTGGACATTTTGTGATTAAGGGTATCAAATGAACACTAGAGGCGGTAATATTTGCAGTTTACGATTATGTGGCCGCCCTAGGGTCCGCTGAAACAAGGAGTTTCGCGCCGGGTTGTAGCAGGAATTACGACACCCTTTATGTGCTTTTGCGTTGTCCAATAAGTGGGAAAGTTTAAAATGTCCCTGGTTTCTTTTATATTTTAAATTTCAGGGAATTATTTTTGAGCTGGAAGTTCGAATTCTAACCAAAAAAAAAAAACAACTAAATTGCCTGAACCGTGGTTGGTACTTTGAAAAACTGTATTTTTATTATTATCTCTTTATCAAGCGCCCCGATGTTGGTAATTAGTTTTGTTTTTTAGTTGAAGTACTTGTCAGTTAACTGTGACGTGCTAAGAAAATAATAATAGATTATACATCCAGGTCTAAGAAAGTGTCTTTTCTGTCGAGTACAAAAGATAGTTAACCGAGGCACATAGCGCTGAGGTTAGTTATTGTTCGAGACAGAAGAAGAATACTTTCGGATGACAAAGGAATAAAAAAGTAAATGTAGGAAAATATATAAGACCAGGATGACGATTCTCAGCTATACTTTTATGGGAGGGATTTCGCGTCGCTCCGATTATTGATGTTGTAATGGGTCGGATGCCGTCAAAACGTCTCGATTTTTTTCTGAAATGAGGAATTTACTCTATTATACATAAAATGCCAAGAAATACTTTTTAATTAATAATATTTCTACACACGGTATTGTGCAAAAAGATAGCAACTACTAGGTACCATGTTATTTTCTTCATTTTATTCGGTTTTATTGCTTGATGAACCAGGAATATATTAATATTTAGTAAACTCAAAATGGTTCGAGCCAAAAATATACCTCCGGAAGTTAGAAAATTAGTGATTAAGCATTTTCAAGACGGCGTAAAGCAAAGTGAAATGCGACAAATTTAAAACTTCATAAGTCTATTGTTAGCCGAATAATTAAAAAGTTTAGAATTTCTGGCGAAGCTGGTCCAGCATCCATACCAGAAAGACCCAGAAAAACAACTCTCAGAGTGAACAGATTACTACTACGAATCTCCAAAGCAAATCCATTTTTGTCATCTTTTCAAATTTTGGCCAAGTTAGAAGAAGCGGATGCGACAAGTGTTAGCTCAAGTACGGTAAGAAGGAGGTTACTTGATGCTGCTTTACCAGCACGTCGTCCTGTGAAGAAACCATTGTTGTCCGAAAAAAAATTTCGATTTGCACAAGATCATTGTAATTGGTCAATAGATAATTGGAAAAAAGTGGTTTTCAGCGATGAATCCAAATACAATTATTTAATAGCGATGGAATAGCTCACGAAAGAAGACCTACTGGCAAAAGACCGGACAGAAGATACGTTTGCCGTACTATTAAACATGGAAGAGGAAACGTCATGGTTATGGGGCTGTTTCTCTTCATTTGGAATGGGTCCTATTGTTAGAATCAGTGGAATAATGGATCGTTTTATGTACAAGGATATTCTCCAAACACATTTAGTGCCTCACATGGACAAACTTATGCCACTAACTGCAATCTTTGAACATGATAACGATCCGAAGAATGCGTCTAGGTTGTCAAAGAATGGACCCAAAAAGAAAATATTACCGTAATGATTTGGCCGTCTCAATCCCCGGATTTAAATCCGGTTGAGAACCTATGGCACTACGTTGACACTAAAATTCGAACTCAAAATTACGGTAACACCAATGATTTTTTTGTCGCAATCGAGACTGTTTGGAACGAATTGGATGGAGACTACATCAAGAAATTAATTGAATCTATGCCAAAAAAAAGGTGCAGCAGTAATAAAACAAAGGGGCTATTACACTAAATATTGATTATAACGTCTCTATTAAATAATATATTATATTATCCAAATAGTTGCTATCTTTTTGCACAACCCTTTGATAAAATTTCCAGTTTTCGTTAATGTTACAATTTTGATGGGAAGTTTCTATGTCGAATATTCAAAATAAGCGTAGATATTTCCTATTAAATATATTAATTTTGTTTTAAATTCGTGTCCTTAAATGATGGCCAAAAATTATAAAAGTTGCTATATTTTTGCACAATACTGTACGTATATCCCGGATATATCCCGGAACACTCAAAAATTGCCGCAATATTCATCTAGCATACTATGAATGTCAGTTTTGTATTGCGTGCAATATTTGAATTTAATTGTATTGGTCGGCCATTTATGCCCGTCAATAACATTCCGATTTTTGTAAACGAAAACATTGAACTATGATTTTATGTTTGCATCAGTTTTACGGACTACCAAATCAGTTTGCCTTCATTCCTTCCGTGTCCGGTAAATCCCTTAACAGTCCTTAACTATAGTAGTATATTTACTCGGCGTAGACCACTTCAGACCAAGGATCAAAGTGAGTACCAACTAACTTGAATATTTGTGCGTTTGTATCGTAATTTTGAAGGATATTTTTAATCCAAGTAAATTTTGCTTCCCATTTTTTACTCAACGACTACTTTTGAAACCTGTACGTGAATTCATATTAGAGCATTTACAGTGTGAAAAAATATTATTTGGTCTACTCCATTTACTCGAAATCAATTGTTTGATCCTTGCATCGTAACCTTATTAATTTAAACTTTATTCCAGCTGCTTTCCTCCCGCTCTTCTTGCTTGCACGTATTTCTCATTTTATTTGGTCTCAACTTCTATTGCTGAACTTTTGCCTGATGTCCAATTTATTATTATTAATCCATTACTAACAACCGCATTTTATAGATGGCGAATCTAAAACCGTCAGACTTGTCCCATTAATCAAGCTGGCAAAGAAAGACGTCCGGTTTGATTGGATCTCTAATATCTTTTGTCTTAGGCCCTTTTATTAAGTAGTTGTCCATTAAGTTAGAAGGCAATTTATGACAAAATTTAACGGTTAATTATTAAGATTATTGGAAAATATGTTGACAAATGTGTGTACCATGTTGCGAAGGCATTCATTAGGATTCGGGGTTTACAAAATAACAAACCACGGACTAGATTTTCAACTTCGGACCACCCCGAGTTTGCACTATCGGGGGCACTGTTTACGATATACTGAACGATATTATACTTCGAGAAAACGAATAATTTATCAGATGAGTCGAACGAGCATCGCAATAATAATGCCTTCCCTCAAACTTAAACATGCGTAGCTACGGGTCCTATAATGGAATGGGACGTTCCGACGTTGAACTAGATTTCATAGGTTTATCCTCACAGATCTTGATATGTATTCTGTTAACTTTAATCAATTTCAACCAAGAAAAACGTGGTTCACAACGGACTTCTGGGCTCTATTAGACTGAGAACGACGAGAAACATGACAATAAATAAAAAGGCAATTCACAATTCCCATCATCACATTCTCCGACAATTCTACGTCCCTTTAACTATAAACGACGGGGAGAACTCGACCAAATTACATATTATACTGCAGCACCTTTAATTCAGGTTAGGGAGGGAATTCAGTTATACCACTATTCTTTTGATTACCAACAGTAATTTCTCTCTTTCTGCAATCTAGAACAGGCGTAATGACAAGGAATACATAACTAACTGCAAACAAATGGACAAAATTGATGGGTTAAATTATATTCTACACATTCTATTTGACTGCGACCGCTGGAGGAATCAGGATCACGATTTATGGCATATGCGCCTTGAAGAAGACCACTTTGGACTTAAAAATAGTCGGATTTTCTCCATATGGAAGAGCATATTTATAGGGATCCAGGGTCTGTCACAGTAAATTACACAATACAAGCGCCCGAATAGGCTGGATACGCCTTTTGTTCATTTCTGGCTCGGTTTCACAAGTTCGCTTCAATATTAGTTTGCAACTTTTGTTTGAAAGTCCCCTCGAAATGGAAAATAAGCCATTTTATGCAGATCTGGGTCTGGCTGTATCGAGTGCGGGAAATGCATTAGGATTCAAAAGATAAAACGCTCTCGCCTAATATTGTTCCGCACGAACAAAAACTACTTTAGATCTGCCTCTAGCTGCTCCAATTTGAACTCAAATCGACTCTGTGGGTAATGCAGAGGGTTCTTTTAGATGTAGAGCGAAAGATATTAGAGCGGAAACGGTTGGTTGGATAGAACGGTTGTTTTTGTAGCGCACTGCGAAGTTTGCAAGGTGTAACAGTCAAATACTTGCGAAACTCGTATAATATCACGTTAAACGATGAGGGAGAGAGAAAAGGGTATATCGGGATAATATTAAAGATATACAGGGTTTACCGAATTGCAATTGCGATATTGTTCGCCATCTTGTATAAGCTTCATTTTAAAACCGAACAATTTTTTCTGAAAAAATAAGAGTACTGAGTTTTCTGCAATAAAGTCTTCACTGCTTTAATAATGATATATTTCTTGGTTACATGGAAATAGAAATAGGTTGGAACCAATTAACAACTCGTTATACGTCCCAAGTTACTTAAAGCCTTAAAAGCAAACTTGTTTACGACATAGCTTTCTGGTACAAAAGAAAGACTGCTTATTAAAAGCGAGCACGTGACACGCAAAGCATGAGAAAACGGGTAAATTGACGAAGAGCGAGAAAACGCAATCGAAAGAAATTGTCTTGAATGAAAATAAGAAGGACAGAAATATATTTTGTTGAAGAGTGGAATATATGGCACTTCAAACACACGAGTTTTGATGAGATGGCCTTTGAGAGGATCGTTGAATTAATTCCTAATGATTTTATCGAAAGGTCCCACTACGGAACACACATTCCATGTAAAACTTCCATTTATCTTTCTCCTAAACACCTTGAGGACCGCTATTGAGTTGAGGAGAATGTGACCTATTTTCCAGTTTAGCGCCTCTATAATAAACCTGCAGTCGCATTGCCATTTACTTTACTAGATGGGAGTGCTGATTGGAATACTTCCAGAGTTTGCAATATTTAGAGAAAATTGGTTGTAGAGTGTCTTAATGAAGAAAGGTATTGTGGCTATTTTCCATGAACGTTGTAAATAACGAACATGTTCTCACAACAAAGACCTCGCCGAAGGCAAACCTTTTGTCCTCTGTGCTGCTTGTTTCTGAGTCTCACACAGATTTGCCTCAATATTAGTTTTAAGCCCTTTGTTTTAGAGAGGAAAATACTTTGTGGATAGAGCCTTAGGGCCATTCTTGTATCTTATGAGTCTGTAAAATGCGGATGCATATCAATACGGATTTCTTTCATCTCCAGCGGTTTTTTTTATTTATCTTTCTCTTCGATTGAAACATTTTTAGATTCGGACTTTAATATCTAAAACGTCGTTTGCTTCGATATTTCTACCTGGTTATATTAAAGCCGTTTCCTCAGGTTTTCTTATCGTCCGAAGGAATGAAAAACGATCGTAAAAGGAAATAAAATCGAGGAAATATTTCATGTTTTTTGATTTCTCACCCGAACGTGTTGAAGTTGATAGGACCAATATATTTACAACTTTTCTGACATTTCAAATAGTTTCTACTGTCAATTTCAGATGGCGATGATTCGACCAAACAAAACAACTAATTTTCCATTGTAATGATCGACAAAGACCCAAATTGAAAGGGGATGACAAAAGGCCGCAACCTCTTTGTTACCATCTCTTCAGGCTTCCCATTGATATCCGTCTCGAGAGGGTCTGGAGAATTAACGGGGATGATTTTTTAAATGAAAAGTTAACAAATGACGAGTTTTTCTTTATGGCAAGTCCATAACGGGCAATTTTATATCTCCATCAGCCCCGCTTAAATTTAATTTTTACTTTGTTACGTAGCCAGGATCCTCGACGAGCTTGAACAACAGAAGTTTTATCCTAACTCTCAACACAACAATATTGTAAAAGTTCGCCCTATTTTCGAGTCTAATGCACTTTTACTATAACTTCATGTAACGCCTTATAACATAAAGACTACGGAGACAAAGAGTTTAGTGTCCTGCTTTCGACGCTCTTCGACGCGATGCGATCGTAATGAAGGTTCTGTGAAAAATTGTAAAAGACTCGTGGCTCGTTAAATAAGTTTTATTATATAAATGAAGGGCAAAGTGATTTTTTTTATGGATTGCCGGGAAAAAATTTTACAGCATTCGTATATCGTTGTAAATCGAAAAAAGTTCGGATTAATTGTTTGAAACAAGAATAATGTTTTAGTGCCCCATGTAGATAGTACGACGCTTCCTCGATTCGCTCATTACCCTGGAGAAAATCAAATTCGCTCTTTATTAAAATTCTATGAAACGAAACTCAAGAAGTTACTCCCGTGTCCATGAAACGGAATTTTTTTTCTCCAAGACAGCGTTAAGTTTTCTAGCTCCTTCCTTTGTTTCTCGTCGCAACTTACAACAAGCTAAAGTGAGATTAGCGAACCGGGGAGATATCCTTAAAAAATCGCCCACAGGGCTCCGGAGACAAAGAAATAACGTCTTTTGAAAGTTATTTCTTGTCGTGCCTCGACGAGCAAAATTGTTGAAAATTGTTCGGCCCAGAGGCGAAGTTTTTTACATTAAAACCATGAGCACTAAAAAGACACTGAGACCTTTTGAAAACTTCCAGTTTGAAAAAATACAGGCACTCAATGTTGTTTTTTTTTTTTAATTTTATCACAAATCTTCATTCATTTCTAGCTTAAAAAGGAAGAAAACTTGACATTGTTTCCATCGTTGTGTTAATAGCTCATTATCTTCATTTGCGGAAAAGGTAAGTTCTTCTCGTAACAATTTTGAGTGGAGTTCATTTTAAGGATGGATCTAGGATGGCACCACGATAAGTTTGTCTAGTTTTAACGGATTTATAAAGCCATTAAAAGAAACGGTTATTACATGAAATGATCATAAAATGAGATTTCAGCTCCATTATGTAATAAAGATCGACGGGAAAACTTTAATTTATACTATGAAATCTAATCCAAATGTTTCTCAACACCAGGAGATATCAAACCGTATTAAGGTCAATCAGTGAAAAGAGGTCATTGGAAAAGTTAATTAACAATAACTTAATTTCTTGTTTCTCCACGGATTCGTTGCATAATATTAAAAAATCGTCGAAAGTACGTCACTGGATCAGCCGAACAGATGAAGATTGAGGAAGTCTTTTGTTCTGTTGCCATACTGCTGGTATTAGGTGTATAAGTTAGATAATCAATTCCCAGGCTGTAAAGTGTAAAGTTTTTGCTAAGCAAAAGGACGATAATTAAAGGCTGCCTATTGTTAAGTAACTTTTTTAATTGCATAAAGTTTTGGGGTTTTAACAGAATTCTTAATACGTTTCCTTAGGCGGCATTTGAAAGTAGAGTTTTTCAGGTATGTATAAGAAGGATATTGAGCAGTTCCTTTTTTGTATTGCAGTGTGCATTTAAACTAAAGAATAAGCCGATAGTTATTTACTACTGTATCGAATAGAGAAACGAGAATCAGTAGGAATGTCGATAATGATACGAAGAACAAAGCTAACAATAATTTATTCTTTTTGCTGGCAGTTGTCACTTAGCTCTTTACTAAAATCAAAAACGGCTTTCACATGATTGAGATCTTGGTTTTCTGCGATCGATTCAATCGAGTCAGTAATTCAAATCGAATTGGTTTTTGTAGGATGTTGTTAATGGGTATACTCATTGCAACTAAATAAATTATGCTTCCTAAAACTAATTATTGAAAATAAATTATAATTATTTTGGAATTTATGCATAGTCTGCAAGTCTTAAACATATTTAAAAACAGAAAATGGTCGCTACTTATAACACCCGATTTCTAAAATATCGAATATTCCCCACGTGACACGACCTATTAGCGAAACGGAATAAGTTGTCATACTCAGCTCCTTCGCGGTGTCGTAATACCCTCGAAATCTTTCCTGATTGTTAGTGGGTCAGCATAATTTACATTGGGGACTCATTACTATGACAGAGCTGCGTTTAGTGAGCCGTTTAATTTAATTACAAGATGGGTTTTAGGCTGTTTCGCACTAGCCGCAATTCGGTTTTCCTCTCCGGTGAAACTCGGATTTGCTCTACCGGTGACAAACGCCGTCTAGCTCTTAATCTTGCAGTCAAAACATATTATAAAAACTGATTACTCAACGATTAAGAAGAGAAACTTCGGGATGCTTCACACAGTTTACGTATTCGCCCTCCATGCATTTTAGTTAACTGTTAATTCTCGTTCCTCCGATAATACATCCTACAAGCTTCGGCGGGTGTCATTCTCAGTCAGCTTTAAGTAAGAATTCTGCATGAGGTTTTATGCCCAAATGGAATGAAATAAAAAATGATCAGTTCGTCTCAAATGCGTGGAACATATTTTAATGCTCTTGGAATTCGCAAATCGGTACAGACGCTTTGGAAGGATTTATTATGAAAATTTTAAAAGCAGTAGAGGAGATGAAGAAAAATAGTTTTAGTAAATTAGTATCAAGAGGTTTATCCCGTACCAGACGTTTTCCATCGCTTACGATTTTCTACACAAATACGCGTGCACTTTTGCAATTTTCTCAGACTTATGTAATGTTCTGTGTCTTTGACAAAGGCACAATTTATCTTCTATTTTTGCTACATTTCGTACCATGACTCGTGGATAATATAGAATGGGAGCAGTGATACCATTGTACTTGTGGATTTCAATATTATAATCGTTGGGCTTGTTGCTCCGGAGTTCGATTAAGAAAATAAAAAAAAAAAAACTGCATATATTTCATTGGATAATGTGGAGACCTAGCGCTTTTCTCTCATTTAGGCGTTTAATTGAGAAAATAGTAATAAAAACGAAAGAAAATGAGACCTCTATTGAAAACGTGATGTATAATGATCTTGTAAAGTATCTTCCTCTCGCATAGAACGGTCTGTATAAATGCGCAGACACAGATAAATCATTCTCCTATAAATAGCAATATCAAACAGAAAAATCGTACCTACGTCCGATAGCCAGGCATAGATAATAACATTGAACAGGCTGTCTCTCTATCGATTGACCCATTTCCAATTTGGTATTTGAATGTTAACGTTGAAAGCTGTAAAGCGAGTTTTCAGGCACTTTAAAGGCTATTATGCCAGACATTTTAACTAAATTTTAATTCAAATTAGCTGCGGTTGAATGGCGTCAAGCGCCACTGTGTATGTAAACGTTGGGGTGAAATATTATACTTTACTTGTGAAAGTATACAACATGGCAGAACTCTAATTGTTTTAGTAACTAATTGCTCGTGCCCACCATGTTTTACTTAAAATTCGTCGTTTACGTTTTTAATATTTATTGACATACATACGTATGTGCTAAACAGAAAAAACTAACCGTTTTCCATTACTAGCAACGCCGTTATTGTTTTCATTGAGACGCCATTGTCGAACGGTTGTAGAGTTTCTAATAACAGGTTGGCTGGCGCTATTACACGTCAAATGGTGACAATTGACGCGAACATGCCCGATCCGAAAGTCGACGATTCGTACGATATACAGGGCGTAGGATTTTCTCTAAATATATAATATATAATATCGATAATATATATATCGATATATATAATATCGAAATGCACTCATAATATATAATTTGTTAATTTGTTAAATAGAAATATTAACATTCAATTCGTGCACCCAAAAGCTTTATCGTGTAAAATCATTTGCTTCGAACAAACGAACAATTATTGAACCCTGTGCCGGAACAATGTTGTAACCGCAAATATTTGTATGGTATTTCCATGGAATAGCGTTGTGTGCGTCTTAAGAAACCCGCCAACAGGAAAGGTATAGGGAAAAGGTACAAGGTTAGGAAATAATTTCCTATACCTTTTGTATTACTCCGGTGGGCCATTTAAGGTATATACAGCGCTATTCCGTGAAAATACCATACTAATAATAATACCATACCATAATAATGCAAATATTGGCGGTCACTACATTGTTCTAGCATAGGGTTCAATCAAAGGGTGTTTTCCCGTGTAACCGTGTAAATACCTCATAAAAGGATATCCCAAATTAGCGTTTTCAACATACGAGAAGGAACCTGTTAAGCACTATGCCATTATATTTGTGTTTCTAAATCTGTGGATGGTAGGGGATAATTGAGATTTCTTCCTTAGTACAAATATATCCAGATTAGATTATATACTAAAGTTAATATAACAAATTGTTTCATCGTTCTAAAATACGTCCCGAAAATAAAAAACGTCCATATCTGAATATTCTCGTACGATAGTTGAGATTTATATAACTGAGATTTCTTATTTTTGAAGCACATTTACCTAGAGTTGGACACGTCTGTTCGTAAATAGAACGAAAAACAGAAATACAAGAGCTTCTAATTTCGTCGAGCCCGGTTGGGAGCGTTAAAAATAAGTATCACCTAATTGGTGACACATTCGATTTACTGTAAGATGGTGCAGGAAATTTAAGCCATCACACAATTTCACTTCCACCGCTGCTACTCGAACCGTCTCTAACATTGCTGCTAGAACTCATTATACTATATTAACTAGCCTATTGTTTTCCGATGAGATGGGGAGTTAATTATTTTGGATGGATCGGTTGAAAATGTCTTTTATATATATATATATATAATTAAATATTATCGCTTCTCATGGCAAGAAGTTCCCCCCTTTCAATTCAATTAACCTTCCACTAGATGACGAGCAGATTCGAGAAATAATGTCATGTCCCAACTTATTTTGTTTGATGTGGATTACGCATAAGTACATTCAAGAGAAAAATTCCGTTCATATTAAATAAAAGGCCCTGACCCTCATTCATCTTTTAAATAACCACGAACGGTAATTTCTGCCCAAAAGAGGCAGCCTGCAAAATCACGATGTCATTATTCATTTTCTTGCACAACCGTTTTATGTTGTTTACTCTCTGTTTATTGCTCACGTTGTAGACCGAGACAGCAGAGGGATGAGCAAGATTGCCTGGCTCGGCCATTTACCGAAATTGCCCTCCTACGCCAAGTAAATGAATGACGTGGGCTTATCGAAGATTTTTTCACACTTTCGAGGCGACTAAAACCTTTTCAAGGATTTGGGGTCGCCTTTTAAGACTTGCCATTGATTTCTTTCTCTGCAGTTCTTTACGGTTAAATAATGAATAAATCTGGATTTGATGAGAATGTATTGACCTAAAATTCTCTTTAAAAGAAGTCTACGATTTGCTTTCAGGCTACTCTTACGTTTGATTTTCCACCACGTTCACGTATCAGCCATTGTCACAACCAAATGTACTATAAGTTGTTATTTATTTACAAACACCGATAACACACAAACAAAAGTTGTCGGTTGCGTTTCCAAACCATTCCGAATTTTGAATCCGACTCCCAATCTGAATCTTATCTTATGTAGGTAAATGCACTCAATGTATCACAGTTCATGAGCGAACTTAATTCTAAAAACAGCGGTCACCATTTAAATTAGAAAAAAAACACTCTATAAACTCAGAGAAAAATGATCATTCCCGGTTGTCCTTTTCGGCAAAGTCGTTTTCACGAATTTTGTCATTCAGTTCCTTCTTGTCTGAGTTCGTCACAGGGTTGCCGTAAAGAATTTTTCAATTATTCAAATAAGTTCCTTTCCAACGTTCTCTTCCATTTTTCATTGCCATTGTTGTTTTTGAATTGGCACGTATAAGCGAACGAAGCATTGCGGTCTCGCATGGAACATAACGAGATCAAGAGAAACAATTCTTGCTCCTGGGCATGGACAACTCTTACATATTTATGCAATCACCATTAGCGTCGCTTAGATCTAGATCAGGTGAGAGCGGAGGCTTAGGCGCCACCAGCTACAAATTATCATAACGCAATAAATGTCCATGTTTCATGTCATGTGATTCATTACCATTCCTGTCTTTTATTGGGGAGTATATTAAATTTTCATATTAATAAATTATTATCAACCGAGTATAAGCTTAATGGAACATAATAAAACGGAAGAATCCTCTTATATTTAAGGGTGACGATGATAAATGATTGCCTTTTTTATTTTGGCCCTGGCAAAAAAAAACGACAAGTAGAGGAAAATCGAAAATGCTGTTCGACGGAAAGCTTCAGCTTTTTCGAATATATGGGGATGATAAGGATTTATCGATTCCTCGTAAATAGTTTGAAATAGAAGAGCAGCTTATTCGGGAGTATGTTTTCTTAAACTCCGTCAGCCCCGACATTGGGGTGAAGTTTCAGTTAACATCGAGACGGCTTCTTATAAGATTGAAACCAACTCTATGGGCAAAAACTAATTACCTCGAAACTTCATAAATGCTATATATTTTTAGCCCCATTCGATAATTTTTCATATTTTTTTCTTGAGGGATGACGCCCATTAACTCCATTAACTACAGGGAATGAGACGAAATACTGCATAGTGGACGTATTATCCGCGTAAATATTCACGTGGCGTAGCCCTCAGACGCTTGCCAAGAGGATATGAACGAACGAAATTAATTGAAGAATACTAATAGAGGCAGCACTGTCATAAATACTTAATGTGGCTTTGAACTTAGAATGATTATTGATTTTAGTTTTAGGTAACCTTAAGCAAAAAGAAGGTCGTTTCCTTTGCAGCCAGTTTTGAGTTTGTTGTCCAATCAATAAACACTTAGAAATTATTCGGAAAATAAGCCATTTGTTGGGTTTCGAAGGTGCTTGAGGTGTTGATTGATTCGTGCACTGGATATTTACGTTTGGATCACCTTGAAATTGCAGCGTCAGAAACATTCCTTCGTACAAAAAACTTATTTCCAACAAATATCTGAGGTTTATCGATGCCTAACATAAAGGTAAACAAGACACTACCGATGTATTGCGACGTTATCACGTTGACTTGGGTTTCTTGTATTTATCCTAAGAGTATTTGCTATCCGGAAAATTAACACCACCGTCGGCATGATCATAATGAGTAATCGAAGATAGACGAAAGAAGAGTGGCACGCATCTCATCAACGAAGTGGACTCTGAATAACGCCTGTATTAAATAACACGGAAAATAATAGATCTGATTAAGAGTGTGAGGAGAAATTTCGTTCGAGTATTTCTCCGAAGCTGCCCGTTTCCCTGCTCTAAATAAAGTAATGCTCGTAATACGGCCCTTAATAACCGGCCCAATAGCTTAAAGAAACAAGTTGGAAACGTGTTTTATCCCGAACAACAAGTAGCAGTTATAAATCATACTCCACGACTGTGGCTTTGTTGTACTGGGGCTTTAAAGAGAAAGCCGATTATGATACTTGGACGCATCCTAAACAATGAGATACCGTTAAGTCGTTTTCCTTAACCTTAAACAACCGGTCCCGTGCCTACCACGCTTTCAGATAAAGCAAATAAATTATGCTTTACAACTTGGTAATTCTAGAAATGGGAAAATTTGTGCGTGGGATGTGCCTTTGGGGAATAAATACAATTCACTTTAGATCAGCAACGCTTTATGTTTATTAGCTCATGTTTTCACTAGAAAATAAATAAATCTTCATTCTGTGTTCGCTAATAATTATCCGTATTGGAGAAAGGTATTTATCTGATTACCTAATATTTGATATCAATGGATCGAATGGTTTAATGAGCATTAATTTAAATTGATAAATTCACATAAATTTTACATGTTTTATACATAGAACCCTATTTAACTAATGGGTCTGAGGTGAGTATCAGTCGAACCCTTTGAAGCTCTGACCTTTTTAAATCCTGCAACCTCAATAAATTTCACATCAGAGGCCAGGCGAAGGGAATCGCGTTTCGCATGGATTCACTTGGGAAATGGAAAAATGGATTAGCCAAGTTTATCTAAAACTCAAAGAGGCCACATTAAAACCTCCTGACAGCCTTCGAATTGTATAAAGAAGGAAAGTTCCTCGTGCTGCCAGAACTTAACACAAATGATGCATCGCGTTGAGCTATCGGAACCGAGAAGAATGTGATTTTTTGGTGTTAGAAAATTTCTCTCTGTTAGCTTGAAATGTTTTTGATAATATGGATGACGTCGAGATATCGGATTTTAATATTTGAACACTTTAAGGATCACTTTAAAGTGATCTAAATGCTCACAACGAACTGATATGGGAACACAAAGAAAAATTAGTTTTGAGTAGCTATGAAGTGAACTAATAATTGGTAGATTTTTTGTGATAGTAATGATCAACAAATTAAACTCACGATAAATTTAGCTCGAGGATAAGTTCCTAAGAAACCAAACAATAATGCACTAATTTTTCGTTGTTTCCATGGAAATTCTACTCTTGGAAAAGTTGCCGTGTCTGATACGTTGAACTGATAATTTAGCCCTTAAATGCAAATGCAACCCTCCAACATAGTCATGAACCCCCTCCCTCCAACCATTATCCACCATTTCATGCAGTTAATTAGGGCCCTAGCTTGCAGTAAAACCAAGAAAATAAAATAGAACAATTTTCCTTTAAAGTACCTTTCATTCTTTGGCCGATATACCGAGAATTTTAATTTTACGGTAATTTATTTCGACAGAGGCCGTATTTCGGCATGTAAACACTAATAAATTACGAAACAACATTAGATTAATTGATTCTTGATTAGATTCGCTTACCTGCTTAAAGAAATTACCGGGCGGGCTCTGATTCCCCACGAACGGTTTGAGGGAACCTCCGCAAACGGTCCTGGAAAGACGTTGAAATTTCCGAAATTACTCACCATAGCTTAAGTTCACAGGTAGAACGTGCGAATGACTTTTAACAGGATGAAATTTAACAAACGGTTAGATATGTTCTAACTGTCGGTCTAATGGGCGAGCAGTGTACAAAGGACACCAATTAAATCAGGGATTATTTACGTTTTAGCTTGTAGTTCGACATGGAATATAATCAGAGCGAGTCGATGCTCATTTATGCAAATTTAAAACCATTTGCGGAGAGCAATTTATTTGTCTGCATGTCGACTAAAATTGCTATTTCAGTGTAAAAACCATATATACAGAGGCACAATCCGACCGCAATTGTTGTCACTGTAAATTGAGGTCTCTCTTCAAATATTCAATGAGCATAATTGCCATTTAAAATTATTGTGTAAAATGTTCCAAGCTACTTAATTTTATTACGTCCGTAAGTTGCCGATTTGTGACTGTGCGAGGTGAAACGAAACCTGAACTAAGGCACAAGTGCCTGCTGACGCTTTAATGCACGTATTCTTGTCGCCGCTTAAAAATCACACAAAAGGAAGATAATTCTTTTAAAAACTTCATGCTCAAGGAACAAATGAATTAATTTTGCTGTAATTAACACGATAAAAAATATTATTGCTATATTTTATGGATCTATCAATGTGCTTTGAGAATTCATACGACGTTTGTGTATACGAATTGCATCCTTTAAACAACGAATCGTGTCTAGATTAATGATGTAAATCGCGATGTAAAAGAAATCAAACTGGGAATTTATAGCGATGCGGCGGACACCTCAAACAGTTTACACATTGATTAAAATTACGTTGAGGAACTTTCATTGACAGTGTCATTAGAGCTGCGAACACAGGAAAACAGTATGAGAAATTCTCAAGGAAATGGCACATTAGATACTGTCTTTAAAGCTGCAACAAAAACGCTAGAGAATTTATCATTCATTAGATTCATTAATAATGGTAATTGACATTCTCTCAGGTGCGTTTATGTTTTTATTATAGTTATAGATGTAAGTAGTGACCCAGATATCGGTGAATCCCAATTGTCGGAAATAAAACGTGATTTAGATCCAAAAGAACTTGGCACTTACCTACACAGGCTCTTTGTGTGGCTGCCAGGTCTGTCTCAATCGAACCGAACGAAATGGTTCATAAGGAAATCGTTTGGCCGTGGAATGCGTGCCACTACGATTGATTTATCGTTGAATTTACTACAATTAAGTTTTACTGTTACCATCGTTTAAAGATCAAGGTCTAACGCGTCTAAAGAGAATGGAAGAAATCTAATTATTATAAATCTTTTATTAGTACAGGAAAGAGAAGAAAGCAGGGTTTACAACCGAAATTTCGGTTCAGAAAGTGGCATTTAATCCGTCCCTGTTGCTTAACCAAAATCTAAATAAAATACTTGGAAGTACCTTCAACTCTGTTTGTTTTGTGGATGGTTGCCAGAAAGAACTGTTGTGATTCAAGTCCACCTACACTTGGTTCACTAAATAGGTGCACACGATGATTTATGTCATTGGAACTTTCCATTTTTCGAATTCGTAATAGTACGTCCAGTCGGTCACAGGAGTATTCGCGCACCTCATTAATTGTCTACTTTAAATTGCGGACATTCGTTTATTAATCAATAATAGGAGAACTTATTAATGGGAATGGCGCTGCTCGCCAGAATTTAAGTATGGCGGCACTCGTAAATTATTCAAACGAAGATTATCTCGTTATGTGTATTATTCATGGTGAATGTAACAAAGTATTAACCAGGACGTGTCAAACATTTGGTATTCGACATCCAGAACAACCGAAGCCATCACGAAAACTCCTCAAACGCATAATGGATCATTTTAAAACGAGCGGATCTGTCAAAGCATCTTACAGAAGAAAGAGGCCTATTTTTGACGATCGTTGCGTCACTCAGTAACTCTATACGTTATTTAAAATAAATTGTTAAGTCCTAAACATTGAAAAGTGTTTCTTTTTTAATCTAATGAAAACGGTTAGATTCAGATATAGACAATTGAATTGAAAGTAGTACTTATTTTTTATGTTAAATATGTATTCGTTGAAAAAATAGGGGCTTCCTATTTAAAAAAAAATGAGTTTTTTACAATTCTTGAATGATAATTTTGGACGCTCTTTTTGAATACCCTGTATGAAAAAACTTGATCTACCTCACTCATCCAAGAACTGTAAAGCATTTTGTACAATAGCGCAGAATTTCATTGCAAAACACTTATCCGTTTTCGAATTATTAGAAAACACATTCATGACTGAAACTCTAATTGTTTTTGGAAAATTCTAAATATCTCGAAAACCGTAAAAAGTAGGTATAGAACGCTATACACGAAAAATATTCATAATGTTCCACAGAATCGAAATTTGTTATAATATATAGGGTGTTTCACTTAAAATAAGCGAGTTGACGTTCATTTCCGGTATAACCGGAAGTGGTCTTTTCAAGAAAATATTTTTAATTAATAGATCACCTCCACTTTAGTATGACGCCCATGTTTCAACTTTTTCCTAGTCATAGTTTCGAAGATACGGATGGTGGTCCGTATTCGTTGGACATCCTGTGTAGTAAAGGCGCTGTTAACGTGTGCACATCTAGTTTTTTGAACTTTCTTATAACACTCGACATCTTCAGTATCTCATTTGAAACAAGAAATTTTTGGTCTGTAGAGAAGAGCTTAAATTTGACAAGATGGTCGTGGCAATTCAATCGGGCATTACAGATGAGCAACTATCACCTGTTGGAAATTTGTATGTACAATAAAAGAGACTGCAGGATTTGCCTCGTGACGATTAAGTTCTGGCACATTTGTATAATGTAGCATTACATTACTAGCCGTCCGACTAGACGAGAATCCTGTTTTCTAGACCGAAATAATCCATTTGTCCCGATAATGGCGGCTCGAATGCGCTCGACTGGTCGTGAAAATTCAAATTTGCGACGCACCTGGACGGAAATTTATTTTCACTTTGCCGAGGTGTTGCCTTCTTTGTTGCCACAAACGGCTTTTGGAACACCATTTCCGCTATTGCCGGGTTTATTTACAAATTTAATAGGCTATTTATCATTTTACTCCATTCCACATTCACCCAATTGCGGCTGCATGATTGTTGCAAACTATTTGCTGAGCGCTTTTGAATTGAATAAATAATATAGAGAGAGAACACTCAAATCGTGTTGAGCAACAATTTGCGCTCAAATTTATTCGAGCTTTGCGGCGCTTTGTTATCAGAACCACGATATGTAAACGGCACAGTTAAATCGAAATTGTCCTGTTTTCTATTTGATTGTCCCGCAAGTCTCGTGAGGGCCATAAATAACACAGATTATTTCGGAATTCAAAAATTAGATCTACGGAAATGTTGAAACTTCGCTTTTAAAACATTCAGCCGAATTCTGTGAATACTTAGGGGAAAAAACGCAGTTTTTAAGCGCGATATGTTACTCGACAGAAATGGAATTTTCTCGTCATAAATCTCGAATCGCTCGATTTTTATTATAGAAGAGGGAATTGTAGAAACACAGGCAAAGACAATTAAAAGTTGGCTTCATCTCCTCATGAAATCAAAAAACTGTAACAACAGAGAAAATACGCTTCAAGTTTAATATTGCGGTTTTACGAGCTACTGCTCAGGTTTTTTGGCTGATATTCGTAGAAAATATTTATTTGCCAAATCTTTTGTTATTCTTCGTAATATCCAGGATTTGTGATTTTACGGATCTATATCGTTCCCGGTTTGTGAAACCGTCACGGTTCCTCAATTTTTTTTTTAACGAAAACACTGGACTGAGCAAATGGAGATACTCATTCTATCGCAACTGCGAATCTGAAGCTATAAACTGTTATTTCCTTCATTCGCTTGCCGTTGGGATAATTGAGCAAGACGAGAATTTCAAAAATAGGTATTAAGGCAAGGGCGTATCTCAGAAACTAAACCTGATTTGTATGAGCCTATAGTGCCTATTCAGACAATTAATGTTGTCCCTACAGATTCCCTTAAGGACCGTCGGATACTACAGACTGTGGTCGACCGACAGTTTTGGTCGGCATAAAGAAGTATGTATGTACGTGTGTGTGTGTGGGTAAGTGGCCAAGAACGAGCCAACTGTTCTCGTCCGTGAGGACCCCAATCACCACCGAAACACAATAATTTTTATATTGTTGAGACTTGAGATCAATTTAAAAACTCGCTCCGTTCCGTTTGTCCAGGAGTACATATAAAGGTCACACGGAGAATTTTTTTTTTTTTTTTTTTTAATGTACTAGTCCCACTCGTGGGGTTTCCAGCTGTTCTATTTTACCGTCGAACTGCTCAAAATGGTCTGGATATCTAATAAATTGCGTCTGAAAAACCCCCTTAAATTTCCCCTTGTAGGAAGTTAAACCGAAACTTCCGAAGCTCTGAGAAAGTACATAAGGGATAAGCGCGGAAGTTCTCAGACCACGATGCCAAAGTTGGAGAACGTAGTTTCAACTTTATTAAGACTTTTTGCGGATTTGGCCGGCGTACCGATGGTCAAGACAACTTTTAATTACTTTCGGTCCTGTTTTTCGCGAACTGCCCGTTCTTCCTCAACTCTCAGAATCTTTTAAACGACTTTAAAATTTCGAACCACTCAAGTGCCATCATTAGTAAATTTTTTGTTATTGTTTCAGTGCGACTGTTCACATCACAGTGTCTGACGTCAACGAATATGCACCCACCTTCACCGAACCCAGCTACGTCAGACAGGTCGACGAAGGACGAATTTACCCTGAAATTGTGCGAGTGGAAGCTACTGACAGGGATTGTACTCCTAAATTTGGTGATGTATGCAAATACGAAATTTTAACCAGTGATCAGCCCTTCGTTATTGACATGGATGGAGTTATAAGGTGAGAAAAATCTTTTCTTAAACTGCAAAAGTTAAATTTTTAAATCTCGAAATCCGACCTTACATTTTTTTCAGGAATACCGAACCCTTGGACTATGAACGATCCCACAACCACATTTTAAGCGTAATCGCCTATGATTGCGGAATGCGCCAGTCGTTCCCTGCTCTGGTGACGATAAAAGTGAACAGGGTGTGTAGGTTGGGCTGGAGAGGGCTGCCTGATAGGGTGGACTACGCTCCAATGACTGGAAAACAGGAATTGTTCCCCAGTGCTAGTTTGGAATTGTGCGATGTTCCTTGTAATGTTAGGGAGTTGAGGGCCAGGGTCGACTTAGCAACAAGGTAGGGTAGTTTAAGTTAGATATGATAAATGAATAGCGTTATTCTCGGTAGATACTGTTCACAAATCATTTCATACCATTAGACATTTCGGTTTTGTACACCTGCGACAATAACTGTTGCACTTTTTCGCCTGGATTCTCATTCTTCATCTTCATTTATGCGTACTTAAACATCAATGGAATTGAGCAAAATTTTTGGCCTGCGTATTTTGTCTCAGGATAAGTACCTAATAAGTTATTTTGTGAAATTCCAGGCACATTGGCAAAGGTTGCGATAGAGACACATATTCTGTGCAATCTCAGCGTAAACTTTGCGGAGCTTCTCCTTCAGCGATTGACCTCTTGCCATCACCCGGAGCCGGAGCTGAATGGACCAAACCGCTGATTTCCGATGAGGGTAAGTTACCCCATAAGCGATTTATCGTGTCTTGCAGAAACTTCGCCTCAGAGATAATATATTATAATTTAGCTCTACTTTTCTGCTCTTAAGACATAAATTTTGTTAATAGGGCACGAATCGGACCAGATGTTCGAGTTCGATGGCAGCAGCACAGCGGTTTCAATTCCCAATTCCGTGTTGGACCATAATTTACCTCCAACTTTCACTATTGCCACCTGGATGAGACATGGAGAACACAATGGGCAGGATAAACACACTAAGGAGCATATTCTTTGTTCTGCCGATGATCACAGTAAGTATTCAACAACTTTACCTGAATGTTTTGCCGGAAGTCTAGAAATAGAATGAATGTAATCAAATTTCATGGCTATTATTTTTGCATCTTTGAGTTTTAAAAAATCAACTGAGAGCCATTTGAAGGAAATCATTATTTGCGTAAATCACTAAGTCGATTAGTAGAGAAAAACATCGAAAGCGGAAACCACATCAGCCAAGAACCGAGTTTTCTCATTAAGCAAACTTTTATTATCACAGCAGATACTTCATAATTCCTAAGTTTTCATTTTAGTCATTTTTATAGATCCGCCACACCATCGAACCTTTGGTAAGATTGATGTGTTTGCACAAGTTTGAGCCTTAACGTAACTTAACTCCTTAATCCAGCAATTTTTACGTTGAGTGATTTAAAATTAACTAACAAAGGGAAAATCCAAGAATTCGCCAGTGTCATATTTTAAGATTTCCCATTGTGTGAGCTTGATGGAATTGGTCTAGCGTGCGCTAGACTAGACTAGGCCGAATGCCTCAGGAATAATTTGCATGCCAAACTAAGTTCGCAGTTTCGAGCCCTTAGCGGGCCCTTAGGCCCGAGTGTCTGGGCCTGTTAAATTCAATTCGAGAAATCATGAAATTATTGTACAGCCGAAGCTCTTTGATAGACGGAGAATAAGTAGCAGCGAGATTTGTTTCGTTCGTTGAAGCAGATGTGAAATTGAGTATTTGACGATGAACGATTTAAAATTATAACAAATTCCTGAGGTTTTGTATAGAATTTCGGGAAAATTTTAAAACTTTTTAAAACTGTTTGATTTACCTTCTCCTTTGAGGGTTAGACTTGTAAGAAATATGAGAACCCCCTGAATGTTTCAAATGTTAGAGTTCCACGTTTTCAGGACACGCCACCCACTTCTCCTCCTTTGTTTCAGGACAATAACCCAGCAAACCACGCTTGCAAATATATACGTATTCTTCAAAGTTCTTCGACCTCTCTATTACCTGGTGTTAAATTGAATCCACATAAATCAATTCCCTAGTTCCTTTCCTTTAATATCGACACCGGCACTATGCGAAGCATTCCTATTTAAGATTCTGGAGAAGACACGTCTCGTCTTTGTCAGCGAAGCTCACGTCCTGTTTGACAATTTCCCAAAATTCCCTTCGGCAAATACTGGAAAGGGCCCTTTTTCCTACTTAACCAGATTAAAGTTCACATTGCGTCAAGCGTTTTTTCTTGGAGGTGGAAGAGTTCAACATGATAATTCATTTAAATTAAGGGCATAAAGTTTGTTTTCGGTTAGGGGAATTCAATCCGGAGAGGAATTATTGAAATAATTAAGACATACAACCGAGAGATTAATAATTCAGCAGTCCTCCGGGAGATTAATGCAGAAGATTAATAAATTAAAATTTCCTCACCAAGGAATAGCGATATTATTTTGAGATTTCAACGTTGAAAGCACCTTGAAAACAGCAAGAGTTTCAGAACTACCTTCAGCAAAAACGCTAAAATATTTTTATGCGAAGAGACTGTATGCAAGACATCGATTTTCAATCGTTCAATTCATTGGAAGAACGAATCTGTGGCTCGCATTTTTTAGAAAATTGACCATTTTCAAATGAAATCTTAAGTATGCAGCAAAAATAAGAACTTTTTCAAAACCAAAACAAAACTCCCATTATTCATTCATTAAGGTTACAATACTTGAAGATTTTACAGCTCATAAAAAGCGAATAAATCTATCCTGGTCATTGCATGCTATACAGTATTAATACATCTGGCATCTGGATCGCCATTATTCATAATTATTCGGAACTAGCTCAACAAAACCGGTGGCTAGGGCGAACGTTAAAAGCCCTTTTGGAAAAAGCCACCACGCGGCTATCAATTCCAAATAAACCATATTTCTTTGTGGATTAAAAGTTCATTATTTCAACTGGCAGAAGGCCAAATAGCCTCCACTTGTGCCGATACGAGTCCAGAGAAGGAAGACGCCCATGGGAGGCTGGAAATCCGCTTTTTATGCAAATTTGTAGTCGAGTTGCATGAGCGCACTTCTGGATATTTTCTCGTGAGGTTTTAAAGAAGGAGGAAATCGGAAATAGTTTATTGGTTTTTAATGTTGTTTGAATTTAATGGTTATGTGGACATATTGCTTGAAAAAAATCTGTTTCGCCACGAGCAAATTTTCCAATTTCAAAAGTACTTTCCTGCGTCAAACTGAATTCGATCTTCTGCTATTTCCGAATAAAAAAATTAGACCGTTGAGGAATTTTCGTTCGGACCTACTTGGTGATTTGAAAGACCTTAAAGTGAGCGCATGCCGTGTATTTCGGAAACTGGAACAAACATCATAATTTCAGTGTCGATTTCGGTCTCCTCTTCTCTCGCCTAATTCATATATTTACTGCATGTGCAAATTTCGCCGAATGCCGCACTAGATAACTGAACACTCCAAGAATTCTATGAATACTCAATTATTTGTTCTCCGATGAAAAGAAATTAACTCCTAAACTTCTTAGATTTAGTATATTAACTTCCGTTCCGTGCATCTCGCCCTCAAACGGGGCTGGAAGCTTGCCGCCTCCCTTCGCAAAAATGCGTTTGATAAACTCGATTACGCTCATTTTTGCCACGTTAATCAATTAATATTTTTCAGAAATGAACAGACATCATTACGCTCTTTTCGTGAGAAATTGTCGTCTGATTTTGCTGCTGAGACGCGACTTCTCGGAAGGGGACTTAAACATTTTCAGGCCTGCAGAATGGAGATGGAAAATCCCTCAGGTAAATATAAACCTCTGCAATGGACAGACTAAAATTCTAATATTTCCCTCGCTGTTTAAAGAACTTTGCCTTTGAAAACTTTCTAACACTCCGAGCGTTTTCCAGAAAAACAAGATTAATGGAGCTCGTCTTTTAAATACCCCTTTCAGCTGCCAAGCAAAATAAATAAATGTAAAGTAAATCTCCTTATCCGTGCTGTAGAAATCTATTTATATGTAAGCATTATTCTTAACTAGCAACAAAGCTTTTAGGCAAATGAAATAAGAGCGAAAGGCAGAGCGCGACTTTCAAATACGCCCTGCAATTGAACTATTCAGAATTCAAATCATATGCGACTTTGAATGGCTTTCAACTTACGTTATATGTATGTACTGGAAACTTGAAACCAATTTCTCAAGAAACATGCTTGTTAATATTAAATGCTGAAAGTTATAGACAGTTCCTTCAAGAGGTAGTGCAAAGAACGGTCGATCTTTCACGAAGAGCCCCCGTTAAAAATGTAAAACTTAAGTTGAAAAGTTTGGAACTCGCTCGATTTACGGTTAAAAATTGAGTAGTTTAGAGGAGACGAATCGCTCTGTAATCCGGTTAAAAATTTAATAAAACTTTAGTAGGAACGTCTAGTTTATCTAGGACAATTAGTTTAGTTGCCCGGGCATTTTTCGCGTTAATGCGCATTGAAAGGCTTTCCTTGATCCCAGTTTTAATACTGTTTAGATATTAATTAGAGTATCTCCGCACTCTAAAGAGATGTTGCCAATTTGGAGTTTCACTCGGCGGAATTTTGATGTATTAATGACACTTTTGTTTGCGATAGTTGCCGAGAACAAATACGCGTATTGTAGCTCTAATCTAATCTCCAATCTGAATTCCTGCGATCGCTCTTATGCGGAACCATTTTGGAAGGCAGCATTCCAGAATTTGTAATAAACATCAAACATGCGCACGCGAATTTTTTTGCTTTGTGTTAGACGAAGCAAAAATCCTGAAACGTACTTAAAATTTACTCGGTGAAATTCTTCTTTCAAGGTCTGCGATGATCAGTGGCATCACTACGCCATCAACGTCCGCTTCCCCGACGTCGAACTCTACGTGGACGGACAACTCTTCAGAACCGAAAAGAAGAACCCTGAAGTGATAGACGATTGGCCTTTGCACCCAACTAAAGGCATCAACACCACTCTAACCGTCGGGGCCTGCTGGCAGGTAATTAAACTCCCATCCAGATTCCAACATTGAAAAACCAACGATGTACGACTAAAACGTTTATACTTATAAATCGACTTTCAGGGCTCCGATAACAAGATGAAGCACCACTTGAAGGGATACTTAGCAGGATTGAGCGTCCTCGTGGGTGAAAATGAGAAACCGGAAGTGCTTAGCTGCCTCCATCAGTGCAAAGAGAGCTTACAGGTAACAAAAATAGGGAGTAATTTTATTAAGGGTTACATTTTTTTGTATCATCTCTTTATAGGTCCCAAGTATGGAGTTATTACAGCCCGGAATGGAGCTTCTGACTAACTCCGATTTAACGGAAGTTACTGTTGAAGGAGATAATCGTACCAATTTAGAGATTTTGGTTCGTAAGGTCGGCTACGCCAACACTAGAGAATTTCCGACTCCTGGAAGGAGAAACTTGAGACTCACTACTACGGTTACTTGTGATAACGGAAAAACTGTTAAGGTACAAATCGATCGATGTTTTGCTGTAAGCTATTTGTTATGTTGGTTTACATTTAGGTACCAGACGCACAAACTTACGTAATGGTCCTGCGTCCTCAAACCCCCAGCATAAATCTTAATGGTACCGGAAACATGGCTAGAAAATACGAAGATTTTCGCATGGGAGTTCGTGTTTTGGCCGATATTCATATTACAGGTACGTAGGCGTTTCATCCCTTTCTTTTTGGATATATCGTTTTTTTTTTACCAGGAGAACAAAAACTGGACAAATGCCAACTGACCATCTACCCAAATTTAAATCCTGACCACGAAAACTTGGGGGTACCCGAAGAGATGTTGAAGCACCTCGGAATGGCCGCTCGCGTATCCAAAGATGGAGTCACCATCAGCGGGTCCGATATGGTCTTCAACTACCAACAAGTATTGAGGCAGCTGGTCTACACCAACAGAAAACCGGCCTATTACTTGAACAGGGTATTCAAATTGACTTGTTCAGAATTAAATGGGAGGTTCACAAGCAATGAATATGTACAGACGGTAAGTATATTCACAACAGTGGTGGGAAGATCGTTAAAGTTTTCTCTCTGTTTAGCTTACAGTCATCCATCCTCAACCCAAAGAATCGATCGTGGCTCACGCTAAAGTGAACAAACATAACGTGGAAGTGAGACCTGCTTCTGTGATCTCACGCGATTATGCCCAAAGCAATCGTCTGAATTTGATGGCGAGTGGAGGTTCTCATGCCGTGACCATTATTGTGGTGGTATGCGTTGGGTTCTTATTGTTCATGATCGTCTTAGGGATTGTCAGGTAAAATAGGTCAGTTAAAGGAATTTCATTTATAAAATACGTTTTTTTTTTTTTGCAGAATTAGAGCTGCCCATCAGAAGGCATCCAGCGAAGAAGCTCAAGATGGAGAGATGACTTGGGATGACTCCGCTTTGACTATTACAGTGAATCCAATGGAGGTGAGAATTTTTCGTGACGAAAGACTGAACCCGTTAGAATTACTGTTCTCGTTCTTAAAAATTTTGATTGATTCGACTGTTGTAATTTTTAAATTGCGACATAAAAATATTGTTATTTCCAGAATGCTGAGCGTAAATTGGAACGCACCGGCGTATCAGGAGAGTACTCGGAGTCCGAGCAATCCGATTCCGAGTCCTCATCCGATGAGGATGGACCAGGAGATGGACCTTGCCGCATCCGAGCTGATTCTTCAGATGAGGTCAGTTGTTTATATTATTCTACGGAAGTTAAGAAAAACCTGATGTACCTTTTAGGAGGAGGACGACATTCCAGCTTCAACTAGACGCAAGCGAGACTACCAAAACGTGTCGCAACTGGAATGGGACAACAGCACAATGTAAGCGGGAGATGAACGAACGAGGGTAGAATCCAGGTTAGGATGGGAACCAAAATAATTGTTAGATTTTAACTTGATCGAAACCTCTTTCGTTAATGAGAATTTTGAAGTAAAGAAAACCTCCCTTCCTCATCCTACTGACACTACTCTACTAGCTATTGTTAAATGTCAGTTGCGCTGGAAGCACAACCTGCTGTGCCATAGAATCAGCTCATAAGGCACTAGTATACAGTCCCGGATTTCTAGCTTAAAAACACTGTTCAAAGGTGCTTAATACTAAAATTTAATACTGGCTTGTGTCGCCTTAATAATAGCATAACTAAAGAGGCAGATTCAGCTTTTAGCTAGAAAGACAGTGTTTTTACAGCGCCTCATAAATTGATATCAACAATAATCGTCCATAAAATTAATGTTAGAGATTATAGTATACAGTATGTTGTATAATGTACTCCCTTTACACTTTTAATTTGTGTAGGAGGCAGTCGCCATTGTTTCCTCCTCTCTTAAATCTTAATTTTCAGTCTTCTCTAGCAAGACACTTTCTCTTTAGTAATTTTAACTCCCAAGTTTGTTGGTTTTCTATAGTATTTTCCAACCATAGTAGTTAATTTCGACTTTGATTCGCGTGTCTATTTTTTTGTACTTAACTAGTTTGTAAGGCAATTTTACAGCCGTCGTTTCCTCTTATCACCGTTTTAAATGTCACAATAATAACGTTTAAATCATATCAAATTTTTTACTTGTGTGCAATCACTAGCGGCTGTTCCGGTACTTTTGCATCTCACAATCGTGCATCAAAAAACCTGATTGGGAGAGCAAAAAAATTCGTTTTGTTTTGTACTTGTTAATTGAGTTTTTTTATAAGAGTTTTTGCACTTCCACCCTCGAATTAAGTGTTTGGACCTAACTTTTCTGGATTATACACATACACAGTTGGTTGGACCTGTTAAGTATTTTGATTTAAATTATGTTGAATTTCCTGCACAACTTTGCCTCCATTCAATTGAAAGTATATTTTACAATTTTCGACAAAACGACCGGTACGCATAGAGGTTAATTTTGAGACTTCAGCCTCTAAAGATGTCCTGTTACGTACAATGCCAGCAATCCCGAAAAGTTTTGGTCCCAATAAAATAATTAACGTGTATTCTAACTTAAGAGCCTTTACGCTATAGGTTGTTACCTCTTTCACCCTGTCCGATATAACAAAAAAACTCGACAGTTTTGTCCTGTTCGTGGCAAAATTCTAAAGCTGTCAGGTAATTTAACAAAAGTAGCGTCGATGTTATCTGCCTTCTTTACTCGCACAATTCCTTTAATAATTCCGTTTCGAAGAGAAATTTCGACAAATATAGGAAATGAACGTCTTGTATATACATTCTGCAGCTGTAGGTTTATTTTTTGTAATCGTAGCGAAATAATCGTATGGGTACTTAAAGAAGAAAGATACTTAAGTAACATTAATAACCGAGCTAAGGACGTATAAGAAACTAGTTTTATTTTGGGATATCGCGCTATGACTTGAAAACGCAATATTCGTGGTAGATTTATCGACGAGAAATGATACTTTTTCAATGTCAGTGTTAACGCAATACTTCTACTTGTATCGGTGCAATGCGATCAAGGCCATTTTCCCCGCGTTTGTGTTAAAATCGTCGTTGTTAAAAATAGATTGCTGTGATTTTACATGAAAAAAATTGTTTGGTTTTTAAAGCGGTTGAGGCAAGGCAGCCCTTCAAGAATTGTGACTAGGAACCTACTAGACATACCGACCTTTAAGTACTTGAATAATTTTGTCTGTATATAAAATTAAGTAGTTTGTAGCGACCTTTTATTAGTGGCTGTTGATGTTTAAATAATAATATGCAAAAATGTTAATGATATACGTATAGAGGGCACTTAAAACCTTAAAATATGGTGTGTGTGGCTGCTTTGCTTCGTTCCATGCTTGAAGCACATCAAAGGAAAAAAATATGAAGCTAACACTATTTTTTATCGAGATACATAAGGACGTTAGGACATTCCATGTAAGGGTAAATGAAAACGAAATTCTGCCATACTTTCGTCGGTTCGTCTGCGGCGCAGAGAAAATTAATTTTTGTTAAAGAAAAAAAGGAGGCAAAGTGTGCGGAATTTCGACGATGACCTGTCTTAATTTTTTATTTTGTGTACTGTTAACAAGGAAAAGCTTTTTTGTGTGTTTAAAGTATAAGGAATCAGAATCAAATAACCATGTCTTTTTAGATGTAAATCACAATAATTATGTAATGAATAAATGTATATTAAATAGCGGGTGTGTGTGTTTCGATCCGTCTCCTTCCTCCGATCGTCCCTGCAGGTTTGACCAAACACAACTTACTCATGGTTGACTTAACATTTATTAATTACTTTTTAAACAGTTTTATTTGTTATGTAATAACGTTTTTTTTTTTATTATGAAGTACGGTTACTAGGCAAACAATATTATAGACATTTCAATTCCAGCGTGTCCAAACGCTTTGACAAATGTGTAACACTTCTTAAACATCTAAGAGCGCCAATTGGTTGTAATATTGCAGCACTCGTAATAAAAATATATTCGGATATAAGAGCCTTTATAGCCCTTGCGCGTCACAAACCTACACATGTCGCGCCTGCTTTAAAGGCCTTCTTGAAACCATATGATAATGTGCTTTTATTAATATTTCATAGATAAGCCACTGTTCTTACGAAATTAAAAAAACATTAATTCGATTTGTCACCGCAAATATATATCACTACAGGTGACCATTTGTGAGCGTAAGGGCAAAATTGTGATTGCGCTCAAAGTGACACTTTCGATGATTTTTGATAGAAATTATTTAAATTAATTACTTGCCGCATCGTCTATCACTTTACCTTTAAAGCGGAAGACTAATAAGAGCCTCTACCACCTGCAACAAACAATTCCTCGAACGTATTTTATGAGAGCTTATATGTAATATTCCTATATTCCTTATTTAATAGTCATTCATAACATTTATTCTATAACATGATTGCTAGAGTGAGTTGTGATTTAAAAAACGGGCTTGTCGTATATTCGAAGCCAAATAAACAATTGGAATTTGTTCATTCCGAAAATTAATACTTTTAAACCCAAATTTTTTTAAACGAGTTTTGAGCAATTTTTGAGAGTTTTTATCGTTTTTTTGGAATTTTAGTAGAGCTCTTTACACTTTCAAGGTTTTTAGGAATTTTGATTTTCAATTTGAAGTAATCATCAATACAACATACTCCTTAGACCTGTAATGACTATAAAGGGAGAGAAGATCCACAATTAAATTACTTGCATTATAGCTTGCTCAATCTTTACGAAAATGAGTCATTGAAAGAAGTTACCTGAAAGCTAACAAAGAAATGTTTACTGCACGACATCAAAACTGAAAGTTAAATTTAATAGTTTAATGTCTCTCCCGCATTCCAATGCTTATTTAATTAAAAAAAAAAGGAAACACCTTCAAGGAACATTCAATTATAAACAATTCATTTAGCGTTTCTGTCTTCTGTTAACGTAGGCAGCCAACATGAGAAACCCTGTGTATTCGACAGTCTTTTCCACGATCAATTGTTGTTAGTTGCTGCCTTTGGGCTTACGTCGGGTCTCTTGAACCGCAGCTACCAAACTTCTGACAGCTTCCTCATGGCCTTGATAAATAAAAACCCTTTAGATCCAAACTGGACTTCACAATACAGAGTCTCACAGAAAAACATCGACAAAAAGATATCAAAAGCCATCTATTTCGGCCTGTCCAAAAATGCTACGGGCTAGTGTTAGACATCTTCAATGAGACTCTAATTTATAAATATCTCAAATTTCGTTGAAATGGTTTAGAACTTGACGATAAAGGAAAAAACCAAAATGTTTTCAAAATATACTTGCTATAGGCTAAAAAAGAAAGAACAATGGTTTTGTGAAAGAAATTTGAAAGAGATGGGTACATAGATTTAGAGATAGAGAAACATTCACCTGAGAAATTGCTGATATATCCTTCTACCTATGTTTCCCTGGGACACCCTGTAGATTGTTTACCTTCAAAACTATCCGTTTTCTTCAAAACTCCCGGTTGTGTGGGCGCACTTAACTTAGATTGGCACACGTGGTGCCTTTTATGTTTAGGAGGAAAAGTCTCCCAACTTCGCTGCTTCTGGGCTAAAGTTTGGGCTCCCTTTTGCCTCCTGTTAATTACTACTACCAAAGTTTTATCAGGCCCAGATGCATCTCCTGCGGCTGCGTCGAGACTGGATCGACGTGACGAAGTTGATAGAGAATCGGCAGAATCGTGAAGGGAATAAAAGATATTGTCCTCACCGTCGCTGTAGGGGTAAACCTTGAATGGATGCAGTTTAATTGTCATCTTTTGATGATGGATTCATATAAAGACCTTCTTTTTAGTTTTTCCCTGTAGATTCTTGCTCCTACACTTGGGGCTTCCTGGGCTAGACCTACTAGGCTCGCGAACTTTCTGTGAAGTGGCATCAGAAATTCTTTGATAATCAGACTCCATGGACCGACATTTTTTATCAGCCATTCCATTAATTTTATCGCAACTCTTCCCGATTTTTTTGTATAGAATCCTCTGCTTCATCGACAATTTACCTAAATCCCGCATTATATCGACAAAGCATTTTCAAGGACAAAGAACCTACATGTTTGGTGCTTACCAATTCCATCCACGTCTCCTTTACTCAATTTGCGGTCATCCGGCTTCAGTTTCTTATCCATTTCAGTGTCGGACTTTGAAGAAGGTTGGCTTTGACGTCTGCACATGATATCATGCAATTTCTCCCTGATTTGAGCTTCCAGCTTGGACACACTAAATAAAAAGGTTTGAAACTGAAATAAGTGAAGGTTTGTGAGAATCAACCTGTCCACGTTCATTTGTCCAGCACTGTTGCTAAAAGTCTTCTTTGGGGTCTTTTGGGCAGCAGGGGTACATGAGGATTTCTCGGTTTGACTAGCTGATTTACTTCGTTCTCTTTCCTGAATATTTGGGCGAACTTTTCCTAAGATTTGGTCCAGGACACGGCTGCGTGACCTGGGAATTTTGCCCATTGCACTGTCCGATGGTTGGAGCATTCCTGAAGGAAAACATTACTGCTAAGCAAATATTTTTTGATTTATCATAACGTAATTTACTTTTTCTTAAACTTCATGATTTCATTATCTAGCAAAAATTACTCGGTTGTTCGTTTTGGACAAAAATATGTGAGTTTATCGAGGATGTATATTAAGAAAAAGGTCCCAATTGATATTCATCTCATGAGCATATGAGGCTCAACTGTTTAGTTGTCGAAATGTTAAATGGTTGTGCATCCATTTCGTCCTGAATACAGTCCTGTGATTCTAACGATTTAACAAAATCTTGCGGTGCTGTTTGAATTATTGTTAAATCAATACTGTCGCCACTAAAATTTTCAGTAATTTAGTAATTTTACAATTAATACCCGATAAGTCAATGCATAAAGTTAAAGAATCAACATAAAGAGACCAATGATGAAATCTATAACTGAAGACTTAATAAGAAAAAAATCTGAACACAACGAAGGTAAGAAGTTCCGTTCAAAAAAACCTCAAAATACTGGTAAAAATTTATTTAGGTATAATTGGCAGTCTGGAGGAACTCTCCTTGCACCAAGAGAACATCCAAAAAATCGAGCACATAAACAACTGGTGCAAGAAACTACAAATTCTCTATTTACAGGCGAACCAAATATCAAAAATCGAAAATCTCAATAAACTCAAAGAACTTCAATACCTAAATTTGGCTATCAATAATATAGAAAAAATTGAAAACTTGGAGCGATGCGAATCGTTGGAAAAACTGGATCTTACTTTAAACTTCATCGGAGATTTGGAAAGTGTGAAGACTTTGAGGGAAAACACACATTTGAGAGAGCTGTACCTCACAGGTCCTGCCAACATCTCAAGTGTTTTGCACATCTCAAATTTTTTTATGTAGGAAATCCGTGCTGCGATTTTAAGGGCTACAGGGAATATGTAATAATTCATCTAACTCAATTAACTAGCTTAGATGGGACGGAAATTAGGAGAAGTGAGCGAATTCACGCAAAGCAAAATTTATCTGCAGTCCAGAAGAGTATTGCAGAGTGTCAGGAAAAGTACAAGTAAGTTTTTTAAAAATAGAGACTTGCTTAGTTACTCAGATATTGACATTCTGAAAGAATTTTTCGGGAAGAGCAAAAAATTCGTATAAAGAAAAACGAAACTTCTCATTTCACTAATGAGAAATTCTGGCAAACGGTTACAGAAAACAGTCCAGAAACACGAGTGGACATTGCCAAAAGACAGAAGAAAAATGAGAAAGAGAACGATGAGAAATCTACACGCAGACCTAACAGGATCATCAAGTATTGTCTCCATCTTTTTTAGTATAAAATTATTCAATGACATACTTTTTGCATACAGATTATTCGACGTAAATGGAAGACCTTTAAACACGAACCAAACCAAATTGAACTTTACTTTCTCGGACGAAGATCCAGAAATGTTTATCCTAGATATAGCTATATACAAATATCTAGACACCAGTCTGATCGACATTGATTTGCAGCCCACTTACGTTAAAATAACGATAAAAAACAAGATATTTCAAATGGTTCTTCCTGAAGAAGTTCAAGTAGAGCAAAGTACTGCCTTACGGTCACAAACTACCGGTAAGTGTAGTTTAAGGCACAACTGTATTTAGCTACAGAACTCAGTAGCACTATTTAACGATTTTTTATTTTAGGTCATTTAGTATTGAAATTGATAAAACTGAATTACAAAGTTCCTTTAAAAAAAAAACAGAATGAACCCGAGCCAGTAACAAACAGTGACATCAAAATTAGAAAGGGAGAGCGTGAATATTTGGAGGTATCTAGAAGAGACGATGACATGGATTTCAGTAATATAGTGGAGAATAAAGGGAAATATCAGACAACGTGTACCAGTAATCCTGAAGTTCCAATGTTAGAATATGCCTGAATTGTTGAGATATTTACTATATGTAATTATTACCGACAAATATACTTACATATAACCTTACGTAGATCAACGGGTTTTTTGCATTTTTCATCCTCGATTACCAACTAATTTTTAGTTCATTCTTGAATTCTAAACCAAAGTTATTCAAATCACGTTTAAAATGGCAAACACGCGAAACATAACATCTACTACCAAAAATATTATAAAAAAATTCACTCACTCACCTATATGCTCAAGCAAATTCGCCAGCTGCTGAGCCGCATCTCCCTGATGCTGTGCAGGTTCTGTTTGACTAGATGAAGCTCCCCCTAATCCCCCTGCAGGAATAGGCGTCAGAGTTCTGATGTATGGTTCCAGTTGAGTTGCAACCTATACTAAAATTATAAAATCCAATTTACCACAATGAACGGAATAAAACCTGGCTCAAGTGCTTCAGCTCGTTCCTCAAAGTGTTTACATCGGCCCTTTGACAACTGAACACTTCTTGTTCGATTCGCAACCGCCACATTTGTTCTTCCCACGATTGATCAAAGGCAGTTGCCATTCGTTCCAATTCTTGTTGCTGTCTTTCCAGAGTTTGATCCAAATGGAGACACTCACGAATCAGCATTTCGTATCTTGCGGTCAGAGGAGGAGTTTGGGCTTTCCTGATCGCATTTATGTCCCTGTAAACCTCAGTTGTAAGCCGCCACGGAGCTCACTATATGAAGACATACTTGTGAAGCTCCGTGACTTTGTCTTTAACTTTATTAAATTGCTGATTTAAATCTCTAATTTGAGACTCGAAGGAGCGACAGTGAGCGGAGAATGAAGAATCGCTTTCTAAAATTTTTGACTTGAGGGAAGCTTGCTGCTTTTTGGTAGCTGGAGGAGCTGTGTCGTAGATGCGGGAAGAAGCCAGATAAGCTTCAAAAGTAATGTAAAAATTAACGAAAACTGATTAATTTGACTGAAAAAGAGATTACTTGCAGCTAGTTCTGATTGGTGTTGAGAAACAGCTGCAGCACCAATCCAAGGTTCCAAGCATTGGGCAAATTCGCTTCGGTAGTTGGTTTTAATTTGAGGGGACTGCAGAGACCTTAAGATCAAAGTCTAAATTGAAACAAAAATTTCTGATAAGTTAAACAACCTGACGGGCTGGCTGAGATTCCCGACAGCAGACAATCTTTCTATAAGTGAAGGACAGAGTTCAAGAAATTGGTACTTATTAGCTGCAGCCGTGAAGGTGGTGCATAGTACCAAGTGCAGTTGCAATACGGGCATAACAGTCCCTTTGATGTAAACAAAAAAATTAGTTAAAGAAATATGATAACTGCAAAATTTGCGAAATGCACCTAATAACAACAACTGACTTCTGTAAACTCTATCTTTGCTATCGAATTGCCTCTGAACCTCCATAATCATGGCAGCATGGGTTTTGGACATGGATTCCTGCATTCCTTGACAAAATGTGTTGATGGTATGCTTTTCCGCGTCCATGTTTCTCCTCAGCTCGTCCATCAACCCTTTTAGCGCTATAATTCCATCTCGAACAGATGTCTACATGAGAGTAAATTTGCTTTTATTCTTTAAGCTAATATTGGTGATATCTACCTGAAGGTCCATTATGGAATTTTGCCCACGTTCCAATCTCTTAGATGCCTGATTATGGGCAGTATCAATGTCTACACATTGAGTCCTCATTTCGTTGGGCAAATCACGAAAGCAGTTGACGCACAACATCGTGGTTTGTAAAGGAGAAAACATGATGTAGTGTTCGCCATGCTGAGGGCACTAAGTTCAAAAAAATAAATTGAAAAATAAGGCACTTTAAAAAAAACTGGCCTGCATTTAATATTCATGTTTGAGCATGAGAAAGTAAGATAAAGTGACCTTTAAGTAGATGACTAATCTTGATTGAACTTTTAGATTTTAAGCCCAAACGACTAATTTCACAATACTTAACTGAGATATAACATTCTAATTAATATATCCATCTTATTGGTAAAAAAGAGCGAGTTGCAAAACAAATTTGGTAACTCTTAGTGTTTTGAAGATAGAAATAATGAACGTAATTTAAAAAAACAACCTGTATAAGCACAAATCAAACTATAGTTAATTCTTACTCTTTTAGGTTCTTTTTGGCACTTCGTCATATGAACCACCTCATGACTGGAAAACATTTTTGCTCTGTGAGTAGTATCTCGGCAATGAGAACACAATGCTTGCCCTATACAACATAAATATCAGAAAATGCTTTTCAACCCTTCAACCCCATCAACCCCCACCACAAGTATTGCAGTAGTACATATTGGCCCTATCCCTCTTGTCGCAATTGCAACAAGGGGGATTTTCGCTATTGGCGATATCTATGAGCTGCCGCATTAGTGTATCTGGGGGCGGCAAAAAGCTGCCATCTTTCAATATTGTTGGTTGTCTGTAAATGAATACTTTACAATGAGATGTATGCCTTAGTTTTATAGTAATTTGACCTGCAAAAGGGACAAATCAGCTTTCGGTCCTGCTCCCTTCCTCGCAGGCACCTGGCACAAAAGGTGTGGTAACAGCTTAAAATGCATGGTTCGGTGAAATAATCATGGCAAATAGGGCAAAGTAGCGGGTTTTTTGGAAATTCCATTCCGGCGTCCATACCTGGCGGCTCCATTTCAGATGTACAATTACTAGAGAAATTGCACTATTAGAAATGCGTCCTAAAGAGGGTTTAACATTTTTTTAAATTGCCCTTGGTATTTGCTGAATTTACGAATATATTTTTTTCCTAAAACCCAGTGTTTGAATGCATCACAACCACATTCTACTAATTTATTTAATTAAAGTATTTTTAACAATTTCTTAGTAGGAAATAGACATAAAACATAATTTAAAATTATATTTGAAAAATGGTCCAGCCTGTCCCTTACATCATCTATGCAAAAACAATTTTCCCAACTGCCTTTTATATAAGAAACCACCCCTATTGACGTAAATGTGACCCAATTTCCAAAAGAATTACCGCAATCATTAGGTATTACACCAAATGTATCAGATTCAAATCTATAACTGGAGCAATAAACAAAAATTAATTACTTACCTAATGAAGTAGATAATTCCGAATTTTATTATTCGACCCGGATTTTAAAAGAAATCTGGTAAAACATTTCGCAGGATGGCTTGATTCATACGATCTGCGATTGCGCATAAATCATTAAGGGCGCGCAGGAACTTAATTTGACATCCAGCACTATTGGACAATAGGGCGCTTTTAAGGAAAATTTTAATAGAACTATTTAATAAAACAACATCATAGCATAAAACACATTTATTTTCATATTTAATCTACAATTAAAAACGGATGGCTCTGACCCACTTGATGAGGTAATACTCCTAAGGGACAACTTTTAAAGGCGGAAGTGTCTGCAATAGAACAATAAATTCATGATTATGCATTTTAAATGATTTAAAAAAAAACATGGAATGTACCTTTTAGTTTCTGCCATTTATTTAAAGCTCTAATTGGTTCTGGCATAGGCTTAACTTCAGTAAACACTTTACAACCACTTTCTACTAAAATCTCATGATGATCTTCATATGCTAAAAGTAACTCTTCTCCCACTTGAATTTCAGCTATCGCACAATGTGAATTTTCTATTTTTGCTTCAAATAAACTATCGATGTCTTGTTTAATTACTGCTTTGCTATCGCTGTTTGCGTACTGCAACAGGCTAAAAGAAATCGGTACGTGTATAAAGATTACTATAATATATTTGACTTTAACATTAACAAACCTATCAATAAAGTAGTTAATGTAATTCTGAGAAAGATCTGCATGGTACAAAACTATTTTCTGAAAATCTTGAGCTTGTTGTTCATATGTAAAATTGCTGGGTTCAAGTTCCAATACCTGCAATAATATTAAAAACAAAAAATAATTAAGTGACAAATCAGTGAAGATCACTACCCTGTATATGGTGTGGGTAGAGAACAACTTACAGTGTCGTCTGAACTTTGTATTAAAGCTTGGAGTATTTCATTAATCCACAATGCAGCCATTTTTTTATTACTCTCTTTATGAGATATATCACCTGTGACATCAAAAAGTTTTTCCACAAGTAGAAATAATAGACCATATTGATGCAAAACATTAAGTAGATTCTTCCAAATGTCTCTAAATTTAGTTTCAAGTTTAACACTTTCTGAAAACCATTATAGTATCAAGTGCTATAAAATTATTTATACACTGTGGGTCCAAACTAATGTACACAATTTATTTTCTTTCATATTTACATACCATGTTCTGTAACAGTTACACTGAAATGTGGCTTCAACATTGCTTCATTTGAGAGTAATTTGCTCCAGCAGGACTCATCCAATTTGGGCAAATCCCGTAAAATTCGATGTATGATTTCAAACAAAATATTTGACATAGTATTAAGATGAGATGTAGTTTTGCCCACAGTGCTGCGAATTAGCATATTAATTTGGTTACGATAGGAAACATTTAAGTCACAGTTTTTGAAGAGAGACATAGTAACATCCACAAAGGCATTAAATGATTTGATGAGTTGTTGGTCTTGGTTAGAACCTCCTATGTCAAGATCTTAAAAAAAATTAAATTGAAATGCTAAAAATCTTTGGATTTCTAATTGAAACAACCTTTTATGATTTTGCTTTGGGGTTTCCAATATTTTTCTCGAAGCCAGTTAAATCCAAAATCAAGGCCCATTTTTAAATTAAATAAACACGGAATTTGATGTCCATGAGCGACATCATGTCTCAAGTTAATAAGCCATTTTGGAAGCTCATTTTTTGCCGAGGTTTTGGCAAAACAGCCTTGTTTTTCACTGTTAGCAGCAGAAAGGTTTAAAAACCTACAAATATATATAAAAAAAAACAATTAACCTATATAGCAAGAATTATAAATTTATAAATTTAAATAACTCAAATAAAACTGAACCTCATAAGAGCTATAGCATAATGATTTGCTAGTTGTTCACTTGATAATAAATCAGTGTCATGTAGCAGTGCTTCGAGTATTATGAGAGTGCCTTCAACACCAGTTGAAAGGATGGGTGTTCTTGTCTTCCACAATTTAAGCAATTCTAAAGCTTTGTGTTGCTTGTCCACATTTTCAGAATATACGGAATGATAAACAAATTCCCATTCGGCACTGAAAGTTTAATTTCAAAGCCCAATTATAAAGGCATGCGAAGTTAGAAGGAATGGTTATCATACCTGTTGAACCATGGGACTAATATCAGACCCGAAAATTTTTGAGATAACGACATCTTTGCTGAGTTTCCATTCAAATTATCAGTAGAAAGTAATTAGTTTCGATATAATTTACAAATAAGAAACAAATTAATTAAACCAGAAATAGTGAATCAAATTTAACCTCTTTTTTAGCGCCTTTGAATAGCTTTACATATTTGAACATGATGACAACTCCGAAAAGGTTTCTATCTCTCTCACATTCTCAATGAATGTAAGAGTGATGAAAATCTAATCTAAAGTTCTGAACCGTCATTAACCTTGACTTGTAACGTCAGAAGAACAGGTATCTAACCCCAAATTATCAATTCCACTTCATCAAAAAATAATCAACAAATAAGAATCTATTTATTTTTTTGAATTTAAGACGTAACTAATTGATATCTAATCAGATAACACGTAAAGATAGAGACTACTTAAAAGTATATTTTTTACCGTGAATATACATATGTATCGTTCAAGCTACCATACACAGTTTAATTGGGCATATAAATAACAATCATTAAGAATATCATTAATATACGTAAATGATAAATTTCTTGAACTGATTTCTTCTGAAATCTAAGATTTCCCATACTTTCTAGAATGATTTATAAATTAAGCTGAAATTCGGCCTCAAAAGTGTAGTAAGATGCTAGTAACATGTTTTCGTATAAAGAGAATTCATATGAAATTGCTCATAAGTTTACTCATAATTGGTTGTGTTATTATAGTGTACTTAAGGCATAAACCAGCAAACTGGGTGAATTTACAAGTTTATGAAAAGTTAGGTTTGCTGGGAGATACACCCTTTGAACAACAATTAAGAGAATGGGAATCCAAAATAATACCTGGTAAGAGATATGAGTAAGGTACTAGTTAAGTAAGTAACTGAGTAAATAAGTGAAAACTGGACATAGCTGTTGAACACTTGAAGACACTTTCAATAATGGAGAGACTAATGATGCATATTTGCAAGATTTATTAACTGTTGATCATTATTTCTTAAGAAAAGGTGTTTCTGTTTATATTCATTATAGAGTTATATAAAATATGCCTTTAAAATAGAATTTTACTTCTTTAAAGTCAGTTATTAATTTATTTTTCTTGTATATATTCTATAGGATTAGGTGACAATGGAGAGCCAGCATACCTTGATGGTGAAGACTTGATTGCTGGGGAAAGGGCCTTAAAAAAACTAGCTCTAAACACTGTATTAAGTAATAGAATGCCTTTAGATAGGAAACTGAGGGACCCAAGAAATAGCAAGTAAAATAAAATCTTCATTCCCTCTCATCCCCATTTTAATCACCAACTTTTAGATGCAAAGAATTAAAGTATTCACCTACAATTAAAGCATCAGTCATTGTGATATTTTATAACGAACTTATGTCAGTAATACTTCGTACTGTGTGGAGTGTTCTTTTACAAACACCCAGCCAGTTATTAGAGGAAATTATTTTAGTTGATGACTGCAGTACAGATGGTGAATTTGTCCCTATTTTTGAGTGCCTTTCTTAAAACATAAAATTTATTACAGACAGCTTGAAAGAATTACTGGATTATTACTTAAACACTAGGTTGAGAAACCACAACATTAAGTTAATTAGGCTAAAACACAGAATGGGACTTATTCGAGCAAGATTGCAAGGAGCCCGAGAAGCTCAGGGTGATGTATTAATATTTTTGGGTATTTACATTGTAGTACTATATATTGAGCTTATCTAGAGAAAAGATATTAATTTTAGATGCCCACTGTGAAGTAACCAAAGACTGGATAGAGCCTCTTCTTTCCAGAATTCAAGAGGACAACACCGCTGTTTTGGTTCCTATTATTGACGTTATTGAGGCCAGTAATATGGCGTATTCTACTAATGGTAAATAATACTTTTTCATACTCATGGAAATTTGCAAACGATTTTGTATTAAATATATCAATAGGAGATTCCAGTTTTCAAGTTGGTGGTTTCTCATGGTCAGGTCATTTTACTTGGATAGATATTCAAGATGAGAATGATAAAGGCAAAGTGACTCCTGTGAAATCTCCCACAATGGCAGGAGGATTGTTTGCAATTGATAGGAGATTTTTTTGGGATGTGGGGTCTTATGATGAACAGATGGATGGATGGGGTGGTGAAAATTTAGAGATGTCTTTTAGGATATGGCAGTGTGGTGGTAGACTTGAAACAGTAAGTTACTCAGTTTTTTCAGGATCTAATAATTTATATGCGTCAAATATGCTCACAACAAGATCTGTATATTCTCTCAAAGCTTTAACAATATTAGTAATATGGCTCTTCATACCCATAATCAATCATTCTTAATTATCCCTTAGGTTCCTTGCTCTAGGGTGGGCCACATTTTCAGGGACTTCCATCCTTATTCATTTCCAGAAAACAAAGACACCCACGGTATAAATACTGCTCGATTGGCCCATGTTTGGATGGACGACTACAAACGGCTATTTTTCATGTATCAACCGACCTTGGAAAACAACCCTATCATCGGCGATTTGACTCACCGAAAACAGCTGAGACAGAAATTGAGATGTAAAAGCTTTAAATGGTATATTTAAACCTAGAGGAAGTGTTTTATTTTATTCTTTGTTCGGTTATTGATACAGGTACTTAGACAATGTATACCCAGAGAAGTTTATTCCTGATGAAAACGTCTTTGGTTACGGCCAAGTTAAAACTGAGTTTGAAATGTGTTTAGATGATCTTCAGTTGCCGGATGACAAAGTTGGACCTTTAGGACTGTATCAGTGCCACCAGTTCTTCGCAGTCTCTCAGTATTTTTCACTTAGTAAAAGCGGAGAGCTCAGAAAGGTTGGTTTAGTACAATGACTCAAATTGTGTCCAATGGTTCTTTTCAGGAAAACTTTTGTGCCGAAGTATTCAACGAGCATGAAGTTCAACTAACCGAATGTCATGGTCACAAACGGGAACAGTATTGGATTTTGCATAAAAATGGTTCCATTTTCAATCCATCCTCTAAGAAATGTTTAAGTAGTAATGGGGTAGATAATGGAAAGGCGGTAATAGTAGAGAGTTGTAAGGAAGGTGTATTCCAAAAGTGGAGTTTCTCCCATGTAAATTCAAGTGCTGTGTAATATTTTAAACATAATACTGGACAGTGTTGTGGCTCAGAAACTGTGCCAATTATCTCGTGTTGAAAAATTTGTGTCTTATCGCTCAACTGGTACCTATAATTATATTTGAGAAAATGTGGTAATTTCTTAAATAAAAAGGTGAAGTAACTACGGAAATTTCAAAGTTTCACGGTGGTTTTGGAACTCTAAATAAAGCAAAATAGTTTAAATTAAGAAGTATTATTTATTCTAATCGAACTTGCAGTAGTCTGATTGAGAAAATTCAATCAGTGCACCCGATGTAGTATTAAGAAAATGTATCAATAAAATTGCTTAGGCGCCACTGTCTTCGCGAATACAAAATTTGACAATACGTGTATTTTAGGTCTAAATTTTTTACAGCAAATATTTTCATAATGTGCGCTTTACCCCAAAATTTGGCTTCTCGAATCGGACAACTTCAATTTTTAACTCCAAAAAAAATCTATTTATTCGATTTTTGCCCATGACATATCAGACTTGTATCGTACCCGCATTACGGAACCAAATCTCGTTAAATCTGAGTACCTCAAATTGAATTTAATTGTTTACGTAAAATTGCCACGTGCGCCACTAACTTATCAAAGACTAATTTGTGAGAAAATTTAGAAGTGCTAACAAGAAAATTTCAGTTACTCTAGTTTCAAAATTGACGCTCAGGATCGTGAAATATTTCGAACAATGGTGTTTTAGTTGTCTGTTACAAAAAATAACCATTTGAGAGCGGTCATATAAACAACAGTTATTTGTATGGTGGGTTGCTTGAACTTGTTATCTACAATCACTATGCGAAGTATCATTCTATAGATTCTTGTGGTGCCATCTAGGTGAGAGTAGGTAAATCGCGCATTAAAAAATAGTAGGAATCTAGCTCCGCGTATTAGCGAGATCTGTACTTGGAGTCCAGGTTGCGCCACCAATCGGTACTAAATGAATTAACGTCACTAGCGACGCTCTACTTATGCACCTTTTCAGGATGTTTACCATCTTTAAGAGCGGGAGCTCAATAAAAAAGAGAATTCCTATTTTTTGCGACAATCGATAAGAAATACCATTACAAACACGCTCTTGGAATTTTAGATCCAAAAAAATTGTGTAAACACGGCTTTTTTATTCGATCTTGTATCTTTCAATTTCCGTTGATGGAAATACGTACACAGTGCACAAGTACAAAAATATTGAGATGGACGCTAAACACTTACAAAATGAAGTATTTCTCAATTAAAAGTTGTTAAACAGACACATTTTTTTTAAATAATAAACGCAAATAAGAGGTCATTAAATTACTAATAAGCACACTTTAAACCAAGCATTGCAAAAAGGGAATAAATCGAATAGAGATTTTCTACAAAAAAAAAGTTTTTTTATTGTTGAGCGGCAAAAAGGTGGTCACACTACATATTAAAGACATCAGTGTTTTCCGTGAAAGTATAAGAAATGAATCATCCTAATATTTTTATATCATTGAGATGTTACCATTTAAAATATTTGTTCATTGTACATTTTTGTTGTTAAATATTTCGAAGCTTCTACTGTAAGTCTTTATTATTGATGATTTAATATAATATTATTAAAAAATATCCGTTTATTTATCACTTTTTAACGGAGAAATATTTGATTTTGTAAACGTTTATCCTCCGGCCCAATGTTTTTGGTACTGACTGTATATGCTAATGTTTGTCAACTTAGGTTTAAAATTATGTTTTAACGGTTTAATCCTGGATCTTATATTTTCGCAACACCACCATCCGCATAATATATTTGTTATTCGAGATTATTCAATGTTGTTTTTGTTTAAAAATATACATCTGATATTTGTTACTCGTTTCAATTTTATTTGCGAAGGTAAAGCCACAATGGCTCCCTTTCAGAAACTCTTTACTAAAGATTCAGACTATGAAACTATGCAGTTTCTGCAATTCATAATTCACATTTACAATTATGCGATTTATGAATTTGTAATCATCAAATAGCCAATACAAGGGTATCTCCGTATCTTTTTCATGAGTACTTCTTTAAGAGGGTTTTTAATGCCTGATAAGGAAAAGCAAGTGGTTGTGATAAATAATCGTTATAAAACGCTTCGATTTAATTTATTTCCACCCTTTAAATTGCTACTCGCCTCTAAACAGCCGGAAACTTATAAAATGAAGTGTTTAGTTGTTGTTTTGATGTTGACCTTTATTCACTCTTTACTTGGAGTGAACATTCAGGTAACAAATTGACGAAACATAGCTATTAAGCAGCTCAATCGTATGATTTTCGAAACGCTTGTTTTAGTCCTCGAAAAAATTTCCTATGTTTACGTTTCCGAATGAAGTCTCCCAAGAATCTGGGCCCTTGAGGATAGTCAATGGACAGCAAGCAAGTCCAAATCAATTCCCATATCAAGTCGGACTTTACATTCAACAGAAGTTGACGCAAGTATTTTGCGGAGGATCTTTAATCTCCACTAGATACGTGTTAACTGCGGCACATTGCACAGAGGGGTAAGAAAAAAAGAGTTAGATTTGAGTTAAGAAAAAAGAATCGGGGTTGAGACAAGCCTTTTTAAACATTGAACCCCTATAGGTTTTTCCAGAAGAAATTGGAGTGAGGAAATTTTACCATGTAACCGTAGAAAAAATCTGTTATAAAAAAAATTACCGGATTATTTTCGAATATTATCTGTGCGAATTAGTTTGGTGTGCAGGACGAACATAACTGCCCATTCTGTAATAAAATACATGTTATTGATAACTTTCGAAATTGCCCTATGTACAGCCACTCAGAGATCGTGGCAAGAAGCGTCTCTATTTCAACGCATGTGATTATCTAATTTTTTTTTTGTTTTATAATTTAACTTATCACATAAGTTTTTGGATTTTCCATTTCACTAATCACTAATCTTAGATTGTTCTTGAAACCTCTGTCCTTAAAGTTTTTCCCGACAGAGGAAAAATGTCCGTTTATCTTTGCGTTAATATTTTTTATTAAACACCATTGAAAAGTTTTCAATATTTTCCATAGGGCTCTGTCAATCGACGTTATCTTAGGAGCTTACAATATCAGCGACTCCAATGAAGGCACTAGACAACGTCAGACATCTGTAGATTACATTAATCATCCTTATTGGGACCGCGGTTCCCTGACTAATGACATAGCAATCATAAAATTGAACATGTCTGTACAAGTAAATGACTACGTACAGACAATCGAACTCGTTTCTGGAGACGAAACTTTTGTTGGATACGAGGGTAAATAATCCAGACTAACACGAATTACTCTTTACAACATCGAGCCTTTTGGAAAAACTTTAGGCACAGTCACGGGTTGGGGTATAACCAGTGATTCTCAAAAGGCAATAACCGACATCTTGCGTTACGAGAGCAATCCAATTTTAAGCAACGACGCATGCAAAAGCGTGGATGTAAATTACGACGGCGTAATCCAAGACACTCATTTGTGTCTCTCCGGGGAGGGTAAGGACTTTAGAGCCGTTTTCAGCACCAATAATACAACATAAATCACGCAGACAACAAAAGTATTTGTGAAGGAGATAGTGGAGGACCCCTAACTGCAGGCAACGTTCAAGTGGGGATAACTTCATTCAATTATCAGAGCTGCGAAGCAGGAAAGCCGTCCGTGTTCACTCGGATCTCAGAGTTCACCCAATGGATACAGGATAATTCTGATGTTGTGATTGTAAAGTGATGCTTAATTATGCGTTCACAGCAATTTTTTTAACTTAATATACCAATAATCGGAGTTATTATCGACTGGTTTGTGTGTTCCTGAAATTACTACGATGAGCTAATAATTCATTTCCTCACGTTCCAGAGTTGAATTTTCGCTACATCATATGCATTACGTAGGCGAATTTTATTGCGATGATAACGAAGGGAGTGAACGAAGGTTTTACGCACTGCAATTCGAATATTACGTCTATGATTTTCTGTCGGAAAAGCGATTGATTTTGCAGATGTTGTGAAAACTCTGCTATCAGTGATAAAAACAATATTTTAAGAAATCTATTTTTGGAACCGCTCTGTAATAATTTTATGACACAGCACGCAAATATAATATGAGTTTCCTAAAATTTACGATTATCATAATATTCGTACATAACACCGATAACAAAATCAGCTGAAATGGTGAAATAGCCTGGCAGATCTATTAGGCGAATAGAAACAGATATCTCACAGATATTTTAAGATAAAATATACGTTTCACGACCGCTAGGAAAAATTATTACTCATTGATAAATTCCCCAAAAAGTTATGCTGAGCCCGTTAAAACTTTCGCTATATTTACCGTTTTTGGCCATAGCTTCGGGTTTAATTGATGACGTAAAGTACCTGTGAACAAACCTTAACAAAAATGATATCGCTTGGAAAATGATAAGATTCTTTCGAGTGTGAAGTGACGAGCAGAATAATGAGCTTCAAAAGTGTTATCTTCATTTGTGCTTCATTATGGATATGCATATTCGGGCAGGAAGCGTACTTAGAAGAATTCACTACCACTTTAGCTAGTCTAAATGTAAGTTACAAGTTCATCGTCTGCGTTCATTTAAAATACGAAGCATTTAGGAGATTCCGGTTAAACAACCTTCGTCGCCATTCGTATTTAACAAAGACAAATCTCCTTCGATCATCGTCAAACGCATTATAGGAGGGGATGTGGCCACCCCACATGCATATCCATTTGAAGTTGCTCTATATGTATACGTATATTCTGCCTTGTATTTTTGTGGGGGTAGTTTAATTACCAATGAATTTATAATGACTGCTGCCCATTGTGTGGATGGGTAATTACATGGATGGAACGATTTTAGAATTGTTAGTTGCACGAATTACTTTAGAGCGACGAACTTTATAGCGGTTCTTGGTGCCCACGATTTGAACGTTCAAGAAGACAACAGGTTGGCATTTAACACTTCAACATTTATCATACATGAAGGTTGGAATTCAAACACACTTCAGAATGATATTGCCCTGGTAAAATTGCCTGAAAAAGTTACTTTTAGCAGTTATATCAGTCCTGTAACTATGGCCTCTGGAACTGACACATATAGCGGTCTGATTAGTAGAGTTTTAGGTTGGGGAAAAACAACTTATGGTACGTAAACATTTTTGCACTATAAATGTTTAATGCAGGGATTTGATCTAATAAGAGGCAATAACGGGGAATCTGCCGAAATTGTAAACTTCAACATCACGGTAAAAAGAAAATGATTCCTCCCCCATCTGCCCTAAAAATCGCATCTTTTTCCTGATCGTTTCCTTTAAATCTTGTTACAGCCTCATTCTCCTCTTATCAAACAGTCACACCCGATCGTCCTCGACAAACGATCATCATCTATATTAATATCAATGTATTTGCTATCGAAGTTTGAAAGCCCTCTTGTCTCTGTATTACAAATAGCATATGACTTGAAATAGACATAAAAGGTGGTCTTGTCTATAATAGACCGTTATCTTCTACATGTTCTAGGCTCACTTTCTGATGTCTTAAGGTACGTCGATGCACCAGTAATAACGAATGAGCAATGCAGTTCTTATAGCGAGTATACATCGTACATAGTGAATCACCATTTGTGTACCGAAGGTAAATAAAAAAAAATTGTTTACGATACACGTTAATACCTATCGCATGAAAGATCATGTCTACGCTCGAACTTATGGATCTTTATTGAAGTTTGAACACTTCGTTTAATTCTACTCACTTTTCGTTATTTAGGAAATGGTACTGTTGGATCTTGTAATGGAGATTCAGGTGGGGCTCTCCTTGTTAACGGCGTTCAAGTTGGTATCGTGTCATTTGGTGTAGAAGATTGTACAGCTAGTTTGCCCTCGGTTTACACCAGAGTAACAGATTTCAATGATTGGGTGTATGCGCAAGTTGCCGCACATACTACAAATAAAGAGGACGATGTTCCGGTTAATGATAATTCCAGTATTGATAAGGATATCAGCGAGAATGGAAATAGTAACGATATCGATGCTAGAAGTGATGCGTTTAAGCCTGTATCCTCCTTTGGCTTGTTCCTGTCGATACTGTTATTGTTGCTATGACCATGTAAAGTATCTTTTAAAGACGATTTGTTACGATTTTAATTCGAAAAAACAAATTTTTAGATAAATTATATTTACTCAAATATTTATTAGTCACATCCTGTATTTTATTTCTGGCACCACCCTAGAATGAATTATCATTATTGAAGGCAAATGAACATCAAATGTTTAAGAAATGACAGAATTTATTTAAAATCTACACCTCAACAACTTTTAATAAGAAAGGGATTTGATTAACACTGATATACGTACTTAAAGCTAAAAGTACACCAACATCACATTTATTTTCCCATATTAAAAGCAAATTAGAAATTTCGGTGCGCTAATGAAAAAGTTCTTTTAGCCACCTGTATGCCTTTCATCTCGATAATTGCAGATTTAACTAATTTATCTTTGGCATATATATTCACAATATTAATTATTATATCATAATAAATATGTATTTCTGCATTTCTTCGAACGTGTTAATCACGTCTTGACAATATGGCAAACACATGGGCATGAAAAAAAATTATGGTTTCGTAAATTGTAATAATTATTATAACAACCGGAGCTTTTTGCTATATGTTGACACCGAAGAAACATTACTATTTACCGATGTAAAAATATATTAAACGTTAAAACTTTAAAATGTCGCACATCTGGAGAGCACATAAAGCGTCAACTGAAGGAAAGTGCGCTAAAACACGGCGGAATGTTTTACACACAGGAAAGTTACGGGTGTATCTTGAAATGCGGCTATCTAATTCGCATTTGGAACTGCATTAAAAGAACATAACCGCGAAACCAAAGCAGTTGCATTCAATTTAACAAATTTCATTGCGACCTTATATTAAGGTTATAAACTCTAAGATCTTTATCCAACTACATTTACGAGATCGAAATTTTAAAATATAACAAACTACGTAAAAATCCGAAAATTTCATATCAGTCTGAACTGGAAGTTTCATAAACACTTGCTTTCGCTTAAAAAATCACTTACAAAAATCTAGTACTATTTAAGAAGACAAATTCGAAATTTAAAGGACTTTTGGGTAAATCAGACCTTTCATTAAATCAAAGGAATTTCCATCAGGTTGTACTGACTCGACAGAACCATCGCAAGTCCTAACCTTCAAGTAGCCGTGATCGTCTATGCCTGCAACGTTGGCTTTCAACAGTTTACCATCTTTGGTTGTAATGGTAACAGATGCGTCACTGTAATATAAATTGTAAATGCGATAAAACCCAACCAAACAGTACCTTTTTCGCTGCTACGTAGATGGAGTGTTAGTGAGTGTGCAAGCAAAAGGCAATTAGGCGATTACTTGTGGATTGAAAATTCTCAAAAAGCAAAACTGGCTAGGTTACTTACTTATGGAGCCAGTATTCGTAATAATAATCATAAAAGTAATCGACATCTCCAATTTGAAAACGATTAATCAGTTTTTCAGTCTCGTTAAAAACTTGGGCCATGAACTTTTCCAATGTGATTTCGGGTATATTGCTTCCGGTGCGGTTGTTAACATCCTTGATAACGTCATTTATGCACGTGGTAGGATTTGAGTTAGATAAATTAACCCCACACCCTGCATCGTTGAATTACACTGTTACGGTCTTAATAACCATACTGACAGCTAATTACCGATGTTAAGAGAAGACATTTCACCCAGTACTGTAGCGTTTACCATGGCACCACCAACTTTCACGGAATTATTAATGTACAAGTCATTTGGCCATTTTATTCCTAACTTGATGTCCTATAAGAATAATCATAAACAAAAGAAAAGATTATTTTACAAACTCACTTTGCAGTTCCCGGTTAATCTCTTAACAGCCTTCACTACAGCCACCATTATCAGGTGTTGCACCAATCCCTGACTTTTCCCTAAATTGGTGATGTTGGGAATATGGATTTGCAGAGATACGAACGCGCCTCCTGGAGGGCTTATCCATTTATTTCTTGACCTTCCTGAATTGGGGAGTGTTTGAGTTTAATAATAAAAATTACTTAGATAAATGGCAAAGCATTTAATCTTTGACCAGGTGTTTTCCCATCGTTTTTTTTCGATAAAATCAGTTTTTTCGGGATATACGTGGTCACACTCCTGTCTAAGCTTACCTGCTCCGCCTAATTGCTGTCGGCAAATTACAGCCACCCCATGAGTGAGTTGGTTATGCTGCAAAAGAGTATGCGACGAAGTCAAGACGTCGCTGTATAGAACTAATCTTCCGATATATTTCGTATCTAAGGTGTCAAAATAGCTGAGAGTATTGAAATTTTGCGGGCAAACGTGAATCAAAATCGGCAAAAATGTACGACTGGGCTCATCATATCTGTCGTCTTTTCCACAAAACAGGATGTGCATGTCGCCTGCTTTCATTTCGTAGTCTTTTATACAGTGAGTCTCGTTTAGCGTGGTCAATTTTAAATCGTGTCGGCCCAGGAAATACGCAGGAGTAAATTGCGGAGTTTCAGCTGGGACTTCGCAGTCCATATCTAGATGGTGTGCGAGCAGATCCTTTAAAATATCAAGTCTGACTTGGTTGCTTTCTCTAAGGGTTTCGAACTTATTTTCGTCATCCACGTATTCGGAAGGGTCTATTTCGAGATGCACCTATAATAGAGAATTAAAATAAATGATATTTTCCATGGCGATATCTCTTCATTCTTGCGATTAGGAAGCCTAATTATTATTTTTAATTTTGAATGAACTTTTCTTAAATAAATCGAAAGATAACAGCGCATTAATAATTAGCCAGCTTCACTTTAAAATTCTGGCGTCCAAGACTTCAAACTCACTTGGGAAAATACGGCTCGTCCCTTTGACCCATTAACAGTGGCCAATAAAAGACTGGGAGTTTGCCACGTTTCCTCGGCCCCTAACACTTGCACCTGGATTGTGTAATCTCGACCACCGTGTTGAATTTCAACAGTTGACGGAGTTCGAGGCGCTATGGGACTCGATCCATTGCCGCTGCTATGATTCGACGTATCGGAATCTTTTGAAAACTGTTTCTTGGCAGGCGAAGCTTGATAACAAAAAATGTGGTGCATCATTTTGACATTCTTCCATTTTCCATAGGAGAAGCAGACTAATTCGTGTTCTCTGACCTGGAAAACGCGTTTTCTTCTAACAAAATCTTACTAATTTCTTAAGTTCGTTGAGGCACCTCGGCAGTGGTGAACGTGTATAACACGCTGTAAAGTAAGTCACTGCACAAACACAGCAGCTGACCTCCATTCAATAGAAACTTCATCAAACTGGAAGTTAGTTTGGGGTCGACATTTCCACACACGACCACCAATGCGGTCGAGTCTCTCCATATGGACGAACCGCTGGTCGGAAGATCGTAAATCGTGTATCTGAAATATTTTTTTATGATCTACATTCTACAAGAAAATAAAACCAACTTGTGTCTGTTCAAGATGGTGGCTAGAACATCTTTAACGTTCTCTTTGGCGACCATGCTATCGGCATACACCAAAACATTTGGAGGTTTCACGTTTAAACGTACACATCTATCTATTCCTACGCCATTGCACTCGGTGGGCGACAATTCTTCATCATTGGTTTCAAAATGAAATCCGCTATGATCTAGAAGGTAAAACGACTCTAATAACGAACGTTGTCGCTGCACACATCATCGAAATAACTCCATTTAAATTCAAAGAAAATTCAGCTATAAAGAAGCCCAGAACAACATGTAGAAGTTCGAACAAATGGCGGTTAATATGATTTTACGTAGCAATGTATTCGTGGAGTATTATACCTCGTTCTTTATCATCTTCATGAGGTTCGTCGCATGTAGCTGAGGCCCTGACGAGTTTCTTTTCTTTGCTTGATGTCCTATTTCCTTTCTTCAGTTTTTCAATAGATTTCTGCTCGCCAGAACCGCTAGTGCCTGGTTGAAATTCTTCATGGTCGCCTTTCCTGTGTTTGTGCCTTTCTAATCGATTAAAAATACGATACGATATTATGTGATGTTTTTTACAACTCTTAGTAGCTCGAACTTTAGTGGATGCGTGCTGAACTCTTGTTTATATCGAAAGGATCACCCTATATTTAAACACACCTCTATGCTTATGCCCACTTTTCTTTTCCTTTCCACTGTCGATACCTTCTGTAACTGATTTACTCGCCATCACCACGGCCGGATCTGCCACTTCATCCCTGTTAAGGCCTTCAAACTCGTCTATGCTTTCCGGATTTGCATGATTTTTCTGTTCTTGCTCCTTCTCTGTCTTGTGCTGCCTTCCAGTTTCCGATTCCTCCCTTTGTTTGTGTCTCTTATGCTCACGCGATCGATGTTCTCTACCTAATTAAAAACACATAAGGATAATGAAAAATAATAATACTTGACCCACTGTGGTCGGTGCTTCTGTGTCTTCTGTAATCTGAACAGTTGACCTCCAAAGTATTTTTCTCCTCTAGGGCTTTTTTGTCCTTTTTAATGGGTTTAACTTCAGAGACCAGCACAACCTTCAGTTCTTCTGGTTTTGGGGTGCCGTTATCGATAGTGATTTTTGGACTACGTAAAAGACATAGTGAAAATCTGCTGCAAGTAAAATTACTGCTTCGTACTTGGTGGCGTCCCTGATCTTCGAGTACAAATCCTTCACGTCCCTAACGAAATTACTCCAGTGAATAGGAGCTAAGGAATATTTTTGGGCAGTTTCTGCGGAATATTGTCTTTCGTACGCAATTCTCTTGGCTCTGCCATCGATGTCGATTGCTAGATATGCCGAAAAATTGCATATACATATAAAGATTCGATTCATACGAGCAGTACATACTTTCAATTCTCAACAACTGCATTTCATGATTTATGTCACAATTCATTTGAGAGAAACAATGTACCAATTGAGAGAGCTTATGCATGTCTGTCTTTAAGATGGCTTCAAAGTAGTCGGTAACTTTCCAAGCCACCAACTCTCCGAAATTTTCGATCTGCAAATGGAGAATGAACAAACTCCTAAAATTACTTAACTATTATTGATTAAACCTCACCGGTAGTATCTCAGCTTGGTGCTTCTTGTACTTATCTAATACGGCTTGGACTAGTATGTATATGTTGGGAGAATATATCGTAATCTTATTTTGCTTATAAAATATAGGAAAATATCTAGAATCTCTTGGAAAATACAACCATTGCGAACACAAATTGATTCTTTGCTAAAATCAACATAACGCGAAATTTCGCAATGCTTACGAGGCGCTAAACTTACCTTAGGTACTACGGTAACACCAAAGCGATTTTCTTTTCTGAACAGCAAATTTTCAATGCTCTTGCCGCGTTTAGTTTCAAAAATAACGGATTCATCGCATACTAGAAGGGCGTTGCTGGAATTCAGAGTACCGCTTAGTTTGTTTCTGAGCATTTCCAGTCTCCACCACTGAAGTAGTGTTGCATACATGTAGTATAGCGTCAATATCATATTTCCCCAATTTGGAAAGGTACGATACTCGTGGGATTTGATCAAAGCGGCTGTCGCAATTTGATTTCTGGATGCATTGTGATTACGTCAAAGAATAGGCGCAAGAGATTCTGGCATCTATAAAAACCCTGGAAGAGAAAAACGTGTATCAAATATGTCGGCGCCTTAACGTGTTTATAATAAATAGTTAAGATAAAGGGACCCGTCGATTTGTTAAGGGTCGGTGGTGAGTCTTCGGGAACCAGCTGAATACGAGTTGCGCGCGGCTGGCTGATTTGGGTGCCTTGTTTAGGTTCGGACGAAGAACAGGCCCAGCGCGTGAAATACGGCTGGGTCGGGTGGAACGGGGCCAGGGGGAGATTAGAAAAGATATCGTGGAAAGAACTGACGTCCAGAGAAAAAGGGGAAGAGACAGTCGGCGTGATTTAGTGAGCTGGTCCCGGATCACCAGTTCTTTGCGATTGCTCTAGGAATCTAGATCGGCGACTTTGTATCACCTAGCGTTTAAAACGTCGTTGTTGCCCTTTTAATAGAATCAACAGCATCAATCGGGCGTTTTTCAATTCCCGAACATCGCTTCCAAAGGAAATTGCCCTTCTATTCCGACAAATATAATGATTTGACTACAGTCCTCTCTTGCCCGAAGTGTTTTATATCACCCCCACGGAGGCTTTGTTCTCTTTCGTTTCTTCGCAGGTGTCGATTTGGCGTTATTCACGCAAATCTGATAACGCTGAGACCTCCGTCGCTGAGTAATCGTAGGAATAATTAGAGCTGGCACAGTACTTATACCGGGCGCGTTTCAAAAAAGTCGTCACCCTCCCGATTTCTGGGAATGTAACATAAAGACGCACCAAAATTTCGGCAGGGTTGTTAGGAGAATTTGAAGATCTTTAAAGTAATGCGTCGCTTGACCCGTCTTCCCAGTTAAAAAAAAAATGGACAAGTGGTCATCCCTGCTGCGTTGTCAATTTAGGGTGAGAACTTTTCCACTCTTCCCCTTCCCCCTCCGTTACAAGGCCGGCCCGTGTCGGCATGTTTACTTTTAGTTTACGCTTCTAGAAATCTGGGGGGTGGCGAGTTTTTAAAAATACATCCCGTATGCGCCCGATGTTGTTGGAATGTCGGCGGTGGCCTTCGGATGGTTATTGCTAAAAATCATTGTTCATATCATGACGCTCTCTCGCGACCTTGAGGAAAGACTCCGCAGGAGAGATCCCAAACCGTTGAGTCTTATATTGAATTGGTATTAGCTTCGTTTGAATTTAAAACACTGGAAATACACTACATTTCCACAGAACAATAAAACTCTGTTGCCAAGCGCAAACAGCTGACGAAAAGAAAAACAATTCTCTTATTATTTAACATAATCTACGACATTAATTATTATTTCCTTGAAAAAGTTATCTTCGTTATGTCAATAAACTGCAATCTGACTAATCATACGTAGATGATTAATAAAAGTTCGAAAATTTTACCCGCAACTCCCTGCTAGTTTCCTTTACGGAACCTTTCCGGACTTAATTAGAATACCGAATTGCGTTACTGCCCACCGAGTTAATGTAACCTTTCACGTTCGTGCATGTGTCGCATAGAAAACATGACGTGAAAAATCACGCATTCGTTACCCTAAATAAGCAAATTTGTTAAGGTTAAACCCAGCTAAGTCGTATTATGAGCTTCAAAATGGGTCAATACTTCGCCGACGCTTCGACAAACAACTGCAATAAACAAATAACCCAACTGAAAAAAAAACGCGCTATTTGTCATTGTTAACTCGAGATAAGTCGGGCAAAGAGATCTTTCCACTGAATTAAATACGATTATGAGCGGATGTAAACAAACTTGGAGCTCCACGGGGGGTAAAAGTAAACGAAAACTAAAAAACGATGCTTAAGCATTGAATTTTTCAAGTATCAACTCTTCATTTACAAAAGCTGAATTTCTGTCGTTCGTCTATCCATCCAGTTCGAGCTCGCCATTGTTAATGTAACGTGTCCTGGTATCTGGACCGTGTTTTCAGTTGGCGACCAAAGAGTAGCGTAAAACGACTTCGGGATCCCGGAACCTCTGTCCAAAAAATACTTTGCGTACGTGGGTATAATGCATAGCAATGCAACGTGTAGTAATGTAGGAGGCGTTGGATAATTGTGATTTATGATCTAAGCTACAGAGCGGCTCAGAAAAGTGTCACGTAGAAAAATTAATTTACAGTTCGTCACTGAGATTTGTCCGATTTTGCCTAAAGGGACAACGGTGCCAACCATCTTGGGGCCCGCGAAGGGCGAAAAGTGTGAAATTTTCAGCGTCAACGCGCGAATTAATGGCAACTTTTTAAGTTTCCCTAAAGTTGCCCCGGACACCGCAAATTCCACTAACAATCGCATATCGCTAAAGAATTTCATTTTCGGCATACAACTCCCTGTAAAGTCTCCAAACAAAAATCGTTATCACTATCGACTAAATATCACAGTAATTTTTACGAGTCCAAGGAAATTAATTATTGTATTAATAAATAAGACGATCGCTGACACACAATACTGCAATCTGAGTTGTTATTCGAGAGCTGTTATTGTCCAGATATTAACCTTAGGGAAAGCGAAAAACTGGCCTTATAAAGTTTACCCGGCGCGTCAGTAATGAAAGAAGGGAAGAAAATGATGGTCATGGAGGTGAAGATTGCTGCCTTGTCGAAAATGGGTGCCAAAGGTATTGAACCATTTTTTTTTCCACTTAAACATAAAAGGTTTTTCGAAGATTGATGCCTCTGTAGTAAACATCAGATACAATTCTTCTAAAAAACAGTATGCCCTATCGTTCGACGGGTCCCGTATCAATGAAAATAAATTCGAGTACACACCGAACTTTGCAAGAAATACATTATTGTAGTGCAATTAAGTATGTTATATGTATCATATGTATTCGAAAGGTGATTTAAATTTGAGTACCTGTATGAATAATAATCCCGGGAAGCAAATTCCATCGAAAAACATGACAGAACGGGCGAAAGACAAGGGAGAAAACCGTAGGTCTCCGAATGTAGAATTTTCATGGGTAAAAAAAGGTTGGTAAACAATTCTCATAGGGGCCTTTGAGAATGCACCGAGAAAACAGTATGAAATAAACTTGATGTAACGTTGCATCAGACTCTGAAAGCTGCTAGAGACGAGCCCCCAGCCGTTATCACTCGCTGATAAAAATTACTCCAAATATTAGAAACTATTGTTTATGTGAATTCTAACAATAGCAAGAAATTAATTTTAAAAAAATGCATCATATTTCGAGACCTTATTTTTAAATTTTTATTTACTAAGTACTGAAGTAAATAACAAACATATTTTGAAGTGTACGCTCTCCTTAGCAACAATCAGCACGTTGATAATGACTAATAATAAGTAATGGACATAAAAATCAATTTAAATAATTGGTGATAGAGTACGATCGTTTACCCGAAGAAGAGATAAAAGGCTATTTGCCAAAAACAAAAAGTTAATCCACTTTAGGATTATAAGCAGTTCTTGGCACCCTTTAGAAACTTCGTTTTTCATTCAGCATGTTGGCCTCTGATATTCGCTCTCTTTACGTTTCAGAGATCAAAAAGGAAGAAGTTATGGCCATCAGGACTAGATTTCCGAACAAAATACCCGTAAGCCCAGATCCGTCGCAAAAGTTTCGTTTTTAAAACTCAATCGCATCCTTTCAGGTGATAGTGCAGAAATATTGGAAAGACAACGAGCTCCCACAATTAGACAAGTCAAAGTTTTTAGTGCCTCAAGACATCACCATGTCACAGTTTCAAACTATTATCAGGTAAGTTCGATTCATATTGGTTTTTTTTTTGTTGGTTGGTGCTTTTGGAAAGGTCAAATCCCCTTTTATTCTTCTACATATAGATATACATATATAAAGACGTCCTTATGCACATGAAAATTTGCTCACTGTACGAATGACGCAAATTGCAGCATATCCATAACATGACTAAAACTTTCATGAGTAATGCTGATTTTAATTTGAAATTATTGCTTATGCAATAGCTCCACTATTTTCATTTCGCTTGACGATGACCACAGCCACTATTTAATTAGTTAGCCGGTTTTAGTTTTGCACAACGTTAAAAATGACCGTTTGTTTTCAAAGCGACCAGTGTCCGTTTTTGAAAAGGAAAAAATCGGAAACTTCTCGTTTAAAGTAATTATAAAATGTATATTGACAGAAAACGGGGAAAAATTGGAACCTTGACGATCCCTTCTTATGTCCACAGTAAAAACTACCAATTTGCTCATGGCGACAGCCCAGCCACGGGGCACCATGCTTCAGTTTCAACGCATAAAAAAATTATGTTAACGTTGTATTTTTCACTTTAGGAATTCACGTAAATTGGGAAAGGAATTTTTCTCTTTCCTAATGCTTCAAAATAGCACTTGAAAAACATGCATTTTAATCAAGCCGTTGGCTTACACTCGCCCATGGGGCCAAGAGGCATTCTAATTTAATGATAACGCGGTATGATTTCGCAATTTTTATCTTTGCTGGGACTATTTCGACGACAATAATAATGTTTCTACAACATAGTTGGACGGAATTTAATTAACTAATTATACTCCTGCTGATATTATTATTATTATATATTAGGGACACGCATCTATCAGTGTTGTTCATTAATAACAAATCCATATGTCCTCCCGTGAAACGGCATGCAAGTAGTTAAAAAAATTTATTTTTGTAGAAATCGTATGCACATGGGTCAAAGTCAAGCACTTTATCTTTTGGTAAATGAGAGATCCATGTTAAGTTTATCTCTCACTCTTGGGGAAGTCTACACTGAGCATGCTGGCCCCAACGGATTTCTTTACATAACTTACGCCTCCCAAGAAGTGTTTGGAGGAGAAAATGCTAATCGTGCGACTTTGCTAGGCAAAAATAGTGGTGACGTGGATACTTGTTCGAGTACAAGGTACTCGACCAAATACTTCGCTAGAGAATATGAAGATATAATTAATTCTTGATAACAGTTATAAAAAAAAGACTGATTTTTAAAATTCTAGATCTAGACTACCGTCCCTATTTTACCTTTTATATTACGGTCTAAATCAGTTTATTAAATACTGCTGCGTTTTATCTAAAATTTTGGATAGGTACTTCTGTGATTGTTCGTAAGCGAATAGATTTTATTAATATAGACACGCCATTTCTTGCTCATTACTATTTTATAGAATTATTTTTAAAATAATTGTGAACTTACTGTAATAATTTATCAAGAAATGTTTTAATATGTAGACGTAGACCATAGAGTTGTGTAAATACTATTATACCATTAGATACGTAGATTGTTCTTATTAAAATCGTTTAAAATCAACACTGCAGTTTTATTTTAAAACACATTTACGTCCATGAATTTTGATGATAAGACCAGAATGTCAAATATAGCTCGTTACGATTTCTTTAAAAAGTGCCCCAAGGGCCTTAATGCCCCCAATTCATAACGCCCAATGTATAACAGTGACAGGTGATTTCGTAGAAGAAAACAAAACCGAACCCTTGTGATAGTCTTCTACGCATGATGTCAACATCTCCCGATTTGGGTTTTGACTTCAAGTAGTTTCCCAAAATTGGGATTTCCGATGTGGAAATCTCATAAAAGGCAACGACAACCGATGTGGTATAATGGAAGAAAAATTGGGCATTCAAAGTAGTAGTTGAACAATACAACCAGATCTGCGAAGTTAATTGTTGTTCTCGGCTATTTAAAAAATAATTTCTTTTCGTGTTATGATGGCATACAGGTGAAAACTAAAATCCCTTTGAGATCCCCTTACTGGCCATCCAGATTTTTAAATATTATCCTTATATTGAAGACTGCATGTTGTTTCGTACCGCCTATCGATTTTTAGAACCTTGGAATATTTGCAAACCATCGCATCGTTTTTACCGTACGCCCTATGAGTTATACCTTTTCAAACGGCCGGTGATAAAGTTTTTTGTGAATTTCGAAGCAATATAATCTCTTGAATGATTCGGGCAACAATTAGTACGGTGACAACCTAGAGGTTTGTAAGACCGAACGAGCTATTATTCGGGATAATCGGGGGTTTTTAAGTAACTTTTGTGTTGGTGAAGTGCGTCACTATGTGAATGTGTTAGTGAAAGGCAGCGTTGTGTAACTACAGCGCAGCTATTCCGATTGAATACAAACACCGTTGGAACTTTGTTCATTTTGGATTAGCAATTAAGGTAAAGTTTAGAGTGATATTCGAAAAAATATAAATTATTATGGCTTCAACTCCTCATCTTTCTCAACTTAAAAACCTCAAATTTTGCCCGATAAAAAAGCAATTAAATATTTCTTATTTTTTAGTAATCCTTGGTCATAAATGATAAACCGACGAAGGAGTTGCCACTTTTGATTTTTTAAAATGTAATTTAATTTACCAAACTGATATTCACTAGCTCCAAAATATAAAAATATTAAAATCAAATTATACCTTGTGTTACTAATTGATTATTGGTGGTGGTTGTTTATTTGTTGTGTATTATTCATTGGGTGATTCAGCCAAGTTGTGGCGATGACGCGGCTGACGATGTGTAATCCCTACGACCTGCCACTTTTGGTAAATTCTTCTATTTGCAAGGGAAGTAAAGTAAAGACGTGAAGTGGAGATTCGGCGTTTCATTTCGTCTAAGTTGTAACACTTGTTTAAAGTAAGGATATTGTGCATGGAGATCTCATAACGGATAATAATAACAGACTTAGTTAAACGTTGTATCTATCATCATTCATGAGATTCTAGTGGTGGATATTTTTATCTTGGACACACTGTTTACTAATTAGGCACGTCTTTGATTCACTTGAATAAGTTGACTCTATTAGGAGGGACACATTATAAAATTAAATATACCAGCTTATGACAGCCCAAAGCACTATCAGGCTGATACTGTAAAAGCTTGAAATATATCATAATAAAATACACAGCAAAGACATCTGTAGCTCAAGAATTTCGTTCTTCACATCTGATTAGGGTGAGTTTTGGATAAGGCTTAAGTTGACTGAAACCTTCAAAATGACTCTTGCGACAATTAAAAGTATAAAAGTCTAAGTATCCGTCGTTGTCAACAAATTGTCAGAGCTGTATTCTCATTTATTTGCCGTATAATTTTGGAGCCTTAAAAGGTACACCACTTAGTATAGTGTCTATTACGGTTTGATAACATTTTTATAATGTAAACCATGTTCATAATCCAACTAGAGTAAAGGATTGTGTAATATAACAGCGAAATTGTGTGTTACCTGCTTGTTGGTAGAACGTCAAGCGGTTTGCACACCTCTAATGAGCACCGTCAGCATAGCGTCCATTTATACTTTTACATAAAAACATGAAAATGATTCAATATTTTTTGAAAAACACAAAATCACCTACCTGTTCAAGGAAATAAACTGAAATGTCAAATGCCATAGATGCAGTATTGCCAGATCTACAACGAATGAAAAGTCTCGATTGTGCTGTATTCTTAAAATCAGACCATCACAAATATTGTAATTCGACAAAAGACCCAAAAAGTAGTCTGAAATTTATAGAATAAAAGAAAAAACAGTATCGCATGATTCGTTGCGTTTTCACCAGGGAATAAATCCTGTAAGTTCGAAGACTCAAATGCAAAGCTTTGGATATTTTAAAACAATATTTAATATTTGGCAATGTGGCAAGATATATAGACGTAGGTGTTTTCAAAATGAATGGAAGTTTCTTGTTGCGGAGTGAACTGGTTATTCAATAGAATATTCCAGATTTGTTTTATGTATCTCAATTTACTACTTATCACGTAGATTGGTAATCATATATTTATTTTCTCTGAATCCAAGCATTAATACGAAACTAAATACTTTTTTCTTTATAAAATTTTCAATGCCATCATAAACGAATTGTCTTAAAAGTTCTTATTAAAATGAAACAAAAAAATTAATATATCACATAATTGGAAATCGCAAGGGGGGTGTCAGAACATGGAAATGGACGTGTAGTGACCAAAATTGAGGGTATCTTTGCCATGTATCGTAATTCCTGCCGGAAAGGGTTGCTGCTAAAAATATTGAAGGGGTCTAAGATTCGCTCATTCAGGTCATATCCGACCCACCATTAGATAAGCGATAAAAAAAAAACGACTGTAATAACTGTATTTTGATTGGGAAAAAAGGTGGAGATTTTTTCAAAGGGCAAGAATATAATGCGAAATTTGAGAGTGCGAGTTTTGCTTACACGTAAGGAGCGCAGATGATGTACATATTTCCATACAATACCGGCACCTGTTATACTACGCGATATTTCATCCAAACTCGTCTATGTAATCTTAATTCCCAGTCCTTGTTAGTGATGACTAGGTGGTTTAGTCCCTTCCAAAATATTCCAATATTTATGGTACATATTAGTGACAAATAAAACAATGGTTTTATAGACAATACTATTTCTTTTTTGTCTTAATATAGAACGCAAATAAAAAATCTACAATTGAACGATGTGGTTAATTTATGCAATAATTTAACAAAGGTTAACAAAGACATAAGAAACTTGACTTTAAAAAAAGATTTAAAGAACAACTTGAAAATGTCTGCTTCCATTAGGAACTGTGGTCCTTCATTACGTAGGTAAACATTCTCAACAAAAGAAAACTTAAAACTACGAACTCTGGTAGCAAATAACAGAGCACTGAATGAATGTTCGGTGGGCGTTTAAATTTGCACAACCAATCAACAATCACTGAAATAAATAACAAAACAAAATAATTATTGGGAAATAACTTTTACTTAAAAAACTATCCTTACTAATATAAATACATTGGTATCTGCTAAAATACATAATATTTCTAGTATTTCACAGTGTTTAGGTTATTTTAGAACGTTATTTTTCGTTCAAACTTGTGATATTCTACAGGGTGATTCACGGCCGACGGTATGTTAGACATTTACGGAAAATTACGTGCATGAATTTTCTGATATTTCCTCATTAACCTAAAAATGTTTGTCTTATTTTCAAAACGTTATATCTTCGCATAATGTGAAGGTTTTGGTAAAGGAACATGATATATCGTTTTAAAGGAAGTTTAATTTTATTTAAACATATTTGTTAATATACAGGGCGTTCTAGTTAAAAAATCACTTTCAGCAGAGTTAATGTCAAACTGTAAAACAATTAATTTTGAGCTGCCGCCGTCTACAATATACAGCCACTTTTCTTAAATGTTATTATTTTTTTATATACCGACAACGTCGTATTGTGGAGAACATTTTAGGTCGAGAACAAGACAGATCATCTATATTTGTAAATAAAAAAATGTTCTTTCTACTTACGCAAATGTCTAAATTACCATCAACCGGGAATCACCTTGTATACAACATACATCCAAGTGGGGTGTTTGTAATCTTCGACCTCGATTTAATGTTCAATAAGGTCAAAAGTTGCCAAGCCTTTACAGAAATTCGTGAGTTCACAGCACGATATGTCCCACAATCGGAGATTACCTAACGGACATTACTTCCGTTGTAATGGATTTTTCGTTTACTGGATCACTTGTTTCCTATCTAACGTATATTACAGTCAACTTCTTAGCAAAAGTGTGTCCTAAAATACTTTTAGCCCTGTAACAGTTACAAAATTTAGGTATAAACCACATTATTGGTTTCATCTCCATGTCAGTCTCTTTAAAATGTCTTTTCTTCCACTTTTTCAGCGTCTGACGACAAAGCCTCGATGAGGGCTTCGACGCAGTTTTTGGGAATTACGGTGCCTAAAGCAAATGCATAAGTTAAAAAAATGTAATTTAATATTAACAATTAAAAACTGTACGAAGTTTATACTACCCTAAACACAAAACTTCAAGTGAATGGGCCCTTGCACTTCGCAATTAAATTGTCTTGTACTTTAACCAAATCATCGATGTTTAAACACAATCGCGAAATTCCATGTTGATTACAGTACGTAAATGCATTAAAAACAACAGAAACAAGAAACATTTAAAATAACGATACCTCTTCCAATATGAAACACGTGACTTACCCACAACTTTTAAATCTTCTTCCGTCCTTAACCTAATCACTTGCATTTTGTTTTGAACACCCCCTCTTGCCGCTAGGACACCTTCAACTCTACTCCATACAGATAACACGCTCCCACTCACGACGTGATATGTGCGCCTTCGAAGACCTGAAAAAAATAACAGATTTCGTCAAAATTATTGTAGATTTTAGTTAACTCTACAACTAAGGTACAAAAATCCAATTTGGAGATATAAAATTGTTAGTCTTCTGTAATAAGTTATTTTTTGTATCCACGTTGTGTGGCAGGTTGCGTCATGTTGCTGAAACCATTACCAAATGCATTTATTCTCGTCAATTAGAATACGAAAGTCAATAACCATAAATCGATAATACTACCCATTGGATGTAATGTTTTGGTCGATATCATCCGAGCCTGCGAAAGCTTGCTGCGTTAATTAGACATGTTATCAAATATCATAAAACAAGAACAGTGAAAAAATTCGGCCATAATGTCGCATTGAATGTGTCCTGTTACAAAAGCCTGAATACGTCTTGAACCGTCTTAAGACGTTAGAATTAATCGAAATTATTTGCAAACACGGAGATGTACCTAATTTTTCTCACTAAAATATTTAAACAAAATGAAACTTAAAACATGTATGCAAAGTTGCAAATTTCTGCATCTTACCGACTTCACATTCATGACCTGCGGTTGCGTTTCGACAATTGCCACGCCAATAGGCATGCGAACACGTATTAACGGACGAATCGTACTGGTCGGTCCATGCCTTTTCAGCATCAGCTGAGTCAACCTGAATAAAATGACTTCATTAAATAACATCAATTATTCTGTAGATACGGATACGTTAGAGGTTTTCCTTTAAATATATTTTTAATGTAGATAATTTTCAAAAGCATACTTACCTTTTTATATTTTTTCTCAAGTTCCGCCAGGCTTTCTTGCCTAAACTGAAGACCAGTATTTGGCCTGTAGACGGAAAACATTTGGTCTTTTTTGCTTTCCGACTTCTTCTTTGTCGCGCTGGCGTTGCCACCGTCGACAGCTACTGCTAATATAGACGTATGCTTGCCATTTCGTACCTTAAAATTAAATTAAATCGTTTTAATTAGGTTCCACACCTAGATATCCAGACGACTAAATGTTAAATAAAAATTTTGCGGTCAACAAAAATTGCTTTAAAAGAATCTCACAAAAAGAAAAAAGTCTTTTGCAGTTCAGTTTCCAATTTAGGAAATAGTTCGAATAGTTTTCTTTACAATCTGACATGCTCCACATGCAGCGACAAAGAGACCAAGTTTCTTTGAAGTACGCTATATATTTATGCACTACTATTGTCTGAAAACTTACCTGATGAGACAACCAAAAGCCCTCGTTTTCTCCGGAAAGGTCAGAAAACTTATCCAGAGCTTCGGGCCAAGACATACCCCGTTCCACGTGTACCGTGTGCAGTTCAGTAGGGGCGGTACCAGTGGCGTGCTTTCGAAGGAATGTAACGATGCGCACACGTTTTACCACCTCACCACCTGTGCCTAAATCTAAGATTCCTAAATCGAACCGACCGGTCCTCTTAGCTTGGGTCACGATTGCTGCTAGAGTATCCGTGAAATACCTTGAACATTGAAATTAATTAAAAACTGTAGAGCATTTGGCACTTTTGAGTTTCAAATTAAATCGACATATTTTTATGAATACGTATTTTTGTTATTCACATTTCAGCTACTGTTCAAAACAAAAATTTAGCATCGATTCAGCCTCAACCAAGATTTTATTTTTTTTATTCTGAATATTCTTGAAAATTACTATTGTTTAAGGATCAAAATAACTTCTTAACTTTCAATAGTCTCACAATATTCTTAAATGTTAATATCTCTACGTATCCAGAGAAAAATTCAATTTAATTTTCAATCATGAATGCTCAAACATAAATGTGGATTACTTACTTAAACAACCTATTTTGTAGTTCTACTGGCATACCAAGTATACGATTAAGGAACTTTGACATATTGTTGTAGTCTTTGTCAAGGGACAAGACTCCTGGCATATTTTCACTATTTACTATGAGACCAACGCCAACCTATAAAACAGTGGATATATTTAAAAACTAGAGATTATCTTCTGAATTTAATTCATTTTAATCAACAGAATTTTTTTACACTGAACATAAAAAAATCAATCAAAAATCTCAGATATATCATAAAAGAATTGCCATAAAGTTTAAATTTGATACTTTTTAACACTATCAACTTACCAAGGCACCAGCGACATCCTTAAAGAACTCGCCTTTATAATCTTTAGGAGGCGGGACGAGCGGCGCATCGTATCCCATGATGGCTTTCATGGTTGCCTCCAAGGCTGCTCGACCGTATTTGTTGTCAATATTAAACTGACTCAGATCTCGTGTTTCCGTCGCTCGTCTATCACCGTGCGTTAAGGCGCCCAAGCTTTCCAATCTACAGAAATCAAAAAGCATGAACAGAAAGTCGAAACTTCTCTAATAGTAAAAATAATAAGTTACAAATTCTGACAAGTCATTCGAATTACCAATTGTCAAGAATGGGTACGCTACAATGTCAAAAATTCATTTTGTAACATGATTGTGAAACTGAATTCGATTTCACTTTATAAAATTATAATCATAATAAAATACAAAATAATATTCAGTTTTCGAAAACCTAATTCGAATAACCTCATATTAATGTTGGAAGCCAGTATAACCCAAACACATAATGCTTTAATGTGCTAAGCAAACGAAACTTCGCTTTCGATTTAGACGTCAATCATGCTCTCACACTTCAAATACTTAAAATCGCTTTATTGAAGTACGAGTCATTGAAAGACGTCAGTTTCAAATTTCCGCAATAACGGTACGAAGATTTATCAAAGGAACGGACAATAAATTTTTATGTATAATATTTTACCTTTTGGCGACTATAGATGCAAACCTTCTCTCGCCGGCCAAATCAGAAATGAGGAAAATGTACTCAGGTGCGTTAACTTGGTTACTTCGGTGAGTTCTACCGAACTGCTGAATGGCTCTATCTGCTGACCAGGGCAGTTCAAGTGTTATATGTACCCGCCTTCTTTGGTTTTTGACCCTCCGATCACTAATTGAAATTTATAAAATATGTATATAATACCTTTTAAATACGGTTCGTTCCAAATAAGGATGTGTTCACTTTTTTCTCTATGAAGATAAATTACATTTTTGCTAAATACATACATTAAAATAGATTTTGCCTCTTAATCGTTAATGGCATATGGTTTTTAATATCATTATATAATCCTTATCTAGAACACACTATATATCCATATCATGTTGTTAAAAGTTATCTGAAGCCTAATATACCCGACATACAATACTTAGTGCATTTGGGCCCGTCAACTTCATTTTTAATTTCGCACCACCATCAGGTTTGGACCAAAAAACATTAAGATCCGGATGATTATTCAAGGTGGTGCATCACACACTTAATTAATTTAAGTTGAGCTAAGTGTACCTCTGCAAGGAGATTCCACTAGATGCCGCTTCGGAAATAATGGCAACGTCCTTTTCTCCATCCATAAATCTTTGTTTTTCAGTCAAATTTAACGTTTCCAAGGGAACATCGATTTCCGATCGGCTTTCGTATTGAATGCCACCATCTTCAGTTTGCACCACTCTACCTTTTCTACCTAAAATCAAAGAAAAGATCACGGCTATGAATAGAATTTCATTTTTTTTTTAATGGTAGATTGAGAGTTTTTAAATTCAAATTAGGTGAATAGCCGATAACTGCAAGTAATACAATTATTTTCTGTTCTAAGCAGGAAATAAGTTTCAAATAATGTCTGAAAAAGTACTTATAACTTTTAATTAAATAAAAATATTTCGTAAGCAATTCAAAGTTATCTTTATTAATTTGTTTTACCTGTCATTTCTGCAACATTTTCTGGGCCACCCAATTCGTCAATCAACTGATCTAAAGTGTTGGGAGGGAGTTTTTCGCCTAATCTCTCGATCGAATGCAATAATTCTTCTTTCATGCTGCAAGCTCGTTCGATCGCATCCATAGGCGGTGCTGATGATTTGATCTCAGAACCTCCGTTTGCCTTGGCTGAAGATGAATTGAAAGAAAATGCAATTTTTTTATTAATAAGTCAAAAACTAATATAAGAGCATATACTGTTTAGGTAAATCTTCATATCTATGCACATTGGCTATCACTTAAAAACATGTACTTACCTTTACTTGTTTTCTGCGTTATGAGCATAGAAAGTTTATCTTGCGTTGACTGCCGCTTTTTTGGAGATTTCTTTTGTTTTTTACCTTTTTTCTTGTTTCTGCTCCAAGGATCGTTGTCTGAGTCACTGAAAAGAAGAAAGTGAAACTAAATTTTAAAAATCGCTTTAAAATAACTCATTTACGTATAAATTATACAAATGATGTTATTAGAAAAAAATTTAGTAAATCTAACAAAGATTACCTATCAGAATTAAACGGATTGAAATCACTAGACTGATTACTATCACTATGACCCTCGGAAATTTCACTCTCGTTATCTGACATTTGAAAGTCTGAATCGCTCTTTTCACTGTTATCCGTATCCGACGTTGACCATTTATTTCTTTTCACCGCTCTTTGCGCGGCTTGTCTCATGGGTTTCCTCTTTTGTGCGGAACTTCCTTCTTCCGAACTCCCGTTGACCGCCTTTTTGGGCATCATATCGACCCCTCCACCGATGCCCAATAACTTTTGTATCCTATTTCGGTCAGGGGCAGGAAAGTGTTTCTCTACTAAAGTTTGAAACACTCCTAGAAGATAGAATTGGTAGTAAAGAATCTGAATTGGTGCGATGCCTGCAAACCTTTAGCTGTCGATACAAAATCGGTCAGTTCTCCATCATCTCTCTCCAATTGTTCTAAAGTTCTTGCTTCGCCAGTACTTTGAAGACCTATCACAACACATTTTCCCATTTTAATTGCCTCACGGGCTACTGCTACTGCGTGCTGAACTTTGGCCGCTATACAAAGATATTTAAAGAATCTGCAGAATAAAAACAAATTTTCGTCATATATTAGATAAGAAGATTATGACAATATAGGTACCTTTGATGAGCGGACCAGAACTGCCCCCACATAGTCTTCCTCATGCGGTTTTCCGCATCTACCAATTCCGCCGCCTCATGAAACTTTTGCATTGCCTCGACCCATAGTTTAACGCTGGCGTCGTATACCTTTTCAAAATCTTTTGAAAGTGGCACCTCTTCAATTTTGAACGATACTCCGTGAAAACTTAATTGTCTAGCTATATACATTCCTACAATGAAAATAATACGGTTAAAAACGTATTGATATTTCAAAATCACTAATACCTCTTAACTTCATGTCCATTGCCACTATTTCCATTGCTCCCACTCCACGTTTTTCCACAGCCGAAATAAAGTCTGCAAATTCTTTAAATGGTGTCCCCTCACCCCATAGCCCCAAGCGTACCATATAGGCCATATTTCGGGGTTCTGACGCACCGGTGGCAGATGCGTACACGACGCGTGCCTTCGGAAGTTTATTTTGAAGTTCCAACACAGTGAGACCTATAAATGAGCGCAAATAACTTGTTATTATTCATAATGCAATGTTAATTAATTAAAAAGTTAATGGTAGAAATACGTTTTGCACAAGTATACGGTGGCCTTGAGATTCATTTTGAAGAGATGTCATAGGATATCAGAAGTTAAATGGACTAAATATAACGTACCCGTTTTAGTTGGTTTCGATGATCCAACGGGACACAAATTTTTGGCTCTGTGACATTCGTCGAATACTATAAGGCCGTCAAAATCCTGACCGCACCACTGAAGCAACTGTTTTAATCTGGATTTGTATTTTCCACCTGCGGAGTTACTTTCACCGATCAATGCGGAATACGTGCTAAATATTACTCCTCTCTTGACGTTGTTATTTACAGCTGAGGAAATCTTAGCATACTGAAAATAAAAATAAATCAATCAATACAATTTTTTTTAATAAAATATAATAACCCACCTTAAATTTATTAAGGGGATGGACCTCAATTTTTCCAGCTCCTATGTCGCGTAGATCCCTCTCCGCGTCATATTTAAGGTCATTGGAAACGGAAACCCAAATGGCTCGTTTTCGTCCTTTTAAGTAATTCTCAAATATAATTCCCGCGATTGTTCGGCCTTTTCCAACACCAGCTCCATCTCCTATAAAACTTCTCACATAAGTTTTGATCTGTGAAATGTTAGCCTCATATACCTACCTATTAAAAAACCAGCCCTACTTCCATCGGGAAGTATATGCTCATGTGCTTGAGAAGCATAGGTAATGCTTTCTAGTTGCAAAGCTGATAAGGCTCCAGTTTTTATTGTATCCTCAGGCAGAGATACGTTGTACCAAACATCTACTGGTGCCACCGACGACAACGACGCAGTTTCTACTACAGGATCTGGATGTTTCCTTCCTGTAATACAGCTAAGATAATTAGCATGAAAATAATAAGACAAGTGTACCAGGACTTGCCAAGCTTAAGCTTCGATGGCATGTAATCCGCATAAGTTTCCGCAACTCCAAGCTCTTCGTCGTCAACTTCTTCTTCCTCTTGATGTTGTGGCATCATGGGTTTATTGTCCATTTGATTCATCCACATTTGCTGGAGCGCCTATTTATTAAATATCCCACCAAATAAAACAAAAACGAGAGCTTCCACTACCGACCTTATTACTTAAAGGACCTCCCCATTGTGCCATTGGGTTTGAATTATACAACATTGAGGAGAGATTCTGTAAAATCGGGTTAGCATATGGTCCTCCTCCCATTCCATATGCGGCCATTTCCACTACAATTGAAAAAACCTTGGTAATAATTGTTAGAAACTTATCTTCAACATTTTCTAAACTTCAAGGGCCTGGAAGTGTTATCACAAGCCTAACTGAAAATTATAGTGATCAGTATAAGGTGCTTTTAATAAAATCGCCGGGAAGTGCGCGTTGTGCATGCAACTGAAATAATTATTAATAAGCAATATACATACATTCTAAAAACAACCAATAGTTATCTCGTTAACAACAAACATGATAGGTTCTAAATTGATCTAATACGAATACACCTTCTAGAGTGCAAAAAATGTTATGACAGCGCGAACAGCTTTGCAGGTCCCCGAGTATCTAATCATCTAAGAAGTACCCAATGCAACACTGGAGATCTTCTAAGCCAGGCAGACTATGATGCAACTCAGTTCTGTTTTTGCCAGGGTTTCCAAAGTTGAAAATTCAGAAAATATGTTTTTTTTTCTTGGAGCAATTAAGTTCCTAAAATAATTTCCGTTTCGAAAAAAGATTGTCCAACAATGATAAAAAAATGTACAAATCACACTAATGCTTCGTAAAGTATCGTGGTATTTTTTTCTCAATCCAATTTTAATAATTTAGACACTATTTATAAGAACAAAATTAAGATGGAACCTGAATAGCATAGAGTAACGCTCAGGTTCATTTTTAGGCAAACCTTTTATATACCTTTTTATATCTATAAAATATAATTTTATATCGAATCCTGGCCAATTAAAAGAATTTTTTTTTTTAATTTGGAAACCCTAGAATCAATTACAGAGTCACACAGCCATCAAACTTACTCTGCTGCAAAAACCGTGCTGCGTTTAAGGCGGCCGCGGAGGCGGAAGCCGCCCCTGACCCCCCAGGGCCTCCCTGATGGCCGAAACCAAACATATTGGCCATAGGGCCTCCCGTCAAACTGCTCAGCATCGAAGCCATCGCGGCCAGGTCGCCCATACCGGCCGAATTGGCTGGACCACCAAATGGAGGGCCCACTATAGAATTTTCTCGTGGAAAATAACGTAACGACATCATAATATAGGTGGCAATTCTCAACTGAGAATCCATAAAATTTCATATAATATCTAGGTTTTTATTTCCTCTTAAATATTACATTACCTAAATTTGAAATTCTCTCACCATAATTTCAGAAACTATAAAAGTACAGCACAGAATTTTCACAAGTTTTTATGTGAACTGAATAAGTTCCTGAACCATTCGCACCAAAAATTATTTACGAAACCTTGTGAAAAAACTCAGTTTGCATAATTCAAATGGTAATACAAAGATCCCTAATAGAACGGACATGATGTAATTAAATTACCTGGTTGTCGCATCATGTCATACATAGTATTGGGGTGTATATTCATGCCTGGCATGCCGCCCATCATTTTGCTATTCATACCCAAGGACCCCACTGGTATTTTGATGTCTGGTTTCATGTCTTTTTCTTGCTTCAGTTTAGTGTCACGGTTCTCTGCTATTGCTGCGGCCGTAGCTAAATCTTTGCCACCACCTAATCCAAATTTAATAAATAGTTCTTTATGCCAGAAGTACGGTAGATAACATTTAATGAATGTGTATCACACGTTATTTTATTTAATTTATCGCTTAATTCATAAATTATTTATCCAATACAAATCAAATAATGTTTCTTGAAAATACAGCGAACGTCACATTTTTCTATCAAACAAATCAATAAGAGTTAGTGGTCACATGCAGTCATTTCTTGTCTTGAAAAAACGTTTAGCTCTTTGATCTTACCTGGAACCTCTATCTTATCAGGGTCTTCGTCATCGTCAAAATCACTTCCTGACAGCTCTTCTTCGTCCATGGCTTTTTTGGACTATTGAAACAGGGTTAAATCAAAAGTAAGTCGAACTGTATGACTACGAAAATTATTAAATCTAAAAATTAAAGAAAGTTATTAAGCATAATGTCGTGCTAAGCGTGGGTCTCCTGGATTAATCTGTTTTCTATCAACATATTTTCATTATTCATTTGGTAAAATATTCAATTAACTTTTCTACAAAGCTCTAGTACGCATACAACCCAATCAACGGGATGGTAATTTATGAATTTTGCAGACATTTAAACGCAATTGAAAGAAGATATTATATAATTAACTTCTAGAATCTCTAAATAAATGCAATACTCTTCAGTTTTTTCAAACATATTGGGAAAGTTGAAGCCCCTTTTTCATTTAGTTAAATGGAGAGTAGAGTACACAATATAGAGAATGATGAAATAAATTATGTGTTACAGTTTTTTTGTTATTTCATTTATTAGTTTTTTTGAAAGATATTGAAAACGATTCAAAACATCTAATAACGCAGAATGACAAAAACTTAGATATTGCAAAATTAACACAATGACAAATATGGACAATTTAATCTTATAATATATATATATTCTTGCAAATTACATATAAGCATCCTTTAAGTAATAAAAAATCAAAACATCACGTAAATTACTAGTTGTGATCATCAATAAATTTGTAATAAAAATGTGTAAAAATTGACCCCATTTAAACAATTCTGGCCATTTTTATTATTCAATATTGTCCTTATATTGGAAAGAATGTATATTATTTCATGTTGGGTATCGTTACCGTTTTTATATCGATGAGCTGGCAGCACCTTTGCAAAAAAGGCTGCAAGTTTTTTGTAAGTTTGGCAGCCGTCGAATCATTTCTGGGATGATTCAGTCGAGTTCTAGCACGGTAACAAACGAGATTTTTGTTATTCAGAATAAAATAATATTTCGTAAACGTCGGTTGTTTTTTTGTTTTAAGTACTGGTGAAATATATCACTTGTATAGTTAACATTGATTGAGGAAAAGTGGATGTTGTGTAATTGTCATTGGGTGAGTAAAAGTGGAGGGAGCCCATGCTGTTGATCCTGGGGGGAAGGGGGGGGTGCATTGCTCCATTCGCACCACATTCAGGATGAGGCAATGGGAGTATGAGATTGGGGTCAGATGAGTTTGTGGTTCAAATTGAAAGAGAAAGTTTCTGATCTGTGTCTTACCTTCAATTTACTTTATTAAATAAACAAATGCATCAAAAAATTGACATCTCCTTACAAGAAAATAGTATTTTAATTAGGAAGGTATATATTCCCCATCCGCATTTATAAACTGCCAAATCATTTATTTTCAATTTTTTGGAATGTTCTCTAATGAAACATATGACAGAGATATTATAAGGGGCATAATGAAGTACAAAAATTAGAATATGAAGTAATGTTTGCAAATTGCTAAAGGTCATTACAGAAATTATAATGGAGTAGCGGCCCTAAATCTAAAAATAAAAAAATATATGGTGTGTCATATTTAATATACTGGAGTTTCTACTACTTTTTTTGCTACACTTAATTGCCATGTAATTCTTCACAGTTTACCATAAAGTACCTACTGGATTCAGTATTGATTACGTAAATAACTATAAAATAAAAGTAAATGTGAAAATGAACATATTAAAATACTGTTGGCAATAATTACGGGTGATGAAGATTCATTTTCTTTGGCTACATAAGCCTTTTTGAAATTTTCAACCATAATCCATTAAACCTCCTAAAATCTCATATACATTTGCAACAATTTGGAAAATCTATATAAATATCTTGCATCTCATGAAAATCATCGGAAAATTTAATTTATTATTATTATTATATTGTGATTTTATATCAAATTTTGTTCATAGTGAAGATTATAAAGGGGTTCATTTGTAATGGTAATATTGGCGCAAAAGCAACCATTATTTCACATAATAATCAACAGTTTTAAACAAACTCTAACAATGGATGCTTTGTTCATATCTTATGTAATTGGTTTAATCAAATCTAATAGAGAACCATGTAGTTAATGTTCTATTAGAGCTATTGTGATATTGAAGATAACATTATTCTTTCCACTTAGCAGTGAACACATGTGTTCAGTACTTGGTCAATGGGCTGAAGGAAGATTTAAAGTTGTAACTAACTCAAACCCAAAAGCATACATTTCTGTTCTAAGACAAATATGGCGTGCACCAACGCCCTAAATGACGGTCCAGACCCTATTAGCAAACCCAAGAGACCCAACTAATCAACAATGTCCCAGTAGAAGCCCTAAATTAGAAAAATCGAATATTTGTTTTTTTGTATTTTTTGGTTATGAATTTTTAAACGCAGGTCTAGGGGGGAAAAAAGGATAAAAACGGGGAATTTTAAAAAATCAATGCACTCTACCGCTTAAAGTGATAAGGAAGCAGCTACTCCATTGGAAATTAAAGGGAAATTTCCAAGAAAAACGCAAAAATAAACAGATTAAAGCAGGGAAGGAATGACGGTAACAAAAAAATGACATTACCATTTTTTTTTCGGTCAGCTATTTCTCATGCAAAATCGGGATAAAGCACTCAGATTTTAGCGAGAATTCAAAGTCTACGATATCTAATTTGCGTTTAACGATAGCACTAACTTACAACTTTCTTAGATCGGGGCATTTTTCAATTTTAAAAGCGGAAACACTTCAAATAGAATTCTACAAAACACGCCAAAACGCCATTCGATTTCGATTACCCATCATGCACTAGTGCAACGTTGCCACATGAGTATTGGCAAATCTGAACTATGAATTTTTGAAGAAATTATGAATTCAGTTCTTGCATTATCAGCAACTGTAAAGTAAATTGAAATACTCAAAATTAAGGACAATTTTAAATGTCGTGAAGGTTCAAATCAGATTTGTGATAACGCCGTATAATATTGGTAAAAATATCGGATAACTTCTTTAGTACTTCCTACGACATGAAAGCTTGGCAACATTTTACCCATGTTGCCAACATTGATTTCTAGGGACAGAAGAAGAAAAGACACTGAAAAGTTAGGGACTTTTTAATTTTATATACTGAATTTCACATTTAGCTGAGAGAGGGAGCAGCACTCGTTACAGAGCCCTTTACTATTCTACTATTCTAACGAGCCTGGGTTTTGTTCTTATTGTTCAAATCTTTAAATTAAGAGTATTGCGTTGCATGGTTAGTTTCGGTTTGGATTTCTGTAATGTATAGGTGACACTAAAACTGAAATGAAATTATATATAGGGATCAGGATTTAGCAAAGTAAAACCGTCTTGAAAAAAGTTTTTCTACATATTTTATTTCGAATGTGGTTGAAGACATCTCTAATTTTTTCAGATTCAAGCAAATAACTCTTCCCTTTTTAAGATTCCTTAATTCTACTTCATGTAGAATAAGTTACGTTATTTTAATTTAAGTAAAAACCAGCAGATTAATTAAATTGAATATATGACACATGTATGTACTTGTGCATTGTATACATATATAATATAATAAGTGATCATTAAAATAAAACTTGCAATATTGATTTAACAATTTGCTATCAAATGCTTGACCATACTTCAAATCAATTCCAAACATACCTCCGACATTTTAACGCTTATTTGAGTTTTTTGTTAACTTAGCTCCTTAATTAAGTAGATGCACACTCACACTAGTGGTAACAAGTAGGGAGTTAGAGAAGGTAAAATTGAAAACATCATTTTTCCCCTATGTACAAAACGAAAACGATGTGCCGTTTGAAAACAGTTTCTTGAGGTTTTTTTTCGCGATTTTTTCATGATTTTTTTAAATCAATTAAAGATTTGACGTTTTAACTTTTGGACGACAAAAAGTAGTGTGCATTTATAATAATAATAATAACGATAAATAATAATATAATCTGCAAGTGATAACAGATCGTAAGCTACACCCATTACTTCCACTTAAAAACATAATTTTGGAATATCAGTTAAGCATCTCCAGGATTCCTAGAACAAAAACATAAAAAATGTGGCCGGAAATTGAAATAGCACAAAAAGAAAAAAGACGGGAAATAGCTCTTAGTGGCGCCCATATTACAGAGAGAATTCAAAAAAAGGGACTGGATCCTTCAATTTACAATTTAACAGAGTTAAACTTTTTAAGTTTAACTGGCACAAGTCTTTCCGAGGTCTCCTCAGATATTTCAAAACTAAGCAGTCTACAAACGTTGATTTTACATTCTAACAAAATTCAACAGCTGAGTGAAGATTTAACCAAACTGACAAAGCTAAAACACTTGGATCTCTCCTGTAATTGCATTGTTAATATACCTGATACGATTGGCTCATTGCTTCAATTGGCTACTTTAAATTTGTCGCATAACAAGCTGATCAGCTTTCCTGCTTTATTGTCAAATTCGAAACTTGCAGTACTTGATTTATCTCATAACAATTTGGCCACATTTCCAAATGTCTGTAGTCAGGATATGACTAATCTCAGTGAGTTGAAGTTGCAAGGCAATGAAATTGATCTACTTCCAAGTAATATTAGCACTTTGCCAGTTTTAAAAGTTTTAGATTTGAACAATAACAAATTAAAAGCTTTACCTGGAGAACTTTCAGATTGTCTTAAGTTAAAAGGTAAGTGTCTCTTTGTATTATCTGAGATTAGAACTTTTCCCATATCATTTAATTAACAATACATATTTCGTATAATTTTTGCCAAATTTTGAATGACAAACTTGCAACTTTAGGGCACCAGCTAAAACTAAGACCCCTTTTACTATACAGACCTCTATTGGTAACTATTGATAGATTTTCATTACATCATTGTAGAACTCAATCTTAAGTCGAATCCAATTGGCGATCGACGACTTTTAAAACTTATCAACCAATGCAGAACAAAACAAATAATCGATTATGTTAACCAAAATTGCCCACGAACTACCAACGGAAAAAATGGGGATTCAAAGAGGGAAAAAAAAGGTTCCAAGCCATGCCAAAAAAATGAAGATTCTGAAGATGAAACTAAGAATGAGGAATTAAATTTTAAACACAGTATTACTATAAAACCGGCAGATGAGAGTTTTAAAGTGGTTGTTGAAAACTCAACAAAGGCAGTTCGAGAGCACATCGTTTGTTGCCTTGTGAATAATGTAACTTTTAATGAAGATAATTTCAAAGATTTTATAAAATTGCAAAATAAACTTCATGATGGAATATGCAACAAAAGAAATGCAGCGACAATAGCGACACATGATTTCAAAAAATTGGTAAGGCAACGCTTAATAGTACATAGGAAATGTCGCGAAGTGTAGAAGTAAATAAGAATAGCTGTCCTTCCATAAGCTTACACTAATTAACGATTGCTATTTAAATTACTATTGAGTTCAGTGATGTTCCCACATGAAGATAAACAAATTTTTATTTGTATTTTTTCCGATTTCCACAATTTTTAGAATTCTACTACAATAAAATATAAAACTTCACCACCAAAGGAATTGCGAATTAAACCCTTAAATAGACCCATGGAAGTCACTGGTGCTGAGTTATTTACAAAACTTCAAACAGAAGCAAATAATTTAAGAAAAGAGAAAAAACGTAGCTGTTATTCGGGAATACACAAATATTTGTATCTCATAGAAGGAAAATCAGCTTACCCCTGCTTGGTAAATGATGCAGGAGATGTAATATCATTTCCTCCGATAACGAATTCAGATATTTCAAAGGTGAGTAACAAAACAGGAAATTTTTCCTTTTTGCAATGTGGATTTTGATAAGGAAAAATGTTAAAAAACCTGAATTGTATTGACACTAGATTGAGCTAATCACAAAACAAATGTTTATCGAAGTCACAAGCTCGACTTCACAACTCATTTGCAAAACTGTACTCACAGACCTATTGAAAGAGATGGCTCAGCTATTTGGCCCGGATTTGCAAATTCAACAGGTGCGAGTTTTGGATGAAGAACTAAAGTTAAAATTGGTTTATCCATCAAAAAACGACCTTAAATTCGATGAATATACTGCAATTAAAGTAATTAGGGAATAATACTGCATTGCCATGAAAGTATAAGAAGTGATAAAAATTCATCCAAATAAAAATAGGTCATTAATTTGAGTTAATGATTTATTTTATTAAATGTAAGTGTGATTTTTTTCTGTACCACTATTGCTTAAGCAGTACCCCAAGTTTAAGGTAAATTTCATATAGGAGAGTAGTTTAAGTTTAACATAAAAATAACGTCTAAAGGCGTTGGTCTAAAGTGAGATGATCAGTTACCTAGTGTAAAATATTTTGTTTTTCAGATATAATTTTCACATTGATCCTTTTTTAACGTTTTTTTTTTGTTGTTGTCAAGTCTGCAGTAAGCAGAATATTTTTTTATTCAGTAGACACCCAAACTTGCTTGGCGTTTATCTTAAAATTTCTTTAATTTTTAATAACTACTAGTTGTAAGGTGTTCAATCATGAGCATGTTTTCGTACGTATATTTAGGTAAGGTTTAAAATACCAACCGATTTCGTGGCACATGTTAACTTATCTTCACTTTGTGGTCCTATTAATCGTACGCATTTACGTCTTACACATATAACGTGACAAACGCTAGATAGATAAAGTGTGATTCTTTACCTAGGTTAATTCTAATATTAAACTGCTCAGATTGCCAAAAAAGTGCCTATATATAAGCTAATGAAAATAATTTGTTAATATTTATCATTCAGTGAGTGTAATGTTTCGTAATTAGTGACGTATTTTTTAGTTTTGTAGTACATAAGTGTAGGGTGGCCGATAAAAGATTAAGCCCACTATTTCGTTCCCAAAAGGAATTGCATGAAATTCCTGAATTTTTGTATAATTACATCTTTGTTAAGTGTGTAGGGTGTTAATAATTCATCACACATTCTTATTTTGTTTTATAATAACTTGTAATGTTTCGTATTTTGCTATTACCGAAATAAAGTTTGTTTGATACTACAAGTTTTTTCGATATGCAATGACCTCAGATCTTTTTGCGCACAAGAACTAACGGGACCAAATTCTATGAATCAATTCCTATTACTCATCACAAATAATTGTGGAGTGGATGTTAAAATGTTACTCCTTACAATGTAAGTATTTTAAACGGCGTGGTATTTCGATTGAAAGGTGGTTGAGTATCTAATTGGCCAAAAATGCATTGTTGTTTTGACCTTCGAGTATATTGGCGAAAACATAAAGGATGACAATATATGAGAAGGCACATCAGTTTAATTTTTCACGGTGTTGGAATCAGATTTAAAATATTTGTTGTTTAGGACACGACGTTGAATTAATCCAGCACAGTACGCCAATAGATTTTCTGTGCTCCTGGATAAAAATTAAATTTATTCATATCAGGACAGTTTTATTAATATTACACATATACATACCTTCAATTCATAATATATTAACTCTTATTTAATTAAATATTTCTTAAAATGCTTGAAGAATCACATCGTTTACTATTTCATAAAAACATATTTTTTGACATTTTCATGAAAAATTATCCAACTCGAAAAAAATAAATATCTTATAAATGATCCTGTAAAATTAATGCACAGGCAAAGGGACTCGACTAAATTACAACGAGTTATCGTGATAATTAAATTAAAGTATATCATTCCTCTATTTTCATGGTAAATTCAATGGTTATAAAATTTATCAATAACTTACCTAGGGAAAATCTTGAAACAATAATGAATGAAAACGTACCAATATTGCCATTAATTAATATTTTTGTTAAAAAATTAAAATCAGTAGTGGCGTTCACATTACATACATGTTGAAATATCAAGTTTCTAAACATTATTCTTTGGTTAACGCACTCCTTGCTCCATTTAAATCTCTCCCCTTTTCAAATAAGCCTATTACCTTATAAAAAAAAATGTAACAACCTTAAAAATTTAGTAGAAGAACATGGATTGACTAGTACTCTTTAACTAGTAATTTATAACAATAATTAGGGATCATAGCCATTTTTGGGTTTAGGTATAACAAGGGTTACCTCACCACACAAAATTAGGATATTATCATTGCAATTACGCAATTAGCAAGCAAACAGGGGCCGAAGATATCCCTTAAACAAAACATAACATTAATTATGTTGCTGAAATCTTAAAATAATGGCAAATTTTATGCTGTAACGTGCTATCTTATATAATAAGTACGTAAATCCGTGGGTTTCTAAACTGTTGTAAAAAGGCAGAATTCGATGTTATAACAAAAACGGTTGATTTGGATTTGTTAAAATACAAATCTATGCACAAAACTAGAATCTAAATAGTAACAGATAAATAATAATTTCGGCATGGTTGACTCATATCCTATACGCACCAAGCTGATTCATGTGTATATAAAAAGGGAAATATTTCTTGTAATCTTTCACGATGTTCGTGCTGCAGTAGTACCTTTGCCATTTATAAATAAAGCCGGTTACTGCATTCTTGTTTTGTTAATCCAAATTTCCACTAAATATACTCATAATTTTCAACAAAAATCAAAATATTTTGCAATCATTATCTTGTTCATATTAAATAAAGGCTTTGGCAGGAATGTAAATATGACAGAAAGAATATAAAGTCTTGATAATGTTATAAACAAAATATTTCGCTATAAAGAAATGAATTACAAACTGCTTCTGCTCTTTATTACTTTAATCCAGACATTGAATCAATTATTCAATTTTGACTTTTCGCGCCCCGTTTCTTGCATGAACATACTATACTACTAACCATAAATTTAATATGTTCCACTTATAATGAAATTGGATAAACGAGTCACAATCTTTTAGAATTAATGATTATTACCAAACATACTATTGAAAGCAAAGTTTTTATTTGACATTTATTTCTGTAGAACCAGTTTTTCCAATTTCAATTGTTAATACAATAATTCGCCAGAGATTAAAATTAAATGTTTACTCTGTCTTCTTTAAGAGCTTCTTCCGTTCATTTATATCAATAATAGCGAGGTTTTTAGCAGCCACAATGCAATGTAGAAGAGATATGAATGTTTTTGCTAGCATAACCGGCGCTGACGAATATAATATTATTTTCAGGAGTGGAAAACCTAAAACTATAGGATTCAATTAGTTCTGTAAGTTAAAAATTAAATTGAGTTTGAGAGTTGTTCTGGTACAAAAAGTACAAATTCCAATTATTATTATTTTCAATATTTTAACTAAATTCTTTGAGTGAGAAAATTTTGGCTTTTTAATTAATTCAACTTATATTAAAATCATTTCAGTTAAAATAAAGAGTAGTTTTGGTAGTAAAAAAATTGTGACATGCTCGATAACTAATACTTACCAAGTGGGCCTGGTGTGAAATAGTAGAGATAGAGTGATGCAAAAAATGCCTCATTTCCAAAACACATGAAAAACAAAACAATCCTATTTGTGTAGTAAACATTCATTATGGAATTTTCTGACATATCAATAAATTTGTGACTTTGTTTTCCCTGTAAAATGCTCCTGGAAGAATATTTATAAAATATTTGTAAACCAAAATCATACTATATACTGAAACATACGAATGCAGGTAAATCCAGTGGCATGCAACATCAATGCACATAGAAAGAAGTAAAGGAAACATAGCATTGGGGTACAAGTGGGCCAAGACAGCAACAAGTCCCATTGTTCCACATCGATCAGTGAGTTGATCTAACATAGCCCCAAATTTTGTTCCCTGGTTAAAATATCTGTAAAAAAGTATAAAACCTTATTAGTTAAGAATTCAGAGGATGGGGTCCTTAATTTTACAAACTAATTTAACAAAATTTTAAATTGTTATAAGCTTGTTTACCTTGCTGCATGTCCATCCACCACATCAAGTAAAGCTGACACCACATAGCACAGGGACGCGATCACATAATTTGTGGTCATGAAGTAAAAAGATATTAGTGCCAGTATTACTCGAGCATAGCCTATAAGAGTTGAGTTGTTTTAAATAGTTTTAATAAATTAAATTTAAGTTTACCAACCAATTATATTGGGTACAAACAGAAAAATATTTTCTTCAGTTTGTTCAGTCATGAGGAATTTTTTTGAAGATTAGTAAGATATGAATTTTGTTCAATTAGTAATATAAAGAGTATATTTCACACAAGGACGACTCTTGCTTTGTTATGGTTTCGTATAACCGTTATGTTTTTAGTACGGCTTTTCTTAAATGGATTAACTAATTAATATTTTAGTTCCACTTTGATAATAAACAGATGCACCTATCAAACACGTTTATTTAACTTTATTACCATTCTCTCAATATGTACGAAACGAGGTTGCCAAAATTGACATTTCTTTTACCATTCGAATTAGGAGGTGTTTGTTTCCAAAGCGTGGGAATAGTTAAACATTTCAGTACTGTCTCAAATACAAATTTTCAAATTTCTTTTTGATATTAATTAGAGGAAAAAATATTGATCGAAAAAAAGGAGAACTATAGTAACGATATAAATCAAAAGTATTGATTTTAGTACTTCAGCGGTAATGGCGGCAACGCTGTTAGAACTTCCTATTCTACTACGCCCTATTCCTCCCATGTGATTCGAAAACGTTTATTGCTGTACGACAAATGACATGTTTCTTTTTTTGCCATCTCAACGTACCTGTCAATATCCGATGTGTCAACAATGTCAATTTGTATTTGTGTAATAATAATGGCGGAAACGAGAAATGTGATTGTACTTAATTTGTATTGCTTTTTCGGCACTTTATAATAAAAACATCTTTATTAATTAATTTAATGTACTGCCAGCATAAAATGCATTGTTGTGGAAATGCCACGGCAAGCCTCTAAATAAGTTTTTTGGCGTATTAAGTGTAGGCTTCTTTATGGAACAGGACATACTGGACATGGCCCCATTGCCAGATAATGATAAAAATACTGCTAATAAAAACAAAGAAGACGAAGATAAATTGAAGCCCAAGGAGCCCCAAAAAGATGAGAAAGTAAGTTAACTGTGTTTGCTATATGTATTCATATTCCTATATGTAATTATTTGACTTGGTAGACATCACCTCTGTGCATAATGTAAACTGAAACACTTTTGTTTACAACCTCTTTTTAAATGCACTGCCTACATGTCCATATCCATTAAAACCTACACTACGCTAGTGGATTGCCCAGTCATCTTAAATTTTAGGTAAATTTAAAAATTAAGTATTATTTGTTTTGATTTTCAAGGTCTTTAAGGCAATATTTGTTGTTTCACTTTAAAAAGTTCAGGTTTGGGATACGGGTTTACCCATAGTGTTTTTACGTTTCAGGCATAAGTGTTATTTGTATTAAAATAGCTATTGTTTAAGTTTTTAAAATTAAGATGCTAGGTCCAATGAAAGCTCTCCCTAATTTACCTAAAACTCCTTCCTACTTATTGATTACATTGAATTGAATTGGTAGGTATTTAGGTATTTGAATATTTCAAATAAACTTCCAAGAATATTAAGAAAGTTTAAAGTAAATTAAAGTGATATTAGGGCATTACAGGAATTGCATTGTAAATTCAAATATACCTAGAAACAGATTAATTCCAATTTCTGTAGTTTGTGATTTTAGCATCCTTTTTTGATTATAGACTCTATCAAATTTGAATGATAGAGAGCTGAAGGCTTTGCTGGACGAAGCTATTAACTACAAGAATCCTAAAGACAGAGAAGGCAAAAGCGAGCTATTTAATGTAAGTGTATTAGCAGTGCTTGGCTTGTTATAGAGCTTTAGAGCTTTTTCAATACTACAAATGACATTAAGAAATTATAATAATTATTTCAGAGAACATTTTAATTTCAATTTTTAATAACTTAGTATAAACACTTTCTTTTATATTTGTGGCTACTGGACCTGAGTAAGAGCATTGAAAATAAAAAAAATTTAGTAATTTTAACATGTACAGGACTTGCTTCTGGAAGCTGAAGAAACAGAACGCATTGCTCGAGCTACTTCTGCTGGTGGATCAGAACTTGTACGGCATTGTAACCCTGCAGCTCGGCGACAGCGTCATAGTGGGGGGCCTAGGGGTCGCAGGTATGCAGGTCCTTCCAGCTCTGGCCTTATGGGTAGGAGTGTCACTGAAAGGTGCGTAATAGTAAGATATTTTTTTCCATTTTAGTAAGCAAACATTTATTATGTTTGTTATACTGCAAATGCTATTTTTACTAAATGAGTCTCTCAGTAAAATAAGTATTTAGCTTTTAATCCCTCAGAAGCATGGCTATAAAAAAAAAATACAAAATTTTAGTTAATGAAGCAGTGAGTGGTAATGGGGCATAACCTCATAAAAAGAACATTATCTATATTTTACATCCTAGTATGAATGTATTTTACAATTGAAAAGCTGAAAAGATACAATGGAAGTAAATTTGAACAAACGAATAGCATTGTTTTCATTGAGACCCATAAAGCACCTTTGTATAATCTATTGTCACATTTCTAACAGATTTTATTCCGCCATTTAAACTTAAGATCGGTGGAAGTTTGATGCGTGAACTAGTTATTTAATTTGCAGTTACCGCTTAGGGCACCGAGAGTCATAAATCAAGAATAATTGTAAATATATGGGTGCTTTTTTTATTATGATAATTCTTGTTACGTGTTGTTATATTATTCTTGTTAGTCTGATTCAACAATGTTAACTAACTTTTGCGGTTTTATCGTCTAGATTGTCTAACGGTATATCATTTTTTAGGATATTTTTAAGTTATATCTAATTAATGAAATAATCACACGTTGCTGATTTGGGTTTCTGACAGAATAAATTTTTTCCTTCAGGATGATTTTTGAATATAAATTTGTTTCAACGATTGCACCTTCTTTTAATGAGCAGCAAACTAATTAACGATTTCTCCACACAAATGAGGAAACAATCAATCAAAAAAAGTAGTATGATCGTATGATTATATTTTTGTATTTGTCAATAGTACTATGCTGTATTTATTATATTTGATGCACTTCGTTTAGGTAAGTTGGTACATACCGCAATAATCGATATATTTTGCTGTGCGTATTAGGAATATGTTTTCTAAGTGTCGGTCATCTTAGAACCTAAAAGAAGCTCGATTTGAAAATTCATTACCAATATTTATTGCAGAGGCACTCACGGGGGTTCCTTGGACAATTTGGCGAAAGAGGAACTTTATGAGGCCACATGTCGACGTTTAAGGGGTGCTAGGAAATCTAGCACAAGCTCAAGTGGGGCATCTTCCAGTTATGGCGGTAATCAAGTGCGAGTTAGCGCTAGGCAGAGAGAAGGTGGTAAGTAATTTGTTTAAGTATCCCATGAGAAAGAAAGAAATTGAATGCGCTTAACATATTTGTAAGAAGTAACGTTGATACGAATATTTGCAATCACTTTAAATGCATCTAAACTAGCTATACTAGTTACACACCAAACTCCAGTTATTTGCATTAAATTTGGGCTTGTCGAAGTGCTGAAGGCCTGGGACGAACGCGTCAGTTTTATCTTTTTTAGTGTGACGTTTTTTCATCTTCGTTGATTATACCAGTGGAATTTGTTTTTTTTTTTGTGAACCATGATAGATTTTTTACTTTTTACCAATACCGTTTTCCTTTGTTTTGTATAATTTTGTGGCACGTTTGAGATAGTCATCTAACCACGTTTTCATTTTTCTGTTTAATTGTAATAACGATATCTGTTATTATATTTTAACATATATCGCGACACGTGTACAAGTCTGACAAATACAACAAAACTACTTTTAAAATGTAGTTTCAAGACGGTAAGTAGCTGACACACATCATACAAATGTTTTGAATTTTAACACATTTGAGACAATTAAAAGTTGCATTCGGTATATTTCACACACTATAATTGTCATCAGTGTGAAAAAACATTGGTTCAATTTTAAAAAGCTTATCGTAGCTTTCCACAATCGTCTGGGGCTCGTTTTGATAAGAATTTTTACAATCTGGTGGAATTTTTTTAATCCAAGTGTTGAAAGACCCTGTACCTATAACTTTGCTGTGTATATGTCCGTTGATCGCTTTAGGAAGAATTTGAACTTGCATAATATATGTAAGTATGCAATGAATGCATCAAAGCCCTTTTTGAGAAGTTAATATCCGTGCAGTTATGGTGCCTTTACCAAGCCAATCAATTAATATACTCGTATGTAAATGACCTAATGGCCCGCAGTGATTTTTGATAGCATTTATATTACTAAAGCCCTCTCTGCGGTCATTGTTCTATTGATTACCATATACATGCCAGTTATAATATCTTGATTAGAATTTAAAATGTCTTGGACGTATTACTATTCGAGGTCAGTTAATAGTCCTATTTTTACGATAAAATCTTCGTAGGTATGAATTTAGTAAGTGGCGCAAAAAATCAATTGTGTTAATTATGGCAGATTTGCATGAGGGCTTCCATGCTACCCGGGGGTGGTTGTAGTAGTGCGACCGCACGGCAAACAACCACGTTTATGTTTCATTTAGCTGTGGACTGTAAGAGGAAACAAAAGGAATACGTGGAAAGTGTTTGTGCGGGAACTTCAGCGGCCGAAACAAAGACTCTTGCAGTAATGTAGTTCTTAATATTTATTTATGGAAGAAGCGTGGTGGATCAAATGGCATTTTCGGTGTATGATTCTCAGGCGAATAAAGTGCGTGCTGTGTATTTATTACTCGATGAGCCGCCCGAAGATTCTCTGTCTTCTGGAAAATTTAAAAAATGGGATCCGCAACGTCAAACTGGTAAGACTGTTACATGTCTTATCCTTAACACTGAACAGTTTAGTCCTGAAATAGGACCTAATACCGGTAGGTTTTAAGTATTGAGTACCGGCTGCCAGAAATGCATGTTATTCTTTTTTGTTGGGGTAGGACTATACATTGTAAGGCTGTTATCACTATTCATTGCGGTAAATTGAGAATAAAATTATTTAATTCACTAAAAAATTTGTAAAAAGGTGCTTTTTGCTAAAACATTTTTTAGCCTCACAGATCTAAAAATAAGTAATATTAATCATGCAATTTTACTGGCAGAATCAAAATTTCTTGTAGCCACTCCTATTTATTAAATGCATCCGGCTCGACCCATATTCCTAATTTCCTAGTCGATATTTTACATTACGGGCTGCATGTTACACTAAATATAAAATTGACTTTAGACATGAATGATCAAAAATCATTGGAGATGAAGTATCCTTAAAGTAAGAATTTTGTTGATGAAATCTGAACTTTGTCTAAGCGTATACGTTTTTGTTTTGAACACATTAGATCAAATATGCAATTACGTTGCCATTAAAAATTATTTATCAAATCGACTTGACAATGGTATCTTTCTGGTTATCCGTTGCAATTAATATTATCTTCAAATCGTTAAGAAATAGCCGACTGTGTGGTATTAATGATTTGAGGTTTTTGGAAAACTTTAGTAGGAAATAAGTGATCCTGTTCATTTTCTTTTCACGTCTCAAAGTAGAATGGGATATTATTCCCTATTTAAATTCTCGTTTTAAAAGTATAATTCAATCGAACGTGTCTGCATCGTTAACAACTGTAATAAAAATTGTTAAACCCAGTTATATAACTTAACATCAATTCTATTAATTACTAGATGATCTTATGCAATAAGGAATTAAATAAGTTTGGCCCATAGGTCAGATTTTCTCTTTTACAATTTACGAATAATAAGGAATTTATACAAAACGCATATACACATGGTCGCCAGTTACAGCCCAACTCCATCTTGAATAGGCCATATTTTTCTTACGTTTCTTGACCAGAACCTTTCGTGAATTAAATGAAAAGTTCGTGGAAAAAAGTTAATACGTTTTTGTGCTTATTTGAAAACTATTTTTAATTTTACAACAATTAAATTGAAAGTAATTTATGCTGAAAGAAATTTGTGAATTAATTTTCATTGTTACTTCATGTTGATATTTTCGTTTAACATACATGGGCATGCACCCACCTGCTTTTAATAAATGTGGTTGTTGTAAATAAATAATTTTAGGAGCTTTGCAAAACGCTAGTTGAGGTTGTAAATCGTCGTTTTTAACTTGGTGTTTTTCGTTCGATCTCAGATTGTTTCTAACAATTCTTCTATATTACTTTTCGACCTTATTTCCATTGACCCTTGTATACCAGGTGTTTTCCCTAATTTTTTGCATTGATTTTTATTCAATTTTCAATAGCGATTTCAAAGACCAACCCACAACCAGTTAGATTCTCTTTTAAACGTTTGAATTTGAAAAGGGCAAAAAGTCACAATTTCTCGACATTTAGGTGGATTGTGTCACTATCTAGCTATCTTTTACCGCAAGCAATTACGCTGGCACTGGCGCAAACAAACGATGTATGCCTAAACCTTGCTTAAAAGGGCGTTCACACACGCATAAATCATGGGCACCAGTTCACTACCGTCAGTGTTTGACGTGTATAGACACGTACAGTTTGAAGTGAGTAAACTGACGGTAATGATTCGTATCAGTAAAAATAAGAAAAACATTTGGATTTTTTTTGGCTGGTAATCATAATGGCACTGTCGCCACTGAACGATGCATGTCTAAACATCGCCTTATGCACACATAAGTCAAACATTCAACACATCTTTAAACGATAAATAATTGAATATTTGTGAAACTTATACGTTTGCAAGCTTGGGTTTCTACTAGCTAGGAAACCCATTAGCTAAAAACTAAAACCTGCACAAAATGATCGTTTCGTAATGAGTACGAAATAAGTAGCGCATATGAATTTTGGACACCCTGTGGACTCCAGTATTATACTTGTACCACTGTGGCAACATTGTACCTTGCCTGTATTCAAATTCAAATACTTTTTTAGTATTTCTCGATCGATCCTCTATTCATGTTAATGAAAAAATCCTGCACAAACTTATCTAGAAATTAACTGGACAGGAATTTAACTCAAGGACGTCCATTCAAGGTGCATCGATTCATTTTCGTTACATTTCATTTGCGTTGTGCGTCGACTGCTCTCTGATAAAATATCGATAAACTAGACGAGCTTTTCACAATCTGGCAACATGTTAATGTTTCGCTAGACAGCAGACAGGTGATTTTAACCTCAAAGTTAAATTTTTTCGCCCTCTTTATTTCGTGTAAATGTATAGATATTTTTTAGTTTTAGGCCCTTTCGGGGGTCTTATACACATTTAGAATGTGAAATTGCCAATTTTGGAACGTTTTAGTGTGTAGATTAGTGTAAGCAACGAGTTATTAAATAGTTTTCCTGCCGTGTAGTTCGTTTGAGCCTACCGAAATTGAAACGTCATGGCGGAGAATCATCCCAACTTGTTGAAAAATCCCGTTCAAAATCAGGACAAAAACGGCCTATTCAAATCAGTTACTGGGAATCAGGTGAGATGTAAGTGGCAGGGGGGATCAGTCGTACGTCCTTCAGCTTCTTAGCTTTTTTATTCATATGTACAATAAATGAACGATCGATTTTTGGCTTTCTTGTTACCCAGTTTCAACAACTGGCATAATGATTTCCCTTTTTTCCCGCTTATGCAACTACAGTACACTTACAATTGTGCTTATTCATACGTTTGTAATAATAGATTGAAAGCAGAATTCTCAACCTCTGAAAAATGGTGTTACTATCATTAAGAAACAGCTGATAAGATTCAACATTCTTACATTTTTGTCATTCTTTTTTTAGTTAGAATTCTGCTTTAAATCTTCAATTTTGAGAGAATATCAAAAATAAAGTTTAGGTATGGTACCTGATAGATAATTTTTCTAAATTCTTAACTCATTAAGGCAAAAAGGTATAGTCCAATCTCAACAGGGATATCAGCCTTCTATGTAGTTGTTTCTCTTTGTCTCTTCAAATTGTTTTCTGTTCTTTATTTTATTACAATGAGTGGAATGACCACAAAACAGATCTGCTTGCAATTTCTCATTGTATCTACTTCTGCATAAACGTTAATATTTGAGACATAAAATATTACTAATGTTCATTTCTTTATATCTCTTTTAGCTTTCACAGCATTTTATTCCAAGCTGTTCTGTGGTTTATTGTCTTATCCATGTCTAGCATTCACAGCACCTTTCTTCTTTTCTTATCATAACTGTATGGTTTTCCATTTAAATAACAATATTGAGGTTTCACTCGTGGTTTTTACTTACAGATATAAATTGTCATTACTCATGTATAAACTAAGCAAGGTGCAAGGTTAGAAATGTACAAGTCAGGTGAAATATGGTCAAAGTTCAGATCAAAGTTAAGTATGTGTACCAGTATATCTAATAGTTTTTATTCAATTTTAACATATTAAAAATTATTCAAAGCTTGGTGAGATTCTAAGTGTGAGTCTATGTTGTTGAAATTTGAATGAATTTTTTTATAAGTCTATGGACTTAAATCTGCTTATTGGCTTGAAGAACTCGTGCCACCTTCTGAAGTTTTTGGACCTAATGGATCTTATGAATAAACAGTGGTTGGTTTCACTTGTATGAATCGCTATTAGTCTACATAAATCCTAAAAATTCCTAATTTATCCCATTTCTAGTAGAAAATAAATCTTGTATTCAATAACTGATGCGTCGAATTTGAAATATAAATTTGATAAAACATATCCAATGTTGAATCAAACGTTTGATCCTATCCTGATGCGAACTAAAATTCAACTTTTAAATATCAAACACCTTGTAGGTAACTAACAGCTGGTACATCTTTTATATATTAATAATTTTTGGTTATAACAGGTGGTTTAGCTAGCAATCGCAATTATCCTGTAGTTTCCTTCTACCAAGTTTGTTTTAATCTTTTACAGGCAGCCTCCCCTCCAATGTCAACTCTGGCGAAACCTCCCGCGATTTCTTGGAGGAAGCCAAGCGCAGCAAAGAAATGAAAGACAAGGAATATGTGGTTGTGGATATGGACAAGGACAGGCTTGAAAATGATCTACTTGCTAGGTATATCGTATGGTAAAAATCAGTTTGTTTAGTTTAGGTGATGGCAAGGGTGATGGTGTGTTTATTCACCTACAATTAGAGAATTTCTACTAGACCATGAAACATTTTTTTTAATATAAAATTACTCGTAGTAAAACAGAAAATAGTTCACATTTTATTAGAACTTGATTGTTCAGCAATTATAAAAATGCCGAATATCTCGGAAGGTTTGTTTTAACTTAAATAAGTATGGATCTAGAGAAAGTTTATCAGAACATGCTATAAGTGAAAGAGCAAACACGATTGTAGCAGGTACCTAAAACAGATAATCTGCTATTTTGTGTACATTTGAGGGTTATTCCAAAACTTTGTGGGGTGAGGGTTTACCTGGAAATTAAATTTACAGGCTTCATATGTTGATTTAACATGTCTTTTAAGCAATTTAACTAAATGAATTACTTCTATTTGTTTTTCGCTTTTAAGGATGTGGATTTCCAATTTATCAAAGTTATCATTCATCAAGGGTCTTTATTGAATCATTAGCATTATTGAGCTTAGTAACTTTATTGAAGCTTATGTTATAAACCAATGAATTGTATATTAAACTTCTCTTGCTGATGGCTGGCTATTTTGTCTTCCCAGGGGCTACGAAGAACGATTCATTGATGGAGGAGGTCCCAGCAAAGTTGGAGTTGCTACACCTGAGACTCACATTTCAACCGTAACACCGAAATATACTAGTAAGGCTACCTTACATATCCAGCAATGTAAGCAAAATCATATAAAATTTACTCACACGGTATTCGTTTTGCTTCTAGAAACATGGTTTGAAGATAAAGATTTTTACACAAAAATAAAATAGTATTCTTAAGTTTTTATATCATTCAACAGAGTATGGGAAAATCGTCTTAAATTTGATCGTTTTGTGCAGCTGGTAATCGTGCCACAAATGTAGACGACCCATTGCCACTAGAATTGGAAAGTACTTCGGACAAGAACAAGCTTTTAGATGCAAGTACTGTAGCTAAGGTGATACAGAACAGCAAGTGTCAAGTAATCATTCCTGCGTATCCAGTTAAAGCTTCTTGTCTGGATGAGAAGGTTAGAGTTATGATTTGATTTCGTTATTTCAATAAATATTATTTTGTTGGCTGACTACCAGAATTTTTTAATTGTTACATGAAATAGTTTTTCTTTTATTACTCTTAGAAAGTGGACGAAAACGGCAACGCTCTTCATCAAACTAAAGAAAAAAAGAAAAAGAAGCAAAGTGATAAGAATGTAGTAGTTTTACAGTCGGAAAACGTGAGTTCTTTTTAATATCTGTTAGACCTAAAAATAAAAATTTATTTTTCACCAGATCGAAGGCCATAAATCGGAAATAATAAACAACGTTGACCAGCTCTTGCAATTTATTGAAGGGACCACCGATAACATGAAATCTCGTGTTGCTCAGTCCAAATCTAAGCAACTGCACAAACAGCATGCATCAGAGGATGGGGGTTCTAAGGCTGGTAAAAAAAGGCATACCAAATCGAGTGTAAAAGATGTGGGGGGTCAATTGGGGGGAGACGGGCGGCACGAGTTGAAGGTAAGTGTAAGTTGGGTGGTATCTTTTAGAGAAAATAACTTGTAATTTACTCAAGGTTTTTTTTCACTTATAGAAGAGCAATTCTCTTGGTGAAATTTCGGGAATGAAGTTGGACAGAGACTTTGAAGCATTCAGTAGTAATAAAAATAAGCAAGACAAGGAAGAAGAAAATGTGGTTTTACGGGGTAACAAATCATCCATCGATAGGGCTAGAGAAAGGAGATCTTGGGGCAATGTTGAGGTAATTTTTTCATATGAATAAAAAGTATTTATTTAGCAAAATTTTCATGAAATTCAGAAGAGTTTTCACATATTTTTTCTTAATATTTATTTTTGATTTAGACATTAGTTTTAGAATTTTTAATACTTAACATTTCCGATGTCTTTTTAGCCAATTATTACATAATTCTAGAACATTTTTTTCTCACTCACTATATAATTCCCTACACAAAGCATATCTCAGTTACATTCAATCCCAGCTTGTTTTGACGTTTGATACATTTTCGTAGCTATGCAGGTTTTTTTTCTGTTCTTTGTTTTTTGATAACTTTTAGGTAGTTTTGGGTTTTAAGGGAAAATACTCATAATTTAAGTATTTTAAATTGAATTGGAATTTAGATTGATTCAAGAGTTTTGCCTTTTGGGCTACCCCATGTTTTTCCATAATCCATTCTTCAATTTAAGTCTCACTCGATGCATCCGTTCACATTAAGATTTTTACCACCCAAATTATTCTCTTTAGCAATTCTAGGAGTCTGCGAGCTCCGTCAATTGCCCCTCTATATTGACCGAAAATAATTTCTGATGTCTGCTTTCCAAAGCTTTTTGAAATTAATGGCCACATTTGGCAGATGTAACATTTGTGCAACTGTTGTATACTGTATGAAATTCGAAGCCAGAAATGACGTCAGCTCTCATTTAAATGTATTTGATGGGTGGATAGTGTGTCATTAAACAGAAATGCTTGCAGTTACACAACTTTTGACTCTGCCAAACTGGAGTGATAAAAAACACCATTTACTCTTCTGACCAATTTTAGTAAATGCTGAAAATGTCACCATACCATGACACCAAAGGTGGTGTCGTCAAGATTTCAGATGTAATTTATCACATATCATTAATTATGTGATTTCGCCTATCATCCAGTCATGATACTTTAATAAATTGTAGACTCCAAAACGATATGTAATCGAGCATAAATGCTGCAACAATCATTGTGGGGGAATATATTGACTCAAGAATTTGGGTCATAAAGTTATCTTCGTTAAGAGGTATCCCAAGACGTATCCCAGGACATCTCTCCCATGTTCAAATTCTGGGGATTGTTGTAAAGGAAAAAAAATCTGTGTAAGATTTTCGTTTTCGCTTCGTATTTCTCATAGTAGTACGCCTATTCCTGTGTTTAAGTATTAAATCATAAAAATGTTGATACCTACGAAGACTTTAAAAAAATTTTAAATTGTGCTTTGTCCTACAATTGCTGCTGAAATATCATTACGTCCAGACATGGAATTTAAGTCTTACAAATATTCCTTCGGGCTTATTGATCGTGTTCTATAGATGTTTCTAATTAATTTCTAGCCTCACTCATTTCAAGCTTTGTATAATGCTTCATCGCTGGAAAATCTGGAAACGTCAACTGATACTTGGGAGGTTACGAGACCAAAGAAAAAGAGCAAAAAGCGTCGAAATAGGTAGGCCGGTGACGTTTTGCTTTTTCTATGCTTGTTCAATACAAATTTGTTTCTCTATACTAATGTTTTTTTTTTTAATATAATTTTTCGATAACTATTATATTTAGTGTAAGCAGTGCAAGTGGAGCAAGGCAAAATTCATCTGCTGGTGGAGTTTTTTCATCGGGGAGTCACGAGGATCGAAGGTCAAGAAGAGCCCCTACCCCTGATTTAGGAGCTGTAATAGTGGGTAAGTATTCTCTGATTTCAAATTTTGATTTGAAATGTAGTTTACTTATTAAATCGGTATACTTACGTATAGTTTCGTATGTTTTTTTAATGCAGGTATTTCTAATGCGAAAACCACACAATCGATGCCACATAGTGAGAAGAGCAACGATTCTTCCTCAGATGTTGACTCTGTGCATTCTTTACCTATGGACGGCCCCATATCTTACGCGGATATAGGTATAAGTTTCACATCTTGTATTTATCTCGAATTCTAGCTTGATTTATAGCCAAAAACAGCGAGAAGAAGAAACCTAGTCCAGAGAAGCAAGAACGATCAATGCCAATGAACAAAGAAAAATCGCCTCAATCCACAAAGAATCAACCGGAAACTGACATCAAATATACCGGGACTTGCCACGTTACTGCCCAGATAATCTCCGTTCAAGAAAAGTCCCCGCTTAGTTCTGCCAGTTCAAGTTCAAGTGCGATCAATACGGAGACCGGTAGCCGTACGAACAAAATCGTGGTACCGGATGTGAACAATATAAAAAGTTTTCCGGCCATCACAGGGTCAGTCACCAAAACGACGACTGTGAGCTTGCAAACGCAGAATTCTTCGACAAGTGATAAAGCTGTGCAATCGACTTTGAGTTATGAGGACTCTTTTGTGCGCGAGAAATCTGCTACTGTTTTCGATAAAAACGGTGTGGCGGTGCCAAATGTGTCAAGTGACGCTTCTCAACCAGGGACGGTACCGACGATTGAGGTAACTTTAAAAATTTTTCCTCTGCAATGTTTCTCAGTTCTAACTAACTTCGATGAAACTAATATAGATATAGACTTGAAATGTTCGTGAAAAACCCAAGTATTTTTTTATTTCCTGTTCAATGCTAAATTTATGTGTAAATCAATATTTTCTAAACCTAAAACCCTAACCGGCCTAAGCACAGGGACTATTTGTTTATTCAGTATTACGAATATCTTGTTCGCCGTGGTACCACTCGGCCGAATCATCGACGAATCGATATCGGTACGAAAACATGCGAAAAACTTTATATTCTACTTTTTGCAAATGTACTAGTAATAGGCTGAATCGTAACAACAATGCGATGGCTTCCAAACATCTTTACAGCTTTTTGCTACGCGTACAGGTCACCGATCTAAGGACGGTGACGATATGCGAAACAATATACAATGTTCCAATATAAAAACATAAAAGAACACGAAATTCTTCTATTACAATAAGGCTAAAAAACAATTTATTTGCCAAATTAGAGGTAAAAGTCATTCACATTATAAGATACATGACCGCAGATTTTCTATGCGGTGCTTCTTTTGACAACCATCAGATTTTGGTCTCAAAAGTTTAATAAGGTTGAAACATGGTTGAAACGTAAAACATAATTTGGTAAAATCTGTCCAGGTCCAGACTTCAAGTTTGCCGCCATCCAATTCGTCTTTGGTAGCTACTGGTAAGCGTCAAGGCAGCGCAATTCCCAAAGAAAAGCGCAACAGAGGAACTGTGGGTGGAAATGAACCGGTCTTATCTCCTCCTAATAATAGTGTTCAGGGTTTCTTTGGAGCTCAGAGTGACGTTTCTGAATCGGTGAGTAAAGGCTTATTTAGTTGCTTTCATGCGGAATATTTTTTGTTCAATTATCCCTATCTAGTCTAACTCGTATCTTTTTTCAATCAAAGTCACTGTTATTTTATTTGGGGTTTTTTCAGTTATTACGTAATGAGTTAATCACGCGACTTGTGTGGTAACCGATCTCATTAGATATATGACAATTCAATATTAGTTATTAATGGTCGTATGGTCTGGGCTGTAGGTAAATATATGTATTTTATCAACACACGATACACTTACTGTGGCCCATAAACGTGCAACAAAGTAAACTTAATAGACAAACAATATTCTTCATATTTTTTGGGCTTGGTTATGGTTTTTGTTGTCAAGCTTTTTGTGCTAATGGCGATGTGTAACCTACAAGTATTATGCTTTTTGTTCTAACTCGGACATTAATTTGTGCTAACAAGTTATTTGAAGAAGTTTGCTTGGAGCTTGTGATTTACCTCTAGAATAACAACTACTAGAGCTTGTTTAATGCATATAATAGCTAAGTTAATATAGAAAGTATTCGTTACTTAAGATAGAAGTATTTGATTGCGATTAAGGCTCAGCAATGGTCAGATTGATGCTTTCTATTTACGACGACTTTTTCTATGCAAACAGGAAATCTGGATGCCACGTAATGCACCGGCGAAGATTGTATTCAACCTGTGATTCGCAAACCAAAAAGGTCTGGTTTCAGAATGTAATTCACGATTAAGTTGTGTTGACATTCCTAAGGTTTATAACTAAACTGAAAGTGTAATCATAAGTCAACGTCGATGTTCACTTATGTAGGAAATACTTACTGTCTATATTTTTCATGTTCATTATTTGCCATAAACTTAAAACTCTGCTGACTTTCAAGTTTTGATTGAGAAATCGATGGGATGGTGTAGTACTTTCTGTTTCGGGTCACGGCAGTGACAAACCAGGGGGTAAATCATTATCTACATGGAATCTCAACCTTGTAGTATACAGATATAACACAAATTCGATGATATTTTAGCTTTTGTAAGTATTGTTTATTTTACCTTGTTTAGAACAATTGGTGTTATGTGCCAAAACGTGGACTTATCAAAGTAACCTCTATGATTACTCAATTTCGAATATGTATATGTAATAAGTTTTATTAGGTAAGAGTTAAATACGGGGTTAATGGTACTTGGTAACTGTAATAGATACTTAACAACTAACAAAGGAATTCTTTTTTTATTAAACAAATCGTGGTGAAGGTTTAAAAATGATGGATAGCGTTGGAAATGGTTCCAAAAAACTGCCTTGTATCAAACAAATGAAGACTTTTTTTGTATTTTCTACAATTCACACTAATCTCACAAAAATTTAAATAAACAACACGTTTTTGTTTAAAAAAGATAGAAAGATACTTTGAATTGATCGCCTGCATCAAGCACCTCATATAATTCGTCCTACAGAATACATTCATAATCACCACACAGCTGAAAGCATCGGGGCACACTTATCTGTAAACATACACAAACCACAACCAAGAGTCCGACACACTCATTAATCACATGATATCATCTACTCAACCTTATTCCAGTTCTTTTCGCAGTTCATGAGGGATTCCGCCCAATACGCCACCCAGCGCATGCCTCCGGATATTATGGAGGTGTCCGCCATAGAGAAGATTCAGCTAATGAATTGTTCAAGCGTAAATTCGTCATGTAATGCCAATGTGAGTAATAGTTTCGTCAGATTTGTTAGTGCGTTATTGGCCTATGCCACTTGACCTACGACTGTCTCTAATTAGGACACACCTCAAAGTTCCACACAAGTGTCTTACACAAATCCTCCTTCTACACCTATGACCCCCAATGCCACCTCGACGCCTATGGATTCGGCAGGGAACAAGGGCAAAAGGAAAAAGGTCATCAACAACAGTGGAAGTACTCCAAAAAGCAGAAATAGTGAGACGAGAACCTTTGCGGGCGAAAACGTGGCCGCGTCTGTCTGTGATACTAATTTGGAGGAACGGGGAGCGGGTAGCAAGCTGGTCAACGGGTAATGGGCGTGTTTATTGTTATCCATGGTTTCCAAGCGTTCACGAAGTAGCGACAATAAAAAAAATTAAGGTGTTTAGTGAAAATCTGCGCCAAAACCCAATCGTGTATTTGAGATGTCTTTGAGATTTGTCTTTGGATTACATGCGGAAGGTTCATATGTAAATCGTTTCTTTAGGATCTGCGACGAATTGCCACATTCGTCTTCAAGTCTCCCTCAGCCTACACCAGCACTATCTCAAACCGCCGATAGTCCTCCACCGGTTGTAATTTTGTCTGGTCTATCAAAGGAAGTGCCTTCAGGCCTTGTCTTTGGATTTGACATTAACGAGCAATTACTCTTGGAGGACTGTAGAGGCGATGATGATGCCTTATTACCTCGACAGTCTGATAGCATAGTAGTTAGTGAACCAAACGTTAGTGAGAATGTAAGTATTTACCCGCTTCTGCAGCGATGCCTCATCGTAGGATAATCGCTGGAAGAAATGTCAATTCTTACGAGCCATCAAATTGTAACATGTTCATGTATACAGGGCGTTAAATGGTGTCGCCAATAGCATGGCATTTCTTTTCTAGGATGTGAGTCAAGAAAACATAGAACGATCGCCCTATCAGGAAGAGGATTGGGTTAGACGATATAAACCGCCGCCAGTTGACAGAGGTCCTCCGAAACACAACCATGACAAAATCGTTAACTTTATATTAACTGGTAAGTGATAGTTCTGCAGTGTGGTCCCGCTGTAATCCGTGAAATCTAATAATTCCAGCCTGGGAAAGTGTATTAAATCAACAAATACCCTACTACTCGGACAGTGTATAAAAGAGCTGGGAGACTTGTTTAGTGAAAGTGACAATATAGTCGACAGTGCTTAAGACTATTTTTATGTAAGTTAAATAGAAGGAAACATATAGCTGTACAGCTATATAGGTTCGTTTATTAAAAGTGAACAATACTATCAAAATATTATCTACTAGTCAAGACACACTTTGGAGTATTGTTAAAATTGCGTGGGAAGAACTATTTACTGAATAGTGCCCGTTTACTAAACTCAAACTATGTCACCATTGAAATTCGGAAGAGGTAGCTGACGTTTCAGGCCCCAAGATGTATTATCAGGTAAACGGGAACATTTTGGGGCCGGCTGGTAGTTCGCTGTATTGGCTTATGATTTTGAAGGCTTCCCGATGATTATTATTTTTATACCACTTTATACATGGTGATTTTTGTAAGCAGTCATCGTAGACTTGCCCAAATACTCGTTCTCGTATCTTGTTACTTTGAAGCGCTCGGAATGATGTTAAAAATTAACCACGCGTTTGCGTTAGCACCGAAAAATGTGTTATTTAATGGAGTTTATGATAATAGTAATCTTAAAGATAACGGTATTTCAGAAGGTAATGCTGCTTACAGAAAACACTCTGGCGTTAAAGTATTAGGAGTTTGGTGGGGGTGGAACTCTCGTTTACTTTTAACAAACTGAAATAAAAATTTAGTTTTCGTACGAAATCCCCAAATTATAGCTGACTATAGATGCTGGATGGTGTCGCGCTCGTCACTAGTAATTCTTTACTTAAGTGGTTCTTCATTGATACCGTCACGTATACAATTGCATGTTGCAGAATGGTGTTGTTTTTTTTTTTAATAAAAAATTTACCAAAACTATCAAATTTGCGCGTTGTGTACTTTACCGCTTCAAAAGAACATTTTTTCTGTTGGAAAAATTATGGTAGATACAGAATGAGGCAGGACAGAAGTTGGCCCGTTCTCGTCTTTTCTGGTGGGCCGCGAAGTTCATCGAGACCAGTTTTTTTAGGATTAAATTTCGTTGTACATTGATTCATATGTATGTATTTACTCTTCGATGCGTTTGCTGTTTTATGCTTCATATCCACTCTTTAAGGTAAATTTTTGTCACAAACGCATTACCGGTTTTTGCTCAATATTAAGAGTTACGCGAGTACTTTATTTACTGAAATAAAGACTGGCGCAACTCGTTACATAGTTTTTCGTTTTCATTCGAACTTCACACCTCGAGAAATTTCACTTAATAAGTAAATAAATACATGTGATTCATGAATCACATGTATTCATTTACCATCGAAATAAGTCTACCGCCATGGCGAGGTAGACTCAATTCGAGGTCTGTCCTTTGGACCCATCTGTGCCACTTCACGTTTTTAGATTCTATGTTTGCTCACTCTCATACGTTCCGGCGGTATCAAATGAAGAACTCTTTAATGGGGCGACTTCGGAATAAGTCGGACTACGCCTTGGATCAACTTAGTAAAAATAATCTATTGCCCCGTTTTAAAAACCAGCTTTCCGTGAATTTGCGTGTGCTCTCGATGCAACACGTATTATTGTGATAATCTGTGTGAAAGTGTTATGGTTTATTGAAAGAAACCAAAACACGGACGTATGGTTTTTGAAGCGGGTCTTGTTTGCTGTTTTTTTTTATATAACGGAAGAAAAATTTGCAAAAAATATGAAGGTAATATTGTAATAACGAAAATAATGCTGTATGTATAAATAGTGAAAATAATACAAGTATGAATGGTATACATATTATGTAACATATTTAACGAGGTCGTATTTGACACAAAATACTTTAAGGAAACCGATTTGTAAATACTCCTGCTCTTGAACATTTCACCAGCGGTGAATTCGCAACTAAGGGACTATTAATGATTCTCAAGAGCAGGAATTCAACCAAAAATTAAAAATGTGTGTCCCTGTTAGATTTTTGTTATTTGAAAGTGATACTCTTCCATATCTAGCGTGTTTTTGTTCAAAGCCCTCAGCTAGACATAATCCGTGTGGATTCTTTTTTGTTATACAGAGATTATACAGTGCTTAGGTTGTAGTCAAATGCGCGATATGTTTTGCTGAATGCTGATTTTTCTCGGTTAAAGGGCAATATGCATAATGTAAATTTACCATTCAGTAAACACGGGAATCAAGAGATATACTTTTAATAGTAAGTTGAAACTATCCTTGTGTGTTGTTGGATATATGTGATACTTTTTGTAGGGTAACAAATTGGTCTGGTACAAAGGCTTCTGGAATAGTAAGCGATTGTGGCACAGAAAGCGGAATGAACTTTTTGGCGACGTAATTCTGGGTGATGTTTACGTCAGTAGCAATTTTACCAAAAAAGAAATCCGATAATAAATTTTTCGCTGTCGCGGACGTTAAGAAAACGCATCTTCGCCCAGAAACGTTTAGGGAACACTTTTTCCCCCTTTGTCACTGCCTTTCTTTCACCCTACACTCATATACCAAAATATTTACAGCGAGATTGTTTTTGGTATCTACCTTAAACGCGCAGAAGCAAGGCTGAGCCTTGTGGCCTTTTCTCGGTTGATTTTTGCTCTAGATTTCTGAACTTCATCAAATCTCGCGTCACCGTTCCATGCCAAAAAGCTCATTCCTTAAAGGCAGGTTTTTTTTTACACAACTAATAGTAAATACGTAGTTTGGCTAGAAGCCTTCTCGAAATAGACGCATTAATAATGAAGCAGAACTATACAACATATTCCAATTTAAAATCTCGATAGTCGAGAGCAGATCTTAAATCTGTTCTACACTTGAATTTCTTTCGTGTTGTTTGTCAATCAGGATAATTTCCAAACAACAGGAACAAGAACAAGAAAAAGAGCCGACCTTGACGTATCAAACCTTTGCCGCGCTTCTGATCTCATATATGGTAAAATTTGAGGTGTAGGAATGCTGCTACTTGAGAATTAATAAAATATTTGATATTCTAACGTAGGTAGGTATTGCAATGTTCCGCACGGTTAAGCATCTATGAGCTTCGATATAGTTTTGGTAAACCCGTGCGGACTGTTGAAGGTGTTTAACAAATTTGGTGTTCGACGCTTGTGCAGGTTGTTGAAAAAAGATCCCAATGAAAAAATACGGAAACTAGAACCTAGAACGTCGAGCAATTTATAGGGATAGCCCGAAGGTCACTTTTGTTGTTCCAAGTATCTGTTTGATGGTCTTTCTAACGATGAAACGGGCACGTCCTCGGTAAATTTTCAGCAACTTCTACGAGTGGTCGAAAGGATTGTTGGTACGTGGTAAACAAAACTTGGAACCAATAAATGTTGGGTTAGTTGATTTAACTTATTACTCTACTAATTTTCACTGCTTGCTACTTGTCCTTACCAAATATTAGCAGACCTGTCATTAATGTCAGCCATCTTTAAAACTAAAACTACCATAGTTACAAAGCTGTTTGTATAGTCGGGAGTAATAAGAGTAAATGACGCTAATCCAGTCGAGAATAAAGTAATCACGAAAAAAATGTAAAGTATGTATAGTTATAAATATAAAGATAATGCAAATGGCTAAAAAACAATACGTTTAGTTTTTTAAGAGGACTAGTTGTTTTGTGAACCTTAGAAGATTTTTCACTATAGGTTTTTATACGAAATCATTATTTATTTTTGACAATGCGTTCGTTACCTACGCAAAGGAGGGACCCGTCTTGTATTGCAGTTGCTAAAAAACGAATTTCCTATCGCCAAAGTAAGGGAATTGCAGGCCACCTCCTGTCGGTACGATAATAGAACTAACCTAAAGTTGTATAATATTTGTTATGTTTTTGTTTTTACAATTTTAGGATATATTAATGCGAAGCATATTGCTGTAACTGTCCTCCTGTAATCCGTGCTGTAATCTAGCCTTTATGTAAGCCAGTATTTTATTATTCAGTATTTCGTAAATGTACTCTGAACCTGGCAAGGACAGTTCCGCAGTATGTTTTCGGAGAAGTCATATATTTTGAAAGAAAAGTTCCTTTACTTTTTGTAAAGAGTTTATAAATAATATATTACCAATTATTTGAGAAATTCATACTTCAGTTTCTGTTTTAGTTCCGATACAGTGTCTCTTCAGTTGAAGTTCATATGAAAAATTCTTCTAATTTCAATCATTTTATTCTAAAAAGTACAAACACTTGTTTCAGTGTCGATATTTTGCCGAAAATAACGTAGGTTTGTAAACAGGACATCTAGCTAGAAACGCTGCTGGAATATTTAAATTTATCTTAAAGTGCAGCTCAGCAGGATTGCGTGATTTTAAACAATAAAGTTATGGCGCAGTTACTTCGGAGCCGATACATGATTGTTATGATTTTCCGAAACCAATGTTTTATTGCTTTATAAAAAAATAAATGATTATTTATTCTATCCTTTGTTAGTTTTTTGGCCACGCGTCTATGTACCAAAATAAAGAAGGCTTCTTGACGTACAAGGAACGTTAGATAAGGTAAGGTGCTCTTCGGACGATCCCATGAAACTAAAATAACGTTTATCTTCGCATCCGGCTTATTTTCAACTACAATCAAAATACGTATAATATATATGTTGCCGCGACCCGTCGATTTTGTTTTTAGAGTCTCCCGAAACAAACCCCCTCGTGGTGGTGCATTCACCATTATGGGTCCAGTAACGCCCAATTTGAAAGGGTTTTTAATTCTGATTGAGCCCCTACTTTTAGAGATAGAAAAAAAAACTGAAAAACCCCATCAGTATTTCGTCGTTTGCGACGTCACCTAAATACCACGTACAGTTGTTGATGAGCTGAGACAAATTTCTTCTATCGCACAACCCTCGGTTTGGCTAGTTACCCTTAAGTGGCGTCACGGTGATCTGTAACGAGATATTTGGCGTAGTATCGTGGATATAGCACCATGTTAAATTTTAAGGAACCAACAATCCTGTGTTTACACACAAACGAGTATCGCTCTTAAGTGTTTATTTTTTCCCTTTTGTACCCATAATTTTTTTATCACGTGCGAACGAAACACTGCTGATTCAAATGTGCAAATTAGAGGACGTTTGGTCGGTGCTGCAGGATATTGAATAGGGTGTTAGAGGAGGTCGTTCTGAATTGATTTAAACAAACTTGCCTAACTCGAACTAACATTTGGTACATACCAAAATTTATTTTTCCTGATAATTGAGTTTTTAATCATTTTTAATTTGACCGTGCTTTTCTACAACTGTTGAAGTGCAGAAGAACAATAAGTTTTTTTATCACAAAAAAATATTAAACTTTTTTGCTTATGTATGAATGCGTCAATGAGGAATAGAGCACGTAGATGTATTCAGAATGATGGTTTTCATTTTGAACACGATAAATAAATGAGTCATGATTTATTTACCGTTATTTGTAGTTTTTTTTGTTTTTTTTTTAATCAACAAAGAAATCGTCGAATACTTCTTTTCTTTACATGGGAAAATTATATTATTTTATGATGTTACATCGAATATTCGGAACGTAGTAAAAATGATGAAAATCCAAAAACCTTTAATATCTGGAAATCTATCGTAAGATTATAAATGACTCGCTTAAATTTTGGTAAGTGAGCTTGATGGATACTTGAAACTTTTAAAATTACTTGCTCTAATTTTTAAGAAATTTGAGAAAACTTACAACTTAGCGTTCAAATAAAATTCACGTTTAAAATTGGCTTCTTGCTGTAGTAAAAACTAGCAAAATCGTGTATAAAGTTCTGGGTAAGTAACAAAGTCATTTTAGGTTTTATGGCTTCAATAATTTAAAAAGTTCATTCATACATATAAAAAAGTTAAGTGCGTTTTTGTGATGTAAAGCTTGTTTTTCTGCACTCTAATTGTAGTTGTAGAAAAACATGGTCAAATAAATTTTTTTTTAAAATTTAATTATCAAAAAACAAATATTTGGTATACAGGTATGTTTGATTAAATCAATTCAGCATGTCATTCTCTATTTCCCCATGCAGTATTCTGCATTACCGACCAAACACCCCGTATAATGGTCCCGAGCGTCAAGTTTCAAAAAGTAATTAACTTGACTGCTGCTGGACGACAACATTTACGTTCCGACTTTCAAAACCTAATAGTTCTGAAAAAGGTAACTGAATTTTTTTCTGTAAAAACGTTTATAATATTTACCAGAAATTAGTCTTCGACGAACTAGTGACGCACAATCATAATTTTATGCATATAAATAAATAAAATTCCAAGTGCTCCGATTTCAACAAGATTCGATTCCGCAGTAACCGTACGATACCGCTTCGATTTTCTAGTCCAAAAATTTGCATGACGTGTAGGTCATGATATTTTTGGACTTAAAAATCGCAGTTGTCAGATTCACGTTTTGACCGTGACATATTGAAGGTCCACTCTACGGCCACTGCGGAACCAAGTCTCGTTGATATCGGAACACCCAATTTGCACTTATTTTTATGTAAACTTGTCGTGTGCGCCGCTGACTTTACGAAGATCAAATTTCGCGTTGAAGTCTACATCGCATGGGAAAAAATTTTATCTTTCCTTTTTCGAAATAGTGACATCCATGACAATTTTTTTCACATAATTCCTTAAGAACGTATTCCTCAAGGATTTATCGGATAGATTAAGATAAAACCATTTTTAAAATGTTTGAAAATTTAATTATTTAATAAGTTACAAGTTTATATATGTACAAAATAAAGTTCTGTAAACATAACAATTTTTTTTATATTCACCATAACACAATACTATCAATAATTTAAAGTTGGTGCTCAATTTTATAAGCAAACAAACAATCAGTCTACGATCTATTTGCTATTTTCAATTTCAATTGAAAAACTCAAGGTTTTAGAGCATCAAAATAAGCATTAAGTTAACCCACAACCTATAATCGAAAAAACTTCCATAAACACCAAAAAAAAAATTGTCCATGACTATGCAGTGTTGTTTACTATGCTAGCTAAACATACCATTTTTTGGGTCAAGTTACTTTAAGTAAATGAATTTTAGTTTCACTTAGAACGCGCAGAAGCAACCAACATTAGTTGGCCCTTTTTGAGTTATTCTATCAATTTTAATACAACACCTATCGTTGCCGCCTCTTGCCGACAATGGCCGTGGACAAACTGTGGTAATTTTAAAATATGAAATATTTACTTAATAATTATCAAACCCTATTTTTTCCTGAATGAAAATGCCTTTGTCACAGTCCGACACCAATTAACGTTTTAAATTGAAGTTTTTAAATTATGTTAAAATACCTAGATAAATTCGTACCTAATTGAACACAATATTTCAGTCTTAAAAAACTATAAATTTGATTTTATGACCGTGATTTTCCATTGCGGATTTTCTATGTCGATCGGCTCCACCATGGTCAACTCCGTGAACTCCAAATTCCAGTTTTTATCAATTAATATTATGGTATGGGTCCTGAAATATTTCCAGTCAACATGACGTTTTGTCACCAAAACGTATTTTTATTCACAAAGAAACGTGGTATGCGTCACTTAAGGAAAATGTCTGTTCGCCATTTGAACCAGAATCAAGGAATTCTACTCGTATTTTTTTTTTTTTGTATAACGAGCAACAGTGAACAGGCCGAAAGGCATGAAAAGTTATTTCGTATCGAAACATTTTTTTTTGTTTTATGCACCTGTACATATTTTCTAGATTTTGCGATAAAACTGATTTATTTCGGTTTGAGTTAAGAGCCTCCGACCTGCCCCGCCTGACAAATCTCATACACAACTTTTATTACTCTGTCGCAAGTTTTATGGTATTGATGTAAAAGCATTTTCGTTTAGTAAATTCCAATTACCTTGTTCCATATCCGGCTTGACCATATTCGACGAAGATTGAAGATAATTTTTCTAAGGCGGCTTCGTTTCTTTTGGCCAGCTCAACGTCCGGCAAATGTCTAGAAAAGAGTTTTGACATTTAAATTTTATGAAAGTGCGCTTAACTAAAATTTCATTTCACGACTGACCCCTAAAAGGAAACTCCATTGTTTCAACCAGTCCATTCGGGTTACACTTACTTAGTTTTGTCCTTTAACAGGGCCACCAGTTCGTCTTTTAGTTGCTCTTTTTCTAAACCTCTTTCGATGATTTCCTCAAAATTTGTTCTTCCGTTTAAAACTTTCATGTAAGGACTAGAGATGGCGCTATTTCCGAAACCCAGAGTATGTTTTCCGGTATACTCCGACTTTATTTGTGGAAAATTGCTGTTATGGTATATCTTGGTGGGGCCATCTTTACTAAAAATTAATAAAATGGACGAATCATTTTACCATTTCCTGATAAAGCCTTGTCCTTCATAATTCGTTTTGATCGCTAATTGCCATTTCAGAGGTAAGTAGCGAAAATGTTATTTCATGTCTAGAATTAACGCTTACATTATGTTTAGCAATTAGCCCTTGAATAAATTTAGTCAAATGACAGTGTAAAAGATAAGTTTAGTATATTCCTAATTTTGTTGTAACAAGAATTAAGGCAATTTTTCTTAATACAAAACTGTCTGAAAACAGGTGGAACAATGAGTACCTTAATTCAACTCCAATCAAGTTAAATCCATTGAAGACCAATCCTTGTTTTCTCAGGGCTTCCATATATTCCGGAAAATCATCCTTACTTTCCAAATAATTTACAATCAGTTCCCCTCTTCCCGTTGGGTTTTCGACTTTCTCGTGATTGGAAATATTGGTTAAACAACTGAAACAGTATTTGGATGATTTTCCGTTGTTAGGGTAACTTTTCTTTCCAAAACCCAACCACGTGCCGCCCTCCTTGCCGGGCTCCATGTCTCTACCTTACAGAAATAAAACTTTTATCAAACTTTAAGTTCGAGACGAGAAAATTTGCATTTGCAGCACCTAATGCTGACCAATATTTCTAATAAGAAATTTATTGCGTGTTACTTCACACTCGTCACGAATTTCATTACTTTGGGGATTTCCATTGTTATTCGATTGGCAGTAGACAAACATGCAAATGGTTACTTGCAACTCCCAATGCATAAATTTACATTTGCATACTTTATACACAGAACTAAAATTATCAGAAACATTTAGATGGCTTCAGTTTGCGTCGATTTATCTGTACCTACTTTACGAACTGTAATTTTACTCTTAAAACCAGAAAGCTTCGGAACTCCCATCTCACGCTCATCTAAATTACTTGAAGACATTTAAAATGGGAATTGGGGTGAGCCGGGCAACGGGAAAATCAGCCTGAACAATATGTTATTCAACTGTAAATGGGAAGTTCTTGTTAACGATAAGATATGTTCGATTAGATAAATATGTAAAAATGATTAAAGAGGTAGACGTATTGATTTCGCGTCGAAGCAAATGATATGAGGATTATTAACTGATCGAAAAACATGTTCTGACATCCCCGCAATGATCCCCGAGCTAACAAATAAATTATTTAATTTGGATCGTGCTATTTACTATTCAGGAAGCATTATGTTCTAAAATGATCACTCTCTAGCGTTTTGCGATGATGCGCTTTTCGTAAAGCGCTTCTAAAAAAATTCTCATCTATGCAACTGCACACTAAAAATAAAGTATTCATCTTCTGAGTGCGTAAGAATAATAATCAATAAATACCTCGATCTAGCTAACTACAGCAAAAATTGAGATAATACAACGCAAGAAACTAATTAGTCTCACGGTAGATAGATAGCATCACGGTGAAGTAGGTAGATGCATGGTTAACATAACATTTAGAGTTTGAGTTATCTTAGGAAAAACGAAAACTAAAAAGCAAAGTAGACTATTTTTAGTATTTATGTAAATAACAGCTCCTACAAGTTTTCAGATAAATCACTTGGTACAGTGCGCTCAAGAGACCCCCTATAAAACGAAATTATTTGTTAAGTTGACGTGAAACTGAAAAAATTATTTAACATGCGAACAAAACTGCCATATGGACAGCTTTCGTCATTATCGTTAACAAGATCGGCATAAGTTTTATCGAATTAAGTAATGTGGTGAATAGTTATGTATCTATAAAAACTTAAAAGCGGAATTCGAACTTCGTTTACAAGTACAGATTTGGTGCAATTTGAACAGTCTGGAAGCTTGACCATAGAAGTGTTTAGCCATTAGCTAATAAATTCATGAGCAAAGCAAGCTAAACTTCAAAGATGCATCAATAAGTCAATTTCGTACAGCAAAAACTTGTTCTAAACATCAAAAACGTGAATTTCGTAGACGTAATAACATTCATTATTGATATGATATGTGTGTGTTGATAATGGCAGGTTAAAGAACTTTGCACCACAATTGCAACCTGGGGGCTCAGGTGACTTTAACTTATACCACATATATTTGAGTTCATAAAATCCATGCATGTTCAAACTAGTCCTCAAACCTAATGTCTACGGTGCAAATCTACTGCCATTTAATGGCCAATTTCTCCATTTATATAAAACTATCTTTTTGGAAATGATTTCAAGAATATTGATACATTCATCCACTAAAAACAAACTTAGTCACGGTATAGGTAATACTACAGAGTTCCTAGAGTGGAAAAATTTAATTTTTGCTAACTTTACTAGAAATATAATTTTCTGCAAACCAAGAAATAAAGACAAGCATTAGCCGATTCCTTGTTAAGGTATGAAAATTATCTTCCAACGTTTAGACCAAATTCAAGATACAATTCATTCGATTCTTTCATAGCTAATCTGGGGACAAATTACACAATTAACGATGTGTTGCTACCACGCAATAAGCAAGGAGAGAACCATTCTTGCCGTTCCACAGCCACTCAAGTCAAATAGGTATATATAAATAGGGGCGACAGGTATAAGTAATAAGAATTTATTTATCATGTGAGACTTACCTGAAATGATTCCTGACTTGGGGCATTGAAAAGCAGCCTTTGCTGGTCTGCGATAATATTCATCTCGATTAGTGGCGACTATTAGTCTGTACTCGTTGTCCTTTGGATCTGGGTTAGTGTGTAAAAACAGTATGCACATTTTGACGAGATATCAAAAAGGCTTATTGGACCACTCAAAATGTAAACAAATAAAATTTTTATCAAAGCTGCCCCCTTTCCTTTGAAATTTGTCCTGAGTCTAATCGGTTAAATCTGGCACACTGAACTGTGTTGCTAAGTACAAGTGCTAAACTATTAGTATAAAATTCTGAGCAACGAAAATAATACCTTATCTATCACACTAAGTATTTGAGTGGGGATTAAGTTGCAACTAATGATTGCTACTTATATAAGAAAAAAAAATTGCTGACCAATCATAAACACGTTTGGAGGTTATTGCGAGGTCCTACTGGGTAATAACTAATCGAATCCAATCATCCTGTATTAATCAAAAATTAATAATTATTAAAATTTGTTTACCTTTTATTTTGACATTTAAATTGAGCCACGTGATACTGACGTTTACACCTGTCAAAAACATCTGATTGTTTGCCAAGCACTAGATATGGGCAAAATGTCGAGAATAACCGTTATAGTTACTCATACATACCAGTTACCGCTTCTTAACGTCAATTCTGCATGGTACGAATATACTATAAAATAATTGTATTTTCAAAATCGGTGTTGTTTGACGTATATGAATTGTTATAAATGGAGGCGGGAAAATATGGAGCCTAAAAAAAAACGTAAATTTGGTTTGTCGCTCTATTTTTGAAAATATTTCCTGCGCCATTAGGTTCAGTTCCCGAAGGCCAACAAGGCCAATGAGTGAGGATAGATGAAATTCATTTAGAGGAGAAGCTGAAAAGTCAGTTACCATCTCAGGTTTGATTGAGGATCGTTACCGTTGCCGCCCCGCATTAAAACGCATAATGCTTTAAGGGCTCAATAATTTCAAGTAGCTCTATACGAAAAGTTCCGAGAGATAATATATTTTTGCTACGAAAATTAAAATAGATTCCTCCTAAAATTCCTGTTAAAGCCAGTAAGGTGTTTTTTAATTAGTTTGTAAATTTCCAGATAACACAGCCATTTAGTTCATTAGCAGGAATAAAGCCAGACCGCGTCCGGAATCCGGAACATTCAAACGTGGCCAGAGGACTCGTGATAAAAGATAGCACGAGGCAAATGTAGTTTTAGATCTTACGACCGCATCTGGTCTTTATCTAAATAATGCCACATTGCCCGTTTTAATTGCTCGCCTTGGCGTTGTTTACCTATTGACAGGATAATGGGCTTGGCGCTGGGGTTGTGTAATTCCTAATTGGAGGTTTAGTTTAGGTGCCAATGGCGAGTTTTGCATGATGCGAAAAAGGTTAATGAGCTTCGAAAAACTAGGCCGTACGTGGGTTTTATGACTAATTATGGGCACGAACCCTACTCGAGTATGTATAAAAACGATCTTGAGTTACGCACTTTATTACATAGAGCACTAGCTACGTAACTGCAAATTTTGTCTCCCTCTCAACCGCTTTTGTCTGGCATACGGATCGGTAGACGCGGCGGCGTCACAGAACGACCAGCGAGATCGCCGGATCTGACGCTCCTCGATTAAAAATTTTCGTCATTTGATTTTTGTACATTTCTTGTATGTACTATTTGGAATTTTTTGCTTATGCTGAAAATAAATAAATGGGAAAGCGAATTCTTAGAGCGCGTGCAATTGAAAGAATTATCTAAATTAGGCACTGTTTACATTTTTGACGAAGGGCGTGTCAATACATTAAATTGGGGTCTTTCCCAAATGTCGACGTGAAAAGAAAACTTTCAAAGTGTCTGTTAAATTTCAACAGCATCCAAGCATAAAAAGTGACGCCTTAGAGCATAAATAACCGTGAAAAGGAGCGTGACAATTCGAGCGCAGTCGAAAAATTGATTTAACATATCCGAATTTGTTTCAACAAAATAGGGACAGGAGCAAAATAACATTTTTCTTAGTTCGTATCGATTTTGGACCGTTTAAGAAGAAGGGTGTGCGAGGCAGTTTGTATTTGATTTGAAAATAATATTTCAACAAATTGCCCTCGGCAGGGGGATATATCTTCTCGCATCAAGAAAAAGTTTTTAACGCACGTCGTTTACGGGTAAATTGATGCGGCGTAAGATTATATGCTGTTTCAGTCACGGAAATGAATTTGGCCCCGCATCAATAAAGGACAACGTCAGCGTCCGATTTTGACATTTGCCGAATTGTCGCGTCGACGTCGAAACGGCATATACAGTGTGGTCAGTCAACAGTGAGATGTGCGGTAACCGGAAGTGAAAAGTCGATAGTGCAGTAGAACGGCCGCAAGAATCTGAACGAACCGTAAGTGCCCTAAGCCCTTTCGGGAGGAGGCACGCCCCTCCCTTTCACGCGAATCGTCCCTGCTACATTTTCGAGTATTCCATTTATGGCTCAAGAAAAAATTCGCACTACTTAGGGTTACATGCGAGGAAAGAAATCGAAGTCTCCGGAATTCAAAACTTTATCGACTAATAATCACGTGAGGATGTTATTAAATTTACACAGAATTTTCATATATTAGAAATAGTCCCTCGTTGGTTCAGTACCACAATTCTCCGCTAAAAGCTTTTGAATATAAAATAAAATTATAATGGGTTTTACGAGTCAGAGCTGAATTTTCGTATAGGAGAAAGGAGATTATTCCAGTCTTAAGTTTTAGAGCCGTGGGAGACACTTTTAGAGTGAAATTGTGTACCAGTATTTTCGGGGTAATATGGGCATAATAAATGTATTATTAATATTCTCGAGAAGGGCGTGAAATGCTTTATCAATTTGAAGTCTAGCTAAACGGGCGGATTTACCGATGTCCTTGATCGGCAGCCGGTCCTTTGATCTACAGGGTGACCGCCTAATATCTGGAAAACTGATTTCACGGTCAATCCCGTTACTTTTCTGTGGAAAGGAACAGGTGACATTTACTTGAAATACCTTTCAAGTTAACAGATCCACCCTCTTACACACACACACAGACAATTTTCCAACTAACCTGAACTAACCCGAACGCTGAGTTTGGAATATTGCAAGCGATGGAAATGTGGCAGAAAAACCGTTTAAGGCATCGGATTTCCACACGTCTTATTTTGGTTAAAAGGAGCCCTGACTCCCGTGTAAATTTGCAAAAATACCTTCCTACACATATAACTAGGAGAAGCAAATAGGAACTTCTCCAAACAAAATCCTTATCTAGTCATCTTTACCTGAAAGTTTTATTCAAATGTTCGAACAGAGCCCCCAATGAAAGCTACCTTGACGCTAAAACGGCACGTTAGTGACTTGGCCCTCAGGTAAATTCAAAAATAGTCCGAGTTTGCCCTGAGGGTTGTAAATAGATTGCGACGAACCGAACGCAACAATGTTTCCAATCTATTGTTTACTTCATCGTTGGTACTAACAATACGAAAGCACTACGGGAAATAAAAGTTATTAACTGAATTTCTGAGAAAATTGGAAGAAAAACGACTGTTATAATCATCTCTTTAATTGTTTAATTGCCAATTAAATGCTTCGTTATAGCGTAACGATATAGTTACGCCTTTTTAAACACTTATAACGTAAGTTTAATCTTGCGCATTTAGAAGTTCTTAGATCTCTTAAAGTTCTCAGATAATTTCAAATTAAAAGTTAATTTTGAAAATTAAATTAAGAAGTTGTACGTAAACGAGGTTTATCTGAAACTGAGAAAGCTCGATAGTATATTATTCGAAGCGTGCCTTCAGAATGTTGGTATTAGCGATCCTCCACTCCCCGAACACCCTTTTCTAAGCTTACAGGGTGTGTCAATAACTTGCACTTGGAATATAAATGAAACCTTCCGAAAATATGGAGGATGATTTTCACTTAATATACGTTAACGCGAAATACTCTCGTGCGTTCTTCAAGGGGCGACGTTCAAAAACATTTTTTCACGTAGATCTTACGGGCACGTGCTACCCGATTAGATCTCGAGTGTAACATATTCTCAGCTTCTGCCAATTTCCGCGATCTCCGAACTAGAACCGCCCTTATTCCAATTATTACACTATTATTATGGAAACGCGGTTCACCTCTTCCAATATTCACCACACGCCATTGCAAACCTGTAACATTCGGTGAAATCGAATCTCATTTACAGGTCTGCCTTAGGATGTATTAAAAGTAAGCATTAGACCTTTCAGTCTAGCCCGCAGTCCATTTAATCGTATCGATATTTTAAGCCTTTGTCTTTGTCTGGGGGTTGCGGATGTAGGCGCATGTCGAATGCTTTGCGCTTCGAAAACTGAAGTATCACTTCCAGCTGACCAAAGACAGCTTTGATATGATTTAAATCGGTGTGTGACAAAGCGGCATAGTCATTTTCTTTTGCTTGGTACCCCAGTCGGGACCCCGAACCGTTGTCGTTTTGCCTGATCGACCGAAACGCTCGGCTAAGCGTCCGGGGTGATTCGAAAAAATGTCAAGGCCGATACGAGATAGAAACGCAGTATTCGTTTCGTTTGCGGCGGGACACCCTGTACAACAATAGTTTCCGCTCTTTTCGAGCCTCATTGGAACAGTCTCTCCGGGGAAATACACCTGATGATCCCCGATAAGTTACTGTCCCGTGCTCGGCCTGAGTACCGCATCAGCCCCATATATCTTTTTCCAGGTGTTTCATCTTTTTGGGAGAACTAGGAGATGTTCTGGTTCGGTACGTGCCTTGCACGTACCCCCATACACTTTTTCAGCATTCTTCGAATGAGCAGTAAATGAGGCTGCAAAATATTGAGGTTCGGCGTCGCAATTAAAGCTACCTTTGATGATTTAATGCGTGAAGGGAGCGAACGCGTTCGGTAATCGCGGAATCGCGATTATCAACGACCCATTAACGTACGCATTGGTTACGACGTTTTAAAAGTGGCAAAAATCGTAAATGTTCAGTTTTCGGAATTAAAAAGTTGCCATTCCCTCAGACCTGGCGATCACGAGCGGCAGCTCCGTGACATATTCATCGGTGCAGGTTCAAAAATTCCCAAACCCTCGTACGAGAGACATCCACGAGCGCCACAGAGACACCGATGCATGGCGATCTCTGGATCCATAAATTTATTTATCTGGAAAGATACGGTCCACGTTAGAACTTTAATTAGGCCAGTTTGGAGGCGGAATTTCGAAATTTTCTAAATTCTGCCCATCGGTCCAGTGGACTCGCATGGGTCTCGTATTGATCGTGGACGTCCGAGGTGCGTTCGCGGACCCTTGGGAAGGCACTTTTTTCGAACCGTTATTTTCGGTACCGAAAAAATCGCAAAAATTGAGGGCCGAAACGACGCCGCGTCTCGGAATTTTACGAGATATGCGCAAGCGCCTCGCGACGCCTTGCAGAGCTCGTCGAGACGATAAATTCGCGATATTCTTCAGGTAATCGCTCTGGCGTTACTCAAACCCGCTCGAACCTGCGCGTGCTGAAAAGCATTGCGCATTTGCGAATAAAATGGCAAATTTAACGCAGTTTTTAGTAAACATTACAAAATAAACTTTCGCAGACGTTTAGTCAGCTGCACGTTAAATCCCATATTTACGCATTGTAGGTTTAGGTGCAATTTTCATTAAAGGCAATCAGGTTTGGTCTTGTTGTAAAGACCGCCTCACGTTTACGCAAATTGAATTCTCTCTCAATTTCCGGGGTGTAATTTAATAGAATAATATAAGATAATGCTAAATATGAACTTAACGAGCTGCCTTACCTACGCGATAATTGCGAGTCGATCTTCTCGCATGCTCTTCTTCGAACTCTTCCCTCTTCGAAGTGCAGCCGATGCGGAGGAAAACTTCCTGGTTTTGAACGAAATAGAACCCACCGGACGCGTTCCCGAACGAGGACCCTCGATGACCCTTCGGTCAGGGCCGATTCGGGCCGGACCAACTGTGGCTGACCGTAGAACGATAGTGAACGGCGAATTAGAAAAATTCAGTGAGCACAGTGATGTATGTGTCAGATTTACCCGCGGCTGAGTGGCCACGTAATTTTCCACACATAAATACGAGGGTAATGTGGTTCTCGTGTAAGTGGAAAAAGTGAGAAAATTCGCATTATTCAGTTTATTAATGACACTCTTGTGGGGATAAATCATATGGGATTTTTCTGCGTTCGGCTCCGGCTCTGCGAATTAGTCCGTCCCTGACGTTGTTGGTTCTCATAAATAAACCTAATAGTGTCGCGACAATTATTTTATATAGCTTAAATTGCCCTTTATTGTCAAACTATAGACATGATTCCAACACTTATCGTTTCAGCGGAAATAAAAGGCAGCAATTAAAGTGCGGGGCCGCAAATAACGTCACACTGGAAGATGAATGTCGCACTAAGCCCAGAACAAAAACCGAATGAAATACAGAAGAAAATAAACGAGATGAGGGTTTTTGTTTCGGTTTAATGTGGGGAGCCAAAAGTTGGAAGCTAGAATAAGCAATACACAGGGATTCGTTGATTTTTTTGAGAGGATCTCGGATTATTATTAATGGCCCTAAAGGGCGGGCACTAATAAAACTTTCATTTGTCATATTAGGTCCGCGATGAGAACTTACAGTTTTTGTCGCGTTTCCGATAAACTGAGTCAAGTTCCAAAGTTTTTGGACGTCGATGCGATACATCATACCGTATAGCTCCGCGAACGTAATTCGACAATTGCGAACTCACATCAAGTTTTCATTAATCAACGGCCCATAAGAGCGCGAAAATTGAAATATGACGCAGATATTTCTTCCCTGAATATGTTCCTTAAATTAACTGGGGGCCGAGTGACGGCCCGCTTTCAAGTTTTTCAATTTGGGCTCAGCTCTGTTTACTTTAAAATGTCCTTCAAGGAAAATAAAGAACGCGAAATTAAGGAATGTTTATCTTTGCACCTTTTTCCGCTCCATTTGTACAAGGCTTTTTGCTCAATCATTAAATAAGTGACATTATATTCGGTATCACGTCCTTTGAAGAAGTTCGTTAGCAGGAAAAAACGTTGTAAGAAAATACCTCATTATGGACAAGAAAAAGTTATTTACCCTTTTTTTAAGTCCGATTTAAGGCTATTCAGCGGGGGAAAAACACGTTTTAGAAAAGAGTAAATGCTGCATAAATTGTTAAAACAGTGGCAAGCAAAATTCCGAATGCCCGAGCAAGGGATGTAAAAGTTCTTTTCGCATTTGCAATTATCACAAACTCATTTGTGCAGGGGCATTAAGACCGGGACGTCTACGTCGTCCCACCTGATTTCTCGGTTTTTGTGACGGAGAACTTCCGCGCGGTGCGGGATGCGTAAACTCTCCGTTCGCGCATAATAAGCTTGTTACGACCCTCGTCCTAAGCTAGAGCGTTTGTCCGTCGACCCGCCCTCGTGCGATTGGAGGACATTACCGAACGAGGCGAAAGCGACCGTGGCCGGTGTCCCAGTGACAGAAACTGCCATTTCCGTCACTCGCTGGATAACGCACTCCTCGGCAAGGTCACCGATCGATCCCCAGTTGGCATTAAAAATTATTAATTTAATTAAAAATATAAACCAGCTTTTTCAAGACTTTTAAGAATCTAAAGCCTCGCAGACGTCCTTTAATGAAAACTTTAAACGAAAAATAAGATCAGTAATTTCCAAGTTTTGAAGTAGAAAGGGAAACGTCAGAACTTTGTTTGAAATAAAAAACCTGTTTAGCTTACGGCAGTTTTAATTTTTCTCTTTTAAACTAAGCGAAATGTTTATCGCACTCAACTCTCCTTGGCGAACGAAGATGATGACGATGATGTTTTCCATCACATAATTTACTGTTGCCTGCGCGAAATTGAGAATTTACAAAGGCATTGGAGGGGCCTTCGAACGAGTTCCACTTTTTTCGAAATCGCAGAGCGAGGGACGGAACTGACGTTCGACGTGCGTGCGGTGGAGCGATCGTCGCGCGGGTGCGCGTGGCGCACGCCAATAATCAATCGGATCGACGCAAGGCAGTCACGTTTACGCACACGTGCTCGTAAAACAATCCGGCGCCTAACACGTGCGAAGCGCCCTTACCGCACTGTGACGCTCACAGAAGGCGAGTGAAGTGTTTTCACGTGTTTTTTTTTTTTTTGGTACTTAAAAAGGTGACGTCGAACTAGGTGGATTTGTATCCGTTTCAGGTCATCGAGGGGCGCTCAATGGCTGGACGGGAGCGGGCATTTCCCAGGCCCCTTCCCTTGTGATAACATTACGTGACGTACCAGTTCTAACGTGGCGAAGGTAGGCGGCAGCCCGCATTTTCGTTATATCACTTCACAATAAATCGAACCCTTAGGTGTCATATGGTACAGTAATATTGAAAATTGGGATTAGATGCCTAAATAACGAATATATTTTCTCCTCGTAAAAGGAAATTGAAAAACTTTTTCCTTTTGCACTGATCACCGACCAACGTGGCGTAAAATTTATCGCTCAACTTACGGAAAAATTTACGCCGTTAATTACGCAAGACGTTATTTTCGTGTCGAATCAATTAAATTATCGGAGAGAGGGTTCGTGCCAAAAAGAACATTCAAACAACGAAACCGAGCACCGCTCTTCCGAGCATTGATTACAGAGAAAAATAATTTTAATTTAAAGCTCAAGCCAGATTAAACAAACCTTATTTATGTTCGCTAGTTGAGTAAAGATTCCCTAAGCTAGGAGTTTTATATTAAATCTCGTTCAACGTGTCTGAAAAAGTTTTGTTTGCGAAACAACACAATTCCAGTTTCGAAATGAATATTTGAGATTTCGTCGCTTTCCACAGTCATTAAATTTTGCATGGAATACGAGAAACGGTATTGAATTCTACGTCGCGTACCTGCAGTATGGCAAATGAAATTGGCGATATTAAAAGCTCACTTTTGAAGTACGGAATTTACTGAGAGATCAGAAGTTTATTCGCTCATTTGGTTTACAGCGAAGGTGCGTGTCTGCCGTTTGTCTGCAGTCTTCCCTTTACGGCGTCGAGGCGCTGCAGATCTCGGCCTCAAATTGCCTCCTCAGGCGAGAGCGGAGGACGGTTTTTCTTCCTTTCAAAGTTGACGCGGTCCGGTGCCGAGTCGAATTTGTTCGCGAACAACAGGCGATCCGCGCGAGAAAACTAACGTTCGCGGTGCGTGCGTCCTCAAACTAAAGGAATATCGCATTTTCCGAATTGAAAGACTGAAAATGTCTGACGCCTCGGAGAGGTTGTGCCAGTATTTCTTCTCCCGCTTTCCCTCGATTTCTTTATGACGCCTCGCAGTTCCAGGTTTCGGCACCAAATCACCTCGTCAGGACAGCGTCGGGAAGTTTTTATTGCTTTTTTTTCCCAGTTTCTGGGTCGTAGCGCCAAGTCAAATTGGTTCATTAAAGAGAGAAAAACGATTTTTTTTACACAGTGGTCCGCGCCAGGAGAGAGACGCACGGCGTAGTTTGCGCCAGTGTTTTCGGGAACGCACCGATCGAAATTCGGATTTTCGCCGTGAAACCCTTCACTCCACATCTGTAAATCACTTAATGAAGTTGGGAGTCTATTTAGCCGTATTTCAGCAAATAATAATTAATGAAAGTAAGTTGATGAATTTTTGTTGAAAGTGTCTCGGTGATGGACGACCATGAAGCTTCCTGGGGGGTCTGATGGGGACAGCTGGCGACGAGCATCCTTAGTAAAACAGACAGGCGATTGCGGAATCCAATTTTCTCACGGGAACAGGTGTCGGGTTCGTCGTTTTCTGCTCGAACATAAATTGATATTGCGGGTTTGCGAGTTGCCTCTGTAATATTTCAAATGTACTGGAAAGAATGTTTCCAATACTCGAAGTGTAAGGTGAATTGATGAATCGTATATTTACGCTTTTACTTTGACAGTCGTAAATTTGGCTGCATTCACTTCCCTCGTCCGAATTACCGCACTTTATTATTTTACGGACGAAAATTTTCACAGCGAAGTCATCGCCGACGAGCACTAGCATGCTAGCGGACGATCGAAATGCCCCGCGAGGCAATAAAAAAAAAATAAATAAATAAAGGGTGAAACGAAATCAATAAAATCGTTCGTTGCGGACCCACCCAGAAGAAGAGAAGCTTTGTAAAGGGTAAATTTGCTGAGGCACGGACCGGCCGATAAAATCCATTAACACCTGCCGGTCACCCACCGTCAAAGGACTGCACTGCCGCATTCAATCCTCCGCATTATTTTAGTATTCGGTAATGAGCCAGAGGAGCTAAGTTCGCTTTTTATTTTCAACTCAAACACCGCTAAAATCTCTTCTGAAACTTTTGATAATGTAAGTTATAAAAGAAAATAAAAGCCCTCCAAAAGAGAAACCCTTCTTTGTAACTCATCCGGCCCGCTAAAGCTTTTTCCAACGAATGTTTTATGATAATTCCTGCCGAGAAAACGGTAGAAACTTGAGTCTGAAGAGTGTGTAAATTCATTGGATGCGAATTTTATAACGTTTCAAGTTTTAGTTTAATTTTATGCAGTCTACAAAGTTCCTGGTTTTTAAACAGGATTATCGAAGGACATCGCTGCTCTGCAATTCTTAAGGATGGCGCGAAACTCCTTCCGGACGTCTCTCGCCGCGACGACGGTCTCGGCTCCTTCGCCGAGCACTTTTTCAAATCAACGTTCGGCTAACCCCATCAACACTCCGTATATGGAATAGGTTCACGTGTACACAGACACAAACAAAGCGAAAATAAATTGGTTCTCGATGGAACAAACATTAACTTTCAATATTCGGTCGAAAAATGGGCATATATTTGCGGCGTTGACATGCATTGATGAAGCCACCAGGGAAAACTGCTCATCATACATTGGCATATGAATCGATAACTCAAAATAATGTGATTTCCGTATTCGGGTACATGATGCAATGTTGTAGCGAAACCGAACGTTCATTTATCTTTGGGATAGCTCTGCGGGTTGCTGCGATTCAATTACATATGGTATTATTTTGAGAACGGGGAGTAAAATTAACGTGAATAACCCAGTGATTATTCACTCTGATGGTCCTTCGCCTCGAGGAGCGGTCCTCGGCTCAACCGTCGTTTCAGGGTGCGCGTTGCCTACCGAGGGGCCGCCTAGGTTGGTGGTTTAGCTGGTCGAAAGCGGTCCAACCTAAAAACTCCCGGACCGAAGCTCGGTTGGACACTCAAAACTATCCTTAATGAGTATCGCATCCGCTTCGGTAAAAAGAGGCGAGAAGTGGCCGTAGATCAAAACGCCCTCTAATTGTAATGCGGTTAAGAAAATTATCACCAACTAGTCTCGAACGACTTATGAACGGTTATAAATATGCAAATGTATACGAAAAGGATGCCCTTACTTTGGCCAATAAAATAGAACCATCCTTGGCAAAGTTCTCCATAAATAACCTCTGTGTAAGATGCACGTATGATAAATGGCTTTTAGGTGTTTTAGATGGGAATTATTTTCGCAACTAGTGCTTGCAACAACTAACCGCAACTCCAGATATCCAACAGATTCGATTAATGTAACTTTAGCAAATTTGTTATACAGCAAAATTGCAGGATAATTAGTTTGTAGTGACGCTTATACAAGATACAGTCATATTTCATATGGAACTGTTGTACAGAGTTAGTTTGATAATAAATCGTTCTTAAATTGTTTTATGTCGTGTTGAGTAATAAATGCAATGGCAGTATTAGCGTTGTTCATCCGTCATATGCAGATTTTTATTATAACGATTTGGCGATTTAAATATCGCAGTCAAGAGAGTCGTTTAAAACGGTTTTCGGTCTGGACGGGTCCGTTCGTTCCACGCAATAATCGAATTGCAGATTTACAGGTATTCGATGTAAATAACGATATAAATAATGATATAAATAATGATGTAAATGATGATTTAAATAATTCCGATCGTCGACCTCCCCTTTCCATTTTTAATTGTTAGGCCCAATTTGCGAAACGTGAAATCTCTCGACATACATATTTCACAGCGAACCGGACACGGTTCATTACACTTGAATTTTGCCCTTTCGATGTTTTTACGCTTTCGCAGCAAGTCCAGGCCTTAATTGTCATTAACATTATGCAACGATCGATTCGGAGCACCTAAAACGAACCGAAAGAGATATTGCCGAATACCGACATAATCGCTTTGAACGTCCGCAGCAGACAGCAGAGCGTCACTGGAACCGAAGTTGGGGCCGTACTCGAGGCATTTTTATAGATAAAATTATTGAATGCCGGCACGGGAAGTGGTTTGCGTTCGTTCGCAGCAACAAGCCGACGTTGATCCCTTATTATCGCGTCGGAAAGTCGAGTGTTCCCGCGCAACTTCAAAGGGTTCAATCCTAAAGTGGCGGGAAATGACAAATGAGCAGAAAATCGCCATCGAGAGCATTGGGGACGCATTAAAAATTCAAAAATTCATAACTGCACATGCCATAAAAATTTTTTAATTGCATCCCGCTCGTGCAACTGCGGCAAAAGTTGCAATGTCTACATTATTCGGATGCATCTAAAATGAACAAATATTTGCTCCATTATAAAGTTAATGCAAGCCTAGAGGAATATAACAGGGAAAATTAGACCCATTACTGAATAGAAGAAAGTAAACGAGTGGATCATATCATTTTGGTTTATGTGAGATTTAAATTAAGTCGTTTGCACATCGACGGTTTCTAACTATTGACACTTTTATTACGTTCCATAACGCTTAAAATTAATATTGCGTGTTACGTGACCGTTGCGTGACTCGAAGTTCAGAGTCAGTAATGAGAACAGATGGTCAAATTAATATTAGACGACTCTCGTCCCCGAGCAGTCCGAATAACAAAGCTATCTAATCGACCTGGTAATTATTGTCATATAGCTGTGGTTAAAGACTTATATCCGTACCTCTTCACGGTGAGCACCGAACGCCTCCTCCCCCGAAATTGGGGTCACCAACCCCGAAGGAGGGCAACGGACGAGGAAGGTAGAAAAATGGATAGAACTGGGGAGTGCCCGGACGCGAGCCTGCCGAGTCACCAGGAACGAGCCCTTGGTGCGAACGCGGCAGGAAAGTCGATAGATGATCAAGACGAAGTGACCAGGGGACCTGACGCCCAAAAACGGGCGTACGCGAGGGGATATCGCAACGCAAGGCGAAGCATCTCAAGTGAGAACACGCAAACGTGTAGGGGCCATTTCCATCGCTGAAGGAAAGAGCAAAAATTTCCGTCGGATTTGTACGTGACGATTGATAACGACACGATGAGCGTCGAGAGGGGGCACAGACAAAGTGATTTTGAGAAGGAAGAGTGATCTTGCCGCGCAACTCGACAAGATACGAGTGAAGCACGGGGGGCACAATTCGCCCAAAAAGGCAGTAGGTGTCGTGAAAACATATAACAGACGAGGCCGGGATGAAATCAACTAGCGGAAGACCGGCGGAGGGGGCAGTAGCTGCTCGCAGTCCTCCTCGGGCTTGAAGACGTACGCCTCAGGGAGAGTTTCGGGGTCGGAGGAAGTTCGCTCCTCTCGAGGTTTTTTGGGGTCGTGGGCAGGCGCGGAGGCGAGTCCCACGCTACCCGGCCAGAACGCCGGACTCGTGTACCTTTTGAAGGCTTTCCTCACGGCGACGAAAAGCGTAAGAGAACCGTAAATAAAAGATGCGCACGACCAAAGCCTGACTACTTCGGAGTTTAATTACAATATCCCCCCATGAATTTCATTTGATACATACAAAAAGGCTATTTCCAGCGTATCGAATAACATTTACGAAAGTCTTTTGACGCTCGTTGCAAAACATCAAAAGCATTAGGAACGATTTGCGACGTAAATCTTAAAATAGAATTGTGTTTACTCCCCAATGAGGGGAGACAGATAAAAACTTTGAAGGAAAATGGCCGACCACTGCTAATATACAGTGCGACCCCTCTGTTTCGGGGTCCGTCCCGCATGAAGTTCGTTGACTGTGCGATTTAGCACGGATTTTCTTAAATTACAGAGCTTGATAAACTGCAAGTTTTCAGCAAAAACGGCCTGGTCGACACGAAATTCAAGGCCCTTTATGACAGTTTCTAGGAGCGACATTTCAATAAATCACATTGGCGATTTGTTTAGAAAAAATCTGCGCGCGCCGCCCCTCAAAACGGGCCTGCGCAACATTTCGAGTAATGACGATTTTGTGGAATCATTAAGAGTGCACCCTCGGTATACATTTATTTTGAAGAATTCGTAGGGGGCTGTGGAGGACAAGTGAAGTGTCTAACTGTCAAACGGACGCGACAAGCGTCAACGTCGACGTTAGAACTTACTCGTAGTTGATAGAAATTAGATTATTGATCGTGACGATTACGGACATTTTAAGTGTGAGAGAAGAAACGGAAATTATTCCTCTTGGAGGCGACAACGCGCGCTCAGCGGCAGGAGCCGCGGCAGAGTCCAACATCGGACGTCCAGGTAGACCGGTAAGTGCAACGCATGAACGACATTTTCGACGAACCTTATCGTTACGAGCAAATCGAATTTAATCGTTTCTTGTGACGTAATTTTCATTTTATTGTTTTATTTGGTCGGCATAAGCCCAAAAGCCGCGACTAAATTGTTACGAACTATAAATTTTTGATAATGAGCACGCAGCTGGCGTGCGTTTTTAATTCTTTTACAAAATCGTCGTCGCTCGAAATGTTGCGCAGGCCCGTTTTGAGGGGCGGCGCGCGCAGATTTTTTCTAAACAAATCGCCAGCGAGGTTTGTCAAAATGTTGTCCCTAGGAACTGTCACAGTAGGCCTCCAATTTTGTGCCGCCGGGCCGTTTTCGCCGAAAACGTGCAGTTCATCAAGCTCTATCGTCAAAAAAAAATCCGGGCCAAACAGCGCAATCAATAAACATTTTACGGGCCGACCCCAAAACAAATGGGTCGCACTGTAGATAAACAATTTTATAAAGAACTCATAAAAATTACACAGGGATGTTGTGCACAAAAGCATGGTTTCATTACGCGCAACGGATTCGGGCACGATCTATCTTTTTGCTGAATTAAACTACAGTAATACGATTTCATTTATCACACCAACACTTTTATCTTTAATTCATGCATCAAATAGCTGGAATTCTTATTCGTGTTGCTTCTTAGATTTCTTAGCGCATAAATCAGCCGTAGTTTCCTCTGCAGCATCCACAATTCTTCGTGTACTCCCGTTTTCACTTCCAGTTTACAGAAGTTTGGGTACGTAATTGCTCTGGAATTGAATTTTTGTCACAATGCTGGCAATAAACCGCTTTTTGCTGGAATACACATTGATAGCTTTATGAGTGTTTTTTGCCCGCGAAGTTTGATTATTAAAATTATCTCGCGAATTCGCCGTTGCGATTCGGGAAAGTGCCACAGGAGAGGAGACAGCGCTGCACCGCCGGCTGGTCGAATTTGTCCGCTATCGGTATTTTTTATTTTTTATTTTTATTTTTTTTTTAATTGCGGCCCCCCAACGCTGCCCGATCGAGAGTGGAACGTTCGATCTTCCAACCCCTTCAATCGGCACAGATCACTGCTCGCCTCGAATCTTAAATTTAAAATCGCAAACGCAGACAAATTTATTCATGTAGAAGCAACTTCTAAAATAGCAGCTTAGCTTAAAACGTAACGAAATATTTGAATAAACTGGCAAAGTTTTCGGATAAAGTTAATTAAGGGGGGATGTGCCCAATTTTTTATTCAAATGAGGAGGTCCTAGTGTTCCGAATAGGTGTCTTTGAAGCTGAAGATTTTAATAGGATAATTTGGCTTTCTATATTCCGAAAGAGTCTCCGCTTCTGCCCAAAGTTGTAGGTCGAAATATTTTGGTTGCAAACAAGGAGGGCAGAATTAATAATTTCAAATTTATGTCAACGCATTTACAAAAGTCATTCCAAATAATTTCCGCTGGGAAGTAGCATGATAAATTACTCAATAAAAGTTTATTTGCATTAATATTAAAGGCGTGAAGGGACATTTTATATACGTCCTAAAAAACTCTCGCAAACATTACTTCGAAAAAAAGGATTTCCCAAGGCACAGGCAGTTTTACGATTTTTTTCGGCTCTATATTAATATCAAGACAGCTTATACTCGACTTAATTCAGTTGGCCTAACAAAGGACAGGGCCATTCTTAAACCCTCCCTCGTTATTATCGTTCTATTGTTGGACCTCGTCAGTTCATTTACCAAAAACGAGTGTCGTGAACGAAGCATGTGGGGTTATAAATGGGTAAAACGCACAAAGCGGAGTATTACGAATTCTGCTTCGTGTCAACAGCTCGATGAAAGGATCCAGGGCATTCGGATATGAATTAACATCCAACCAAATCGAAATCAATTATCCTCAACGTCCATTTGATTTTTATGTCCGTAAATTATCGTCGGAGCGATTCCGTGTCAACAAGGCCACCACTCTGATTCTAATGAAATTATTGCCAGTTGAAAAAAAAAAACAATAATAATAACAATAAAAAACGTGTTAACTGTAAACCTGCCTGAAATGGATAATAAAAATCGAGATAAATTTCTAAGATATTGACGATGTTATTGGAGGGTGTGGCGCCAGCATTACACGCTGAAGCTACGCCAAACTGGATTTCACACATTTTTATATAAAAAAGCTGCTGTTGAAGCAGCATTAAGTGATAGATCGTCTGAAAAATTATCATATAAAATACATCACTGTTAAATAAACATTAAGGGGTAGATGCTCCGATAGCCATGTATTTTATATGGGGAATTTCTAAAGTTCATTTTAGGGTTACTTTATGCAGAACATCCGAGAAGCAGGGACGTTTTGACATCTATTTTTACGATTTTGGGAGCGTTTTTTAACGAACTTCCTTCGGAATAACAAAACGTTGATTCAAGCCGAAAATAAACTTTTCGCTTTAAGATCCGTCGGGTGATCGCGATAGTTCGAGCGTTGCCGGACTCCGTTCGGATTCGGTTCGGCGCCGAGCGCCGCTCATCGGATCCGAGCCGTAGGCAGCATTTCTAATGGCCAAAAGTGAATTAATCGTTATGGCGAACCTACCTCGACGATTAAAAACTAAAAACAACCTCATCTTCTCCATTTCGAGTCTTCCCTGTCTGCCCGACAATTTAATTTCCAATTAATTTGTTTCGCCCAAAATAACATGCCGATGGAAATGTATATGACGAACAAAAGGAACGGAGGAAAGTTATTACGTATTTCGATATAAATGGACAGTCCTCTATGGACAGTACGAATATAAATTGCAAAATAATGTGTTTGTTTAAAGCATTGTTTGATATTAAATAATGAATACGCAATTAAAATTATTATATTGCCAGCATATAAATCAACAGCATTGACAAAGATGAAGATAGATAGATTTTAAATGGTCATTATTGGTATTTCAAAAATGCGCCATCCGGTGCTTTGTGTTACGATTATTTTTGGAGGTTTCCAATTGCGATTATGAATTTCACGAATGGGGACAAAAACGGCGGCGAACGTCGCCATCGGACCCTCGCCGATGACCCACCGGACGATTATGTTATCGACGCGGTCTTCGCGGATGCCCCGCTTCTACGTGTATTACGCCCATCTCCGGCATTCTGGGCAAAACGTAGTAGGAGCTCGGGAATTTGAATTCCCATCTATGTACGATACAACGAGGATTTTCGCCGTTGCTATCGGAGCCCCTTGCGGAATCGCACTTTCTCCCTACCATTCCGCTCCGTCGTCATCATCATTCTCTTCCGAACCTCTTTAAATATACCAGGTTTTCTAATTTTCCCCGTAACCTCGCCGGCAATATTTATCGAAGTAATTTTACACAACGTTCCCACATACCCGGGTAGTAGGGTCGTTTTATTTAACACTTCGGGGGTTAATCGAATTTTCAGCAAATAACAATCACATCCAATTTTAAGATGCGTTGTGTCGAAGACATCCGAGAACGGTAGATGTAAATAAAGCGTTGCCTTCCACGTCCTTAAAGAAATATTCTAAATATTTAAGAAGCGAACAAGCGGAAAATTACTCGAGTTCTTCGCAAAAGAATGTCTTCGAGATTTTCTTTATGGGGAATATTGCAAGCAGTGCAGTTTACACTAATTGAAAATTATTTGTATTGCGAACTGTTTGTTTACGGTGTGTGCCGGAGTTTTGCGAACGCATTCCGCACGTGCCGCATGGTTTTTGTGACGGTTCCGCCACGTCAAACGTCAAAATTTTCTGAGGCGCCCCTCGACTGGCCGCTTTTCCCTACGTCACCGTCGAGTCAGATCTGCATTTCCCATATCTGACCGCGACCGCTCGTGACGTTTCTATTGACCTCACGCGAACGCACATGTCCCGCTTTCGTCGCGAGTCCCCTAAGGAAATGCCTCGGACATCGGGACGAGGCGAAATCTTACTAATTGATGGCGAGATTTTCCTTCAGGATCGACCGGTTCCGGATCGTTTCGGCGTTGTTACCACGCCGGGCCGCGAGTTAACAACGCCCAAATTACGTCGATCGCTTGATTTCTTGTCATGTTCTCGGACCTACTCGGATGACGTCTCGGATACGGACGGACTCTTTGATACAGTTTAGTTTGCCGCACCATCTTCCGCATACCCGACCATCCGCAAATAGTTCCCACTTACTGAAACTATTTAATTAATATTAACCATACGTCGCTAATGCCTAACATGGGTTCAGTACACCAAGCTTTAATATTATTTGTGACAGGTTTAAATCCAAAACTTGCTTCGTACCATGCACTGCTCTCTGTGTCTTATTTGCGAGAATTAATGGTTAATGTCGAGTTGGTATGATAAATGGAAGTCAGTCGCTACTTGAGAAGGGATGTCTATTATTATTATCATTATTATTATTATTATTATTATTATTATCCAAAGATTCGGTTTAAAAATTAAGTTGTAGGTACGATTTAAGAGCGAAAAATGCAATTACTTCGGATGAATCAATTACGGACAAGTTTAAGCAAACAATTATAAATGCCAATAGCAAGCCTGCTTTCAAAATATTCCTTATTTGCTGTGATATTTGTAGCTGACAGCTGGCACTCAGCCGTGCATTGACAAACTTGACCGCATTTGGACATTATTCTCGGGAATACCGTCACGTGACTCGGTTAATAGTTTTAATACACGAAACCAACCTGTTGTTTCGAGCTCGATCAAGCCGTGAGCGATGCTTCTTATGGAAACCAAGAAGTAGACGGTTTCGCGGAACGGTCTTTTCAGATTAACCACTCGTGCAGGTGAGCGTGACGAAACATTCGTTTCACATTTAATTAGGCCGACTCGCGTACGTCACGATCATCAATGGAAGATCGATTCACGACTTCATCGCCGACCTCGAGGAAAAAAAAAAAAGAAGGTGCTTACGCACTCGAGGTACCGGACGCGTGCCGCTCGACACGATTTGTATGATGCAGCGGCAACCGTTGCCGCTTTTTCCATTCCGCAGGGCGATGTTCGCGCGTTTTTGCCTGGACGAGCGGCGGACATGCTGCAGTCCGACAGTACGCTGCGTCCCAAAACGCGCGTGAATATCTTTGAACGGGGGAAGTACTTCATAGGAAAACTCGTGGGCGTTTTTGAACGAACGCGTCCGGAAGACCGTTACGGAACGTCGCACGAGAAGGGAAATACCTAAAGCGACTGAGGCTTGATTCGCGAAAGAATGGAACATTTCCCGTAAACGTCAGATACGAGCCGTTTCCTCAGTTTTTACGATTTTTTGACTCCCCGCATTTTCCGGCCATCCGCAGTGTGTGCCCGCGCAGGTATATCAAAAGTCGACGCCGACATGGGATCTGCGAACACAAACACGCCTTACCTGTCCTCGTACTACGCACGGGTAAAACGTAGCATAAACGAATGATACATCAAACGAGATTGTTTGCTTTTTGTCAACTACGCCTTCTTACTACTTTAAAATCTCCCGGATTATTGGATTCGGAACACACGTAGAGGGGTGATTTTCAGAGCCGATTTAGCAGGTTCTTACATCGCGGGGGCGTCGGCGTCGTACGCAGCTTTGTATTGAGTGGTTTCTGACTAAATTGTAAGCTGAATTTAATTGAAGATACGGTTTTGCTTTATGCGGGAGCCTCTCCGAAAGCTCATTGAGTATTCATTATTTTATGCATGACATAATATCGCTTGACTCGAACTTGCTGTTTCCGCACGGGGTCAGCGAGACGAAAAATTCCTATGGGCACGGGCGGGGGCGTTGGAACTGCGACGTGCCTCAACGGTCGAAATTCTTGAACTTTTAATAGTTTCCGCGCCCCCGAATTGGCAACACAGTTACGCGAAAGGGCGAATGGCTCGAATTGGAAATGAATTAGTTTAAGAAATCGACACAATTTTCATTGCCACCCTCTCGCCCTCCGTTTGACATCGCCGTGACATCGGGAAGTGTAAAACGTATCGCGCCCTAACAAAGAGGCGCCCGTAGTGCGCACTGGCGTTCCCACCCTTGCAATGCACCACACAGGACCTGCAAATAATCAGTGTCAAACTTCACCTTAGGTGAGTTTTTTTAGATCATTAATTTCAATTTTTAACCCCCCAGTTAGCCAATTCTCGTTTCACTCCAACCGAACTGTGGAAATTCAACTAAAGCAATCTATTTTATCACAGTCTCGATAACCAATTAGGTCGATATTTTAGGAAAGTTAAATTCTTTAAAGGTTTCGGCAAAAGCTAATGGAAATTAGTATGATTAGTGGAAATCAGAATGAGAAAATCTAATTAAATACCCGAAAGTTAATCACCACCCTTTCCCGTTCCGTTGTTCGCAGCCAATAAAGGGTGCCGCCCATCTGTCTAAGTCAATTTCGAAGTTCAACCTTTTCTGTATAAATTATCTACTCTTATCGATCGGGTCTCCTAATAAGAGAAGAAGCCCTGGAAAAAGGTTTGAAAATGTCTGGGAAGTACTAATCACATTACAAACATTTTTATTCGCCTTTTGCGAACGCGTTCGTTAAAGGCGGCTATTAAATATTAAACGTGTGTATTACGTATATTGGATGCGCATTCGCGACTGATAAATTTAATACCTGATATTGGAGATTAATCTACTTGCTAGTTTTCATATTATAACCTAATTAGGGCCTATGAGCCCCGATGCGTCACGCGGGGCTTTTCGAACAGCTCCCGAGGTTACGTGGATGTTGACGAATTAATGCGATTCTTTTCAATTTAATTAAAAAATACATACGCACGTCGGCACCTAAGGAATGGGACAATTCGGAGGAACGTGAGGCAGCGCCGATGGCTTCTCGTCCATGACCGTTGGATGGAAGCCTTCCATCGAGATACGTTGTCTCGATGTCGTGCTCATATCGGCGGTCTTCCATCGACGTTCTGAACTCAGCCGAACTGCAGACAAAAACCGTGCATAGCTCTCGGCACAAAATATCCCACGATTTATGTGTTAGTTCGGCATCAACAAGCCGCTCGACCCCGCTAATATCAATTAATCCCCTCCTTATGGATTTCTCCTTAAAATTAATTACTTATTTCAGCACGCAAATTGCGAAAACACCGCCATCTTCAACAATCACCATTATCAGCAGCTAATAATTAAAACCTCTCAGCTATAACTAAGATTTGCTTAAATAAATTGCCTCGAGGCATTTAAATATGGTGGAAGAGCACGAGGGAGTACTAAGCAAATTTAAATGAACCGTTTCAAAAATGTTTTGAGCTTGATTAAATTTCCAGATAGGCATTGATAAATGAGGATTTCTTTGTTTAATCATTTTAAATTTGATGAGACTGCAGAGGAGGAATTCCAAGACGGGGAGGATCAGTGTTTCATAATGCCAAGGTAAATCCGCCCGCACTTGGTATTTCTTCGCCGGATCGTCTGACGATCCAAGTGAACGCACCGAACTCAGGACGTTGCTTCGGATGGATCACGTGCACGAATCACAGCTGCGTCCAATCGAAATTATTAACGTTTCGGTAACATCAAAGGTGATGGTTTCCATGAGGATGAGGGCTCGCTCAGATTCTCGTCGTCTCGATGAATTTGGGAGCGAGACGTTCCGGGTTTGCTCGGGAGGGAACGCTCGGTTTTCCAGTTTTTGGCATCGGACGGAGAGAGAGAAAAAAATAATGTTAAATGCGAGATTAATGGTTTTCATTTTCAAGTGTTATGGCCGGCCAAGAAATAAAATTTTCACGCGAGCATTATATTTATTTTCGAGTTTAATTACTTAATTTTATTACCCCAAATGTCGCTTTATTACATGCGCCGCGTTATGGACGAATTCAGTTCTGAAAATAAAATGCAATTTAAAATTCTGTAATGTATTTTTTAACTGCGTCAGTTTCTATTCATCACAATATAAATTGCAAAACGATATCTCTGTTTTTGGCATTATTGATTATTAATATTAAACGACAAGTGGATTAAAATTGGAGTTCCAGCGACAACGTTTCCACTAACGCGAAACGGGAGTAAAATTAAAATTTTCATTTTTCAAATTCCGTTAGAGAAGGCACTAACGACCCTAACGAGGCACGTGCACTCACGCACATTCGGAAAGTGGGTTTTCCAGTTGCTCGGCTCGAACACGTGGAAGCCCTTCGTGCGCCAATTCCACATTTTCGACTCCGCGGCGCATTTCTTGCCGAGTCTCCTCGATCGCCCGCCTCGCGCGGTACCGGCGGGGCCGCCGACGCCGGCTCCGACTCGACTTCGCGACAATCCGTGCCCGATTTCGTTCCGTACCTTCTCCGTAAGAACCGGTCGCGACCGGTGGAATGACCGCAAAACAGATTTGTTTGCAAATTTCCATTTTGCAATCTTACTTCGTATTCATTGCGTCTACTTCCGCGCGAATGTAAAAAACTCCGAGCTTAAGCTATTTCTCGCAGAAAATAAATCTTCTATTCAATTGGACGTGCTGCCTGGTAAAAATTCGATTTTTAATTGGCAGTTCTAAAAATGTGCGCAGTTAAAAGGCGGCTCATTACAAATTATGACGAACGATTTTTCAGCTGCATGCACAGTGATATAATGGAAAAAACTCACCACACACTAATTCCAATATTTCCAGAAAATAACACATTGAATGTCGGGATCACGCTCGGTTGCCCCAATTAAACGTGTAGGTTTAAATTGCTCAAATGGGGCATATAATTCCTCAATATATTGCCAGAGGGATATGTTTTACTCTCGACCGGGGAGATACGAATTGCGAGCATCCGAAAAAGCAAGATTTTTAAATCGAGCTTTTTAGGTAAATATGTTCCCTGAATAAATTCGTATGAATTGCGTGACGTAGAGCGGACATAATTTCATAAATATTTAATTTCGGAATGTTCGGTTCAGATAAAGCAGACAGACAAAAAGAATTAACCACCTATATGTTGCCGGCTTTAGAAATTTAGCATAACGATCGAAGTCTACGGAATAAACTTTAGTCAGTTCAGGTCGGTATTCGTTGCGCTGGTTCCTCCAGCGAGTTTAACAGGCGAACAACTATGCACCCAACTAGTTCGTCCCAGAATTCGCCGTGTCCTGGTAAAAAAAAAATGGCGACCAAAAGCGGGCGTCGTCTCAATCCAAATCATTATAAACGGGAGTGCAAAACTAGCACTTTATCTTCGAGACTTATTTCAGAAAACCAGAATTTACAGATGTGTAACCCGGTTCTCTTGTGTCAGAAAGTGGTTGGAAATCCCATTAGAGCTCGGCCAGGATTTCTGTATTTGCGAATCCCAAAATAAATAATAAAAAAGTAACTTACGATAATTTACGTGCTCGTGCCAAAAGGCCAATACGGTCGGCTTTAGGAAAAATGTTTGTAGTAAAAGCGGCCCGAGAAAGACCGGAGAATTGCTTTGAAGTTTCGAAAATAACTCCTTGGGGCATACAATCAAAAATCAATCAGCAGCAATGAATGTTTAGCGAACGTTATACAGGAGTTAATTTCGAACAACGAGCGTTACTCAAAAACTGGAGGTAGGTGTGAGGCGGACAGAAATTTTTTTTGAGAAATTACCCATCTCCGACGGTACCTGAGCCGTCTGGCCAGAGGTCCTTCGAGTTAAAACGCGAACAACCAATTTGCACAAATCGCTCCTGCATGCCGTCAGATCGATACATCAGTTGTGTCGAGACTTAATTTATCAGGTAAAATCTAAAATAAATATAATTTTGGATGAACGCAGAAATCTCAGACTTGTACCTTCCTTTATTAAAATCGGAAATTATTCACAGCACGTGAGATGCTCTTTAACATTCAGCCCCGAGGAGCTGGTTCATGAATTTCATATTTTTCCGCTCCCACTATTGTCGCAAGTTCTCAAAGAAACGGTTTCGGGCGTTTGACCCGAAGCAACATCTGCCTGAGAATTTAATTTCTTGCCGAGATTTATGCCCGAATTCCGCAACTACATATTTTGATCCGACGTTAACGACGTACGGTGCAAACGTCGCCCTTAGGTTTCTTCGCGGAGCGAGCGAACTGACCTCCCGTTCCGGGACACCTCGTGCGGGAGGACCGTCGAAGGAGAAAATATCGGATGGTATCGCGCGGTATCGCTCGGATTCCCGGGTCCGATCGAGTATTAAATGGATACTCTGTATTTTATCCGGGTGTTAACATCGTTTAACATCTAGGGCGCGATATTGATAGCCTTCGATTAAAGCTTTTATCTAAAGTTTGCATGCCGCAGGTGATAAATTGCGCTTAAACTAACGACACGAACAATATATGAGTAAATTCTTATAAATGAACACCCTAAATATTAACATGCGGTTAAGACGGAGATTGTCGGAATTCGCTTAAAATTTGTCCCATCCGTTCTAATTTATCAGAATCGACTTTCGTATAATTTTCAATGAATTAAAATAAAACTGAGAGGATGAGCAGGAACTCGGAAGTTTAACGAAGTAAAAAGAGCTGATATTTTAAAGGCGGGTCTCATCAAATTTGAACTTTAGTGAAACTCCGGCCTTTAATGCATTCGCTGATAATTAGAAGAATGTAATTAATATGACATCAAAGGGATTTCGTTAACCTGGTTTGGGGGATTTTCAATTTGGGCCTCGTTTTATGAGGCCAAAGGTGAAATATCTATGGCGCAGAGACGAGCCACGTTAAATGAAAAATGGGCAAGAGTGGAGGTTGAACTTCGCAGAACATTTTTCCTTGCACCAGCAACAAATCAAAATACCATTGACACGAGAACGAGTTTCATGCAATTGTGTTCGACATCCTAATTGCGAATCCAATCTTCCTAACTTTTCCAACAGGAGAAAAAATGTAAAGAAGATTTATGTGCCAATTTGACCGAAGTTGCTGAGGCTGATAAACTTTATAGCTGGCCTCACCGTTCGATGGTAATTTTTTAACGAGATTTTCCTGCCATACGCGTATTTCATGATCTTTTCATTTTCCTATTTGCAAAAAGATTTATTACCTGCTTAAACTTGAATTGATTAAAGTATATCCTGCGAATTTTTTAATTTTCAGTTTAGCTCGCGCGGAGGAATATTTACTGAGGCGAGGTGGTATCCGGACGTATTGCGCGACCCTCCGTGTGGATTCGTCGACGGAGCAACGTTTTCCCAGGCGGAAACACCCTGTACAGTTTCGTTTCGACCCTCTCTGACGGTACTACGTGCGCAGCTTAGTTTTCGGGTGTCTTCCATCGATGAAAAATGGAAAATTTTAACAGAAACACCACAAAAAACAGTTCATTCGAAGTATTGTCCCTCTCCATCTGCACATTGTTGCCACATCTCTGGCAGTACACAGATACCTCGACGGTAAAATGGCGCGTCTTCGGACCGAAACCGTTCGTGCGACCAATTTTGCACTTCCTCGAAATTGCCCAAGTGCAGCCCCCCTGCCACGCCATGGGCCATCGATCGGAACAAGTGACAATCGGAGGGCGCCGGGGGTCTGGCCAATATGGCGGGCGCATATACCATTTCAGCGTTTCGATGGTGTCCTGGACGATGGAAGTACCGTCGGTGTCGACGCTTCGCCGGGCGAAGGCCACGATCCTTTGCGTTTGGGGCTCTCAAAATATCTCGTCTCCAGTGACAGTTCGGCGCAGGAAGCTCTTTCTTTAATGCCGTAAAAGTGAAATTTCGGCGGTGGTTCTATATGTCTCTCAGTCTACCCGTGCGGCACCCCTTTTCCCTCTTTTTGAATTTTTCCCGTGGCACTCGAACGTGCGGAAATACCTTGGCGAGCCACGTTTAATGCCTCCGCAAGTCGATCTGGTGTTCGCGTGTCGTCTTCATCCGATGACGCCCGCAGGTCGGCGTCTTCAGTTGATTTCGGTCTTCCGGAGCGCTTCTCGTCCCCGACGTCGAAGTCGCCCCCTCTGAAGCGCTTAAACCGATCTTCACAAGCAGCTTTCGATGGTGCGCGTCGGTCGCAGGCCTCCTCGAGCAAATGACGTGCTTCGGCTGCATTTTTCTTTCAAGTTAAAGCGAAACCTCCCGCAAATGTTGTTTATTTCGCACAGAACTCGACGTCTTCGTCAGAAGAAATTGCTTTGCGTTGCGACGAACGTTGACATTCCAACTGGTTGTCGATGACAACCGTCTTGAGATACAAACAAAACACGGTTTCCGCCATTTTGTCGATTACGCGTGTCGTTGGCGCCATCCATGTGCGAAACCTGGAAACTTCTTTTGCCCACCTAGTATAAAATTATAATAACACTCGGATTTCAGTCGAATCTATTAATCACGGGGGTGCAAAATTCCGCAGGCGCGCCACAATGATTTATTAGTAAGCAAACGAACTGCTGGAGAAGTTTTGGGGATCGTCGATTTTGCGCCATTCTTCGATAATTGGCGACTTAAAGTGTTTTTGGTGAGCGGGAGAGCCGTTGCCGGACCACGGAGGGGGGCACACGCAGTACGGCATCAATGGAGGACGCTCACCTGGGCGCCATTCGATTACATCAGCCGGAGGTCGCGGATAGTTTTCGCGAATAAAACGGGCGCTGTGCAGTACTCTCCCTTCGTTAAACGCGAATAATCTCCTGCCTCTCGGCCTCGGCTCTCGAGGGTTCCGCCCTGTATTGGTAAGCAAATTGGCCGTACCGGTCCTCATAAATATTTACGGGAAATTTATAAATGTTTACTCGAAATCTAGTTTTATGTAGGTCGTAAACAGGCCATTTCCTTATATGGACGTAAATCTTATTTCTCACCTGCTTGAGTATAAATTAACCATATTTGTACAAGCTCCTGGCAACGGGTGCAATTTCATTGGTCTCTTGGCGAAAGTTTCTTCAAAACGACATTATCCCAAATCCCCTCGGCATGTACAGGGCCATTCGGTAAAATGATGTGTTATAAACGTTTTACAAGGTATTATCATAATATGTTCACTACCAGGAAGCGTTTCCTTCGAGGACTTGGGTACTAAATTTAATCTACGAATAAGCATTTGCAACCTTGTTATTAACTCACGTTTTATGGGGTGGATACTTTAGACAATAATGTTTGTTTGTAGTTTGGTTTCGTTGTGTTTGCGCGCGATTGTTAAGACGTGCTCTCAATGCTGCTCAAGATACATAATTCTGACTAATTTGGAAGAGGAAGAAATAAAACGAATAAGGTAGGAAACAATTGTTAGAAAATCGTTATTTCCATTATTAATTTCCTTCCGCGGTCGACCGATTTAACCCCAAATTGACTTGGAATTTTATTTATCGTATTAGCCACTGTGCCAGCTTAAATTGAAAGGTTTCCTCCAGTTGATTGGAACCGAGCGAAACATTTAATGACAAAATAAAATCGGCCAATATTTGAGCCACATACACACTAATGGATTTGCTTTATTTCCCAGATTACAGCCTAATTCAATTAGGGAGGATTTTTATAATTCAGTATTTTGGCTCGCTATTTATTTGGTAACGGACCGAATGGAAAGATGTATAGGGGGACGTCGCGCGTTTATTAATATCATCCATAAACGAACGGCGCGACGCGAACGAAAGTTTTCTCGATGGTTCCGCGACTAACTCATCCCCCAGTTAACAGATCCTCGGCGAAAACGCGTACGTTTCCGACGTTCAGCCTCGCCTCAGATTCTCCGAAATGTGGTGTCGGAATTCGATGGGATGTCAAATTCCGAAGAGAACCTCGAATTCGACTCCAATTACTGTTTGGCCCGTCGAGTCCATAAGGGGAGTGCGCGAATTTGTGAACCCGCAGAAGGCACTGACGGGGTTATGGTCGCCGAGCGTTCGGGCCTCGATCCGACCACCTACAAAAGATCTGTTCTCCAACAGACTCGCAGCGACCAATCGCACCAATCCCTCGGTCGGGTACGGAAGCCGTCTGAAACGCACGCTCTCCCGTTTAAGTTGCGGAACGGAGAATCCGGTTGTGGGACCAACGATGTTCGTCTTGGCAAAATGCGCGAGCGCAGATCGCGCAGCAATGCCTCTCTCTCTCTCTCTCTCTCGTATACCCGGAATCAACTGGGTGCGAAGAGCAGATCGCGCGTCACCGGGTACTGCAAGGGAAAACTGTACCGTGAAGACCCGGTGTGCGCCTTTGAAGCCTATCGGAGTCCCAAAAACACGAACTGGGATGAGGCAGGCCTCGGCCCGCTCGCTCTTCCGCTTTGGTAAACGAACGCGCCCTTATGGCTTTTACTTCTCGAACTGCGTTTCCTTCCGGAGATGTAACCACCGCCACCACACATCCACTCTGGTATTGCAATTTGACATCCCACCGAATTCCGATACTACAGAAACGGTAAGGACCTTTCGGCCGATCGATGCCGAGTTCCATCGACGTAGAGGGTCACAAATCACGTCACAGAGGAAACGGGATTCCGCCAGTAAACATTAAGACTTGACTTTATTTAATACGTCGTCCCAATCAAAGCATCCAGATACATAAAGTAAAACAGCCCCAAGATATCGCTGGCACAATAAGCTCTGTTGACCGTAACCAGATACATCAAAGCTGTTACAGCAAATCGATAGGTGCTGATTTGATTGTTGATACGTTGATACGGCTATGAGGTTTACGAACGAATTTTCGAGAAACATGTCGAACATGATTCGGTTAAAGTCCCGTGGACGCGCGTCGCTAAGGCTCCAGCAACGGCCGCAGAACCGCGCATATCTTGCCGAGTGACTAAAAATGTATTATTTCATTAGCATTGAAACGTTCATTTTTGTTCTACCCTTCTCCCTTTTGCACATGCTGAGTTGGTTTACGTGACCCTGTGAAGCGAGCACTTAGAAGAAATTTAATTCGAGATTGTGGGAAAGTTCATTACGGATTAAGCTAAAGTTAATCCATGAAAGCAGTGAAGGACATCCAGTAGCAGATAGGACGAATGACGAGATGTGTAGTTGCTCTCAGTCCCATTCAAAGCACTTTAAACTTCCCGAAGAATAATTCGTTTTTAATGGCAAAAAAATTGAGTTAGCAGATTTTACCTGCGATCTAAAAACACTTAGAGAAAGTCGTTGTTTTTTGTATGAAATATTCATAGAGTTTCAAAGTAAATTCCAAAAATATTCAAATATACATGTCACATATAAGCTGTGATATGAAGTCGGGAATTTGTAGGGGGGTTCGGTTTCGGATTCCGCATTTTAAAATACACAAAATGACCATTTTGGTCGATTTTAGCGTTGGGCAGCTTAAAACGGGCGAGGCCCCTCGGTCGCTTAGCGTTCGGGCCTATCGACGAACGAAGAAAAAATGTACCATATGGGCCGGAAAGGCGTCCACCGTGCGAAGTGAAAACCCTCGAGCGGAACAACGAGCAAAATCATCGAAATTTCCCTGATTAGTTTCGACGATTTCTAATTCCCGTGCGTTCCGATCAAACTCGCATTTTCATCATTAAAAAGGTATTTCACACCCTTGTTGCATAAATAACAATTCGAATAAAATAAGCCGACATTCTAAATCTAAATGCAAATAGGGCGGTGTATAGGTTTCCGAAGGGATGACAACGGACATTTTGGAGGGCAACAAAAAAGACTCCAAATCATCAAGTTTTCCAGGGAAATTGGTCCTGGCGGTGTCGTAATCAGAGGTAATTTAATTTAATCTGCTATCGAAACAGCTGACTTGGAAAACGATAGTATAAAAATTGGATCGGCTGCTGCGGTAGACCGAATTTGGTTTTTCATCAAATATTGAATTTTATACTCTGATCGATTTGGTAAGTGTAATTGGGTTCGTTTCACATTATTAACGTGAGTGGCACCTTTATCGAAATTAAATAATTTAATAAAATTAATGGACGGATCTAATGCGGATTCCAAAGCTCGAACGTTAAAATTTAATTTTATAATCCTCACGCCGTAAGTCAGAATATTTTCGATCAGAAACCCCATGAACTTCACGTTGTTCCTGGTAGAAGAATCTCATTAAGTTTTTAAACATTTCTTTTCTTGCCAATATGAAAATACGCGAACAATTCTCTCTCTGTAAAGGCTGAACGGGAAATTTTTCATACGAGCGTAACCGTCCCTTTAACGGCCCGGCCCGATGTGGACGGTTTAAGAAGCACTTTTCGCGATACTTCGCAAGCAGAAACTAAATATTGTAAAATCGAAAAGGAAATATGACTTAGACCGTTAAATGAGTTTATTACTCGAAGCTTTGTCTACCCTAAAGTGTGACAGATTAAACAGAGATACTGCCTTTGCAAATACGGGTATTTGCTAATGGTTATATCAGCAAGCTAAATATTATTTGGATCTGCTATTTGCCAAACTAGTGATGTATGTGTTGGGGTTTAAGCTTATGTGTTCACCCGCATTTTATCCCTTTGAAACTCGAAGCTAAATATTAGCATATTTGCTTTTAAAAATATGACTATGGTGTTCTGCCATTTCTGTTTTTTATGCCGGTGGTTTGCGGCAGGATTTTATCCACCGAAAAAAGCCATTTCGGGCCAAAATGTTCCCGTGTAATTATTGTGAGTTAATATCTCTAGTGTCGCCGCAGTTGCAGACGAAATTTGGCGGAAGAGGGGAAGCTTTCGCCGGTCTGCATCTAGAAAAATGGCAAGATCCCCTCCTCCTCCTCCTCCTCCTCCTCCTCCTCCTCCTCCGCCATATCCCCCTCCTCCTCCGTCCCTCCTCCTCCTCCTCCTCCACCCCTCCTCCTCCTCCGCACGCTCGATGATACGCGTTAACTCGATCGGAGTACGAATTTGTCGAAACACGTGTTATCACCGACGTTTTTTTGAGCCAAGACCGGATGCGGCGTACCTATCCGACCACCGCTTCCTGCGGGACTAAAAACAAATTATTCCCCAGAAGTGGGGAAAAATTCGGGACCAAGTATCAACTCGGGGAGAAGTGGTAGAAAAGAATTTCAATTAGCTGCCTCAACGGCAACAAGGAGGCTTGAGTCGGGGAAATTTTGATATTCAATAATGTCAAGAAGCACGGCGGATACTGACCCGGTTTTTTCGCAGTAACCGACGGACGTGCAATTCCGTGAAGAGAGCGCCCTTATCGAGGTCGGTCTGTTGATTCGGGTAGCAGCAGCAGCAGCAGTAGTAGTAGTAGTAGTAGTATCCCCAAATTTGAAACAGTGACTCCTTTGACGGCAATCGAGCTCCGTTTGCAGCATTTGAGCGCCTGGAGTAAAGACGAATATCTTCCTTTTAGGCTGAAGACGGTTTGTTAATACGGGGAGGAGCGGCAGAAAGGAATTTATGGTAGCGAGGCCAGTAGCACTAACGATGTTCCAGTCGGAGGCAATATTTGATTTTCATTCGCAAGGAACGATAAATTCGCATTTGAACTTCTAAAATTTGTTTCGTCATTAGGCCTCCCCCATATTTCGAAATTAATGAAAATTCCAGCTGAGCAGGGAAAAAAATCTGTTTGCCGCCGGCCGAGCTGTCCGGTTAAAGTTTTTAAACCCGAACTAGAAACCCAAAATACAATCAAAAACCATTGCGCATATTCAAATTTATTTAAATGTTCCGATGTTTCATATTCGAATGTTTAAAAAACACACACACACACACACACACACAGAGAGAGCGAAATCACAACATTTCGTAATATTGCGAACCGGACAAATACATTATCAAACGATTTTTCCATGTGCTTTTTATCGTACCACGGTCGCCCAGCAGGTGAATTAACTGCTCCCGATATCCGGTTCCATTACCAAGAGTCATCACTTCGATAAGCACTTTGAACCGTTGACAAGCTTTAACAAATCGATGATAAGGAACAAGAGTAGACAGTTCCAATCCGACAAACAATCTAGCTAGTAATTCAATTCAGCTGACAAATAAATTGGAAATCGACATTGTCCACACTAATGGAGATTATCTGGAGACACAATAAGTTAGTTACAAGGACTAACAGTGATTGATTAGCTAAATTGCGCTGTCTTGTGGCCGAACAACAATTACAGAATCTCATGAGGAGGAATGTTCGATTATAGAATGAAATTTGCAAAAGAGGTTTCACAAACTGTGGTTCGGTTGTTTTGTAGCCGTGAGCGATTTTGTCCGCTCCCGCGGACGGCGATGGAAGGGGCTAGGTGCCATTGAGAAATTGTAAAAAAATAAAGTGAAGTTTTAATAATCCCATCGGGGATTTAGCAAATCCTTTTCAGGGGAAGGCAGCGACTCTCAATACTCAAGTAGCAACGAAAAACACAGTAAATCGTGTTATCTTTCTCAGATCAGATTAAAATTTTAATCGCTCGCTTCTGTTTCGTTCCTGACTTCGTTGACAATTAAATACAGTCTTAATGGAATATACGGAGAATCTTTACGAAGATGGTCCGATTGCTGTTTTAATTATTGCGCATAGTTCGCGACTCGAATCGCCCATGTAGATTCGGTGGGTTCATCACTGGGCGCAAAAAAAAACAAAAAAAAAAACAAAAAAGCCATGTTTCTCGGTTTAATCGGTTTGTTCTCGGCCACAGGCCTCAATAGTGCCGTTTCGCCGATGTGTAGAACTTCAAATTACGTTTTATATTCCAGCCCGCGTAAAGCGTTTTCAGACCGTGGACGGAGCTCTTCGAGCGATTCCTGGCGGCCCACAGATTTGGCTCTTCGAAGGCCCCGAAAAGTAGATTTTAATCGGGAGGCCGCCAACGTAGATGGAACTAAACGTAAGACCAATCGAAACAGGCAGATGTGCTGTGGTAACGTGCACTTTACCTCACTCGTTTGGCTGTGCGGGGCGTATAATTGTCTGCGCTGATTAAAATAAATCCGGACCCTCATTCTCAGTGGGACAAGTGCGGTGCAAAGTCATACTCCCACGTACCCTCGGATGCGTAATTGTTGTAAGCGGTCGCACTGAGTGATTCGGCAAAGACCACGGAGCCAGCGATTCTTTTTATGACGTCATGTCCATAACCTTCGATGTACGATGATGCGGATTGCTGAGGGAGGGGAGTTTTGAAATTGCTTGTTTTGGAAAGTGGCTCTTCCGGTTCGCTTTGGTGATTAAGTAATATGAATTTTGACGAGGTGCCCTTCGGCCACGGAGGAGACGCGCGTAACGCGGCACGTGCGCATCCCACCCATTTCGGCAAGATCGGGACAGGGCGTTCAAAAAAGCCGGTGTCAAACCGACGGCGTTGCGGTGGGAAATTTTTACGCACGGGCCCCTAATGGTGGACGAAAGGGCTCGGCCTTGGAACAATGTCTTCCTCGCGTGAGGTCGCGAGGACGAGGGCGAATTCGCGATGGACGCGCGTTCGCCTCAGTCCGGAGCAAATGTTTAAAATAAATTTATTTTTGGCATTATTTTAGTTGCTCTTCCATAAATCGGAAACGGCGTTTAGAGATCATCGTTTATGCATCGAATCGTTTACGTATAATAACAATAAATGTTCAGTTCATATGGAACGACAATAAAGTGAATAAATTCCGCGTTAAGTTAAATAATAACGCGAATATAGACGACCAGGATCGTCGACGTCCCACGTTTTTGATGCGCCGGATTCGCCGATGACTCTTCTCTGGCCGTAGAGTAGAGTAATCGGTACAGTAACAGATGGCGACCTTCCTACCTGCGAAGTGCTGCGTTCGTCACTCTTCAAGGTTGTCGGTCTACCCCTTATCGATCGAGCTGACATCGCGGTGATCACACACACACACACACAGACAACCTGCCTACAATTTTTTCGAACTTGCCACAATGTAGATATCCCGAAAAAGGAAAAAAACCGGCACGAGCACGGAATTATCAATCAGCGCTATCAATCTATCATTTCAAGCCTCCGACAAAATACATAATCAAAACCAATTATTCACCCTGATTGACTTGAAGCAGTGTTGCAGAGGACAGCGATATCGATAATTTTGTCCCATCTGTCAAATAACCGTGACGAGCTCCAAATAGACTTGATTTTTTTACATGTGCGTCATTAGGTGTGCTCTGTGATTGGCACTTTGTGTGAAGAGCGTAATTCGCAAATTACGGCTCATTGTACGATGGAAAATATCCCGCACTGCAACACAAAAAAAGAAAAAAAAAAAAAAAAAAATAAAAATCATATCGACGTTTTGCTGGAAACTTTTTTTTTTATTTCGAAGGGGCCCAAAAGGGACTTTTTGCCGAATAAGCGCGTTATTTTGCATATTTGAGCCGCGGCCGAGCCACCTCAGGAATTGTCAAGAGTGAATAAAATAACATACCATTTAGCACGCCCTGAATACGCCAGGAATTCATTATTATTCGAATGAAAAAAATAACTCCATAGTATTTACTAACCAATAATTTGGCTAAATCACGAAACCCAAACCGGTTATGCGATTGGTTTCGCATTCAACCAATATTATTATTTATCACAATATTAGAATTCAGCAATACCGGTTTGAAATATGTTCGGCTATTATTATCTAAGTGAAAATTTATTTATAGGAGGTGTAATTTATATCGCCAATAGATTTAATATCATAGAAATAAATTGAAACAGTTTAATAAAATGTCCGCTGTTTGGTCGGATTTTTAATTTTACGAATCTGTAAATCATCCCTCTAGAATGAAACTGTTGCCGCACTGCTTTTTTAAATTTAATTATACATAAGCGGGAGGTCTTATATTCCGTTTATAATTAAAAAGCGTCTTCGTCTATACGGTTTATCGCGGGGAATAGAAGCGACCGCGGGGAAAATGCACTTTTTGAACGGCGAACCGGTTATCCATCGCACCAGTCAACCCCATTCCGACGATCTAACCGGGTACCAACGGCCAAGTGCCTCGCCGCGACGAGGAAACTTCGTTCGCATGCGCGCGCAGTCGCTAATGGTACATTCAGCGTCGCCGCCGTTCCGTCCGGAGCGCGGCACGGCGGGCGCTGACGTCGCAGCGCTCGATCCGCGAATTCGAACCAGACACCTCCCGGAGCAATTAGCATCGCTGAGCGAAAGCAATTCTGTTGACATAAAAACTTATTTATAAAATCGCTGTCGAATTTCTTTCCGAATAATTGAATATTTACATGGAATAACTCGGAAAGAGCATTCCGCGCCATTGTGAAGTAACATAAAAGATAATAATTAAAGTAGCCATTTTCCACGTTTTGTAATTTCGAGGAAAAGGTCTTAGTAAATATTCGGTTAACGGAAAAAGCCTCATCTCCTAGGAATACAAAAGGGGCTTTAATATCCGAATACGGCAAATTTGTTTCAGGCAGCGGGATTACGTTTTATAACGTTCGATTGAATGGACAGTTTTCAAATAGGTTCGATTCGGTTTGTTTGTCATGGGATCGTACGGGGTCGTCCGTTTAAGTTTCACAATGTGATTCCGTAGTTTAACGGCGTTACGGCTTAAATAGGCAGCTTTTTCCATCTTGTCCTGGCGGCAACGCCGGGAATTATCATTATGACGATGCGTAATTCAGGCTCGAAAACACACATCTGGAAGAAGCCGATAACATTCAGTCCGGCTTACACGTTCTCGATTACATGCCGACCTGCAGTTGTTGAACCGACCGTCGCACCTTAATTCATTAAAATCCCGATAAACGTGGCGCGCAGACATACTCTGTAGAAGTGGAAATTCCATAATAAGTAAAATTGGTCGTTCGATGGTCAGCTTCTTGGTCAGATAAGTCGTTTGGTTTCTGGACGATAATGCCACATCCGCCTCGGTAAACAAACTCGCCCTCTCTTCTCTCCCCGCAACCACTTTCTCATCCAAACGTGGTTTTTTTTCTTCTCTTCGCATCGTTTGAATCACCACTTCTGCACGGACGAAGGTGTCTCAGGCGCAGGATGATCAAATGGTCTGGTTGGCGTCCTGGACGTTCGTGTCGGCAGTGGCATTGGCAAATGTTCGGAAGGGTAGATTTGCAATTTAACACTTATGTTTATGCTAAAAGTAAATTTAGATAGTAGTCATTCGCGTTCAGTCGCAGTGCAACATTCCATTTCCTTCGAATTGATAATTCAACTTGTGATTGTATAAAATGCATAAATTGAACCGATATTATTGAATTCAACTAGGAAAGTACCTCATGCACGGAATTAAATAATATCCGGGACATTTTCAGATGGAAACATAGTTAGCACGGGATGCTCCATTTCTTTTTACCGTCGCATTGAATTATCGACGTTTCGTTAATGAACGGATCATTGGGAATACCGTTTCTGTTGGAACGTCGCTAGATGCACACCTCAGTATACCTCGGCGAGGATTTCTCACGCTTCAAACTAAATGTGTGTGTGTGTTTAAGGAATGTATTCGATGTAACCGAATATATCGAGCCATTTAATAACTTTTTTCGCTTTTAAACATAAATTATACGATCGCCACAACAAAGAGAAACCGGCGCTGACCGTCCAGAACTAAAAAAGCGACGATGAATTCCCGGTTTTCCCTGCCTGAGGAGGCTCTTGGCGGCGGCAATATATGATTTTACTATGGAATAGCTGGTTTGAAAACATAGGGGTTTTATTAATCACCCTAAAAGTTTAGAGCAGTAGCCTTCCGCTTTAATGTGTTGGAATGTGCCAACTAAACTTATGCCCGTAATAGATGAACAATAATCGAGGATTTAGAAGCTGAATCGTGTCATCCTAATTAGAGGGGCACCTCTTCATTCCCGGGACCACGATTTCGCCGCTTGATCAGTTCATTTGACGAAACAGAGTAAAAAGGCATAGCAACGTGATGGTGACGGACGAATGATCGGTACATCACGCCTGATCATTCTCGCGGAGGTGGTCGCAAACGTGAAAGAAGAGGTCCCAATAAAAATTCAAAATTAAACTTTCCGCTACTCGAAGACGTCAGGGCAATAAAACTAAATTACGACCGAGAAGAGTGAGTCACAGTCTATGAAAGATCATATTAAAATCCCCCAGAAAATGCACCGTATTTTTTCTAATATGTCACATGGCATTCCGACCTGCACGTATCAAACCGACGAGGGGGAGGAATTTCGAAATTTTCCGAACTTGTCTTCGAAAAAACGTCGAGCCAAAATCCATCGGAGTCGGTCGAGTCGTCCGTCGCGGTCGTGGAGGGAGTGAATGCGAAATTGTCATGGATAAATAATTTCATAAAGTTATACTCAGTTTACATTTGGTTTGCAGCGTCAGCAATTTAAATTGCCGGCAATCAGATAAACCGCCACTGAGGTAAGAGTAATCAATCAGTCGACGATGTAATAAAATTGGACAGTGAAATTCCACACTAGCAAAATGCGTTATTACCGATCCTTTTCCGTGATTGATTCACCGTTTTGGTGAAGGCACAGGGCGAAGCCGGCCGGTGGCGTGAGCTGTTGGCCGGTTTTAATCACGTGCGGGAACTAAGAGGTGCCGCGTACCTCGGAGTCCACGAGAAATCGCCACGATGGTCTGTGGCCACTCTGAGGCAAATGCGAAATAATGCAAAGATGTGTTTAACATTCGTGTTTCGAGACAGTGGACTACAACGCTGAGGCACAAGGCGTAAGTTTAATTTCGCTTCGAGCCGGGCTTAGGCTGAGACCTGCCGCTGCCACCAGTTAACGCCCGTCTGCTCGAAATACTTTCTCCCTAATCCAATATTTACTAACAACCAGTTTTCGCCGACTCTCCAATTTTAATTTCTGATTGCCCGATTCCTCAGTTTAATCCTCAGATTTGATGGACCCGAAAGACACCTTCATTTTAGAAATTACGAAACGAGTGCAATTTGTACCTAAATTACATTTTAAAACTAATTATTTGCTAGATAAGGCCGTTCCGAAGTATTGCTCAGTCTTAAGAATTAACCTGGAAAACGTGCCTCACGGAACTTACTTTCCATATCTAATACAATATAAATTATTTTAGGCATTACAGCTGTAATCCAGTTTACTTGAAACGGCGATATTTTAAAACATTATCAAGCAGTTTCCAACTTGTACAAAGTTTCCATACTTCTGACCAAAGGAATTTGTTCCACGAAGAGCAAAAATTTATTAAGGGGCTTCCTTCCTCCCCATGTTTCTCATAAAACTTGCTTTAGTAAATAATAAATGTATTACGTGTAATTTAATATTGCTAAAGCAATTTCTATGAGAGATGGACAATTGTGGACGTTACAAGTAGGGGGAACACCACCACGAGGATGTTGTCGCACTTTTTACCTACCGTTTGTCGTGGGCCGAACCTCTCCGAAGCTCCTATCACGTTCAGAAAAAGGGGGGGGGGGGTGATGTTTTACTTTCCAAAAAGATCAAAAGATGTAACAATTTTCCGCCCGCCCGTGGCCACTTGCTGTCCCCTGGATGTGTCAGCTTGTGCAAATGCCCCTATTGCACATTCGATAGCGCCAGCCCTGTGCGTCATTCGGACGTTGCGAGAGTCCGCCGAAGCTCTGACAAGGGAGCGCGCCACTGCTAGTCATACATTTGTAAGAAAACATTATGCCAATGCCCGGGGGTGTGTGGTGTGCTCGGAGCGTTGGCCACAATTTGAAAAATTACCCCGCACAAACGAAACGCAGGGGCGTAATGGACGAAATAATTTTTGTAAATTATCGAACCTTGAAACGGAAGTGAGGCAGCGGCGGGTACGCCACGGGGCAGAGCTGCCGCCGAGAAGGCCGCGGGCGAGTTTGTCGTCCTCGCCACTGTCAGGATTAGTCAACTTCACGTAAATGGCATGTGCGGCCCCCGGAGCCTCGGCTCTCGCTGTCACCGTGCCAGCCTCGGCCCAAAAGAAACCAGAACCATTCGCTTTCATAAAATATCGGAGGTGCAGTTGCCCTTTCAGGGACTTGTCCATTCAGCTCGCTCTAAAAGCACACGTTATTTCTTTATTACCTTCTCAACGTTCTCTTGATAAGAAATAAGAGACGCCCCCGCGGAATTTACGGCAGTTCTAATATCGATTGTGAGAAGTGCAAAAAAATCTCAAATAATCTTGAAAAACTTGGATGCACAACATCATGGGGCAAGGCAATCCGTGCTCGTGGGAGTGGCGTCGCCGTCGTCTGGTTCGGTAGCGCGCCCCGACGCACATCTCATTCAGTTTCCGCGCGCGAACCTTCAGCGTCGGAGCGGTTTGAGAATTTGGCGCTAAACTCGCCCTCGCTAATCTCGCTTTGTACCTAAAACACCCTTGAAAATGTGGAATTCCGTGGTGGTGCCATAACGTGGCTGCGAACACCGATTTATGACCGCGTTAAGTGAGTGGATGTTTTGGTTAGTTGAAATTTGTTACCAGCCCCAACTGGACATGGGAGTTTCAGTGAGACAGTGCCTGATTCTTGTATTTAGTATGACAATATTCGGTGAGTGGAGGCCTGCAAGTGGAGATATGTGCGCATATGATTTTAAGGCTTAAATTGGTGCAATTACCGGGTTGACGTAACATCAACGTTGGCAGGCGGAATAAGAGCAATCGCGGGTTGAAATTTGGCAAACGGGAAATGTGCAGTTTCTAGATAAAAGCATTCATATGATAATTTCGAAAGCTGGGCACATTTTGATAACTACATTAACGCTGTTTAACAGTTGGGTCGGTTGGAAACCCATTATCTATGGTGTATTGAAACGGGATGAAAGGGTGAATTTTTGCATCGTATCGACGCAACGCTGCTCCGGATCGCCAATTTCACGGGTTTTCCCGGCACTAAGATAACGAGTGCGGGACGATATAATAACAGGACACGGTACAACCGGAACACCTAAAACTTCTAATCCCACGAATCTGTCCGTCGTTACGTGCATTGATAATTAGCGGGCGCTGTTCAGCACTCTCACCGATTTCATGCCGAAATACACTAGTAAACATAAAATGCATTTCGGAGTACTTTAAATTGAAATCATAATGTGCATTTAAAGAGTCCCTGCAATCAATACCTGCCGACTGCAATATTATGGCTCGAAACTATAATAAATTTCCCTATATTAATTAAAGTACCTAGAATTCGGAAACGCACTTTATCGTCTCGAAATCAATAATGGCACAAAATTAGTTCGAGATTGAGGTTTATCCCTCCGCCGACTTTGAAGCGATGGAAAATCTCCCACTTCCACGGAGGGAACACTTCCGGATTGCTTAATTGCCATTTTTACCGTTGGTCCGCGACGTTTGCCCAAGTCGGAGCTGGCACTCCGGAATTCCTTCCCGGCACTTCCATAAACACCATAAAGAATTTGCCGCGCCCGAAACAGATTTTTTAGCCGGGACATTTCCCGTCCTCCAACACTGCGTTTTACTTGAATTTTTCGTCGGATAATGCCCATATATTACGTGGCGAAGTGTATATTGCACGAGACGACCAAAGTAAACGCCAAGGAAAACCTTCATACGGTGCCTGTTCACATGAGAGATATTAACCAAAAGAGGATCCGGTCCATTTTCGAAAAGTCCTTTCTTTCTTCATGGACATCGGCCTTTAATTATTCACCGAGTGTCTGGCACTTCAATGAACAGATGGACTACATCTACTGCATTATTTGCGGCACATTTCAGTTTTCTCCTATCTCGGATCATCGATTAAATCGGACAGAGACTTCGGCATCTATCGAGTTAGCGAAGTCCATTTTCTTTGAGAAATAATGCATCTTCCTTTGAAAAAACAATATTTTAAGGCGAAGCGCATCGCCTCCCTTCGGAAATTAGTTCGTTTGGCGGACTGCGCGCCACTGAATTTAGGGAAGTAGGACGTGGTGGGAAGACGGGAAGCGGGAGGGGGCGAGGAAAAATTCCGAATGTAATGAGTAATTAACGCCTTACAGCCTACAACAATGGATGGCAATAACAATATATATATATACATCACAATGATAACTAATAGAATTGTAAATTGCGTTGCTTATCTTGTCTTATATTGTGGCGTTTACCGTGAAACCTCCGAAACGATAACATAAATTAACATCGTTGATTTATCGCTGAAATATCACGATTTTGAGCCCACAAGCCAAGAATATATTGCCGATATTCGAAGATAAGATTTTTATTGCCATCAGCCGAGCTCGAGTGTGTGATTGAGTGCAAATAGAGACATTCGAATGCGGATTAACGTCTCTGGTGGCAAAGTTGCGAGGAGGTCGGCGCGATGATTGCGCGTTCCGCGAAATCTCGGAAAATAGCGACGACCTCGCAACGCCGCATCGAAAGTCGTCTCCCTTTGGTGGTGCGCCTCTGCTGAGCACAACTGCTCGAGAACCTGAGGCCCTTTTGGCGTTAAACGTGCGTTCGGAACCATCAGGTCGAACGCGGACAAGAGACGATCGTAATTGTGTGGTGTGCGATATGAGACGCGCTGCAGAGCACGTTAATTCCTCGTTCGATCCCCACTTAAGTTTACGCTACAAACTACAATCTCGTTTTCTAACCGGAATTAAATTCGCGTATTGTGTAGTCTGTCGCGGCGGCCGTTGCCTCGACCCACACCAAGCTCACTCCCTACAAGAGAAATATTTAGGCTCGTTCGGTCGCCGGTTCCGATTAAGGAAACTCTCGCTCTATTGATCAAAATCAAAATGGAACGCTCAATACCTCGAAAATTGAAGTTCATAATTGCGTTCATTTTTGATCTGGGAATGATCGACCCATTTTTTTAATTGGGCCTAAATGGAAAATTCGCGCAGAGATCTTGATGCCGACGCCCTTAAATTCTGGCAAATCTGCAGAGATTTAAATTAATGGACTTTTATCAGGGCTCTAACTAGGACATTATTCAAGCTTTGTTACCTCACGTGTGGACGAAAGAGGAGGGCGGAAGGCCTAGAAAAAAATTATACACTTTCAAGTATTTATTCGATCGAGTCCTCTTTCCGTTTAAAGGGGGGCGATGCGTTGGACAGCTAAGAGGCGATACGAACCGACTTTTCTACTCGACGAACGTACGCGCGGCAAAAGGAACGCGCGGCGTATGAAGCACGCGCCAATTATCTACGCGCTATTGTACGGATTCGTTGCGCGTAGGCGCGTGGCGGACGCCTCATCGCCGAATTTCCATTACGTCGCCCGACAATTCCGTACGCTCAGAAAGAAATGGGCCGTTATAAAATGTGTCGCACCTTTAAAGTGCCAATCGATCAATCAAAAACAAATCAAACACGTGACCGAGCACTCAATACTCATGCCGCAAACAGACCTCTTGGCTTAAAAAATAATATAAAGAGTATCCATAAATCATCTGGAGAACCTCCCCATCGCGAGGCATTAAAAAGTGGTTAAGATATGACGTGATATAGGGAGATACGAAAAAGTTTCTTTCAAGCTTCCTGAAGAAAATCATGACAAGCATTTGATGATACATAAGGGCGAATTCGCAACTTTTAAATAAAATGTAGTAATATATTATGCACGAAAGTGATGTATAGCGGGGAAGGTTCGTTCCCAGTATTCTCAGTTTCCTGACTGTTTGATGGATGTATGTTGTAAGTTGGATACGTAGGAAACATTGTTCGTGTTTGGATTTCGTGGACGAATTTAAGACACTAAGTGTTTGATTACCTTCATCTAGCGCACATTCTCGCCGAAACACAATTAAAGGCTTTCCCCGCAACGTCTGATAACTTGCACATACAGGGTGTGTCAGAGCTGTTCTCCCAGCTACTGGCCGTGGGCGCCAGTGACTGACCTGAAAAATGAAGTTTACATGAGCGAATGTCTAATTGCCCTCCAGGTTCGAGGTACAGAACGTTGAAATTTATAATTTTCACTTCCAAATGGCTCTAAGTTTGTTTAACGAATTTCGCAATTGAGTTTAAAACATCGGTGGGTGTAACATAAAAAATGATCAGCCTCGACCATTCGCCAGTGGCGGAGACGCGAGCGTGTAGCACTCCGTGTGAAGTAGTCCGTCAGGCGTGCCAATGCGTTGGACCAATATTTCGTTCCTTTTTAGTTTATTGCATTTCGAGTCGTTTTATCACAAAAAATCGTGACTCCCAACGTTAAAGGTCGGCCTTGGGATTCACCCACGGCCATCGGTCGACGATTGGACGATCGGTTTTTGGGGAGATTACGTCAATTCGCGTCGAATTCTCGATACGGTCGAAGTGGGGAAAGTTTATGATTAACGAAATTCAATTACTAAGTCGATCGTCCATTGGCGATCGATGGTGTGATCAAGTAATTATTTTCGGCGAAGATCCACCTCGACCTCGTCGCTTTTGCAGCGGCTTCGCTCCTGCCCCTCTGACGGTTCCGCTTCACGGCCGCGTCAAGTGGTACGTTTCGTGGCGCTGACGGTACCGGCAACTTCGGCTTCGCCACGCACGTTGGAGGCGAATCGTCGGTCGGTTCTTCGCGATCTTTCCAGTTTCCCAAGAAAACGTGACTTTTCCGTTTCGTTTAAAACGATGCTCATAAAAGCGTTGCAAGCATTCGCACATGCTTCAAAAATGTGCACAAAATCGATGTCCGTCGTGAGATTCTAACTGCCGCGAACGGGGCGCTTATTATGTGTAACTCATTCCGTGGAATTTCGCACTTCACATTAAATAATATTACGTTTTTCTAGGCTGTCGTTAAGGCTTTCTGTTTCATCTCCATTTTTAGCGCGTCTACTAACTGGATAACGTCTCAGCAGTTATCTGATACGCTCGTTCGTTAACCTACCCGAAAATGTAAATTTTTCATTACTTTATTAACACAAGCTCTCCCCTTTTTGTGGCACAATTAATGTAGTCATTTGATGTTAAATAATTTGGTTTCGGCTTTTTGCTCAGATGACAAATCTCGCGTTGAGGAATTAACATTTTTGACACGGTTTTGTCCAAAAGCGCTTTTCGGGCCATCGGTTTTTGTCCACGTTCTCGTGGGCGTTTAGGGGGAGGCGCCCGTCTCATCAAGGAGCTCGCCGGCTATTTTTAAATTCTTGATTAGCAATAGGGCGAGACGCGGCGATCAATCGTGACGTAAACAATACGAATCTAACTTGCAACGCCGCGTATTTGACCGATCAAGGGGAAGAATACGGCGAACGGTCCTGTAGCCTGCATTTTGAGAAAACGCAAACGTCTGCCACAAGTAGGACTTCCGCCGGGTAAGATGATGGAAATATGCGATAATTTTCCATTGCAGGGAGGAGGTTCGGGTCTTGGTCTCGCGAACAATATGATTTTAACCTTCCGGGCAATTGAAACGATGCTTTTGCTAAAATCAGCAACGAGGCATGCCAAAACAGTCTCCCGTGTGGTATTCTTGTTACGAACAATTTGGCAAGTTGAACTACTGGGATTCTCTTGAAATGTTAACAAAAAGTTCAGCTTAATTTCATCAGAAACTGTAGGATTCTTTTTCCGCTTTAAACTTCGTACATGTTCGAATTTAATTGATTGTTTTTCAATTTGACTGACCGTTTGCGTTGCAACTGGAGGAATATCTGGACAGTTTATACAATATGTTGCTGGGAGAAATGCGAGTTATTAAATCTTGGTGCTTCGAAAAAAGAAAAAAAAAAAAAAAAAATGATAATTAGTGCCCCACACACCGGCGAGGCCTGTCGGAGAGGCGGAAGCCCACGGTATTCTCAGTGGAGGCGAAATGAGGACGATACACGCCCTTTATCAAAGGCTTTGAGGAAAACCTGGGAAGTATCGTTGGAAAGGCGAAAATTAGCAGTTGACATGAATGTACGGGGGATGAGCACGCGAAACGTGTGAAACATTCCGAAATTCCTCTTCTCACTTGTCAAGGAATCATAGCTTCTTTTCAACGCGGAAGGTCCTTTAGATTTCTCATCTAGAGGCGTTTCTGTCGGACGGACTCACTGCTCCCCGTCATCGCCTTTGCCCCCCCAAACAGGAAGAACGGTCAAACCCGCCTCAAACCTTCGGAAGACATTTAATCTCTTCTACCCAAAGGCGCGTCATTGAAGATTTGGGGAAACAGCTATTAAGTTTTAGGTTAGTAATTACGTCTATTAATAATACACCCGTAGTAGTATTTTCGGCTCGATTTTCGGTTGCTCACAAAACCTGCGGTTGGCATTCCGAGAGAAACTGTATGCCCCAACATATCCATTTACTGATTAATTTACATCCCCGGGGATAGGTTAGAGTTTCGAATTGGAGGATTATGGAAATTGAACATCTTAAGGGCTTACAAAGTGGCAAACTTCAGTTTCAATTTTAAAGAGCGACAAGGGGATTGATTCAAAACCGGAGAAAATATTACGCGGGTACCGGAGGATTTATGCCATTGATTTATTTTCCCAGCGGTAATGTTCACCTTCCTTTCGGGGGGAGAAGCGCGCGGGGGCTCGGGGGTATGTATTTTTGTATTGGGGTTTTTAGGGTAAAAGCGTTTGTTATAGAAATTACAAGTCCGCGATTCGAAGCGGAAGCCCCGAAGGCGCTTTATTAAAAAATGTAATTTGTGTGAAAGTATTGTGAATTGTTGAAAGGGGGAATTCCTGCGTTGACACACTACTTTCGCGTGCTCACAGCAGTGCCGGCGACTCACGTGGCTCATTGACCACCGCTTCTTGCTTCGTTAATTACGCAATTTGAGCGAACTTTAAATCCTGTTGTGCCGATTTCACATGCAACTTCTGCGAACCCTCGAAAAATTACAGAAAACAAAAGCTTCCTCGCGCAAAAAAAAAACAAAAAAAAAAAAACGGAATTAAGGTTTGTCTTCAATTCCGGCGCTGTATTTACCGCATTGCGGTCACTGCTCGTCATCATCCATCTTAACAATTAAGCCCTTGTCACCTTGTCACCTGTTAAATTATCACCGACCCCTCTTTCTCGTTTTTTTTTTTTTTTAACCTTACCTATATATTTCATTTCGGGACTTAATGGAACGCTCCATCAAAGTAGCCATAATCTAGTTCGAAATTACCTTTATTTGCAACAGTTCGCGATGGGCCTCGCAGGATCGTTGGCACGATTCATTTTTGGCATCTCGTTCGCAATGCAAATGCAAAACGTTCGTTTTTCAAAAAGGAACTCGGGTATTCAGTTAACGGTTCTCCGACCGGCAAAATTGTTCGCGTAGACGACGAAACGGAAAACCGGCCCGTGCCGTTCCGATCGATTCGACGTTCCGGAGCCCGATTTGAAACGAAACAGTTCAAAAACTGTCGGACCCGCAGTTGAGTCGATTCGTTGCCGTTCGACGCTGTCGCGCTTCGAAAAATTTGCACACGCTGTATAAATCTGCGTATTTTCATCGCATTTTTCGCGACCCACCACCTGTGCCCTAATGCAGGTGAGGTCTCAAGATTCCGTGGTGATGCGAGACGGAAGGAAATCGAATTTCAAGGGTGAGGAGATCGAGGTCTCATGGCGGCGCACGTAGAGACTGGGGCAATTTAAGTGACGTCAAAACTGGACGAAAAGTGTTTACATGTCAATTCCAAGTATGTTTCAGCCGGGCGTAGTAATTATCGCCTCGTTAGCTCCAGAGAAAACGATTCCAGGTTTGAAGTTCGTGTAATATTTGATTTGTATCGAGGACGTCGCTTCCGAAACCGCCGCCATAACGTCTCGACGAGCCGCCACGTCCAAGAATGCTCTCGAAGGGAAGATTTGGGAGTCGTTCCGAGCCTTTGGCCGGTCGTTCTTGGTGGAGAGCAACGCCGTAAGCCTGCGGCTTCTTCCACGAACGACGGTCGTCTGCCCACGTCGGTGGTTCATGCTCGGACTCGAAAAACGACTTTAAAGAACTGACGCCGACATGCTGCCCCGTTGGAGGCCGAAAGATACTGGCAATGCCGTTCTTGGAACTTGCGACATGTCTGAGCGGAAGTTTTAGTTTCCGAAGTTCCATGTTAAAATTTATAAAAGTTCATTGGTGTGAAGTTTCACTTATTCCCTGCGAATTTCCCCTGGATTTTATCTCGGTAATTTTGAGCGAAAATTGCCGAAAGTCTCATTGACAAAGTTTAGGGAATACAAATTAGTATTCCATATCTAAAGCAATTTTCCCTATCTGCAAGTTCGGAATGCATGTTAAAATAACAGTTGGGCTTAAACATACAAAATAATGCACGTTATTATTATTGTTATATTTGTTGTTGCAATAAATGCGTTTCTTAATGAATAATCAATTATGTAATGTACCGTGGGCCTGTCCCGGTTATTTTACGGGCGCAATAAAATGATTTTAAAATTTTATTTTCACTTTATGCACATAAATTATTTCATTTTCTGCTCTCGAAATAACGGGGACTGGGTTCACCGAAAAAAAAAAAATTTTTTTTTTTTTTTTTTTGAAAATCGTGGGGTTTCCCGTCGCGTTCTCGCGGTCTCAAGTCGTTCCAGTCACTTAAAAGAAAAAAAAATGTTACAACGCACACGTTTAATGCAGAGGAAATTACCATCGCCAAGCCGCCAAACAAGAAAATTCTCAATTTCTACTACTTACCTCTGTTCAAAATATTAAAAGAAAACCTCATTATGTAAATAATCTCCAGGCATAAAAGGTTTTAAATTCCCCAAGGGGATTTATTGCTCAATTCCACTGAAAGGGACTGGTAGTAAGTATTCATTTCTGGAGCACTCGAGATTTATTTAGATAATCGTTGGTTTTTCAAAAGAAATCTGCTCATTTCGAGGACTTTTCGGTTCTTATTTAAATAAGACGCACATTAGCCGGCAATAAGCAATTATCGATCGTTCGGCTGTCCGCGTGGACGATGGGGCCAAAAGACCATACGTATCGATTAAATCATCAAAGTTGATTATGCACGGCCGTTCGGGCTTTTTTTTTTTTACATAAATATGACTTTGCAGGCGGCACAGTTGATTATATCTACATTATCAATTCCGTGTCACGCATACGGATGTGTCAGATTATGTTATCTGTGTCACACGATTTTTCTGGTCACGTTCTAATAGAACCGGCTCCGTGCGGGGGCCAAACTCCGACTTTGAATACGTACGACGGCAGTTTATACATTGCTCGTTTCACACGATCCGATGAGCTGACGCCTGTCTCGTGCGTCGCTCAACGGTCCGCCGCGTTCTCAGAATCTGAGCCGGGACGCGGACGATTCGACGAATAGCGCGCGGCGAGCGAGGAACGCGACGTTCGTCGCAGCCCTGGCGCGACCTTCCGACTTTTTCGCACGTTCGTTCCGCACTTCCGCGCCGCGCCGAGAGTGGAGACGCATCCCGGCGGCGTGCGCGGCGATGCAGTAATCAAACCGAATTTTAGTATTCCCAAATCCATCTTAATTAATTAACTTATAAGAAGCAGTAAAGTTCAGTCTCCATTTTCGTATCAAACATTAACAGAATTTTGCTTTTAGTTTCCTGGCAAAATTGTTCGCTACTATTAAATTCCCTCTATAAGTGACACCACTTCACGAACTCCAATTTCACGTATCCACGAGTAATTGTATTACATGGAAGTGGCGTCCAGAATAGCTTTCCAGCTTCAATCGGCAACATTAATCATTATTCCAAGCCTAGTTCAATCCCAAGTTCCCATTCTTTCCGGCAATATCAGGGATATGTGTGATTCTCCGCTCGACTGACTTTTCGCTTTCCTCCGGGTCCTCAGTTTACAAGGAACAATGTAAGGATGACTGGACGAATTTTCTTGGTTAGTTTATCTTTAAGAGTTGAGTTTATATCAAAGTTACATCGTGTATATCCGACGAAAACTGGGAAGTTGGATTTCCCGAAGCTGGACATAAAACGTTTCAAGTTGTCGCGCAGAACTTGAGAGCGTTGCGAAATGTGCAAGTGATTTGTAATGACCTGATTATCTCCGTGAGACGAAAGAAGCGTACGGGGGAAAAATGTAAATATGAGTTACTGCGGCCGACGTTCGCGAATTGAAATGTTCGCACTCAGGAGATGCCGGAACGTAACCAGTCGCGTTATGACTGCGAATGGAAGGAAACGGTGTCATTTGACCTTAAAAACCGCCAAACATTCACGATAGGCGGGATTTTCGTCACGTTCCGCGACACGCAAGATGCTCCGCTCGTCCCCGAACCGCTTCGCGTTCGCGGGCACTGCGACTGGGCGCGACGGACTAAAATTCAGCCCCCGGACCGCAAGAATCGCCGGAAAATCGTCTTCGTCGCACCGTCCCCTCTGTGTCCAGATCGTACTTCGGACGTGAATGATTTTAACGTTTCGAGGTATCTCGTCCGTCTCTTCGTCGCATGTTCCCTCCCCCCCGCTAGATCGGTTCATTAAGTGTCAACGAAAATAAGGGGCGATCGCCGGAAAAACCGAAGCGGACGATAAAATATTAAGGGCGCATCCTAGATAGATTCATCTTCTATCCATTGTCAATGCGAGATGTTTGATGATAAATAGAAAATCGCCTAATAGACGCCCCACGTTCACGACTCGCTGCACCTTCCCGCGGTGCCCCGAAGATCTGGAGATTTCTCCACATTTCTCAAAAGTAGTCGAAAGATAATTCGTTTTAGCGGGGACGCCGGAATCGATACGAACGTAGGCCTGCTGGGATCGATAACGATCAGTGTTAAATACGACGAAAGTCTGAGAAGCCACTTTGCTTAATGAACTGCTCCATTATAGAAGATTATTATTCAGGTCACTTGGAAAACATCTGTAATCCATTAAACCTATCAAATCAAGCTACATTTCAATTAAACAGTTACCTTGTTTGGTGCTTAGGCCGGGCTGCAAGTTTGCCCTCCACTTACCGTTAAGCTTATGATTGTGACAGACCAGAAACTTAAATTTCGGATCGCATTTAACCCCCCGTCACGGAGGTGAACCGTTTCAGGCCGGACCCCCGGACACTGGACGCGTTTGTTTCGAACCCGAACGTCCCGACTTAAGTGCAATTCGAAAAATCATTAATAAAAAACTTTCGGGTCTCTTAACATGGAAAAAGGGGACCGGGCAAGTGGATCTTTGTGTGCCCTAATCACTGCGGTCGTTGCGACCCCGGCTTGACCGCCTTAAATTGTCGTGAATATAAATCGAGAAGGTAGCCGTAATGACTCTCGTTAACTATCCGATCTCTGAAATAATGGCCTGGAAAATAATTTCAGAGTGGTCTACTTTAGATAACAACTTTCGTTGGGTTGTACACTGGATGGCAAATGGCTATCGGTTTCCCGACCATTCCCGGCGAAATATAACTGTGACCTTTGCTCGCGTCAGCCAAAGTAAATTGTATCGGTTTAAATCAAAGATATCTGTTAACTTGCGGGCTCACACTCGAATTAAATGTAGACTCTTCCGCAATTCGGAATTAGAATTCTGTCCACCCTCAGCTTCGAGAGGGAAGCAATTTGCATGGAAAATCGAACATCCCTATGCATTTTAAGTTTATGCCTTCAAGCCCCGTTGTCCCATGTAATAAATAACCTATATGTGCCCAATAAGGTGACGTTAATGGAGGGAGACCTCCGAACCGGAGGACCCTACTTTTTATGTTATCCGAGTCACAGCTGGTATAAATTGATCTCACGTAACATACTGTAAACAATTTGGGATATTGAAATTCTAGGTTTAGCCATAAGCGAATCCGATTTCATCAAACTTAGATCATGTTTAATGCATTCCAATCGTGCGGTTTTAAAACTCTTCGCGGTTCGAATACACTTCAAAACAGTTATTTGAAACGATAACACGCCGATATCACTTCGAAAGAAGTTTTATGGCGGACTACTGCACTAGAAACTACACCAGAAGTTGCAGTGAATCTCGTTAACTTTAATATGAGTTAGATTTAATCTCAGATAAATGGGAAATAATGCAGCAGAGCGTAAAACCTATTTGAGCGATTTGAATTTTGCATCAACGAAAAGCGATCTCGGATGCACGTGTGTAGTTAAGTAATGACGAATGAAAGTGTCGCGATCGTTCGCCCGAGCACCGGCACGGGTGTGCGGAAATCGCCGACACTTTTCGCACGACGCAGTACCTTCCGGAGGCTGCGCGAGCTTCGTTCCCGCGTCCTGCGCGGAGGAACCCGACACCCAAGTCGCGGGAAAGGAGGGGCGAGGCGGGCTCTCTCTCTCTCTCTCTCTGGGTGAAATGCGAAAATGAACAAGTGCACTTTTTAAAGAAAATACGCTTGAATGCTAAATCATCGGTTTACTTTGAAACATGAACGGTTTCGTGTGTTCCGCGTGTTTATATTTTCCGAACAAAGAAAATTGCCGCCATACATGCCAGCTTATCCGATTTCTGGTATTTTTGGTTTCGCTTTCCCTTGCCATCGTTTGCGCTTTATCCCGGAGTTCATCGGCGGCGAGGGACATTTTTCGAAAGCTGCAGTCGAAATTCGATTTTCACTTGCGCCTGCCGCACAACTGCTCGTGCAATTCGCACGCTTTACGCCACGAGTGCGTAAGGCGATTGGCCCGCAACGCTTCGCGACGCGAGCCAAATGGGAAAATCCGTCTGGAGCGTTATGTGCCTACTCGTCCTTGAAACCAAGCGCCCCGTGTTACGCCTACGGATCTGTTCCCCTTGCATTGTTCCCATTCGATTTCTCGTGAAAACCTAATGGTGACGTCGCAGCGCAGTCAGAGTACTGGGTCGTTTAAGGAACGTCATCCCTTCGTCTGCCACGACGAAATCATCAAAATGCGGTCAGCTTAGACCAAAGGTCTAGGATCCGTTTGAATCACTAGCCGCCCTTAATGTAACGCGACCGCAGGGAACTGGCCACGAATTGGGATACACTACTTCTGTTCAACTTCTCGATGGTACAAGAACGAGACAACGCTGGGCGCTAATTATGGGTTCCTTCTCGTGTCGGCTTCAGACGGGAAATCTGTGTGCCTCCCGTCGAGGGAATACCTCTTTCGAGGAGTTCCGAGTAGCTCAAGTGCTACTGCTTACCGTCTCGTTAAGGGCAGTTCGTAGATTTAACCGAACTTAGGCCTTTAACCCAGTAACTTGCGGTACCGAACGAATAGATAATGGCTAGATGCAGCAAATAGCTTAATTGTTCTGTGATATTTGAGGAATGTTCCGTGAGAACAGAGGTGATACGGGAGGTACATTGCGTTAACGATGTGCTCCGGATAAATTCACGTTATCAGCTGCACGCCCATGGTTTCGCGGTGGCACAAGCAGTCAAGACCCTTTCATTCATACACGCATTCACGTTCCAGACTCATAGAGATTCCATTATCCTAGATTCATTCAAATTATCATTAGTGTTAAGGGGTTCCTCCGACAAACGAAACCGACAGTTTGGTTTACGAAAATGGACCGTATTAAATTTCACTCGTTTTAATAATGACGGAACTTGTTGGGCCAAGTGTGAAGAGGGAGATTGCGCTCAGTTGGGGCGGGTTACGGGCTACGATTCGGATGACACATCCGACACCGCTCCAGGACGCAGAGAAGAAAAAAGAGGGCGAAATTACTTCGATCATCCCTCAAGTACCGGACGCGAGGAATTCCAACCAGGGGCGCACCACCACCAAGGGCCTTCGCGGGCCGCGATTTGCGGCACGCGGCGCGGCCATCCGGCGAATACCTACACGAGGCGCTTTCCTGCGAATACCGCGCAGGCCCGGCGAACCGCCGATCGCGGCAATGGTGCCACTCGGAAGCGGTAGCACGTTTCCCAGCCACGAAGGACCCTTGGATGCGGCCTTACGGGCGTCGCGGTCTGGCACCCGGAAGGTATTCTCAGAAGGAGTGTCGAAGTACATGGGCGCAGCTTACGGGATAAAAGTGCAAGCAACTAACAACTGACAAAAAAAAAAACAATAAGTTATTATTAAAGTCCCCAACGATTGGATCGTTAAATGTTGCTGAATCTCCCGTGCTCCAAACCATCGTACTACCTTTCCCCGTTGGAATCGCTAGGGGAGTACGAAGTTGTGGGGGAGTTGTCTCGATCCCGGGAAATCTACATCGCGGCGTCGACAACGTAGAAAACGCCGGCTGGTGTCTCGACGGAAGGAAAACACACAAGCAACGCGGCCGAACGCGATCCGAGGATGGTGGTCGTCACGACGTATAACAAGCTTTTTCCGGTTAACTACCCTGGTCCCTCCCCGAGTGATTCCGTTCTCCTGCTTCGAGGCAATAAGCTCAATAAGGGTTTTCTTTCGGCGCAAAGTGTCTGCTTTCACATGTTTACATTTATTTAAGTGGGGCGAAACTCGAGCGTTTCTTTTCCACGGCCCCTCTGCACGGTGAGATTTTCTTAACTGAATTAGGGCAATTAGAGAACTTGCCAGGAAAGTTATGCCGAAATATTTTGGCAGGCGTTACTTACAGGCACCCGGAACATATTGCGTTTTCGAGAAATGAGCTGCATAAACAGTGACTTCTGGCACAACCTCAATAACTTAGAGGAACATATAAACACCCGCAGTAAACTCTTAAAGTTTTGTCTCAATCGGTTTAGTTTCGGAGGTAATTCGCTGGCAGGTGTGTTTTAGTATTCCCCCAACTAGAATTAGCGAGCGAATTATGCTCTTTGTAAGAAGGCAGGTTAACTTAGTCGAATAAAAGGTGTTGAGGATTAAGTGAGCTTCCCTTCTTGGAGTAGAGCTTCGCTGAGGGAACTTTAAAACGCAATTTATATAAATTGGACACAACGAAACAAATTTTCTATTCGTGATTTACTTGACACGAGGGATAATAAGCGGCTTAATTATATTATTTGGTTAATTAGCCAGTGAAAATTTAACCACAACAGTAATTAATCACGATGAACAGTTCCAATACATTAGCAGAGCATATTCACCGCTAAAATTAATTTAATTCTCTCGGAAGCATTCGAAGTGGATTTTATCGCAATTCTCCAGGCCTGACTCACACCGTCAGAAATGTTAAAGATTATAAATGGAATTTATTGTTTACGTCAAGCTTATTAATTTCGCGAGCAGACGACTTCGGGCAGAGGCATCTTCTTCCTGCAAATATTAAGAAATTCTTTAAGCCCTACGGGAAATCAGTGAACATTAATTCGCCTATGAGAAATTCAGAAATCAATAACAGTGCTTTTTCCCACCGTCCCTTAAAGGCACGATACATCATGCCGTAAACACATATCAGGGCCCGCGCGCGTGTGTGTGTGTGTGTGTGTGTGGCAAAATCGTTATTCGCGCCGCGACATTTGTTATTGAATTATGTGCCAATTCCATTAGCAAACATGGTAAGTTTCCCATTCTTTCATGGGCGAGATTTCATTAGCTGTCTAGTCATTTTAGGTCGATCCTTTCGCCGTCCCGAGTCGGGACACTGCTCGGGCCGCAGCGGCTGTGCGACTCTCGACGTTAAAATTGAACAAGAGTCCCCAGCTCGGATGCGGTAGAATAAAGAAGCAAATCATCATAAAAGAAGAGAAGCGAAGCATTTTACCTGGTGCATGTATACCTGCTGCTGTGCGCTCGGATTCGTAAAAGTACCGAATTTAAGAACGAAACGTTCCTTAAACACAAACCACAAATCCTGAGAGGCCATAAACCTTGTAATACGTCGTGGCAGATAATGCAGCGGAATAACCTCGAAGATCCTATTATTTTGCATAAATAAAAGGAGAATCTAAATATAAAACTCCCATAAACCCCGAACCGAAATAGAACTCGTTACGCGGAAGTACCTATCCATCTTGGTTCTGCTTAATTCGATAAATTCTGCATCGCTAATAAAGAGCGACTGAATCCAGAGGACGCCGAGGCACGAAGGATGTTGCGCTCCCTGTGCGGGAAAATGAATAAAAGAACTTGTGTGGTAAACAATCTAAGCACACTTTTAAGCAAATGCTTAAATTTCGTCGGATGTAAAAACCGCAAAGTGCTCAAAGGGGCCACATTTCCCTGGATTGTTTTTCTTTGCCTCGGCGAACTCGGCCGAGGGGTTCGGGGGGAGGGGGCTGAAAAAAAGGAACGTTGCAAAGTCGAAATATCGGGACAAAACCGACGAAAGGCACAGATACCTACCCGGTGATCGTTCGAAAGGAATTGTGCTCGATTTGTGGCCCGGTCGATGCGGATCGGTCCGGTTTCCACGCGCTTCTCCAATGCCTTCCGCTCGCGCCTGAGTTAAAAAAAAATAATAATAATAATGTAAAAATAATTATAAACTTGAGAAAATGTGGATTTTCTCTAATCGGCGTGGCGAAGCCCTCGGCCGTTTTTCGGCACGGATCGCGAGGACGCCGCGCCATTAGCGGAGCCCCCGCGCTGGAGGTAAAGAAACGCGGACCGAACCTCGAAAAGTGAAAAGGAAAATTTTCGACCATAAGAAATTCTCAATGAAATTCGAGTTTCTTATAATTTATATTCTCGCCTTGTTTCCTAAGCGCGAAAAATTGCATTTAATTCTTCCGAAACTTCCGTTCTGTTATCAGCGGCACATGTGAGTGCCCTCCATCGCACATTCGGCACGTTCGCGAAATAATTTATTGTAAGGAGGATTTGCTCCTCCATTCGAAGGTGGGAAACGCCATTTTTTTTCTCGGCGTAAGGGCGTCAAGTGACGATTTCGACCCGCGAAATCGGGAAGTTTTTTTTCGGAAAAATGCCGGAGCACGTCGCGATTAGGCGGCATTACTCGATCGTATTATACAGGGTCGTAATTCATCAAACGTGGAGGGGCCCAAGGCCGGGCCACGATTTGGTCGACCGTTTGCTCGACTCGACGTATCGGCTCTTTCCGTTTTACGACGCCGCGTCCTTGAATCCTCGAAGATATCGTGACAAGGCAATTAGAGTGACGGTCCTCCGGGCACCACCGGTGGTGGCCGAGCGGGGGGCGAGAAGCCCGGGTGGTAGTCGGGTCATTTGGTGAGGGCGAGAGGGCGCGCCCGGGCAATCTCAAAAGCACGAACTGGGACGAGGCAGCGCTCGCTCTTCCGTTTTAGTAAACGGACGCGCACTTACGGCTTTTACTCCTCGGACTGCGATTCCTTCCGGAGATGTAAGCGCCACCACGCGTCTGCTCTGGTATTGCAATTTGACGTCCCACCGAATTCCGATACTGCACACGAAACATACAAAACAATCTCAATCTGGTAGATTTATCGGTATTTCGTAAAGGTGCTCCGGGCTCAGAAGAGAAATCGCCTTAATGTCACGCAGTGTAAAATTAAGGTGCCTCGCTCGTTCATATTTATATTTATATATCGCAACTTCTCGAATAGTTCGAACGAATATCATTCAATATTTTGATATGAAATTCAAAAACTCTCATGTTCAATATCCGACACAAATGAATGTATGTACCCATCCAGTGCATGACAAGAATAAACTTTTTACCGAAACCGTACCTATTGGAACATATTTAAAACTTTAGCTAAATTAAACTCGAATCTAACTATACTCCAAACGCAATAAAATTCGATTAATTCCGCATTTATGCACGCTTTAGTGTATGTGTAGTATTAAATTAAAACCAGTTAAACAAAAAGTTTGCAGTTCGAGTCGGAACACCCATCTAACTCGATTAAGAACAGGTCGTTAAGGACGATATTTCCAACTAACTTTCGAACAGTACTTTTATCAGATTTTAACTTGAGAACTTGATACATAATTGCAATTAAACATTCAGCATTGTTTTATTTGCTTTGGGCATTGTAGACGTTTCTGGAGCTCGTGGAAGTCCTGTTTACACGGCATTCGCAGTGAAGCGCGTCACTTCGTTTTTATAAACATCCGCCCGTTCTCTTCGAAATATCTCCGCCAACGTGACTAAATGCACGCGGTGACGTCGGAAGTGTTACACCCAGTAGGAGTCATTTTTTGGAATTCGGCAACAAGACGACTGCGCGGGAACCAGGCCACGCTCAACGGTTCATCTCCAACAGCTTCCGCAAAAAGAAGGTTCACTTCTCGGTTTTTTTTGCGAAGACGACGGTCCACGCGACCTGCTCGGGACAAACGTCTTTAGTTCTCACGTTCCTGTCCACCCGCGCGACATGCCCAGGGTGCGGACACGTCGGCAATATCACCATCTCGGCGATTTTGACAGGGGTAGAATTGTCGCCCATCGAGACGCTGGCTTGTCTCATCGCGAAATTGGCTCTTTGACACCGCTGCAATGATGGTAACGCGCATGCGCGTCGGGTGTGGCCAGAAGGAGGCAGAGGAACGCGTAGCGGACCGACTGGTCAACCGAGACCTGCCACAGAGCGTCGACGTCGCCGCTTCGGACAACCAGCTCTGGGAGACCGCTCTGCCGCCACACGTCAACGCGGTAACCGATGGTTCGGAGGAGGAGGTAGACCCGTTACTGGTGGACCGTGCTCCTCGATTGGTGGTACCTTTAACGGCGGCACGCCGTCGTCGACGTTTGGACTGGTGCGGAGAGCGGCAGCATCGGGAGGCAGAATGGCATAATGTCGCATCCGGCGGCGAATCGCGATTCTGCTCAAGCCTGCACGATGGCCGAATAAGAGTTTGTGTGAGTTGAATACGCCGCTGAGAGGCATGTACACAGGACTATCGGAGTAATGGTTCGGGGGACTATCGCCTATGGTAGCCGATCAGTTCTTGTGTATATTCGAGGCAGTTTGACCGCTGCGCGTTACGTAGATAACGTCCTACAATACACTTCACTGCCTTATCTAGATGGTCCTCCGCGCGTCCCTTTTCAGCAAGACAACGCACGTCCCCATATTGCCCCTCGAACTGAGGACTTTCTCCGAGAAGCTGGCGTTAACGTTTTGCCGTGGCCATCCCGTTCGCCGGACTTGAGTCCCATCGAACGTGTGTGGGATACGATGGGGAGAAGACTGTCCGCTTTGCCCCATCCTCCGCAGACTTCGGCACAATTAATTCATGAAGTTCAAGTTACCTGGAACGAAGCGCCGCAAGCGGACGTCGGTCATCTAATTTTGTCGCGCCCAGACGTGTACAGGGTGTGCTCATCTACGAGGTCGGCAAACGCATTATTAATTTTTTTCCGGGTTATACGTTAATAATATTTCTTGCAAAGTTTATCGTTTCGTTCTGGACGTGAGGCTTCCCCATTGCCAAAGACTTAATTCCAAAAAATCATTCCTGCTGGGCGTAACTCTTCTAATGCGACCGAGTTTATTTGTATTGCGTGCTAATTGTCGTTTCTTTTGCAGGAGTATATGGCCTAAAAGACATCAGGGTTAACATTCCATTGGGAGTTCAAGTAGGAGAGACTGTCGTATTACAGTGCACTTATGATTTAGAACATGAGCCTTTATATACAGTGAAGTGGTACAAAGGAAATAACGAGTTCTACAGGTATATCCCCAAGGAACTGCCCAGCACGAGAGTCTTCGTATTACCCGGGATCGATGTTGATGTAAGTATTTTCAGAACTTTCCAAAATTGTGCAGCGACGTTTTTAATGAAAACGTATGTAACGTTTATTTTGAGTGAAATTCTTCACTTTCCCAGACAGATTGAAAACTGTCCAGAAATGGGGACCGATATTTAACAATGTGCTCCCAATGAAATCGATAACCGAAAGGGGACCGAGCTTTTTTATACAATGCTAAAAATTCCCACATATGCCCTTTATTGCGAGCAGGTTACAGAGGACGACCATTTCGCAGGCAAATATGGGGCTCCTTTATTTGTGATTTGGATTATGAAGGAAAAAGTTCGGTGAAATTACAAGGGATAAGCGAAATTTGCATCTCAATAATTTTCCCTTGACGCCGATGTCTGGAAAAATTGACAAATACATGTTTAAGAGTAACTATTGAAGGTTCGGTCTGAAGGCAGGAACAACGTGAAAAAAATGGAGGACGCATGCATCGGCTTCTCATATAGAAGAGGGGGAAAAACAAAGGCCACAAAGGAAAAAATAACCAGATTTGGCCCGACCCGAAGTCGGGTTTTTTCATTCAATTACTTAACGTTTTTTAAACGACAATTTTCATGACACTAGAGCCTTAATATATTCTGTAAATTCGATATTTTGGGAGCTGTTTGAGCTTAATTCTATTCTACCGTCTTCCATCTAAGGACTGTCAAAGGCAACAGATAAATCCACTCTTCCGCTCTCATATTATTTTTTTACGTTTTTAAAATGCAATTTTGTTCGTGCGACAGGATTTTTATCTTACGATTACATCAGCATCTGTAATTTTGCTGATTAATCTGTCCCGATTCCTGTTTGTTACATTAGGATGATCAAATTTAAGCGAAACTTCGAAATCCCAACACACTTCTTTGCTTTTTCAATCAATTTTTTCGTTGTCCTTAACGAGGTCACTGCACTTTCTCATCTCCTTTCAATCCATTAGTTAAGGGATTTCCACTGTGATTCATCCTTCCGCATTTCCCTTACAGTATTTTTATGTACCATATAAATAAAAGTCTGTCTTCCGTGGCAATAAAACCAAATATCTAGAAAATCTAGATTTTCAATACAGCAATAGGAAGAGTTTTGTCGGCCATGAGAGGACATTATTATTCTCTGCCTTTAAACCAATATTTACTTCAAAAACGTTCGATGTTGGACAAATAGAGAAATGTATATTTGAATCGTTTCTTTTATGCGATTCAATGTAACTTTGCGATTATATTCGAGAACATGCCAGACAATATGAGCGCTGGGATAAATACATATTTTCACTTCAGTTTTAATGTCGAAAATATTGAGGAATTTTTGACTGAAAACCAGGATCCTGCGTCGATTTTACCATAAATTGATCGTGCGGACATGTTGTTACAAAAATGCGTTGTTAGGATGGGAGATGTACCAGGTGCGCACCTGGCTTCCCGATTTCACACATGGATGGCGCCAACGACGCGTGTAATCGACAAAATGGCGGAAACTGCGTTTTGTTTGTAGCTCAAGACGGTTGTCATCGACAACCAGTTGGAATGTCAACGTTCGTCGCAACGCAAAGCAATTTCTTCTGACGAAGACGTCGAGTTCTGTGCGAAATAAACAACATTTGCGGGAGGTTTCGCTTTAACTTGAAAGAAAAATGCAGCCGAAGCACGTCATTTGCTCGAGGAGGCCTGCGACCGACGCGCACCATCGAAAGCTGCTTGTGAAGATCGGTTTAAGCGCTTCAGAGGGGGCGACTTCGACGTCGGGGACGAGAAGCGCTCCGGAAGACCGAAATCAATTGAAGACGCCGACCTGCGGGCGTCATCGGATGAAGACGACACGCGAACACCAGATCGACTTGCGGAGGCTGTAAACGTGGCTCACCAAGGTATTTCCGCACGTTCGAGTGCCACGGGAAAAATTCAAAAAGAGGGAAAATGAGTGCCGCATGGGTAGATTGAGAGACAGATAGAACCACCGCCGAAATTTCGCTTTTACGGCATTAAAGAAAGAGCTTCCTGCGCCGAACTGTCACCGGAGATGAGATATTTTGAGAGCCCCAAACGCAAAGGATCGTGGCCTTCGCCCGGCGAAGCGTCGACATCGACGGCACTTCCATCGTCCAGGACACCATCGAAACGCTGAAATGGTATATGCGCCCGCCATATTGGCCAGACCCCCGGCGCCCTCCGATTGTCACTTGTTCCGATCGATGGCCCATGGCGTGGCAGGGGGGCTGCACTTGGGCAATTTAGAGGAAGTGCAAAATTGGTCGCACGAACGGTTTCGGCCCGAAGACGCGCCATTTTACCGTCGAGGTATCTGTGTACTGCCAGAGATGTGGCAACAATGTGTAGGTGGAGAGGGACGGTACTTCGAATGAACCGTTTTTTGTGTTTCTCTTAAAATTTTCTATTGTTCGTCGATGGAAGAAACCCAGAAACTAAGTTGCGCACCTGGTACACTGATTGATTGGCTAGACCATGCCCGGTTTGCTCCTATTTATTGTAAAGGGATCGATCTTCCGGAATTAGACAAAGGACCGAAGAGGAAGAGAAATATTCATTAAGAGTTCGTTACTTCACTCAGTCACTTACTAAGATAAATAACCTCGCGCATTGAGCTTTAAAAACCTTTTTCCCAATTTTTACCGGTTAGAGCGATTCATCGACTGTTTTAATTTGATTGCTCCTGATATTGGAGTTGTCATCGTTTTTTAATCCAGGTATTATCAGTCGATATCATCAGTGATTGCATCAGTAAAAATGCATTGGCGCGCATGCACAGAGGAATAAGGGTCAAAATGTCCGAATTTTCGTCCAACTAAAAGTTTTAAGTAAATATTTTTAGCTAGATGAATGTGTTAAAAAGGTCCTGGACCATTTTGCCAGTTTTCAAGTATATATTTTACGTTTGCAGAGCGTATAGGTATTTCAACAAAATCAACTGCGAATTACAACAGCCGTGTAGCTAAATTTAGAATTGTCCTATCTAAAAAAGTAACTATGGCGGAAATCGCGTAACGTACATGCATGGCACGGGCTTCGTGTCGGCGGTGATGCCACGTCTTTTCAAAAATTGATATGTAGCAGGAATTTGTCGGCTATTTATTTGTGCTCGTATAATTGCGCAGTTGGGCATTATGCCCACGGTAGCAATAACACCGATAATAAATAATTCGGGGCACTATTTTAGTTCCCAAAAGAACACATTTTCACTACCAAAAATTAAGGCAAAACCTGAACAAATTAAGCCGCAACCGTGGAAAAAAATACGCTTAGACATTCAAATATATCTCTATTCTTTTTTAATATGTTAAATTTATGCGACTCGTCGTTTTACGTAAGGTAACTACCAATCGTTACGTTTCGTAACGTGATAAAAAGCTACGTGATTTGAGCCACACGTAGACAATGAATCGCTGCCCTTTAGATGGTTCCTGACCAGACTTTCTCCGCCTTTGTTGCGAGCGGACAAAATGTCGCATGCGAGGACGAACAGCTAAAATTTGAGTGTAATCCATTTTTCTAAAGCTTCATTCGCAAAAAAACAATATAACCGTTTGTTGTTAAGTACATCGGCACGTTGTTGCGACGGTCGGTCATCGATCGGCAAACGATGTTGATTACATAATTCGCGTTCGGCGACTTGTGAGGTGTTTAATAATAAGTAACTTTGTTGTTGCAGCTCAGTAAAAGCAGCCCTCACGAAGTGGTTCTAAGGAGTGTGCAGCCGGAGGTGACAGGACGATACAAGTGCGAAGTTTCTTCCGATGCCCCTAATTTTGACACTAAAATGAACTGGGGCTACATGCACGTTTTATGTAAGTACATTAGGATACGCCTCACAACAATGTGTTACATCGGGCCGCTGGATCTGTTCCATAACTCGTAGAAATTATATATCTCCCCTCCATTTGAAATTACATCTCCACTTGCCACGTACTTCAACTATGGAACCGAATTGGACTCGACGTCCTTTGAGAAGCCCGTTCTCAACTTCGCTTTGGGGGCATTAGTTTCCATGATCCCTAATGGGGCAACTTCCTTCTTAAAATTCAAAGTCGACAGAGATTTTTCAGCTTTCGCTTTAGCTTTTAACAGTTCGTCATACCATTCGTTCTTCGTCTAGATTTTCTTGTCTAGCAATGGCCGCTGGTGCTTTACGCAAGCTACGTCGCGACCGTGAAGCGATCACTAAATTATTTCTTGGCGGTGATTACTAAACCGAAAACAATAATCGTCGGTAGTTTTACGGTGATTGCGGCGTCAGCTCAGAGATATCGAAAGAGATACACACTTTATCGATATTGTTTAATGGACGGGAAGTCTGAGCAATAATCAATTTTTAGCCGAGCCGTTGTCGGATTGGAGAAGCGACACGAAACAATCTGACGTGAATACTTAAGTCGCAGAGGAGCCGGCTCCGGAGGCTTCGCCCGTGTGCCCACCTCTGCGTCTATGAGCTGGAACTTGAGCGACGAAAGGGGAAAAAACGTGCATATGAAAGGGCGGAATTCATAAACGTTTAGAGGAGCATTTTCAAGCATGTCTCGAGCAGTTTCAGCGGCTGTGGGATTGCTGGCGACGGTTCCGAAACGAGTGTCGAATCTTCTCATCGTGACGCGTACAATCCTCAGGAATACTACGCCTCCCCCCGTGCGGCGGCTCTCGCCATTCATTGACCGTCAAAAATCCCTCATCACTTATTTAAACCGTAGACAGTTCCCGCGAACGCGCACCTTCGGCAGAAGGTCCAGGGGTGGCGTAAGGGCAGCGGGAATTATCGATAATATTTGGGAAGTTTGCACGAATTAAAAAAAAAAAAAGGGCACCAGCGCGCACGCGCCTCGGGAGTGCCCCCATCAATTTAGGACGCACGGGCTCGAGTCCTCGCTAAGTCGTCACGAATCACGGATTATGTTTGGCCGCACGAGTTCCACTTAAGAAAACGAACTGCGTGAGGCGCGTCACGCAAAAGGCGCTCGCTCCTGCGCACTCCCGCCCCGCTCCGACCGAAGCGTATTTGCGTGCGTATCTCCCGACAATCCGTTTAATTATTTATGAATTTTAAATTCACTTGCCGCATTCCCCGTGATAATTGCTATATTACCTATGGTAACTAGTGGAAATTGCCGTTGCAATCCGCCAGCAGTTGGTTCCGCATAAGAACGAGATGCTAGCGTTGCGCTGATGAAATATTAAGTTTGACATATGAATGAAATTATCAAAATTAATTTCTAAACTCGTGCAACAATCTAGTTCTAATTATAAAAGCGACGTGAAGGGAGGGAGATGAGGGAATGAGAGAGAGAGAGAGAGAGGGGGCGAGAGAGTGTGAGAGAGAGAGAGAGAGGGGGGAAGAGAAAATTGCAAAACTGTATGAACATTTTGCTTACCTATCTCTGAAATAGTAATGCGATTTGCTCTTGGCCCCACATTTAAAACATTATTTAACTTAATTTAGCCTCGCTTAAGATAGTGGGCATATTTATGTTTGTAATCTTTGACTTCTGAATTATTGTTTAGCACGCTCTATCTCTATATCTATATAGCATTGCCGTGGTGTAGGTACATTTTGCCCCCATTGTTGAAAATCAGGGGATTATGACCTCCAACAAGCAGCTGGTTAGATTTGCTCGCCGTAACCGTGTTAGCAGATGGAAATGGAATTTCGTGCGATAATCAGGTCAACTATAGTGTAAACGTCTCTAAGGTTTGCTTCATTTGTAGTTGTAGTATTTGGTTTGAATTTAAATCATTCCGTCTGTCTCCTTTGGCGCACCTAATGCCCGTCTTGCCCCCCAATGGCACTTAATTGTTATCATTTTTCGCGTGACCGCAAACCCGGAAGGCTGTTTGTTAGCGGATTAGCGGCATAGTAAGTGTTGGAAATTTATTAAAAACTCTAAGATTTATAACGCATTCATTGCATATTCCAGGAATTTCCCGTGCCATTGAGAAATGGGGTGATAAATTTAAATAACATATTTTAAACACTATTTTATTAGATTTTAAAATGAGATTCAAGGAAAAATGCGGCATAATTGAACTTTTTCATTTCAGTTGAGTGTAATCACGAGAAGAATAATAGCTGGCTTAGAGATTGCAGCTAAAAATGCCACAGGCTAAATGGTCTCCATTTATTTGGATCTTCCCCAAAAACACAGTAAGGGCGTCGAATAGGGTCTCGGAGTATTCTATTATTGATATTAAGCATTAAATAAGACACTTCTCCGATAGTTTCTTTTACAGCCCATATTAAACGATTTGTGATACATCTCAATTGATCGAGAGTTTATTTGCCATTCACTTCTAATATTAACATCGAGGATGTTGAGGTGGCTCCCGTTCTTCTGAGCGTGCGATGACAGAGGGACGAAACTTCGACGACGCTGAGCAACCGACCTCGCCTGGTCGGCGATCCGACTCCCTTAGCTTATGCCACACCAAATCGCCGCGCGTCTAAGGTTCTCACAGATCACCACGTGTACGCATCGGTGCGTCTCAGCGCGAGCGCCGAAATGGCGCGTTTTCGTGCGCGAGCGGCGGTTTCTCGTGCGAGGCGGAACTCGGAAAGTCGCGAAAGCGCGGGAACGCACGTTTCGCGCGCGTAAAGAACGATACTTTTCATTAGTGGACTCGGATAATGGCAAACCAATACTGCAAATCCAGTTATGTACTTCCTCCGAGAGCTGATTTCTATAAACAGTTTTGCGCGGAAATACCACTGTTGCGGTTTATCCTGCTGTTTATATTTATGGCAAAAATCGATTCCGCAAGGCAGGAAGTTTCATTGCCCACCGTCTCAGACGAATAAACAGTAATGTCGTTCATACAATTTTCTACTCCCTTTTCTTTTCACCATGCGTTCTGCCAGCAATCATTTTCTCGGTTTACGTGTAACTTTCCTCGACGTTGGGGCCACGGCCCGGCGCCGGAATTTTGAAATCCTAAAGGGCGGCTTTGAAAATTTTCGGATAATTTTAGCGGGACCTTAACACGACAGCGACGCCGCTGGCTTGGGACGCAATTCGGAACGCGCCACGAACTACACATTTTTGAACTTGTATTTTTTTTTTTGCAGACGCCCCCGTGGGCGACCCGGTAATCTACGTAGAGAAGAAATTCGCAGATGTAGATGAGACCATCTACGCCAATTGTTCGAGTCCCCCGTCGTTCCCCCACTCCAATATCAGCTGGTATTTGGACGGAATTAAGGTAACCGCTTCCTCTGCAACACCTACGCCGTTTTCTAACTGTGATCGTCTCCGTCTGACCTAGGTTATACCGAAAGTTCCTCAAAAGGTTTTTCCACTGCCCACGGACCTATTCAGCAAGCAGAGGCAGGCAATTACGACGTCAGAAGTTGAAATTAAAATAAGAAAAGATACATTTAAAGTAAGTTGTACACTAACGAGGTGAAATTATTTAAAAATTTTCGAGCAATTCCTGGCCGCTAAAATAGGGGCCGCAGAGGATTAATTAACTGCCCACTGTGCACCATATTTGGCGGGTTTTCAGATGTAGCTACAATGGAATTTTTCCCTTTCAGAACGGCAAGGCGAACCTGAGCTGCGTGGCAACCGTTTTCGGTATATATAGGGGTGAGAAAACGGAGCTATTAGGCGAAGCAACGTCTCAGCCCATGTCTTCATCTGTTTTAGGGCCTAGGGATGAAACTTCAGGTGAGAATAAATTTTCATGCCAACTGCGGAATCAACTCGCATGTACACCGTAATAAAAAGTAAATGCTGTTTGGCGGTATAATAAATTTTCATATTTCTGCGAGGGCTTTTAGCCTTAACGGCCGGCGTCTCTCAGGGTTTTTTTGGCGACTGCCGCGAGTTCAAAAAAAGGCAAATAGGTCCGCGCCGTGACGGAAGCGCGACTCACTCGAGCCCTCGTGCCGGCACATAGGTACTCCCAACCCGACGCCATGTAGTATATAAGCGAGCTAAATCGGCACCAAAATCTAATTCGCATTCATTTACTTGAAACTCAGCGAACCAGAAACCTAAGTTATCTGCACTCCCAAGTAAAGACAATGTACCTCAATGTTTGACAATGCTGACAGAGCCCCAAAACTCGTGTAATTCATAAGATAGAGGTGCCAGACAGCCAATTACGATAATGTGCAATGTCTCTGATTTCACAGCAAGTAGCACAATGTTAAGGCTTTGTATTATGTGGAACTAATTTTGCATTCGAGCTTCCAGTTAGACGCTAATAAGATAAAGCTTTGTGTCAATGAAGAATGTGAAAAAGAATTAGTTGGCTTTAAAGTTAGACCCGACAGTTTTATTATATCTCACGCAGGGCCCCGCAAATTCGCTTTTACGCTGTTAATGCCTTCTGAAAGCGTCTCTCAGCTTAGTAAAGCATATAAAGGTAGAAACTAGAAATATATCTTTGACTAACAATTCATGCAAATTGCGACTGCAGCCGCAATTTATCTCTGCCAGTAACAGAAAGGGCTTCACAATAAAACAAACTAGTCTTCGTCCTTTTAATCTGCTGTAAAGCTCAGCAACACAGTAGGTACCCAGACATTTTAAAAGCAAAGTGGGCATTGGAGTCATATAAAGTTAGAGTGCCACTGTTTGTATTGTAATCTTATTCTGTGTTATATTGCAACGTGTTATTTACCAAAGAGAAGTGTTCGCGGACGTAACAAAGACCACGCCGTGACGTGGACGCAACGACGTCACCCACCGCCGCCGGCACCAGATTCCGGACCGATCGGAATATCGTTATGATCGTTCGATGATCGGAATGAAACTCTGTTCCTCCACGTAAGAATAAGACGTTCCGATTCGAGGCGCGTCGCGGCCCACTGCAGATGGGAAAGCTTTTCCCATTCTTCTTGGCATCAAAGACAGTGCCCACTCTTATCATAAAGGCCGGACGCGAAGGTCCCGACAAAGACTTTTTCAAAGGACCGAAATACAACAATGAGGACCGCGCGCGGAGGATGCGATTTTGGCAATATGAAAACTTAAATATGTCCTCATTGGACATTCCGCCCGTGCCCTCCGACAGCAATTAGGGGGGCGCAAATCCCGATTCCGAATCGGGTCGCTCCCCCGAATCGACTTGTTTTTCTCATTATCGAGGATTACTTTTGCCTTGATTTGGCCGACGTGAACCTCGGAAGTGTCTTAACAAGTACCGTTTCTCCGCGATCTTCGTTGTCCGCGTGGCGATTGAAATCGCGCAAATCCGATCGGTCGGTAGACTCCCGGTGATCGGTTTCCGCGGACGCGTACCGCGCCGCACGGCGATCTTCGCCGTGCGCGCGTCCGAACGAGGCCGGACACGACGACGGGGCCGTCGCCGAAGATCGCCGCGTTCGGTCGCTCTTCGGCGCGTCCCGATTTCGGCCGACGGCGTTAGGCCACTTTTGTGCCAGTGCTGAATGGGGCGAGAGATTGCGCTGAAAAATCAACTGAAACGAATTTTTATTTACAAAAGTAATGGAACAAGGGAATAATTAAAAATATTCGCACTGAAAAGGGCTTTCACCAATTCGTGACGAAAACAATATAATATGCAATTTACGTGCGAAACGAAATGCTATTAAAGGTTTAAATGCCTCGGGAGAACTTCCATTTCCTTTAGCGTTCCATAGCAACCAACATTTGTGTTATATTGTCTTTTTGGTAAACACTACTCTGTTTTAAAAACTTCAATGGATAAGAACTCTCTATCACGCTCAAGAAACATCTATAGTGTAATAGTTGTTTATACTATTATACGAGTAAATTAAAGTAAATAGACTTTTTTCGAGCTTTTAGTGGAAAATGACGTGTCGAGTTTTTCGCACGAAACGGGCGGATATGGGAAACTCAATATTAACATCGCCTTCACGATTCGTTTCTTGTCTGGAACGTGGGGGTGCTAGATACTTTAATATGGCCCTTAATATTGTACGAATGCTGCCATAACACGCTGACAGCAAACAAATTTCGTCCGGATTCTTTTTAAAGTTTTGAGATCATCTCGGACACTTATTTGCTAAGTGTCACCGAAAGTCCCCGAAATTGATGGCCAAGTGACTGCACAGCAGGACTCTGACATTTTCACCTTCGCTAACGTGCGAGCCATACGTTAGCGCCGGGACAGTCCGTAGATTCGTCGTAAAAAGTGACGAAAAAAATTCGAGGCGCGCGTCAATTCGTCACAACGATCCGGGAGGAGTGAGTGCGGTTCACTAAATTCGGATTCACTATTCGGTCTGGAAGCGGCCATTTATTAGTTCCCTTATGGTGTCGTTTTGCCGGCGGAGAAGCGATAAAAAGTTGGCGAAACCTAACCAGAAATCGGTACTTTGAATCGCTCCGAATGAAAAAAGTACTATGAGCACGTTCTGGCAAGAAATTATTAGTAACTAGCTCGAAGAGCGTACAGGGTGTTAAAGAAAGATTGTAAAATATTTGAAGAGGCAGTAGTGCGGACAAAATTAAGCAAAAACGTCTTAGTAAAGTAACCGCAAAGTGATAGTTCCGGAGATACGGAAGGTTACTCTTTCTCGAAAGACTTACTTCTAATTACTTGTTACTTATTTGTTATCTGCAAATAACAGAAAAAAACCTCCAACGGAAACAAAAAAATGCAGTTCCATGAGGTGTTCAAGGTGGCCTCCTTCCGTTTCCAGGCAGACCCGACATCTTTAACCGAAGGGCATGCGAACGCTTTCTAAAACCCCCTCGTTGGCATTTTTGATTAATCCGTAGCTGCAGCCCCTCGCGGCCATTCGCAGGAGCACCACGGGCCAACGCTTTCAAATATCCCCAAAAAAAGAAATCTACGGGGTTGAAATCGGGCGATCTTGCAGGCCGCAATGCAGGTCCGCCCCTTCCTACCAGTCTACGTGGAAAAGTTCAGTCTAAACGGATATCGAAAAAACGAGCTGGAGCACCGTCGTGCTGAAACCGCATTTGTTGCCTTTGGTCTGAAGAAATGTCGTCAAAGGGATCGCCCGTTGTGTTTTGCAGAAAGTTTAAGTAAGCAGCGCCTGTTAATCGGTTTGGTAAAACCACAGGACCTAGAAACCTGTCGCCTACAATACCCATCCAAATGTTTAATGAAAAACGTGTCTGATGTCCGGATTCCATTAGAGCATGGGGATTTTCGTCGGCACAAATATGGGCATTGTGAAAATTAACAACTCCATTTCGCGTGAATCCGGCCTCGTCAGTAAAAAGAATGTCGGCAAGAAAACGGGGGTTTTCGGCATCGCTGGCAGAAACAGGCGACAAAAAACCAAATGCGCTTGACGATCAAGTGGATTTGAGGCCTGTACTCGTTGTACGCGACATGGATGAAGCAGCTCCTCGCGGAGGGTTTTGGATTACGCCCCATCCGCGCTTCTGCTCTAGGGGTGGATGCCGACCTTGAACATCCGGATAAGTAGCATCGTTTGTACGATAGACCGGCATCGCGCCATCTTTGACGAATCGTTCCAAACGTACGACGTGAAGGAATCTGGCGATTTGGATGAGCTTCAGCGCGAAGGCGTCGCGCCTTGGCGGCGGCGGTGCCATCGGCACGACCGTACGTGAGATGCGCGTCGGTTGATCCTGCGTTGGAGTAAACGGCCGCAGCAGACGAGGACTTGTGCGCAGACAACGATCAAATGCTTAATGTTTGTGCCACGTATGTGCCACGATGAGAAAATGCAAGTTTTTGCAACACGAAGAAAAAATCGAGTAAAAATCAGTAATCTTTGTTTGTTTATGAATAAATAAGTCTTTTGAAAAAAGAACGACCTTCCGCATCTCCGGAACCGTTACGTTGCGGACCCACGTTCACTGAGACTTTTTTGCTTGTTTTGGCCCATGCCGCTGCCTTTTTAAATATTTTACGATCTTTTTTCAACCTCTTGTATATGGAAAATGAGCAGCGTAAAGTTTACAGATTAAAATTTAGGAACGCAACGCTAACAGGAATTTCTTTTGTTCCAGATGCCAAACGACAAATTGCTCCCAAAATTGGACACGCCGTTGTCCTTCTACTCATGCAGCTTTGCCGATAAGGAAACATGTTCTTATTGGTTCTGATGATTTCAGTAATAATAACGCTCCACTTCCACGAGGACTACAACCTATTTGGGTAACACCACTTCTCCGCACTTTTGTAAAGAAATTACACATATCAGGGAATTAAATTTTTATGAACATTAACGTGACTGTTTCTAACGGATCAATGACTAATTTTGCAGTTCCAGTGGCAATACTGAATCACTCAGCAATTTCCGTTTTAGCTCATGAAACCAATCAAACTGTACATACATTTTTGTGTAAATATGTATATTAGAGCAGCCTTAACGAAACGGTAAATGGATAAAAAGATAATTTAGGGTTACGGCACAAGTGGGAAATGCCGTCCCCGAAGAGAATATCGGGCCACGTGTGCGGTATAGCGTTCTGTATAATTCTGCCCATAACAATTTTATTCCATTAGTTACCTTTATAAATCGAGTCGGAAGTCAGATATAGCACCCGTATAAAAGAAATGAGAAAACATGTAAGGGAAAGTTGGATTAAGTCTCGAAACGCCTGCGTTATTCGTGTAATAAAGAAGAAGTATTGGGGACGGTATTTTGGTGAACCGGTAATAAGAGTCGGTAATTCGGGCCTTCACTGAAGTTCACACAGTAAAACTTCAGGAATGGTTGTATGCACTTACTGTGCGGATTTCTTTCACTTGCAGAATTTCAAATTGGTCTCGAAGCCTATTAAATTTAGTTTCGAACTGGTGGAGCGTTCAAATTCCGCGCGAAATCGGGGCAAAAGTGGAAGAAAAATGCTTATTCGTGGGCAGAATTAAACAAGATAAAAGTATTATGATGTATTTAGTCGTTGGGTGTTACGTAAAGGTGAATTCGATCAACCACCCCCGAAGGGAGACACACTGCATGTGCATTTGTAAAGTGTTGGACATAACGGATGAGACACGAATAAAAAGTTCCTTAAACGTAGCTCGTTTTCATAATTTCAATAATAAAATAAATATGTCGTCGAACATACAGTGGTGGTTGTAATTAAAGCAACTTAAAAAAAAATTTATATTATTTAATTAATTAATTTTATATTATTTATATTATTTATCTTCCACAACCGTTGACGTTTAAACCGCATCCAAATGAAATATCAACGATTCCTATAAGAAACTACCGAAACACATTTGTTCAATACCGGACGAAGACAGAGCAACTCTTGGAATTTTTGAAATTTCACTTGATTAACAGACTTGTGTGTTTAAGGACGTTTTGTATTCTAAATTGAATCGACGATTTTCATTAGGGGTCGAGGTAAAACAGTCTCATTAGAGATCAGGAAAATTATCATTGAGCGGCATAGAAGTGACGAACGGCAAAGCGAAATTGTAAAGAGTTCGGGCGTGCCCCCAAGTCAATCGTATCTCGAATTATTTACAAATTCGGACAAGCGGGAAGTGAAGTAGCTGTAAAAAATTCAGGAAAATTACAAAAAGAACTGATGAACGGATAATTCGAATGCGTCAAAAAAATCCATTTCTATCATCCGCTCGTAGGAAATCACATTTAAAGGAAACGGGCGTAGCTCACATCAGTTCCGAGACCATACGATGAAGATTAGTGGAAAATGGATTGTTTGGTGGGCGGCCAGCGAAGAAACCATTGCTGCCTGAGAAGAACGCGAAAGCCCGACTTGAGTTCGCGCAGAATCGCCAACACTGGACATCTGAACAGTGGAAATTGGTGGCTTTGAGCCCAAATTTAACTTATTCAAAAGCGATGGCCCATCATACGTCAGACGACCCGAAGGCGCGAGGTCGCAAAAAAAGTTTCTTTTACCGGCCGTAAAACATGGAGGAGGTTCGATTACGGTTCGGGGTCGTTTCTCAGGTTTTGGTACGGGTCCGCTTCACAAAACAGAAGGCCGCACGGATCAGGTTCGTGTACCGAGATATTCTCAGGAATCACTTCCAACCGTATCTTGAAGAAACCGTGCCACTAAGAAGCACTTTCCAACAAGACAACGGCCCCAAACACAGATCGAAACTTGTTTCGGAACCTGTTTAGAGGGGGAAGGGCGGAAGTTCCTGCTTGGCCGTCGCAATCTCCCGATCTCGATCCCATGGAAAATTCGCGGGAATGCGTGGACGATAAAATTCGGAATAGTACACGTTCCAACTTGCAGGATTTATTTCAGGCACTTCGGGAAGCCTGGAAGAGTATTGATAACAATTACATCGACAATTTAATAAGTTCAATGCCGCGGAGATGTGCAGAAGTTGTGCAGCAGCGAGGGCGTTGTGCAAAGTGTTAATTATTGAACGGTTCTTATGTAATTTGTTGAGGTTCTATTGCTCTTTGTAATTATTTTGGAAAAGTCGCCGTGTTTTTGTCCAGGTCGAAACGAATACATTTTTCTATGTTTTTTTTTTGTTGTATTTTGTTATGCGCTTCTGTCGTCGACAGTCATTGTAGAATCGCATTTTCAAAATCTACTATTTTGAATTTAGGCCGTCAAATCTAAATTACTTGAAATTTCGAAGAGTTGCTGCAACTTTGATCGCCGCCGTACACGTTCGGTTCTTCGTCGAATCGAGTTCAGATCGCGGTCGAGGACCGGAACGAGCGAGATCTCGAGACGAGTCAAGAGTCGGATCAAAATCGCCCTACTGCCGGTCGCATTAGTCAAAATTCATTTAAGGGCATGAGAACTAAACAAATTTACTAACGTGCACTTGGCGCAAATTGCTCCAGTTCGCCATTAGGAAGGGCGCGTCGGCAAACCGAAAAAATTGTCCGGTCGGGAGATCCGAAGGGCTCGGTTGTGACGTTATATGGATTGTTGGCACAAATTGCAAATTAGTGGTGTTTAAGTTGGGAAGAAAAGGAAGAAAAGATGCGACGGTAAAGGAGAGCTGAGCGACGTAACGAGACAGTAAAGAGACACGAACGGCTCGTACGCCATCAAAGAAGGTCCTCCCGCATGCCGATATCAATGATAATTTTCCCTCTCCCGTGACTTAACTGATGCAGTGCTTGTTAAATAAGACGTAAGCAAAACGTGCGTGCAGGTACCGACTTTCCAAGGTCGAGGAATCTCCCACGACATAAAAATTCATATCTACCATGGAAACAATAACTCCATTTACTCACTATAGGTTCGAGTGTAGATCTTAAGTTGTATAAGTAATATAAATAATTGTTTTGTATAAGAATATGGTGGATTGTTAAGCTACAAGTGACGTTGTTTCGGGGAGCGCGTATGGAGTTGCGAACTCGCGAAAAATGAGGAAAAAGGGCACTTTATGTCTGCGTTAAGGGTGACATTTTATCTCAAAATGCGAAGGTATTATTTTCACCTGTTTTGAGATAAAGTAGTTCTATAGTGACACGGACCTATCTCATCGTTTACAGCGGATACAAAATTGCGTACGGGGCGCGGCGTCCGACAAAGAGATTCTTAAATAATAAAGAAGACGATATGTAACTTAGTGGTTTTGATCTGTGAGTGTAATAACAATCAGTATTATTCCTAAACGATGTTACCTCCTGTGTATGACCGATATTTTACGAAATAGGTAATTTAGCTGCAAATTCTCATTTCTGTCTCAATTCAACGCCCTGAGTTATGTACAAAATTTGTTCGTTTGCACTTTTCCATTGGGAATAATCAATAATTCTCCACGAGTCCGTTTACTTCAAGGAGAGTGACACATGTTAATGCATTTACGCCCTCCCTGAGGCCGAAGCAAACTTGGCCGTTTTGCCTTACGCAACGCGGTTTCTCGTCGCTCCTCATTCGGTAAACAAATGGAAATTTGATCGGACCGAAAAACTTTCGCAATTTTGCGGATTTTTTCCCCGCGAAAAACGTGCGGATTTAATTCTTGTTTGATAAAAATTCCTTTAATGCATAGATGATGTGTCCTACGTCATCGCGATGACAGTATTCGTAACCCTACGAGGAAAGAGGGTTAACCACCTTGTAATTTGGATAATCCCAAAACCTTCATTCCGCAGATGTTGGAAAAGGGAGGACGAACAAAGGCTTCACAGCTTACAAGAAACCGAAAAATACCTTGTGTATGTCGGAAAGAAAAATTAGGGAGAATGAACCTCTCAAAATTTATTAGTGCATTTTTTCAATATTGCAGAAGCTGAAGGTGATGAAGAGAAGCGAGCCTCGGTGCTAAGGTGAAACCGCCAGTCTTGCGTTTGCTTCGGCGAAAACCGCTTCGCGAGGTTCCGATTTTTCCCTAACACGTCGCGAACCAAACGAAAGCCGGGAGTACCCTTTTCCCATCTCAATTTACCATCGAATTTGCCGAGTTCCATTGTAGTTAACCGCCCGCCTAACTCTAGCAGTTTAGGGGACGACAATCGTAAACCACGGATTCGGCCCCGACCCTTAACACACGTAACGGTTGTTGTCGTCACTTTCCTTGTTCAAAAGTGAGGAGAAAGATGAATTAAGATGTGCATCATCCCTTGAAGTCCGTTTTGTTGTAATCTAATTTGTTATAGCTTTCCATATAGTTAAATTGACGTTTGAAGAATTCCGCAGTATTATCATTGTTGGTAATCGTGTATTTTTTACGAAGTCAGTTAGGATGTATAAGATGTTAATAAAAAATTTTATAGATAACGCTTGATGACTCATTTAGTCCCATACGTCCTAATGGAGTTCCCTGCGAGCCACGTTGCCAAGTGGACGAGATGTCGGGCGTCTCCTTAAGTAATCTGCCCACGCTGGACCGAGTTACACGCGGAGAATCAAAGGGATCGCTTAGATGCGCGATCGAACGAATTTTTACCATTAAACTTTCGTGCCGGAAGTCGCAGCAAGTGAAACGGAACTCGACAAACTGCAATCAAAATAAAAATTCAAGTAAACCGAGAAGTTTGCTCTCTTCCCCCCAATAAAAAATCTCTCTTAATGTCAAGACATAAAGTACAATGACAAATAAGAATATAAAAGTAGGAAGGCTGGTGCTTAGGAACTTTTTTCACTGCGTGATCGTAACTTGGACCGTAAAAAAGCATAATTCCGCATGTGCTCACGTATGCGGTGATGTCATCTCTCCCGTTTCGATCGGGTGGAAAGCGGCCGATTGTCACTTTCCGTCCGAGTGGAAAGTGGACGCTTTCCGTCCGAGTGGAAAGCGCGCACTTTCCGTCCGAGCGGAAAGTGGACGCTTTCCACCTTACTTTATTAGTAAAAAGCAGAATTGTTTCCTTTAAAGCCTCCCCACTCCGAGTTACATGAAGTTCCTCTTTCCGCAATGGACATGTCCCAGCTATGCAGTTCCTCGAAAAAAATAATGGATTTTTATCAGAGCACCAATCAACCAGACGCAGACTGCAAATGTCTTTCTTTTGTCACCTCCGCAAACAACTACAAAAACTCTAACGTTTTTATTTAAGAAATCTCTCTCATTTCCTCAACAAAACAGCAGCTCCGCACCTAAACAATCTTATACCTAAATATTGCGCCGAGTTCCATGCTTTAATGCCTTTTCTCGGGCACATTACGTTTAGTATTAATAAACCTTGACGTGCTTTTTGGGGTCCGATATAAATCCTTATTTAGAGTCCGTAGGATTCGTAAATTTATTTGGAAGAAAACTATGGAGGGGTGTTCGTGGAAAACTGTTCTTGCTAGGAATTTAATGCCACCGAGGTTAGATTACGCTAAAAGCCTTTTTCTCTACACAATTGAATAACAGTTAGATGAGACTAAGTTAAAGTTACTGCCAACCGTGTGTATATGGAGCTTTTAGCGCTGCTCGTCCTTGTTGAACGGATGATATATGCGGCTGATGACTAGATATATCGGTTGGTGTCTCTCGGATAAAGTAGTTGATAATCTTGAAAGCTGTAACTTACATTAAAAGGGCTTGGCAGTGAATTTGGAAAACTCTTCTTCGCATTTGTCTCGTGTTTGTTTTTTGCTCGTGTTCTCGCCACCGAGCGACCTCCTCCTCCTCCTCCTCCTCGAGCTAACTGGCACGCTCGAGGTAGCTCGATTTTAAAACCGAAACGGAGATTGACCAGACTGCCGCGCTTGCGCCTAGGTAATTTCGCGCTCGGAGAAAAAAAAATCCCCTTTGCAAGTCGGGGGCCTCAGAAGGACGTTTGGCATGAACTCGGATTTCGCGTAATCGACAAGTCGCCTCCAAGGAACTAGCGCTGGACGAGGTTCCGGCCGCGCTCTACGCGCGGAGAAGAAGCAGAGGGGCACGCGCTGAGACCACGTCGAACGGCCACGGCCTCTTTCCTCCGCAGCGTTCCTCAAAGAGACAATTTTCGAGACCGCCTGTCGTCACGTCACAAAAATCTCCCCCAATCTCCCCCAATCGAGGCCGAAAGGAATCTCTGGATTCAAACCGCGTCCACTCCTGCTTAAGGCCGCAGGCCTCCGCCATCTTCCGTTGACTCTCAACTTTCCAATCGCGTAGGAGAAACAATTTTCCCGCAGTTGGGTAAGTGTTAAAAAGCCAAATATTATTCTTTATAAGTCTTAAATTACCTGATTTTGTGGTGGAGGCCTCGTTAAACGAACAGAGACCCCAGATTTCGTGACTCTAGACACGCAAGCAGGAAAACCTGTTGGCTTAATCACTTAATCTTCCTTCCCGTTTGTGTTATACAAGTTCCGGATGTTAAATGTTTAATGTTTTTGTCGAGGGAGGATTAGCGTCTTGAGATATAAGTTAGTTTTGAGAAATTGGAGCCTCAGAACACGTACATTAAGCCGTTTTGGAAAGTGATAGATGATGTAAGCATGATTAAAGATGGCAGTTAGAGGAGATGTCGTGTGCGGGACCGATCATAAATGTGAATTTCAGAGTTATACTCGTTTGAGGCGAGACGATTGAAAAATCACAGTTGGTTACCGAGACGAGCGATGACGTTAGATGATCTTCTGCGACCGGAACGGCAGATCGAGGGCCCCCGATGGTTTGTCGCGCTGCCACCAGCTGAAGTTGTCGGAGGTTCCAAGACGGTTAGGCCGAGGTTACGGTTAGGATTCAAATTCGCCGGATATGTTTTACAGTTTATCGTTTACGCTTTCCAGTGCTACTTATTCGGCTCCTCCGACACCCGATTATTCTCGAGAACGAACGGTTGACGAACGGTTTTTTCGTGAACTTATGTATATGAAAACACAGCAGAGAATATCAATAAAGGCAATTTTCTCTCCCCTTAACTGTGATCCGAAGAGTGACAATAACTCCATAAAGCAACTTAACAAAGCGAACTATAAAACAATAATTCTTTCTCCGATTCCTTTGTAGACGTTCGTCCTTCTTTGTTAAGTTTTTGTTCGGAGAATAATAAAGCACCATTCTTTTCATTATGTATTTGATTTTAACAAAAAGCCTTGCCGGTCGTGGCTAGTGAATTATGTTAATAGCTACATTCCTATACTAAATGGGAAAAATTTGCAAATTTGATCCACCCCCGCATAACGCGGAAATTTATCAAGCTACTGGCAAGAACAGAATATAATGTAACCAACTTATCAACAGTGTTCAGTAGCAACAAATACAGTGATAAATCATTAGTTTCGGGTATATTGCCTATAAATCATGGGGTGGCGTTTAAAACGGGTCTATAAAATTTGTAATCATTATACATATCACGTGGTCGTGCCGAGTCAGAGCTTGGCCTGAAATCCTATAGGGCAATAAATATGTCAGTGGTTAAATCGAATATACCAGAACGAACATCGCGGATCTCGGTAGTAGCCGCCAAAAGAGACTTGTGGAATATACACATATTTATGTGGTATCAGTAGAATAAATTTCAATATTGCAGCAGAATAGCTTTATCAAAACATTTACAAAGATAGCAGTATTTTTTTTTTAAATGCACATATATATATATATATATATATAAAGTTTATGAGATAAAAACCAGTTCCCTTTACTCCCCACGAATGTGTCCCAATCGTCGACAGACGACGTAGTTGGTAAGTGAGAGTGAGGGTGGATATGCGAAAACAGACGTGAATGAAGATACGGCGAAAAGATAAAAAGCCACAAGAGATCCTTTCGCAACGTACTTATCTATCGGAAGCCTTGGGCACGTAGAACATGGAGGGATTCCGAAATTCGGTTTTCGAAAAAGTGCGTCGCCTCGTTCATGAGACAGACGACGAAGCCCGCGGGACGCCAGAAAGAATGAAAAACGGCACGAGGTCAGAGTTCACGTGACGAGCGCCACCCGTCCGGCGACGGGCGAAGTGCGCAGGTCAGACTCTCGCAGCTGGGAACAAACGCCCATTTCCGCAAACTCCCTCTCCGGCGCCCTCCTCAACTTTTAGGGCCCGCCGACTTCTAATTGGCTCATCGGTTAATTATGTTAATGCTCCTCCCTTCCCGCAGGTTTGCGACAGGCAACGCTGCACTCAGCATTTGCCTCTAATCATCTACGTCACTTTGTTTGTTTCGAGCTCACTCCAAGACACCTATTTTAAAATGTACGAATGTCTGAAATAACAATGCACATAGTAGCCGGGCAGCTCATAGTAAGAAATTTCCTGTGTAAACTCGTATATTGTCGGGGCTTGATGACAACTAAAAACGTCCTTCTTCCGTAGCTTTATAACGTTCTAGCCATTTATCACCGACAGACAGGGAGACAGACTTATTTTGTCGCAAAAGAATCCACAGAGTCAACAATGAAACGCAAGGGACGCTCTGAACAGTTAAATCTACCATGACCGCTTATATTATACCGCGTTAAAGGTTTTCCTGCGAACAATAATAATGGTTATTGAGCGTGGGAGAGGTTTCCTGACAGAGGGCGGAGGAAGAGGGGGAGGGGAAGGAGGAGGGGGGAGGAAGGGGGAAAGGGAAAGGAAGGAGGAGAGGAATGAGGAGAGGGAGAAGGAAAATAAGAAGAAGAAATATGAAGAAGAAAAATGAAGAAGAATGGAACCTATTGAGCGAAGGTGAGAGGACGCGAAATGAGATCGGAGCGTGGCGCTGTGCGAAAAGCGACTCCGGCGCACTCGCATCGGCGAAGCGAGGTGATTTTTGCGCTCGAGCGTCGACCCGAAATTTCCAATTTCGCGGTCGCGCGTGCCGCGCTCTTCCTCGAACACCAAAGGGTGAGCCTGAGGTAAGCGTCGGCCAAGGAGGGCGGTGTCCCGGCGTACGACAATTTCCCTTCTCGTTTCCGAGACGCTGTAGAACCGAGGCGGGACGCGCCCTAATCGCGTGGCGCTTAGGCCACAATCTCCCTTTTGCGACGCCGTCCCTTCTCCATTGCCGAAAAGCAAGTCTTCCCGTTTTTGCGACGCCCCGCTTCACTCGGCATAATTAAATTGATTTTGATTGAATATTCTTGCGTCCGCTCGACGCGACCCATAACGCGGAAGGACGCGATTGTCCGAGCGAGGACGTCGGTGTGTTGAGAGTTTCGAGAGCGGCTCAAGTCGAGAACGTTCCAGACCGGAAAACAATCTTCGAATCGATGATTGGGGTGTGGGGGCGAGGAGGGGGGTGGGTGGCGACACCCTCGCCGGGGGATGATAATTGGGAAATATCATGCGTGCGTTAATTAAATCGTCCGATAGAAGCGTAATATTTAAAACAACCGTCCCGAAGACTGGGTCGGTGTAGATTTTATTTTCACCTCAACGAAAACAGCACATTAATTGCTCCCACCGACGCCGACGTGGTCAATTTCATTCCTCCCCTTATGCGGCTTATACGCAAATCCAATTAAACCGAAAATCCAAAATACATAACAAAGATAACACCATAATGATGCCTCCACAAAAATATGCGCATAATTATCAGAGGGAAAGAGAAGCAAAACTTTTAATGTGTTTGTTTTCTGGAAGCTCTAGGGTGTGCTTAATAGCCGCCATATTAAAACCAGTAAGTGTAAAATAAATTTTGTGTCTCGCCCGACCTCTCGTAACCTTTAATGGCTTTGTAATAAAAGCTCTATTAGAGGTTTTACGTTTTAAACCTGCTTTTTCTATTGTCCGGGACACCGGAAAAAGAAGCAAATTTGGTTAATAAGTTTTCTCGATGATATTAACACCGCGGGAGGTCACGATCCCGTTCCGTCCCGGTCTAAAGCGTCCCTCTCCTCTTCAACCTTCTACTCTGGGATATCACTTGAAAGGGGGCAGAGAATGCGATCAAATGAAATGTTCGAGCTAAACAAATAGAGCTCAATATTTGTTTTACATCGAGGTAAAACGAAATCTACCCAGGTACCGAAAAACTATTTCTACATTTCGCGAAGCAACTGCAACTGCATTCAAACGAAATAAAAATAAAATAGAACTTCGTTATCGCATTCATAAGACAGGGCTTAAAAGTCGAAAATAAACTGCGAAACTTTATAACACGCCATAGTTCCTTTATCTGTAAACTGGAAACTTTCGGTACTTTTAGTTTTCAGCTCGGCCATATATGAGAACAAGGATTTTCGATGAATAAGTGCTTTTTCATTGTAATTTCGGGGCAAAAACGCGTTGATACTGCCCATTTAGGGGAAATAAACGCCGACGGCCGCGGCGGGCCCGGCGGCCGTCCTGGACCACTCCCGCAACGTCTGCTTTGAACTCGGTCCAAGGAGACGCGAAGTGACAATCATAAATAAATCATCATCAATCATAAACAAATTCAAATTTCTCCTTCGATAAATAATTAATTCTCCTTCTGTATCCCGAATTTTATATCTCATTCAGGAATAAATTACGTTTTGAAAAGGTAGGTATAACATTTTAATTATCTTTTCGTTTATCTCCCATGGCAGGTTGGCGTTAATTAATATGTTTTGTGCCCTTTAGTTAATATTAATTAAAGTGCTGAAACACCCTTTTGATTCAAAAATCGCAATTAGGATGTTACCCCGATTTTTCCAAAGCAGGTTAAATGTGTCCGGGATAAATGAAATTTTCTCGTAAATATTTCCATGTTAATTTGGTGGGGTTTTAATGTTGTTCGGTTAATGCGAAAATCCTTTACACGTCCGATTCGATAATAAAAAGTTTTGCAGTTGCGTTACACGGAGTTTGGAAGGTTCTGGATCTCGTTAACTACACTTCATAAAACCGTAAACAATACGAAATAGTTTCTAAACTAAATTCTATTAAGCCAAGTTAGCTGCCTCTAATCTGCGACGGTGGCGACAAATTTTGTTGGTATCGTTTAAATGCACTTTCCATCTCCACATCTCGAGTGTAATTCGGAGAAAGTGAATTTCGAACACTATCAATTATCTTAAATTTCCATGAGATTACAACGCAATCCAATGATCATCTCCGCGAGCTGTCTCGATGTAGACGGACGGATGCGAACCAGAGGACACGTGTGGTAGCTGTCCAGCTCCACAGGTGCCTGCGTTGCAGGAGGAAAAATTTGATTTCAAAAAGCTTCAATTAGACAGGTGAATTTTCCAGTGAATGCCGAGTCTCCCAGGACGGAGGCGAGTTCCTCGAGTTCAGTTTGGGCAAATTGATGCCTGGAGGCCTCCATCGCGGCTCGACGTGGCGATGTGAGATGGAAATCTCAAGTTTCTTTTGCACGTGCAGATAAACTTTACAATTCGAAAAATACTCGCGATCTGTTTTATCAAGGCGACGGGTATTGGGAAGTTCTACCAGGTGCCCAACTAAGCTTCCGGGCTTCGCACGTGGATGGCGCTAAGGCCGCGTGTAATCGACAAAATGGCGGAAACCGCGTTTTGTTTGTAACTCAAGACGGTTGTCATCGACAACCAGTTGGAATGTCAACGTTCGTCGCAACGCAAAGCAATTTCTTCTGACGAAGACGTCGAGTTCTGTGCGAAATAAACAACATTTGCGGGAGGTTTCGCTTTAACTTGAAAGAAAAATGCAGCCGAAGCACGTCATTTGCTCGAGGAGGCCTGCGACCGACGCGCACCATCGAAAGCTGCTTGTGAAGATCGGTTTAAGCGCTTCAGAGGGGGCGACTTCGACGTCGGGGACGAGAAGCGCTCCGGAAGACCGAAATCAACTGAAGACGCCGACCTGCGGGCGTCATCGGATGAAGACGACACGCGAACACCAGATCGACTTGCGGAGGCATTAAACGTGGCTCACCAAGGTATTTCCGCACGTTCGAGTGCCACGGGACAAATTCAAAAAGAGGGAAAAGGGGTGCCGCAAGGGTAGACTGAGAGACAGATAGAACCACCGTCGAAATTTCGCTTGTTCCGATCGATGGCCCATGGCGTGGCAGGGGGGCTGCACTTGGGCAATTTCGAGGAAGTGCAAAATTGGTCGAACGAACGGTTTCGGCCCGAAGACGCGCCATTTTACCGTCGAGGTATCTGTGTACTGCCAGAGATGTGGCAACAATGTGTAGGTGGAGAGGGACGGTACTTCGAATGAACCGTTTTTTGTGGTGTTTCTCTTAAAATTTTCCAATTTCCATTGATCGGAGAAATTCGGAAACTTGGTCGTCCATCTGGTAAAACGCTGCAACGAAGCCGCGTTTCCGATCGTTCATATACGACTTGAAACCCAATTTAATTTCCGAGAACAATTACCTTCACACTTTTACCTAAACTCTCCTGGATTGCGCTAAATCTGAATTAAAGCGATTCGATCAATTTTTTATATTAGCTCGCCCATCTCTGTTCATGATCCGTAAAGTAAATTCTAAGGTATAGTGCACGCTTTCCAATAAATAAGACGAAACCGAGCCGCAATACTCTCTGGGGTATATTTATATTCGTTTGCTGGTGGTTTTTCCTTGATAAGTTTTGGGAATCGACGTGGTTGAAGAAGCCTGCGAAATAGTTTACATTAGATTATGTGGCTTATTGGGAATGAAAATTACTAAAGGATGTCGGTTGCTCGAGTCCCATTGGGAGGTTTTGCGATGATAAGTTTAGATGTGGTTAGAGAGGGCATGGGGGATAGTCGGAGAGCTTCTGACAGGCAATAAAGTGATCTGGAAGGAAAAACCCTTTGTGATCTCGTCGAAGCCCCCGGACCTGGAAACTTAATCGTGCCCACAGACCTTTTCCCGAGAGCTCTGTCGACCAGGCATTTTTCGATACCACCGTCAAGATTAATCCTCGAGTACTCCTCGCAATTCTGGCCGTGCAAAATCGGGAACCCCAAAATTAATCTTTCGTCTAATCTCTCCAATACCAACAGCGGGATTTATTAATTTATCTCTTTTTAACTAGGTATAAGCTTCTTAGTTTCAGCATGGGGTAAGCATTATCCGCCTGTATGGCATGCGTAATTGAGAACAAACTGTAATCCCGCAGCTAAATAAGGCAACCTAATTTTATGTACGGATCGTATAGAGCCCTGTGCTAAAACCGAGATACGTTTATCTGGGACAAGATTGAGTTTAATCTAGAGACAAGAGGACAGCATCCTGCACATGTCTTGGTACTTCGCGTTATCCACTGGAATCAATTAAGGTTCTACCGGGCATTTTCCGTTTCATAAAGTTATATTGCCGACGATGCCACGACAAACACCTCTACCGAAATGATCGTAATGCTCCAAGAATTTGTTTATATGAGTTTGAATTGAAAACCGAAATGAAATTACAAAGGGTCCACTCTCGTTCTGCTAAATACGACTGGGACTAAATTAATGAAAACTTCTTTGCAAATTGGCAAAGTTTTAATGGATTTACTGTTCCTGATGTCCCTAAGCTGCATTTCAATAATCAGCACCTTTTCTAAGTATTGGACTACAATTATTTGTCTGTAGGAAATGGCATGTCTGGCTGCACCGGGAAGCGTGGTAAACTCTTTGAGACTTAGCAACTTGAGCAAATTCGGCGAATTTAAATGAAATTACCATTTTGATTCGGCATTTGCATATCCTTCAAAGCCTTTGTAGGTTATAAGGAATGGCTTAAGTTTCATTAATATTTATTAAGGAATTATCTACACTTGTAAACGGTCTTTCTATAGAATTGTTCATTAATTTCAAGCCGCCGGAGTGAAAGGAAAAGAAAATATTATGTAAATTCGCCTCAATCCGGACATCAAATTAGTGGGAAACGTTGAAGATGTCCAAACGCTCCGCCGTGCGGCGGGACACAAAGGGTTGACCGGCGCGAGAGTAGAACTTACGTGCCGGCGACCAATCGCACGATCGCCCATCTTCTACAACGCGTCCGTGCCATCGGAAGGCAGAAGAATATCTCGAAAACACATATTTTAATAAGGTCTCCCTCTTAGTCGATATTAGAATCATTATCTTCGAATTAATGCATCGTTAACGCTGTGTAGTGTATTTCCTTCCCCGTCCAACTCTAATGATACCTAATTAGCGATCGATGCTGAGTAATCAAGACTGAATTAACACGTATTTGTATGGAGATGGGAGCCGCAGTTCTAGGGAACTAAAATTTATTTGTTTGCGTTCTATGGAACGAGTTTTATAAAACCACGATATCCCGCATATAAATTGAGAAGTTGTTAGAGCTGGGCGAGTTCAAGGAAAGAATATCCAGCTTAATAATTGACGCGGTAACGTTACCAACGGAGAAATTTACTCCCGAATATATGCAAGAGAGCTGATAAGGTGATGTAGCAGCAGTAATGGCGTCATCAGAATGTTCATGTTTAAACACACATGCAATAAGGGCACTTCCGACTTTTACGACGGAAGAACGTCGGATCGTTTCGGGGGGCGGGGGGACGGGGACGGGGGTGAGGGGGGGGGGCAGAGAGGGGTGAGAAGGGGGGGGGGGGGTCAACGTCCAAACATAACTTAGTTAAACTTATTCTCTTTTGCATTACACTGGCGCATGCATCATTTTTAAAGCGTATTGGCTCGTCGGGCGTGTTCCCGCACATTTGAACTATGAAATACATTTTCATTTTCGTGCGAAGAAAACTTTATCAGACATTTTTCACGTGCGTGAATCCCCCCTGTATAGGCGTTTCCGTCCTAGACCATCCGACGTTTAGGCGTGGTACTTGACACCTCATCAATTTTTAAGATATCGACACTCTGGGTTTGAATACGTAAAAATAGCTCGCGCACACCGATAGCCATTCACTGCTCTAAACCCACTTTAGCGGGAAGAAAAATTTTAGGCAAATAAAGCCCGGAAGGGACTTGGTTGTACGTTAACGTCACTTCGACGTTCAGTCATGCACGCAGTTAGGAAGGCGGCGTTTGTTGGTTGTGTGTTACGTACGGGACATGCACCAAATGTGTCTCCCGGAAAAAGGTGCCAAGATTATTCTTACTTAAGCATGAAATCAGATTACGCATTTAGAGAAAGGTCGCATCATCAGTCTCTGCCATTTGTCAGGTCGGATGGCCACGGTTTAAAATAAAACGAAATCTTTCCAAATAACCCGAATAAAACACCACCATCCATTCAATCCGGTAATCCAGCAGACCCTAAAAATAACAAGTGGGGCCTGTCCAGAGCAAAAGCTTAACGAAATAGTTTGTGGGTTACGTTAGAGAACGTCATTTTTCCAGAGAAATACTATGTAATGCTCAAGTATGTTTCTTGATTCGGATGGCCCTCTTGGTTTTGCATAGAGAAGACTCGCCCGGGGGGCCGCAGGTGCGGGACCGGAAGAGCGTGGTTTTCATCAAAGAAATATTGAAAGGAAAACAAAATTAACGGAGAAGTGTGAAGAGGAGAATTTTTAGTTTACGACGGACCGTTAAGAAAATGCTCGATGCGACCACGAACACTCGTACGTCTATGATTAGAGTTAAACGTGTAATAACACTTCATAATATTACTCGTACGTCGGGTCGATGTTTCCAGCAAATATCACATAGAAAGCCATTCTCACACTTCGCTGGTTCAATTAAACTTGGAGGATTAATTTGCTGAAATGAGGTATATAATTTTGGGTATAAAAATGATTTCCTACATTCTGGATCCTCGAGGGTAAATGCGCAGAAATTCCAGTATTTTTCAAGCGTTGTTGCAAACCGATTCAATCTACACACAGGGTGTTTCGGAATGGCATGTCATTAATTTAAGGGGTGGCTCGATGAGCGATTTCGGGTTTATACGAACCTAGGTCCGCTTTCGCTTTCTGTCCGAGATATAGGGTTCGCCATATATATTTTTTAATAAGTCCGGACCTGCATCAAACCTTTTTGTCAGGCTTGGTGGGCGCGAGCCGGGCGTAGAAACACACCTTTCAAGAGAAAAACGAATTTTAAGTGCCAGCAGCGGCGGTGCCCCTGATTATTTTCTGTGAAAAATATGTTACGCCTCTGCTTTTTCAAAAAATCAAAACCTTAATTCTAGATCTTTTAGCTAAAAAAAAAAAAAAAACGAGAAACGGAACGCGGTTCGTGCGTGACGGTGCACCACCTCATTGCGGTGTTGAATCAAGAGAGTAGTTCAATCGTTCATCTCACAACCGGCTGGTAGGTCGTGCCGGACCACGACCGTGGCACCCTCGGTCTCCAGATTTAAACGGTTTGGATTTTTCGTTGTGCGGTCTTATCTTAAAACTCTGGTTTACAGCACTCCAGTTGACAATGTGGAAGGTCTGAGAAATCGCATAATAGCTTCTTACAACGCTATTAGAAATACTCCGGGAATTTTTCAGCCTGCGCGACAGTACGGGAGAAAGGGCTGAGGCATGTGCCCTCGCGGGCGGAGGACACTTTCAGCAACTTATTTAATTTTCTCTCGTCTGAACGGTCGTTATAAATTGCCACAAATCAAGTATTGTTGTAACTAGTTTGGTTGTTGTTGTAACACGCAACGTTAACTAATCCGTTTGTTGTTTGGAAACGCTTGGTGTTACGAAAAAAATTTAAGAGAACATCTTTTTCGCAAAAACTAGAACTAAGACGATTTTGATTTTTTGAAAAAGCAGAGGCGTAACATATTTTTCACAAAAAATAATCAGGGTCGCGGCCGCTGCTTGCACTTAAAATTCGTTTTCCTCTTAAAAGGTGCGTTTCTACACCTGACTCACGCCCACCAAGTTAGATAAAAATATTTAGTGCAGGTCCGGACTTATTAAAAAAAAAAAACAAAAAGAACAAAAAAATATAGCAAATCTTAACGCCCCGTATTTCAGACAGAAAGCGAAAACGGGCCTGGGTTCATATAAACTTTCTTCTTCAAAATCGCTCATAGAATCACCTCTTAAATTGATGAAATACTATTCCGGAACTTCCAGTATGACAACGATTACTGCCACGAGTTCCCGATTTACGCTATAGAATCGCGGCAGGACAATGGCTGATGGGACCTCGGAAAGTCTAAACGCAACACGGGCCCCGTTTTGAGTGTCGCTTTCGGCCCACGAAAGTTGCAAAAAACGAGTACCAAAGCGACTTAATATCTCAGGAACGAAGAGAGATGTTGCAGTGCAGTCTCCGAAGGGTCGTAAAGCGGTTAATTTAAGACATTTTTTTGTGGCACGGCCCCACGCGCCGCCGAGGCATTGCCGTGCCAAGTTGGAATTAAAGAACGTCAGAATTAATATCAAAAGACAAACTACCTTTATCCGCTACCTTGCGATGCCAAATTCAGCCTTCTTCAAAGTCTCTTTGATTGCGCCACGCGTACTGCCACTCGCTAAATGTCACCCACACGACATGCACTTACACTCTTTAAGAGTTACTTACACGACAGGCACTGTCGGTCACTATCAGCTACACTAGTGACGTAGTGTCACCGTTAACTGAGACGAAATAATACCCGATTGTCCCGATAAATGGTTCCAGAATACGAACGTCTTTGTAAACGCGCCAGCACCGAACCGACTCACCTATGTACTGAGCGACATCGGTAGACGTACTAGTCATAGGGCGAGCGGTAAAAACGATCCGACGACCCGCAAACATTCCAATAACTTTCCAGGGGGTTTTTTGCTAGTGTGCAGCTGCCGTAGCTGACTAAAGCAACCCGACGACTTGGTGTTTTTTTGCTCGGCCTTGATTGCGGCAAATGGAGATCTGAGGAATGAAGGTCTTTGACGAAACACTTGTACTCGATTTATAAACAATAGGAAGATCCACGTGAAGCGGAGAAGAAGGATGAACAGTGTTTTTATGCTCCCGCGTCTCGCGGCGTATCGAGGGTCGCAAAGAAATATGGCGGCGATCAATTCGAGCGACTTTTTTTCCTTCGATAAAGGGTCTCCCTGTGTACCATTAGAACTCGGCTTAGGTCTACTACGACCAGTGTCTTAATTCAGCCATCTTAAGAAATGCGGCCGATTATGTTAATTTAGATTAACATACTAATCGGATTAAACTGGAGAAAAATAAATTACAGCTGCAATTGTCTCAGAAACTCTATGAAAGCGCAGCAATTTCTCAAATTAATTGGCTTTTCCTATTGACAAAGGGGACCGGACGCTTCCCCAAACAGATTCTTGTCAGGACGACGAAATCCTGTTTGTGTCTTTTTTGAAAGTAGACATACTTTTCCCAACAATTATATTATTTAATACGTACAGGAAAGAGATCAAGATAAATTGTACAGCATCTATTTCGAACATGATACTGTCCCTGATAAATCGTTTGTATTTGCATTATGGCGGTCTGTTTTGGCATTCGACGGACAGCAGCTCGTATCTAACTTAAGGCTTGTCATGCCTCATCTTGCTATCTTGGTGTTTACTCAGGATCAGGATTTATCATGTTTGTTTATTCTGGTCCCGTTTCAAAATGCACACAACTAATGTCATAAATGATAAAACAACACATTTCGGAAAAAAACTATATAAAAGTCATATTACGGCAAGAATGCATAAGTCGGATCTATAATAATTGCTGACGTCTGCAGAACGTCGAAAGTTAGTAAATACTTTGGTAACACAATTTAGAAAGTTTTGAAAGTTGGAAACGTTGATGTGTGCCTCTGGATGCTTTAGTGGCTCTGATTTCCTCGAATGGACAGTGTTTTTGAAAACTTAGAAATACATATTGATGTTCGCTAATACGCGGTCAGGATCGATCCAGATCCGCTCTTGTCCCGTACGATGGGACTGACGACTGTGTTCTCCGGATTTTTCGTAATTTCCTTACTCATGCCGTATTTACATCTTTTCCAATGTTACCTATAAAGAGGCAATAAAGAGGGAAGAAGTTTTACTTGGTAATAAGTTTATTTCGTTTGTAAGCCAGCCCCTTCTTCACAAAGCATGTTAAAAGTCCTGTTATAAACTTTAGCAGGCAGATAGGATAATAAAATATTTATGGTTGTTGAGGAAGTTTAAAACTCTGGATTTATCGGAAAATTACTTAGTGAACGTATTAAAATTCTAGAATATGATATTCTAAAGTATATTATTTCTTTATTCACAATAGGTATGAATTTAAGATTGATTGGAACAATATTCAGGAGAAGAAAGCAAGATTAATGGAAAAAAATTGATGGATTGACCTTCCCTTGTTCTTATCGCGGTTATGCAGAGTTAAAGTGCTTTTAGGAGTTTTATTTTTCGGGACCTGAATTTGATAAATTTATCGTACAATGGGGTGGCTAAAAGAACCTTCTAAATTGAAGGCAACCTATTAAACTTTTACGAAGAAAGTGTTTGATAGATTGAAAGATGTGGTTCTTTTATGAGTAAAGTATGTAGGAAATGTAGTACATAATTTTGCTCCAGGTTTCCGTCGCCCCCCGAACTATAGCGGTTATTGATTTTAATTTAATTTACTCCCGTATAAGGGGTTGAGGGCATCCCTAATGAATCCGTCCCATTTGAGAAGCTGCCGAAATTGTACCGATCGCATTATTTTCCGAAGTACTGAAGCGAAAAAGTAAATGGCACATCCCCTTGGGCGAACGTCGACCGAAACGACCGTGACCAGTGGACGAATTTCGCACGGAATAGATCGACGCACATACACGAACGCAGATTTATGTGCAAGTCTGCACACGGGGTGTCCAACGAACGTGGGCCCCTATCCGCGTCTTGGAAGCTGCGACTAGGAAAAAGTTGAAACTTGGACATCGCACTAAAGTGGAGGCGATCTGTTGGTTAAAAATATTTCCATGAAAATACCACTTCCGGTTATACCGGAAACGAATGTCGACTCGTCCATTTTAGATGGAACACATATTATAACAAATTTCGATTCTGTGGAGCGTTATGAGTATTTTTCGTGTGCGTCGTTGTGTACCCGATTTTTACGGTTTTCGAGATACTTAGAATTCTCCACGAAAAAAATTAGAGTTGCAGCCACGAATGTATTTTCTAATCATTCGAGAACGGCTGAGTATTTTGCGATGAAGTTCTGCGCTATTGCACAAATCGCTTTACAGTCCTTGGATCGGTGAGTGAAATCAAGTTCTTTCATACAGGGTATTCGAACGGAGAGTCCAAAATCATCATTCGAGAATTGCAAAGATCTCGAATTTTTTAAATAGCCAACCCCCTATTTCCTCAACGAATACATGTTTAACACAGAAAATAAGTACCACTTTCAGTCCAATCGTCCACATCTCAATCTACCCGTTTTCATTTTATTTAAAAAAAAAAAAACACCCTGCAACGCTCAGTACTTAACGATTTATTACAAGTAACGTCCAGAGTTACCAGGTGGCGCTGCTCGCCGGAATTTAAGCATGGCGGCGCTCGCAAATTGTTCAAACGAGGATTGTCACGATACGTCAAATACGTTTTATTTCTTTTATAGTTTCTACAGTTTTCAAGACGCGGTTAGTGGCCCGTATTCGCTGGACACCCCGTATAAATTGTTTCGTTTTCGTTTTATGTTGTGGTCGATGTGTAATTTAGAAGTTTGAGCTGAAACCCACCAAATGGTGCGAAGGACAATTGTCCAGCGCGTTCAGTAAAATGGCGATGACTTAGCTGTGAACGTCCCAGTACCGCTCGATGGGCGACTAGAAAGTACGTATCCTGGTAAGTTAGGAAACGTGTCATTGCACTTAAACTGATGAAAGGTTCTTGCCCGCTTGAAGTTCGTGCTTGTCCAGTTTTAATCTTTGCACACCCCGTATAGGGCAGCAAGTTCACGACGATTGGGACATAAAATACGCCCTATTGTTACGTTAGGCTGCAAATCGCACTTACATAACTCGAATACTTCTTGGGCGATCGAAACGTGAAAATTACATAAAAATTTTGATAATATTTCAATTATTTAAACGTTGGGTGTTGCAAATCTTACTAAAACAGACACTCGCTTTGATCGGAGAATTCGAAAACGTAACAATAGACGAGGGGTTCCGTTTGAAAAAAACACAACTTTGACACTTCGAGGGCCTTTGGGACGCCCTGGGTAATACGAGAATAATTTCAAAAAGCAGCCGTGGTAGGCCCTCAGGCGGTCCAAAAGTGAAACTTTCTGAAAGGCTCGTACTTCGGCCGCGATGTCCCGTGCCGCGCTAGCGTGAACAACCCTGTATTTTCGGCGTTTTCACGTTTTAAAACCCATGTGTAGTTATTAGAAAAATAAACTGCACCAATAAATTGCAATTTTCGTCACTGATACTGTTCATAAAGGGGCGATATCTTTTGTTTTTTTTCCCTCTTAGTCAGACATATCGTAACATTTCCAAAACAAAATAGGCTCGATAATATATTTCCATGTCGGAAATAAATTGGTTTAATCTGTGCAATGCCTTTGTGCAGGTATTTCATTCAACTAAACCGGTAAGCGAAAAAATTATCTAATTGATAAATGAAAAATCACACGTAAATATTTTTATGTTAGCTAGTTTAATTGGTTCTGATAAATGATTCGCTTTCGGGAAAAGTAAAAATGTTTTCCTATTTTTTCGTAATAATTCAAAAAACATGCGGTTGTTTATTTACTTCTTAATTCAAACAAAACATTGTCGCAAATCAATGTACGGTGGATCGCAACAATGTCTGGACGCGCCCTTTTCGCAGGTCTCACGAGTCCCCATTAAACGTATTAGTTATTAATTTATTTTCTTGCATCAGAAACGTCTTCATCCACCATCTATTCAGGGGTCTGCATAGAGAAAGAACGCGAAATCTTAATGGTTTATAATTCAATAAAAAAAAAAAAAAAGTCAAAAGAACCATTAAACGCGTCACAAAAACATCCGGACGGTGATAACTAATATACAGGGTGAGTCGGGAGGATCGTGCCAAACTGCAGGAGCGTGTTGTGCATGAAAAATAAATGTAAAAAAACTCAAATGTTGTCATCCGATTTTCGTTTGTTTACAAGTTATAGCGTAAATAAATTTTTTTAACTAGGATTCTATCTACCATAAACGTACAGACAGGTTAAGCAACATTTGGACGAAACGTTTCCTGGACGTTGGATTGGTCGTGGTGGCCCTATTAGTTGGCCTCCAAAGTCTCCAAACCTGACACCACTAGACTATTGTTTGTGGGGTTGGTTTAAAACTGAAGTGTACAGAGTAAAAGTGGACACTCAAGATGCACTAATTCAACGCATTAGATATGCTGCAGCTGCCATTAAAGAAAGACATGAAGCAATCAGGAGCGCAACGAATGCTCTCCATAGACGAAGCCGAAAATGTTTAGAAGTTAATGGCGATATTTTTGAACATTTACTATGATATCCATACGTTCATTTATGGAATTTCTTATGAAATTTATACATTTTTGTAATTTTATGTTTTAATTTTATTTACGCTATAACTTGTAAACAAACGAAAATCGGATGACAACATTTGAGTTTTTTTACATTGATTTTTCATGTACAACATGCTTTTGAAGTTTGGCACGATCCTCCCGACTCACCCTGTATAACCACTACTTGTATATAATTGATTTGAAGGTAAATAATTAACATAATTTATTAAATTAGTATTTTCTACGGCCGCCTTTCGCTTCAACTCCACCTTTCAGACGTTTAGGCATAGAAGATACAATTTTTCTCAAATAATTTAAATCAATTTTAGCCCGTTCGTCCTGCAACCTGGTTTTCAACGGTGTTTTCGATGTTATTTCACGTTTTCCAAGTTGTTTTTCCAAATAATGCCACACATTCCCTATCGGGTTTAAGTCTGGAGATTTGGGAGGGGTTTCAAGGACTTTAGGACAATTGGACGAGAGCCATTCACGAACAATATGGGCGCCATGTTTTGGATCGTTGTCTTGGTGGTATAGCTCGAACGAATTTGATGTGCCCACGTTTTCCGCACTTTTTCGTAAACTTTGTCTTGGAATGTTTAAACAGACATCTTTGTCCGCAATGCCGTCAACGAAAACTAATTCGCCGACCCTCAGTGATGACGACGTACACTGCCAAATCGAAATTGAACCTCCTCCACGTTTTTACCATCGTTGGGCAGAGATGTTGTTTCCGTAGTTCTTCGTTGGCTTTCCTCCGTACCATTTGACGTCCGTCTGAGCCAAAAATATTAAATTTCGACCGATGGCAAATAATTACACAATTCCAACAATTATCTGGTTTGTAAATGAATTCTTTAGCAAAATTGAACCGCACTTTAACATTTTTACTGCTAAACCATGGTTTTTTCCTGCATACGCTGCCGTCGTGACGTCCGTGCGACGAAAGGTTTCAGTACTAACTACTTTATCGGAACGATTCTCCAATGGGGTCTTCAATTTTGGAGCACTAACTTTGGGGCTTTCCTTAATGGTTCTCATTACGAACCGGTTTTCCCTTTCATTTAACATTTTTTGTCGACCTGTTTTTTCTTTCGAAGTATTCTATCGACATTTTTATAACGTTTCGCTATGTCTCCAACTGCGCCCTTACTTAATTGGAGCATTTCCCCAATCTTATTATAGGAATTACCCTTTTCGCGAGGAAGTATTACCAACTGCCTTTCGTCGCAACTAACATTAATTTTGTTTGATACAGTTATATGACTATTTACCTTTATGACGCATTAAAAGATCAACTGCGCATGTTGTTATGCGCAGCATCAGTGCAGACGGTGGTGAATCAGCAGAATATTATTATGAAAATCAGGAATCTCCAATACGCAGTTTAGTTAATTTAAGTTGACTTAGGTGTTAGCTCACGAACCTATAAGGGCTCTGTGATCGTTTAAAAAGGAATAAAGTTATTTTTTAAAAATAAAAGTTACTCAGTTCTAAACGAAATTGTGCCCGACCCATGGCGGATATTATTTCTGGCTTTGCGACACCTGCATTCAGCAAGCAACAAATGCATGCCAAATGCGAGTTAAGGTTGAGGTTCGAACAAACCTATTTAAAGAAAAATAAATGTAAATTTATTATTACAATTTACACTTATTTTGAGCAACACCAACACTAGACTGAGGTAGGAATCGGAATCCCCTTCGTTCTTCGTTTTAACCTATTTATATAAAAAAATTTGCTTATTATGCATGAGGGTTCTAGAATCTATGATTTCCTATATTACGTCACAGTAAAGTGTAGTATTTCCTCCAATTGCAAGTTCTAGACAATAATAGATCCTACGCAGTTGAGCCCTTTCTCATCTTTCCTAAATATGGCGATGGTTACCATATAACTTGCGCAGGAATTCATTTTTTTTGCTATGGTGGTGCGTGACGTCACGAACTTTTAACGAACAAGTAGCTTTTCAAAACGAAAATAATCCAAAGTTTCCTAATAAACTGCTTTGATGCGGAACGACGTCAGTTTAAGAATAATCGTCGAAATCTATTTTACCCATTTATATTCCTGTAAAATGCACTATAAACATAAACAATTTCTAATGCGTAATTGGGTCCTATAACTCACTAGAAGCCGTTTCATTAGTTTAACTATTATCCTATTTCTTAATATTTGCAAAATTTATCATATAACTCGTGCAGTCCGAATATTTTGTGACGCGTTCAATGGTCCTCCAGACTTCTTCTTGAAATTGAAATACAGGGTGGGCCAATGAAAACGGAACGATGCCGATTTCTCATATTTACGCTCAAAAAAAAAAAAAAAAAAATCGCTGAGACCCGTCGATTTTTGCTTCGAGCGGGACATCTTTCGCGACCACTGCCAGCCTTGCCACTTTCAACCCCTTGGTGGGGGAAGATGCAACCCTTAAACTTTAAATAGGATCAGGAGTCAAGTGATGCATCATTTTAAAGATCGTCAAAATCTCTTTTCAGCGCTATCAAAGTTTTTGAATTTGACGCAGTAGTTTTCGAGAAATCACGTTATAAATGTTGAAGAAGCCAACGTGGAACAAATAATAGCGTTTTTTCAACTCGTAACTTACGTTACAAAGAAACTGCGGGAAAAACTATTCTTTGTGAACACAGATTTAAGTTTCTGATAGTAATAACTTTACAATAGAGGAGTTATTTAAAACATTTATCTACAATTTTACTGACTTTCTAATTTAACAAGTGTTCCAAGTGTTGCCCTCCTGCTTCCATACAGAAATAGAGGTTTTGTTCAAAACGGACGTTTTGAAGCATTTCAGGTGTGATCTTGCGACATCATCAATGATTCGTTGACGTAAACAATTTAGAGGCTCTGGCTGAGTTTTATAGGTTTTACTCTCTAAGTCGCCCCATAGGAAAAAATCCAGCGGGCTCAAATCTGGTCAACTTGCGGGCCACTCCATTGAGATTTCGCGCTCGTTTTTATGCAGGCCCCCAAATTGATGATAGATAAGGACGTTTCTGATGTAAAAAAAATGAATTAATAACTAGTACGTTCAGTTAGGGCGCGTGAAATCTGCGAAAAGGGCGCGTCCGGATATTTTTGGAACCCGCCGTGCAGAATCCCTTTGTTTTGGGAGTAACCGTTTTTGCCTTATTTACACAATGGAACGCACATTTGATAATTGACCATTAAAGCGGCCATGGATGATCGAACGCAATTATTAAAAGGGCTCAGACGGCGAAGAAAGCGCCGCTCAGAAACGTCCGAGTAGCAGCTAGAAGAGAAAAAATGAATGTGTAATGTGCGTTGAATAAATCCGTCGCTCGATGTCGCTGTAATGAAAGGAAATGAGAGTACTAAATGCTCACTTTACTGCTCACCAGCAATCCTTCGGTTTATCATAAAATTTAGCCTTGGAATTACAGCGAAAGAACCATATTGATTTTCCAACAATCTCCAAGACATTTTTCCATCAAACTGGATTTTCACGGCGTCGGAGGGTTCGTCGTCTGTCGAATATCAGCGATATAAGCATATTTTAAGTTTTCGAGCGATTTAATTTCCAAGGAATGTGCCTGGTGCAGTTAAATTAAATTATTTTTCAGTACATTAAATTTTATTTCAGTTTGATAGACGTTTGTATACACTTTAGGGACGCGGAGCTTTGAAGAAATGGGAAATTTGTCAATGTTGAAAATTACTTTCGTGTATACGTTTTGGTATTCGAATAATTTTCTGGTAGAATTTATTTCTCTACGGGTCCTTTTGCAGCCGCATCTAAATGAACACTTAAACGATTACGGAGACTCCCACTTAACGCTAGAAAAAAGCTCATTTCACCGGGCAGCGTTATTACAATTATTTGACGATTCATTCCCGTCGTATTCTCCGATAGAGAAGTGATCGGGAACGTTGGTGAATCTCGAGAGTTCTGTGCCGCACTCCTCCTCCTCACGCGCGCGTATTCTTCAGCTTCGACGCGTCACAACTCCATCACTTGTTTTTGTGATGTAACACCGAGCAGTCGATTTCGCCTAACAAACGGGAGTGTTTTAAACAGCTCTTAATCAAATTAACGAATATAACGGAAAGTTAAGGGCCGATGAGGGATAATCAGCCCTAATGGCTGAAGTTCATAATTGACTTAAAAAGATGAGTGGGGCTCTTTATTAGCTGTGTACAGAGGACAACGGAGGAGCATGGGATGGAAAACACTAGGGCTCTTTTATTAGATTTTCCCAAAGAACCATTAATGTCTTCGGAAATCTTGAAAAATGCAGATTTCGCAGGATTTAATTTATCTTTGCGAAGGGTTTAACTGGATTTAAATTTACAGGGAAATCCTGCGTGAGAGACCGTTAAGCCTTAATGGCACCCCTCGAGCGGCTAGCAACAACACGAAAACTATTTTTCCTGATCTTGATACGTAAGGTGACAATTCGTGTGACGAAAACCGTTGACCAAGCGGGTCGAATTCCGTAACTAGTTCCACAACGAAAGCGAGCATCTGCGTTTCATAATTCGGTTGGCGAATGGGGCCGGCCACGAGAACGATTTAGGGCTCTGCGTTCAAATTTTTGCCCGTTTCTTGTGACTTCCGAAGGACTTGCGAACTTGACTTGAGTTGTGACGAGTGGAACGAAAAGCCCTGAATTTCGATCGCCAGTGTCTCGTGAGGAAAAACTACCTCGAGTTGCTACGGCAACAGTTTCAAATCTGCTCGGAACGCGTTCTCGCGCGAATTCCAATTTGAATCGACAGGTCTCCGCCATCTCGGTATGACCGTCTCGATGAGTTCGGCGCAAATGTGGTAAAATGGGTAATATTAAAACTTAGAAATATTTTATGGGTGAGGCCCAAATATTAATCTTCTCGATACGGGAACTTTGACCTTCCCTTAGGTTCGTTACCCATATTAAAACTTACACCGGTCGGTTATTCATTTTTAATTCAATTCGGAGAGAATTTATGAATGTCGATTCCCATCATTACCATTTTCAATTTAGGAAAGTGCTTTTGCGATGCTTCGTCCTGACATCATTTGCAATTGTGAAAATCTCATTTCCACGGTTTAAATTTGGATAGCTTTGCAGGGTTTCACCTTTATGTTCTTTCGGGAATTAAGCATTTTATCCCTTCTCGGTGTTCGCATATATGCTTAAATAATCACACTCGGCCAATTTAATTCCCTCCTAACTTGCTTATACTTTAAACCATAATCATCTTCTTAAATTCAACTTTCTGCGCTCCTGTGAATGGACCGTAAAATATGCATGAGTTTAACGTCGGCGTTACGCTGTGAGCGGCGCTCAATGCATCACATTCTGGGCGAGTCGTAAAAGTAAAAAACCTTATCAAAAACTTGTTTGTAGACATATTACATTTTGCCACACTTTTCGTAGTTTTATGAATTCATTCATTTATATCGATGCATATTTTAAGCGACGCGTTATGCGGAGAACACAGATGCATATGATATCCAGGTCCCGCCCACAGTGAATTATTTTCAAATGGCGGTCATTAGTGATTGTTCGACCGCTTCAAAACGAATTCGGGGGTCTGGTCGTGTGCTCGGCAGGTTCAGAACTCGTGACGGGGAGAGGGAATAAATGCCAAGGTTTTTTTCCCCCGAAACAACTCTCCATGTAAGTCGGACTCGAAATAACTCGCCACGACCAATTGCCGATTTGACGCATCGGAAGCGTTCTGATCTCCGAGCAGCCGTCGACGAGCGATCTCAGGACAAGCGCCGTTGCTTTGCGTCTCTGAACGGATCTCCGTCACGTGGTCCCGATCTATTTTCCGTACTTACAAGTTCATTCTTTTAGTGTTGACGTAACGCTGACGTGTCCTGCTGTTATGATATGCGCAGACGTTCTGTTACGCAGGAATGTGCGACGTACCGTACTTCGATGAGTGACGAGAAAATGGCGCGTTGTTACGTGCCGCGAGTCTCGCAGATCGACAGAAATCATTCGTTTCCTACCTACGTAGCGTATACGGTGTGCGACAATTCTGCCCGTACAGATGCGTCTTTTGAATAAAACACTCGATTCGTGTTCTCGATTGCGACGTTGCTTATGGCCACTTCGTGACTTTCAACGATCACCACGTTGCGAACATTTAGGTAATCGTAACGAATTTTATTGTTCATATATAAAGCGGGTAATTACTTAATTCAGCATAAACGTCTTATTTTCGAGCAACGCTGCTGTTGGCACAGTCGATTAAAAAGGGAGCAACAACTTTGTAGACAAACGTTTCTGCAGACAATTTTTGCGTGCCCATAACCGTCACTATGTAGTCTGTCAAGAATACTGCATTAGTGCCCTGTAAAACGGCAAATCGCAAAGGACTTGGTGGCGATTTAAGGAGCGCTATTGTTAATACGGCCCTAAAGGGCTATAGTTTGAGAAAAATGGGTCAAATGACTAATAAAGCACGCTCGACAATCCGGAATATTGTGAACAAATTTAAGTATCAAGGCCCTACTAAAAACCCTCCCAAAAACCGAAAAAAAAACGATTGGACGAAAGAGAAGAACGGCTAATTCTCAACGAAATTAAGAATCCGAGGATAAGCGTGCCACGAATTCGTCCGGTCATCGAAAGTGCAACAGGAAAGGTTGAATCCAATCGAACAATCCGGCGTATATTATGGGAAAACGGATATCATGGTAGAATTCCTGGAAAGAAACCCCACATTAATAAGATAAACCGCCGCAAACGACTTCCGTTTGCTCAAGAGCACATAGACAAAGACGAAGAGTTTTGGAACACTAGAATTTGTCCGGATGGAACTAAAAATTAATCTTTTTGGGTGCGATGGAATCCACAGAGGGCGGAGGAAGGCCAATGAAGGCGACAATAATCCCTGTAAGACAGTTTCAGGTGTAAAACATGGAGGTGGACCTCTAACGACTTGGGGTTGCGTGCCATCAAGAGGAGTCGGAACTATTGATTCTATGGAACGTATTATGGGTAAGCATGGCTGCAATGAAATTTTGAAAAGAAACGTGAGGCTAAGTGCACGAAAATTAGGGTTTATAGACTTCAACGAGGCGACGACCCCAAGCATACGGCCCTGCTTAACGAAGAATGAGTAATTTGGAACGTTCCAAAGTTGCTTAAGACACCACCACAATCCGCCGACTCAAATCCCATCGAGCACTTGCGGGCCGCTTTGGAAAGGAACATTAGAAAGCATCGAATTTCATCGAAATCTGACTTGGGGAGTCGCAGAGAGGAAGAATCGCTCCAGCCACGTGGAAGAACTTGGTTCGTTCCACGAAAAAACGATGTCATGCGGTAATCGAGGCAAGAGGCTTTCAACAAAACATTAATTAACGATGTGAATAAGAAAAAACTTTGTTTATTTTTAAATTTAAGATGAGGCACATGAGCGGAATTGTTGCATGAAAATTGAGTTATTTTTTTTAATTAATTATATATGATGTTAAAATGGGCATTAAAATATGTTTGAATTCTACAGATGTTCGCAACATAGTAATTGTTAAAAAAAAAAATGAAATAAATACAAACAACGCTGCATTTTAAACCACAAATCGAGCGTTTTACTAAAAAAATTCGTGTGTACGAACAGAACTGTTACACGCTGTATGTAACGTACGTAAAAGGTGATCCTCGAACCGACGGTTTTCACCTTAACTAATTTCTAAGTCTACGGATAAATAGCAATTCGGGAAGACTCCGCTTTTGGCTAAACTTTTAAGTTTGACTGAAAGTTGTAAAATTCGTGTCACAAAGAGCATTTCAAATTATATATCTCAAGCAGCAAACAAAAACTACTTATCAGAGACAGAAGTTCCATCCTGGGAAGCGTTATAGAAAGCTTTTAAAACAATTTAAGTACAACTTTAAAGCCTGATAGATAACACTTATTCAATCAAGCGAAAAACAGCCAATCGCGAAATTAGTTTCGGAGGGATGAATGTTTTTAAATTGGTGGAAATCAGGGTACCGTAATTTAATTTACTTTCGGTGAAAGGTGAGAACGTTAAGGGCCCTTATTCTTCTGCGATTTCGAATACAATTACTCAAAAGAGGATAGATTTGATGAAAGCTCTATCGCAATTTCGAAGCCAAACAAGTTCATTTTTGCACGGACGATCGTAAATTTGATTAAAACCACCAGGTGATCGAGCCGAAATGTCTGCACCAATTTACCACAGTTACCATCGGTACCAGTTAATTACGACCGTGCACCCGCTTACGTGTAAAGGCTGCCCGTTATGGTAAACCGTCCGATTCTTATGCCAGTTTGCACGCTCCGCGATAACCGAGGGAGCCGGAGGATTTTTGAGCGCCGTCTAAATACGAACGAACTATTTCGCCCCTAAAATTTAATTCTAATGACGGCCCCAAATATGGCTATTCAAGTTTATTTTCCCAAAATTATCCAACGACGACACCAATAATTGAATTCCTACGTTACAGTTCGGGAACTACACCGAATTTGATTATAATTTAAGCCCAGCAGCTGTTCTTGAAGCCCTTTGCCGTTTTAATGGGAAAAAGAACGCAAATGTAAGAGGGTTTGTGGTATAATATTGCAAGTTTAATTTTGGGTTCTAAAACGGAATGCATCAAAGCACCGATATTGCCTTTTGGTTATATTTCTATGTCCATGGAGACCCATTAGCTATTAAAACGGCCAATGAAGTCTGTTATTGGAATCTACTGGGAATGATGTCATAATTGCGGGTTTGAGGGGGTGGAAGCTGTGACTTGGACGAGGATTGCAGATCTCACGGAATCGATCGGTCAGCGTCTTGCGGCAAAAATATTGGGGGCAGTTAACGGGGCCCCGAGTCGAGGAAATTAATTACGCACAAGTGTGTGTGTGTGTGTGTGGGGTCCCGAATCCGGGATATACCTTAACGGCCGCGATTACCGACTTTCGTAATTTATGCGAGGGAAAACGCTCGCAGTTCAATACACAACAGCGATTTTTAATAAGTTGAAATAACATTTATATCCACCAATATTTGATGACGCTTTCAACAATTAATTAACATGTTGCTGTTTGCTCAATTTTCAGAACAGTTGTGGCAAATACAAACGGAATTATGGATAAATGGAAATCTACTTAATTGTAAATACTGGAAATTCTAATTCGTGCCAGTCATTTGATTCATGGCTGATAATAGTGAAATTTAATATGACTAGCAAGATAAATCGTAGCCGAATGCAATTTCACAGTTCTCTGACAGCCCAGTGCATTTTATTATGGGCGTCATATTCTCACTTCATGCCTTCGTTTTCATTCATATCTACGGAACAACTGTAACCTCAAAGAGTTTATTGCTTGTGCAATGTATTCAATATTACATCGCTTTAATTCTCGATTTCGAAGTGAAATTACCGTTTTGTTTTGACGAAAGGAAAACGCGGAACCCACGACCTGCCACTGACGCGTATCGTTCCGTTCTAAGTACCGAACTTTCGGCGGGTTAGTCATTTAACCGGAGTGTCTTTCCCCGTGCGTGATACCAGCTGCAAAACCCGGCGGAGTTGACGAGCCGGGGGCCTAATAATTAACGAAGTCCTACGCAATAATTAGCCGTTCCTGTGCACTGTAGATCTAAGACCTCGCCGGTAGACGCACGCTGCCTCGTCGCAGCAGCCCCAGCGAGGGTATCGATCTACAGTAACTCGAATGAAACTATTTTACTTTTTGGCGCGGAGCAATGAAGAGTTTCACACGACTCGACGCGTCGTTCCGGCTCTGGTTCCGCGTTTCGGGGACTTAGTGCCGAAGGGACGCGGAAGGTGGCGCCGCCGGGCAATACGTCACACGTCCTCGACGAAAAGACAACGTCATGGAGACAGTAACATGTGGAGGCCGTAAGTACCGGGGCAATACCTGGAACGTCTCACCACCACGTCAGAATTAAACCGTCTCAGAAGTCGGAGAGATAAGTTATGGGATGAAATGTTGGAAATTACTACCCCGAAACAACTGTCGATCTAATTTCGTCTGAATTAAAATCAGAATAGAAATTCCCGAGCCCTGTCGCTGTGCATTTATATTAGATGATTATACCGCAGTGAGAAATACCTACTAATCTCACAACCTACCGACGGCGACGTCTTTAAACGAGTTTCTAAATTAATTTCTCAGCCACCATAACTTCAACATTAACAAACGCGTACTAAAAGACAAGCAAATATATACAAGCAAAACAATTTCTCCCTCCCTGGAGGCGTTTATCCCACGCAAAACCAATTTGTGTTTAGTTACCACAAGACAAGAAGTATCTTACTCGGCCGCGAAAACACAATTCCGACAACCGAAGCTATTTATTGAGCAGATAACGTATTGCGTACGAATTTCGGCGATTTAGAGGTGCGAACAATTAACAATGACGACAATAATAAAATGAAACGGAATAACGATCGCGGGGAGACGGGGACGATTCGACCGCGGCGGGCGACCTCGTTTTTCCGAATTCCTCGTTGGTCTCGAAGCCACGGCGGCGTTAATCTCCGAGACACCCCGTACAAATTAGCAAATCTTGATCGAAGGGATCCACCATTAATTGTTTCTTCCTGTTGTTCCGTCGGAGAAAACATTATTAAATAAATGGAATAAGTTTCGAAAGTGGAACACACACTACTCCTATTCGGGAATTAAATTTTTCATGAAACAGGAAGCTCGGCTCAATTTTCCCTGAAAGGTTAGCTTCATTTCAACCTTTCGGTTTCATATATTATACGAGAAAACAATTTGGCCTATGAAAAATAAATGCAAATTTCCACTTAACTCGTAACACATAATGGTCGCCTATACGTTTGAGTTTTCGATTGTAAATTAATGACCTAGAGGTAGAGGCATTAATATTCGATTTCCGAATATATCCCGAGGGATTCGATTAGTTACGCCGGGCTCTTTAATTTTCCGTGGTTCGGGCGCCTTTAATATTCGAAAGGACTCGGGATTTTATCAAGAAATTCCCCATAATATTATCTGAGCAATTAGTAAATAGATCTGTTGGGTAATGCTCAACGCGTTGAGCTCGGTTTGGGATTAGAATATCCGCCGACCGGGGCCTTTTTCCTTCCCAAAGCTTCAGTTTTCCTTTGGCCCCTTCTTTCGGCAAGTACTCGCGGAAATAGTACACGGCAATACTAGACGGAACATGTTTCATTACCGTATGGAACACTACTTTATTTCGGATCTCGGAACGCGCTCCAACATTGTTTATGTCACGTACACGTATTAAAATGAAATGACGCCGATAACGAAATGCAAAAACAGAGCGCCAGAGACAAAACCAAATTCCAAATTCTCGGACGGAGGGGAAACTAAAGTTCTTAAATAATCTTTCACTTTGACCCGGAAATCCGATCATATCGGTTAAAACTGAGTTTATATTGGACATTGTAGATTTATCGCTGATACTATCAATGACCCTCAAATTCAAGAGCTATCAAAAGGAGCAAACATTGAACACTAAAGGGTCAGTGAAAGGTTAAATCGATTGAAACCGATTTTCTGTGGTGGATAATCACGTTATTTTTAGACCTGAATAGATATACATAGGCAAGCAGGTAACCCGGTGCAGTGATGTGGATTTACCATTTCATGGGAGCCAGCAGAGTGAAGCTCCACGTACTTTATAACTAGGTAGGGGCGTGCTTTTGATCTAATGGTGAGAATCCGCGTTGAAAGTTGCGTGAAAAAAAATAAATAAATAAAAAATTGGACGAATTCAGTGGCCTGCGACGGTGCGTCTGGATCGTTCGAAAGGAGCTGGGCCTGCAGGGCACATGCACCGGAGCCTCCCGAAAATAATTGACTTCTTTTATCAAATGATTCGTTGCCAATATGCTACCAAACTGTAATCATTTTCAAACATTTTTCTGTCTTAGCTGTCATCCGCTTATCGAAAACCGTTATTACATTCCCGACCGTCGAACCGGATTTAATAAAAAAAAATTGGTCTGCGAAATGCAGATAACCCATAAAAAATTGGACCAAGTTAATTTAAAATCAATCTCCGCAGGATCGACGTCGTTATAATAATATTCTTTGAAGACTCTTTATGGAAATACTAAATTTCCATTCCATATAGAACGGCCGTATACCGAAGAAATAGAATGATAAAGTGCAGGTGAGACTAATTTATCAGTTAACGCAGCGTCGGGGTGTGCGTTTAAAAACCTGTCGAACCTGCGAGTTCGCGAATGCACGTTATTATTTCATTTCCATTATCTGGCAGAAGGATGTCGAGACGAACTTAAATCTCGATGCAAGAGAAACGTCAAATCGTTTTCTCGCAAATAAAATCTATTTAAATGTAAAACAGCGTTTCCTAGTTTTTCAACCCAACATCCGTACATACTACACACATACTACGAGATTCCGGATTCCACATCTGTCCAAACGTGAGATTAGACTACATTTGAATTTTTCAAGTCCTTCGATCGATTTTGTGAGCGTCGGAATTTTTCGAAGATCTTCTCAAAGGACTATTTGAGATTTCTCGAAACCGTTAAGCGAATTTTATAAGGAGGTACTTTTTGAGCGGAATGCTCATTTTCCATCTGTTTCGTTTGGAGGTGGAAAGTATTGTCTCTTCTCACCGATTGAGGTCACGAGTTTTTGAACTGTCAGCTCTACCGGAAAGTCCTGTCCGATCATGAAGGAGAAGAAGAAGAAAATGATGCGGTTGCCGGTCCATCTAACAACATTCACTGTACGATGTAATTTCCATTATTGTTTGGGACTTCTTGCCAGCGCACGCGATGGAAATTCGTTACTCCCATCTCCGAAGAACGTCTTCGGAGACGAAAAACTCAAGAGGTGCTGCTTCGACGTCTCCTCCGTTTTTTGGCCAAAAATTTTTGCAAAGAGAGGAACGGGCGAAAATCCGAGGGTGCAAGGTCTGGGGAGTGTGGCGGATGCGAGAGAATTTCCCAGCCTAGCTCTGCGATTTTCCGGCGAGTCGCCACAGCTGCATTGTCGTGGCTGGCTTCCTGTCGAACGTCTCCACCGTCCACCTTTTCGCGGAGTGCCTTCTTTAACTCACCCATTTGCCAACGGCATTTCTCCGACTTGAGCTTTCTGCTGGGCATCAGAAGCTCGTAATGGATTGGCCCTCGGATGTCCCACCATACGCACAGCGCCCTCTTTTTAAGGCTCAATCCAGGCTTAGGAGTGGAGGGGGTAAGTCACGGTACGCTCTTTTCCTTACAATGTTTTCATACTCAATCCGGTTGCCATCGCCAGTTATCATGCGGTCCAAGGAAGGTTCGCTTCCGGTCCGAGCAAGCGGGTGTGACGTCATGCAAGTTTTTTCCACTTCACTCATGAGGCACCCGTCTGGAATGCTCATGGACCAGTCCTGGCTTCCGAGTGTGGTCCGAAATAGCCTGTGGGGCTGAGTCAAGTTTCTCCGCGAGTCGTTAGATCTTGGCGTCTTTACAATATGGTCATCGATCGGAGATGGCCGCCCAGAGCGTGCCTCAGCGCTAAGATCGAAACCGGCTGCTTCAAATTTTTCGAACCATGTCCTGCACCTCCTTTCTGAAACGGCATCTCCTCCAAACACCTTCGCTCAATTTAGACATGCTTCGGCAGCATTTCTACCCTGTTGAAATTCGTACAACATACAGTGCCCCAAATGAACTTTATTAGTACCCATGTTTTCACGATCGCGTCTGGCTTAATGGCGACATGAGATATCTTCACTGCAGTTAATTTCGTAGGAAACACGTATGTACATGCAGTTGTAAAGAAACACGGCCACATACGGCTCAAGAGGGTGTGCGCATGCGTGTTTAAACCCGAAACGAAGTTATCGGACGAAACTTTCCGGTGGACCTAACGTTTCGCAAACTTTACAAATTGACGATACGCGAGCTTTGGTTCTGCCATTTTTCAATGAACTTTCGCCGGTGGTAACGGCGCTTTTTCCAAAAATCTCTTGGAGATCTTTCGGCTGTTCGTCGTCGTTCCAAGTCGAACGAACAAAAACGGCGAAGAGATGGTGAAGAAACGCGGCGCACCGACCGCCGAAATGAATCGAGTGATTTATCGATAAAATGCGAGTGAAGAACAATGTAAAAATGCCATTTTTGCACAGTTTTTCGAAATCCACGATTTACGTTTATTGTTGCCGCGGGGGGCGAATGCGCAAATATATATTTTCATTTTTTTATTTTATCGATGCAGCAAATGTATCGTGGAACGATGGTTTATCAATAGGAGTCGGAATACCAGCCTCGATGCATCTTAATATAGAGGAAATACGGAATAAAAGATTTACTTTCGATGCGAAATAGTTTAAGATTGGAATTTTTAGCATTTACGCAGCAAGAGCGAGTGCCAACCCCGAACGCGAAGGAAACGATAAGTAATAAACTTACGGGAGGCAGTTTGAGGCAAATTCGCTGCGGCCCCGCTCCAAAAGTGTTAAATTCCAAAATTTTCCGTTACAGATGGCGCAGGCCCTACGCACAGAGCACAACGGGGATCGCTCTATTCAGTTCCCTCAAATAGCAGAAGAATTGACAGAGACGCGGCCCGCAAACTACAGTTTAACTAATACTTAGCCTGACCAAGCAGTTCTCTTCGCTCAGAAATTTAGTAGTATAGAGAAGTTGTCCAGCAGCGCAGGGGACCACGTACTCGGCTCTTTTCACCAAGAAAGTAAATTAATAAGAAAAAATGTTATGAAATGTGCACGTGACTTTCAAAGGGATACGTGGCGAAATGTAACTACGTGATCCGGAAACCGGGGCCGCAGCTCCCCATCCCTAATTCTTCGTTTATTAAGTCCACGTCGAATGTTTCGTATAAAATAAGCTGAAATTGACGATTTAAACTGGAACTTAGGGAAAATCCAAGATTCATTAACCGTTTAAAAATTCGTTAATCCATCCATAAGAGGATATTCGCAGTGGAGCGCGCATTCGCTCTCTTTTATGGAAATCCAAACTTAGGCCATTATTACTTTATTTACTCAATCCCATTTTTGAGAGGGTCACGCCGAGGGTCGAGGATGGTTTCGAAATATACCGTCGGATGTAAACTGGGAAGTTAAAATTAGGATCGTCGACTTGATGAAGGTTTTTCCTTGACAGGTCGGATTTAAACTTGGGGCCAGTAATTTACAATTAGAATCAAGTTTAATGTCACGATTCAAGTTCTGCAATAAGCACATTTTATGTGGAAGTAACTGGTGCAAGTGGAAATTACCAAAAACCACTAGGAGCACAAATACATTAATTGAGATGACTTTTCGTTTTGCCAGGCCGGAGTGGAGAGGTAATTATGAAACTCAGAGAATACCGTAGATTTTCGCCTTGGAAATCGTTAAAGCCAGTTTGGGACAATGAAACTGGAAACGCCGGTTTCCACTCGATTCGGGGCGCTCATTGATGCCATTTTTTCAAACTTCATATCGAAATAACTGAATGTAAAGCCGTAACATGCCACCAAACCGCTCTGTCTCGAGTCGCCGAGACCGTATCTCCCATTGAAGTGAACCCTAAAAATTAAGTTTCCTCTAACCTATCTCCTAACTTTATTATATTAACTCAGTTTCCTTCGGAAGCCAGCTTCCAATTCGCTTTGGGATTACCTAGTGACATGGCTAAGTAATAAAATCCCCAAACAATTTTAACGATTCCGTGTATCAAATGTCGAACATGGGTAGGGTAAATGATAAAATAGTGCCAGTTGCTGCAGCCCTGGGGTTCCGGCACACGTTCCTGTATTTCGGCCACGTACTCCCTTTATATAATACGTCATGTGCAGATTTCATAAAATATTTCTTCGAGTAATTTATTTTCTTGGTGAGAAAACACAAATACCCGCCTTTTTAGAGGTTGTCTCTCGTCGAATTAAGCCTAGCTTTATTGTATTGTCGAACAATTAAATTAAATCCTTTAATTAAAATTTGCTCTGGATCTTGATTCCGCTGCGGAAAAACTCCCTCGAATGAAAGCTTTAGCATGTCAAACTTTTCAATTTCGGGGCCCCAAATCAGCAGTGGATTCTCTCCCATGTAAACAATTCATATTTTAAAGTTAATATTGATGTTGTAATGATTAAAAACGCCTTACACCTATTCGCGGTTTCGGCGAAACGTATAGGAAATTTACAAAGCCCCATCCAATCGCTTGATGCAGGAATCCCTCATTTTGTTTTTGCAAACATGGAAAGCAATTTCGCTAAATCGATTACCAAAATGAGAATCGGTTTAATTCTACATTAATTTTAAAACAAGAAATTTCCCGAACTTGTTTTTGCCGCGCTTTTAATTTTTTCCCTAAACGCCGCGAGTTCCCTGGCCAATTTCCCGGTGGGAAGATCGCCGTTGAGGTGGGCGCGATCGGTGAACTCAGAAATGGGACGAGCTCGGACGATGACCAACAACAACAATAATAACGCGGCCACGACGGCGGTGGCAGATCTGCCCAACGAAAACCTCCCCCCGAGGACGAAATTCACGTTTTTTTTGTTTTTTTTTTTTTTTTGTAGAGGCTCAAGTTGCTCTGCTGCCGCCGAACACGGCTCCGAGCCGAGCTTCGTCTCGCCCAGGAGATGGAGCTCGAGTCTCGCCCAGGAGATGGAGCTCGAGTCTCGCCCAGGAGATGGAGCTCGAGTCTCGCCCAGGAGATGGAGCTCGAGTCTCGCCCACGAGATGGAGCTCGAGTCTCGCGACAGAAGTACCAGCGAGGGAGCGAAAGTGGACGTCGGCACCGAGTTCAGATCGACTTTCCGAAATTGTACACAGTTCAACCCCATCGAATGAAAAACGCTCAGTTCTTTGCGTGGAGATAATAACGTTAAAGTCCTTGCGGCGAGCAAAAGTGACGTTACACCCATGATGGACTGTGCCACCTCCGGGCAAAAAATCGAGGGCCTTTTAAATAATGGGAACGGCACTAAATTAAATAAAGACCCGACAAAAATATTAGAGGGACAAATTTATAACACACTTAAAAACCTAAAAATAGTTTCACGGACGTGCAGGAAAATATTGCAGTAAATCATTTTTGGTCCTAAAGCACATGCGTGCAACGAATACTGCTGCAATATCTAGGAAAATAACAAACTACAATAAAGTGGGTTTTAGTGGTAAATGCGCCTCTCCTATTATATGTCCACTTTAAAAGTTAAGCCGTATAAGATCGTGGATCTTATCATGGCGTATGCATGTAAATACGCGCCCTAAGAGCTAAATGCTGTAACCATCTGTACTTTGTACATATACGGGGTGAGTCGGGAGGATCGTGCCAAACTTCAGGAGCGTGTTGTGCATGAAAAATAAATGTAAAAAAACTCAAATGTTGTCATCCGATTTTCGTTTGTTTACAAGTTATAGCGTAAATAAAATTAAAACATAAAAATTAAAAAAATTATAAATTTCATAGGAAATTCCATAAATGAACACCCTGTATCTTCTTAATGAAGCATTATTGGAATATGGTTTATATAGGGAGTCATATTATTTTTCAATGTACTATTACCCACTGAAATATAATGAAACACTTGTGGGACACCCTGTATATATATAAATGTTTCTTTCGAAAAGCTATAGGGATTTGCCCTTCAAAAGCGAGCAATAAAGGATTCTTTCAGGTGAATTGCGTAAAAAGGAGTTTTCACCAGTTTGCGGAACCTGCGAACGTTCAGCCGCGGACCGAGTCTACGTGGCGCTTCGCTCGCAAGGCGCCGAACGTCGTCCCTCCAGGAAAACCTCCATATCGGGGCTTTTATTAATGGCTTTCGTGAAACAATAAGCCGATTCAACAATATATAACATTCTTCCAGAATGCAGTAACGTCATAATTGGAAAACGTACTCACAGAGGAAAATTCGGAAAGTGACTCGCTCGCCCGGCGACCAGGTAGCTGCTGCCGTCGCGATTTTAGACGTGTTGGCCGTACGAAAGTAATACGTAGGAAAAAGCCTCTGGATGGAGTTTTAAAATTCCCAATGTTTCAAGCGCTGTTTTGAATAAAAAAGATTAAAGTAGAAAATATCAAATCTCCGTTCTTGTTACGGCGGAGCTCTGGAATTTGATAAATTGAAATGATAAGAATAAAAGGGTTTTTCCTAAGCTCAAAAAGGGATAAGGTTTTTCTCAACTGCAAGAAAAACATTTGTAAGACTTTCGACAATATTTTATTATTGTGGGCATTCGATGGTTAATAAATATGGATTTGTATGCTCGAAGTTGTCCAAATCTCATCGAAATTGCGAAGCACCAAAGTCTTTAAGTTCTTGGGGAAACGAATACAATTACCTAATTTCCTCTAGATATGGCAGCCGACAGGCCTTTGCTTTATCCCTTTTCTAAGCCGACTGGGCCTGTAATCCCAAAGCCGGAGGAAGGATTTGGGGTCACAACGTATGATTTAGTTTCCAGATCAAACCTAATACCGCTTTCCTAAAATTGAAATTCTTACCATGGGAGTTTGATGTCACGTCTATAACATTGTTATGTTGAGATTTCCGAGGATCATATACATATGTATGTATTGACACCGCGGCCCGAAATAAACCTCTAATTTCCAATTTAAAACGGGCAATGGTAAGGAGGTCGGGGTTCAAATTTAGGAAAATTTATCTAACGCCTATAAAATCGCGAAGTGAAACGTTGTAATGTTTATGGATGTTATAAACCTTGAATTTACAGCACGACGAGCAACCGAGAAGAGCATTTTATTGCGTGGCCTTACCGAAGTTTTTAGGCAGGCAAGAAGTCCTATAATTACAAATTAACATCCCAATTCGGGACAAGAATAAGCTTATTACAGACAAAAAACCGTTTCCCTCAGAACAATAGCTTCCCGGTTGCGTAATTAATGGACTCGGTTTGTAAAAATGGAATTTAAAGTCGTAGCTCGTAACTGTTAGATGGCTTTCTTAGAATGTTACGTACTTTTAATCCCTTGCTCGCAATTTTGAGCTGCTAAAAAACTTTCATCGCGAGCTTTTTAATTTTCGTTTTACAGAAGCAAGATTTGTGGACTTATTTTAAAGCCCAAATTCCCGGCTTTGAAACCCTGCCCGTTTCAAATAAGCATCGCAGATTAACCACAATGGGTAATTTTTCATAATTATTCCGATACTTTGGAGTAAGTTGCATAATACAAGAGCAGCTATTGTTTCAAAAACTTTAACAACTACCGTTTTTGCTCATTGCAAACAATAGCACGCGATTCTAATTGGAAGGGAAATCGTTTTCTTCAGTTTCCTTGGCAATTAATCTCAATCGGATTTTCATTAATAAGCCGAACGAAATTAATTACTTCGTTTTCAAAAAAACATTTAATTTGCTCGCGGCAAAAACAACGAACCTCAGTAGAAAGTGGAATCATTTGCGTTTCTTGGCTAGATTGCAACCGCCTCTGAGGAATTAGGTTTTCCGACGCTGGTAAAGACACATTACGTTCGAGATCTGTTTTAGAAATCCGACTATTTCAGGAAAAATCTCGCACCGATCCGGATGAATATTTTCCAAAAATAATTGGAAAGTTCGCGAATTGAACGACGAATTTACCAGGTGCGCGACTAAGTTCCCGGGTTTCGCACATGGATGGCGCCAACGACGCGTGTAATCGACAAAATGGCGGAAACCGCGTTTTGTTTGTAGCTCAAGACGGTTGTCATCGACAACCAGTTGGAATGTCAACGTTCGTCGCAACGCAAAGCAATTTCTTCTGACGAAGACGTCGAGTTCTGTGCGAAATAAACAACATTTGCGGGAGGTTTCGCTTTAATTTGAAAGAAAAATGCAGCCGAAGCACGTCATTTGCTCGAGGAGGCCTGCGACCGACGCGCACCATCGAAAGCTGCTTGTGAAGATCGGTTTAAGCGCTTCAGAGGGGGCGACTTCGACGTCGGGGACGAGAAGCGCTCCGGAAGACCGAAATCAACTGAAGACGCCGACCTGCGGGCGTCATCGGATGAAGACGACACGCGAACACCAGATCGACTTGCGGAGGCTTTAAACGTGGCTCACCAAGGTATTTCCGCACGTTCGAGTGCCACGGGAAAAATTCAAAAAGAGGGAAAAGGGGTGCCGCAAGGGTAGAACTGAGAGACATATAGAACCACCGCCGAAATTTCGCTTGTTCCGATCGATGGCCCATGGCGTGGCAGGGGGGCTGCACTTGGGCAATTTCGAGGAAGTGCAAAATTGGTCGGACGAACGGTTTCGGCCCGAAGACGCGCCATTTTACCGTCGAGGTATCTGTGTACTGCCAGAGATGTGGCAACAATGCGCAGATGGAGAGGGACAATACTTCGAATATACCGTTTTTTGTGTTTCTCTTAAAATTGTCCATTTTTCATTGATTGAAAAAACCGGGAGACCTAGTTGCGCACCTAGTAAATGTGGGTAAATGACATACGGACATGTGCACGCAGATACATTCAATCGAACTTATATGGAATCACCCAGTATTTTACAGAAAGTCGTGTTTACTGATTTGTATTTGCATTCAAATAAAGTAATATTGTATATATTGATAAACAACATTTAATTCAATAACTTATTAATGTTGGTACATCGGCAGTATAGATTTCATTAATTTAATAATCGCGCCTCGGGTTCTCTCATTTGAATTTTTTGTTTTAAACTGCCTTAAAATGCCTTTTGTGGGATTATCTGATGTACAGAGAGGAAGAATAATTGCGTTAGTGAAGCCGAGAATGCCTCAAAGAATTGTCGCCCGAGCAGATGGTGTTTCGCAGGGGGTGGTTTCGAAAACTTATTCAAGGTACTTGGAATTAGACACGTTTCAAATCGGGCCAAGAAGAGGTTGCCAAGACCTCACTACAGATCAGCGAGTCCGATTTTTAGTGCAAATAGCTGGAAGAAATCCAACGGCAACAATTTCAGAGCTTCAAAGGCAATTTCTACAAGCGACGGAGATACGCGTATCCATGGAAACGATTAGAAAACGACTTGGAGCTAGAGAATTATTTAGTCGAAGGCCACTAAAAGTCCCCCAATTGACGAGACAACATAAACGCGATAGATTAAATTTGTGTTTACAGCACCAATATTGGACAATGGACGGAATGGCGAAACGTCCTGTTTTCGGACGAGACCGGGATTGGTCTTAGACCTGATGATCGGCGATTTCACGTTTTAAGAGGCCGTAGAAGGCAAGCCAGGCTCCGAACTGCCCGAAATACGGTGGGGGGGCAGTAACGTTTCGGGGCGGCATAACGATAGGAGAAAAAAAAAGGCCCATTCGGCCCACCTTAACTGGACGGAGGTACGTAGATTTGGTGCTCCCACCAGTAATAACAACTCGGAGAGAATTTTTTATTTAGGCGCGACAATGCCCCACTGCGTACCAGTAGTGGCCTGCTTAGTCTCCGGACCTGAATCCCGTAGAGCATTTATGGAACACGATTAAAGGAAAGGTTAGGGCCCGCCAACTCAGTCCGGGAAATGCAGAGCAACCGATGCAAGCGGTTCTTGAAGAATGGAGAAATCTTCCTCGAGGAAAAACTGACAGCCTTTCAAGGCGCATGCCCCGTCGCATTCGTCCTTGCACTGAAGCTAGGGGTGGAAGTGCAGATTGCTGAAACACCCGGAGAGTCTACGATTTCATTCATCATTTGAATTTCTCACAAATCGCGCTTTTACAAAATGAGGGCTTTCGGTTTGTTTCCGTTGCTCCACACAGAATCGTTTTTTTTTTCTTTGAATTCTTGCAATATAAATGTTTTTTGGGCCTGATCTTTGAATTTCCGGAACCCGATCCCCACCGAAAGTCGGTTCTTTGCGAAATACCGGATGATTCGGTATAAGTTTGATCGAGCGTATTTCAGAGTGCGGGGAAGGGCCAACGCAAACCAGCTTAACCGATATAAATTTAATATCGGCGTAATTTATTCTAATATGAATTTGGACGAGTTTTTGCCGATTTGTCCTTCTCTCTTTACATGGGAACGCAAAAAATGAGCCAATTTGGTTTAAGTCGGTGGGCCCTTCAGCCGTGGAAGTTTTATTTGCAAAAAATTCTAGGGTCTTCATTTTATCTCAAGCCCTCCAATTTGGTCCTTTCGCAGGAATGCAAATGTTCGAACAATAGCGAATATAAGTGCCCAGTTTGCCTTCCAATTAAAATGTATCCGTTACCTGGTTCTTCTTACCTAGAAGTAATTTCGAAAGTGACAATTACGAACTGCGTCCTCAACGCTTCGGGCCACAAAGAAAGCTGTCCGAAGTTTGAGGCTCTTTTTATTTATGAAGGCTTCTAAAAGTTGTTTACTAAGGCGAAATTCGGATAATTAATCTCTGAACAGAACTGAGTTTTCTTTTTATCATGCGGAACTTTTCCGACGTTTAGCGATAACTCTATACTGGTTGAACGATAAATTACAAATTTCCTCACGGTTTAATATATTTGAAGAACATCCTACACTTTTAATTAGGCAAAACTTTAACTGAAATGCAGCAATTCGTTCCCTGGGTAATACAAGGTGTGTCTTGCATTCGTTTAAATAATTAGCACCTTAATTACCAAGTTGCTGTATGAAAACAAATTCTTGATTTAATGTTGAAATGTTTCCCGTTTCCATGTAGGTGTATTTATTCAAATTTTGTTTTTCTTCCATTATAGTGAGTGCGAAGTGGAAACTCTCAAATTTTACAGGATGAGCTTTGCGAGCGGGGAAATAACAACCAATTACAGATAAACCAAAAAGGCGGTCTATAGGGACTGAATATCGAATCGTCATACAAATTTAAAAACCATCGCAATTCCATGGGTACTTTTTTTTTTTTTTTTTTTTTAATGGAATTTCCAATCGCGCGACGCACAATGGGCGGGGTCGAAATAAGGGAGACGTTCGTCCTGGAGGGAACACCATGTCACCGTGGGTGCGAGCCCCTCGCCTAACCAGCGGGATCGTCTGGACGATAAGAAAAAATCGACTTCCTCCGTGCGAAAGCTGAAACGCTTTCAATTCTCTGAGCGCCGACCTCCTCGAGATTCCAAAATGTCTTCCGCAAAGTTCCAAACACTCATATGTGTGTATTGATTAAACGACTCGCATCGATCTCAGTTTTCCTACTACCGCCATACAAACTTCCTCAAGTTTAATTTTGGTCAAGTTTGTTGCTGAGGAATATTATGTTAGAGATACTAACTTTGGCAGTTTATCAATAACGTAGTGCCCTTGTTACACGAAGTTATGAAACTGCTTGCATCCATCGTTTCAATTTTTTTTAGCTGCAAAATCTAATTAGTTAGCCTTAATTACCCAACTTAGGTGATGCACGATCACCTAATTGGTATCTCGGATCGGTTTTTCAGCCGAGGAACCCTCGGTACTGCCTGGATATTTCCTCGGTTCGACAGATTTATTGCGCCGGGAAACGTGCTGTAGGTATCTGGATAAGTAGAGTGGTCAATTATTTATTAGATATGTCACCACATCCAAAACCGATGAAATACTATGAATTTTCCTACATCAATTATATTGGGAATTGCAGCCACAAGCGAGTACGCTATTGTTATGATTTATTGACTGTGTATGTTAGGCCCCTTTGAGGCAATTAATCACTTTCGAATGACGTAGTGAAATGTCGTTCACTAACCATATTGCCGGGGTTTGATATTACAATCCGCTTAATTTGCTATGTTGGGAGGCAGAATTTGAGACTAAAGTCAATAACTACCTCAAAACTGAAACTCGTTAAAGTCTTTTACAAAGCAATCTGCTCAATTTTTACCAGAGGAATTTCTTTTATTTTTTATGCAATTTAGAAATTGCTGATTTTAACGCGGCAATCGTCATTCCTCGGCGGACTTTGCTCGCTTACCAGTCCTGTGTGTGCCCTTTGAGGAAGTTTCTTAAACGACGAGCGGGACAAAGCGTGCCCAGAGAGAAACCAAGAATCGCAACGAAAAGAACTTCCAACGATTTGGGTAAGAGTGGCAGCATGAAGGGCGCAAACCCAGGGCCGAAGACCGGCCTTGTCGTTTCCGAGTTTCGTCGGCGTCGTTTCAAAATCGTTCCCGAATCGACTTGAAAATTAATCGAAAACGGATCGACATGGAAACCCACACGAGTCTCGCTGCTAGAAGCGCTTTCAAAACGGTTTCAGTTTTCCGCCAGTGGATAATTCGTCGTAATGCGAAACTAGCAATCTCGCGCCCTGATACTCAGGGGGTGTGTATTCGCGCGCCCCCCAGATATTCAACGTTTCGGCCCCTTGAAGTCTTGTGATCGTCCGCATCGACACTCCAAATTTGAGTTTCCCATCGAGTCAAATCCGAGACTCACGTTATTGTACTGCCGAGGCCGTGTTCCCACGCGCGCCGCCTTACCGCTCACTTTCATATCCAAGGTCCGGCTCACGCAACACTGTATTTTATTGATCGCGTTCAATGTCAATGGTCTTCCGATAAATCTTCCTTAGTTTCCGCTTTTGGGTTCGTTGCCTCCAATTAGCGCATATATAAGATTTCTAGAAACTATCGCATTTGCGAAAATATCGGATGGTCAACGGCCGTTTCTTGCAACGCCAATTTGCAACGTTGCAAAATCGAAATTACCGTTCTGTGGTCATTTGCGGTAATCCACACATACACACACACATCTATATATATATATATAATATTAAATGTATCCAAGGACACAATAAGCCAGGATGGTTCTGTATCGAAAAACCCCGAGTCTAACGAACTTATTCAGCAAATATTCTATACTCGATTTCTCGACTTCTACATACATCAAAAGGCCTTGCCTTTCCACGTGATTGGACATGTTTTATTGTGTCAAACGAATGAGATCCAAACCAAGAATACGGGGTTGTTAAACGATTTAAACCCTCTGAGCGGATTTAGATGATTGCCCCGCCGTATTTTAGACATTGACCAGAATATCAAAGTCAGCCCGTTTCAAACTTAGTTTAGAAATATCTCTGTCAAACTTGCTCATTTGAGATTAAAGCAGTTTGAGGATCGACAGGCCTTTTTCCATGGCGGCTTTCCTCGAAAATCAATTATCGACCTAAGTCGAATGTGTCCTGCAGAATTAAGCAATCACTAGTGAATTCCACGGAACTTTACACTTGAACACTTAGACGAAAACTAACTAGATTTATTGACCATTTCGTTTTGATATACCGCGCCCTCACCATGATATATTAACGTTGTCATTTCTTTGCGAGCTGGCTTCAGATACATATGCAGCAAATATTTGAGCTTCCGCCACGTCTAGGATTTTATATCTGCTAGTTTATGGTTGGGCTTTGTGTATCCTGGTGAATCTGCCCTTGTTTGAATGATGTATCGAGTTGTCACACATATCATCGAATATCTAATCTGCCCGAAGCAGGGTCCGCTGCACGAACATCGTCGCAACCGAAGAAATAGTAAACGTCGGGCATACTCGGTGACGTTGGAAGCGTCCCACCCTGTAGGTATAATTTTTTCGAATTGACGTTTCGGCAACGAAATTACCATACTAGAGATGCATTTCTGTGCCCCCGCAATCGGGCATCGATTTGTAAATATCCATTTTTTTGGAAAACGGTCCGTCCTAACGCGATGAACGAAATTTGAGGGCCTTTTTTCCTGAAAAGTGCTTGGGAATCGGCAATTTGATTTCCAAAATAAATAATTGTCACTAAGAGGAGGAGGAGGAGGAGGTAGGAGACCCCCCGTATGTGACGACCCTGACTAAAATTTGCAATTATTGACGCAAAGAAAGTTCTCCCGTTCTAACGTGTCAAAATATACCGAATTTTTAAATTTTAACACGAACCGTTTCGAAAATATTGCAAAAAAAACCATCTTCAGAGGTCCTCCTTTGAAGGGTTCTAACCCCTTTAAGAAGCATTTTTTTGGAGTATGTTTATAAGAACTTTTTTATTATTTCAACCTCTAGAATCACCTCCTAAAATACTTCAACGTTATTTCCGGACACCCTGTATAGAAAGCAGGCCACGATGCCACGTTCGGCACTTTATCTCCAACAGCTTTTGCAAAAAAAAGTTTCATTTCTTAGTTTTTCGCAAAGACGACGGTTCGTGCGACCTGCTCGGGACAGACGTCTTTAGTTCTCACGTTCCTGTCCACCCGCGCGACATGCCCAGGGTGCGGACACGTCGGCAATATCACCATCTCAACGATTTTGACAGGGGTAGAATTGTCGTCCATCGAGACGCCAGTTCCTGCCTAACAGTAGTGACTGCCTCACTGGGCACCCACAGTGAAATCCAAATTCGCTGGCGAGGTTTCTCACTCGAGTCGAAGGGTCAGACGGGCTTCCGCCATGAAACAATGGGGGTCCGAAGGTTCGAGAGGGTTCAGAAACTCTGTTACACGAACGACACTAAATTTAATCACAGCCTAGTTGAAATACAGGGTCTAATTGGCGATTAAACTATTAACTATAATGCCCGCGTACAGATTTCTGTTGCGACGAGATGCGTTAGAAGTTGGTAAAGTTGACTATTCTAACTGCGAAATCGGGAGAGTTGAGAGGTTGCTGTTAACGCGACGAGATGAGAAACGGTTCTGGTTCTGCTCCAAGAGGGAGTGGTGCTCTTTCCCGAAAAATGCAGGTGTCAGTGTCCGGCCACGATTTCGTGGGAAAGTCAGCACCTCGATGCTCTCACGCCATTGCCTCATCGCTGGCACCCTCCGGTTCTTGGACCACTTGCGTGGGTTGGTGCGAGACATTCCATCCTAATTGACTGCGGCCCTTTATCTGTTATACGATTCGCACCTCATAAATCAAGAGGGACGTGAACCAGACGAACGGTACTCAGCGCGATGCCCATGGTCTGGCACCTAATGGTGGGTCGAGGTTCGGATTCTGGTTTCTTTCTGTTAGTATTTATCGCCCAGATGTTAGGGCATTGCGCGAGAGCGATCTTTACGTTGGAATTTCTGGAACAACTCCACACCGTCGCATTCGAGACCCTTTGGACTTTCCTCGTACTCTCCTCGATTGGTGGTACCTTTAACGGCGGCACGCCGTCGTCGACGTTTGGACTGGTGCGGAGAGCGGCAGCGTCGGGAGGCAGAATGGCATAATGTCGCATCCGGCGGCGAATGGCGATTCTGTTTAGGCATGCATGGTGGCCGTACAAGGGTGAGACGCTGTCTTCGCAAAAAACTAAGAAATTAGCATTTTTTTGCGAAAGCTGTTGAAGATGAACAGTTGAACGTGGCCTGGTTTCTGCGCAGTCGTCTTGTTGCCGAATTCCAAAAAATGACTCCTACTGGGTGTAACACTTCCAACGTCACTCAGTGCATTCGCCGAAGCAAAGGTGGGGAAAAAAATCGCTGGAAAACGGCATGGCGGCAAGGTTTGGATGGGAACCTTGTCAGCGATTGAGCGACATATCGGCCCTCGGAAACTAGAAGAAATTACCAGACATAGATGAAGATTAACGGTTAATTGAAACGTGCGCGAAGTGAATATCTGAAATGTGCGAAACACCCGGAAACTTCGTGACGATTGTGCGGGGCGCGCTGGCACGGACAGGACCTGCGAAACATACTTCAGGCGTTCTTTAACCCTTTTTTTAATGGTCTGGACGCTTGACCGATAAAAAATTTCTTACGTTCGCAGGGAACTTTGTATACGTGCGATATTTTGTGTACGTCCACTTTGGTTTCGTGGCTTCGTAAATCTTGAACGTAGCGTGTTTTCTGCCCTAAAGGCTTTAACTGAGGATAATGTGCAATTTCACCACACAATCCCTACTTGTGTGTGAGGCGTTATTCCCAAATAGAACAAGAGAAAAATATTTATTTCTGGGAAAGCTTTCTAACCGCTTAAAGGCAATATAGTACCTAAATTATTTCGATTAACATTACACTCGTATCCTTCTTCGAATCTCCAATATTTTTTCATTAGAACCTGTATCGTGGCTGGGTGCAACCTAATCTAAAACGATAAACGATGTTCGACGGCAGAATGTAAAGTATCCAATAAGTTGGATCGGTGAAGTGAGATAGAGGTAATACATTCTTAAATCGCCGTAGTCCTGACAGACCCGATCCCTGCATCTAGTTTTAAAATGGCCGGTGTATGGGCACGAGATTTGTGGAACTATTATAAATTAAGATATCCCAAGGTACGATTATTGATGCATGCTAACATGCTGAGAAAACCTTATCGGTTGGTAGAAGTCTATAAATCCAATTGCAGCATCTAGGGACACAAAATGCAATCAGGTCACACACAGGGATCTCTGGTTTATGTTAACAGGAGTAACTCGAAATGGCAAAATCAACAAGACGTACGGCTTGCTTTAAATCATCTGGTATTTGCTATTTCGTTGATACAGTATTCATGGAGTAACAAAATATCGAGCACTGTAAATCTATCTTCCCTTGCTACATTAGCATTGGAATGCTTGCGACAATACAATTTAAAACAACAGCATAACCGAGGCGTAATTTAGAAAACGACCCCGTGAAGTGGCCGGTTTCTAAGGCAGTTGTGAATTTTTCAAAATCCGTCACGTAGGTCGATCGCAGTACCGCCCTGTCCTCCCTCGAGCTCGCGGGTCCGTCTCTGACCGAACCAACACCTAACGCGATGATCTACGACTGGTCGCGAACTTTTTGCGATATTCAGCAATATTTTTAATTTTAAATATCGAATAAACCGAATCCTTTAATTTCAGTGAAATTTAGAAACCCTTGGCGGGCATTTTGTGGAAGACTGGAGTTCCGGGTCCGGAATTTATCGGAACTGTTTTCTAATTAGATCAAACAGCCCGTTTGAGCTGAACCGTCCAATAAATCAAATCCCCTTCGGATTCAAGCATATTCCGGTGTAAGTTGGATCAAATGGAATGGCAGAGGCAATTTTGCTTGATGCATACGACTGTCCCCAAAGTTGGCGAGAATGATTAAATCGATAAAATATTTCCTTACACGTACAACACAATAACAAACATTTCGTCATTCGGTGCAAGTTCGGTAATTATGAAGTCTGAGTGATGAGCTCGTGGAGTTGCGTCATCAGTCGCGATGTCATCTCCAAATGGCGGCGCGTCCTTAATAAGATTTACCTTTGATTATCAAAATTGTTTTGGGTTCTGCCTCCCTCGGAGGAAGTTCAAGTTAGATTCCTGCCAACGTTTAGGCCGGTCGTTTGTGTTACACGGGATTGCGGTTTGAAAAGTAGGTTTCCTAGCAAAAAATCTGTTTTTCGTTTCGCTGCAGGATGTTCCTAGAACCTCCATCCTTGAGGCTGCTCTGCAGCGGAGCGCGTGCAAACAACGAATTATGGCGCCGTTACGTCATAGGGATTTGATCGACTCGCGGCTCATCTCTACGTCATTAGTTCGCCACTTTGTCCAGAAGAACTGCGTTACTTAATGCCGCAAACCCGTGACGCACCTCCGCAAGTTCAATACTCGGACTGTGCTACGTATGGTCCGGTAATCTAGACTAACCTGGACTATGCGATAGCAAATGAGGGCAATAACAGAGCTTTCATTACGCCTGAAAAATATATTTGTTAACGTACTTGAACTATTCCTCAGTCATGAATTTTAAATTATGCTTTCCAGCCGTCAGCGTTCGCCTTCAGTTTCGCTATCGGGACGTGGAAAGTTATGGCGAAAAAACTTGTAATAACTCCGAAACTAAGTTGATACTTAATCAACGACCTTTGTTTGATACTCGACTATTCCGACCGAATACGTTCGGCTGACCGTTGTTTCGGTGATTGTATAATTGCGAGCTCGGACTAAAGTCCACTTGGAAACGCAATAGGTACTTCGCCAAGTATCGGGAATTTAAAATTCAGCCACTGTGTAACTTAATACGTATGTATCGTGTTTGCATTGGATTTGCAGACTTGCGAGACTCGTAGTAATTAATTCGAAAGGTTTCAGCTTTTGTAGTTTGATAATCAGAATATCGATGTTGGACATTCAAACATTCTGGAGCATCCTCTTACCAATCGACTACAATTACGAGCACTTCACAGTGATTGATTAGCCAATATTTGCGCGCTCGTGATCGGGCACATAAATTTTGGATGTGAAATTGAAGTTCTCGCCGGGCTTTCTCCGTAGCGTATGGAGTAATTTTTCTTCCATTAGGGGATGGCCGTCGAAGGTTTAGAAAATGTAGACGCATTATTTTAAAGGCATTTTCAGAGGCAAAAAGCACGATCAGTTTCAATCCAAGATACGGTTTTTGTTTTAAAAGGGAGAGGTCAACTAACTAAGGGAGCGTTTAATTGATCGGCTGGAACGTCGTTTGGAAAAAAATTGGAAAATTACGCCCCTGCGACCGACTTATTTCGCTACGCGTGCTTTTAATTAGGCTAAAAGGTGCATCCTTCTTCATTACCGCCGCACGCAGATTCCCTTAATTGAACCGAAGATTTATTTCCTACGAGGAACAGGTCAATTTCGGATTTTTTTCAGCGTTCACCTCCGGTGAGAGTGCACCGAGATGTCCCTCGTCACGGCAAAAATGGAGGGACCGCGTTACCGCACCGAACAGTTCGTCTTGCCATCGCATGTGTACGACCTTTTGCAATTTTATTTCAAAACATGTCGATAAAAACATCACGGCTAATTGCGACGTAACCATATGGTGAAAATAAATGAAATTACACCACTCGGTTGTGCAGCAAAAATTCCATCCGAGTCGGTTTTTATTTTTCCGATCTCTTTTTGAACGAAATCAATACGTGAAGGGCCCGAAACGTAGCGTTCTTTCAAACGCTCTGTATCTACGAAATCGACACGCCGTAGGCCCGTCGCCGCGGTCTTTCGTCCCGTGAAAATGGAGCACGGGAACGAGAAAAACCATATTTGAATAATAACTAAGATACGTAGTGATCCAATTTGAGACAGCCTGTACCTCGCAGATTACGATCTCCGCACATGTGTGGCTTACCGATGAATAAGAAAACATGACTCATCCTGGATATCTGACGCGTATCCGTCGAACGGTATCGTCCTTCGGATGGTAAATGTAAAAGTGGACTTTTTTTTAAATTTCAATGGAACTTATCCCTCGCGAAGCTGATAGTTGCCGCGGCAGGAATCACCTGAATTTCGTTTCACTAGTGGGAGTCCGAACGTTCCTCTCGTAGATTGCGGCCACGACACTTGTCGGGCTCGGTAATGAATTAGAAGATATCAGGCAATTTCAATTTTAAGGCACAATTTCCAAATAGCAATGTTTTAATTAAAAAAGTCCCATCTATCACGGATCTGATAGTGACGGGTGCAGAAATTAAGGTGCAGCAAAAAGGACACGGCAGATGGCGGTGGTGGGATATTTTCCTGTAGGCCCTGCATCCTTGCCATTGACAATGCCGAGTTCCGCCTGCGTTTGATTGATTCAAAATGAACCGAACTGACGAAATTTAATAGGATCGAAATCGGTCTTCAGGACCTAATTAAACGCGGCACCGGGGAGACTTTCTTATCCCCCCCCCCCCCTCCTCTAGCCCCATGGAGCAACCGCCCCTCGGCGAATGTATTTTTAATGGCAGTCTCGAAATCAACCCGTAAAACACTTACTCACCGAAATATGTATGTGAGCTTTTATGAAGAAAGTGATACAAGGGTGTTTATCGATTCGCCTAATGTGAGTGTGAAAATACATGCTGTCTCATAAAGATAGTGCTATAACCTGGCCTTAGGCATAAGGACAATGTTACGAACACTTGGTACTGTCTTATCACATTTTAGAAATGGACTTAGCCTGTAATAGTTAAATAGATTATCGGTGATAAAAGATAAATAGGGCCTGTTTATAATCTCGCCAAAAATATATGGAAGTGTGAAGGGAGTGATTCAGGGATGCGAGCGTGGGAAGAATGTGGAGGCCTGGGTGCCGGTTCTGGTGAAAAAGAACAGGTGCACCCAGGGTGACTCGGATACATTATGTGTGGGGGGGCATTCGACCCCCGATCTCAGAGAAGTAAAGAAGTACTGCCAAGACTTGTGCTTTATTTCACCCTCCTTCATTACCCTTAAAAACAATTTTCTGACATCAGAAGTGGGATCGACCGGCTAAAAGTACCACAACGCGTAAACAATTAATTGAGTGAGAAGTGGGCTTTTGCTTTTTCTCCTTTTTGTGTGTGCGCGGAAAAGTGTTGTGAAAATGGAAGAACTGACCAGTGTCTTGACGGCTGTTCTTCGTGAGATACAACAACGACCTCAACAAGCCACACCTGTGCTGCAGGCACCTGCTGCTCAAATGGACGTTCCAACCTTCGACCCTTCAAAGAGCGACGCGGGAGCGAGCGGGTGGTGTGACGATGTCCAGACCTTGGCGACCACCTTTAATTGGACGGACTTTGAACAACTTTGCCGAGCTGCAAACGCCTTGGTGGGCGACGCTAAGGAATGGTACGACAATTGGCACCCAACAAGGAAGGATTGGGCCAGCTTCCGAGCAGAAATTTGCCAGCTTTACCCTAGGCGAAAAAACCTGAGCGAGCGGCTGCGTAGGGCAAGTTTGTACACCAGCGAACAAGCAACGGGTTACTGTGAGTACGCACGAAAAAAGATATCGCTATTAAAGGGGTTGAATTTTGAGTTAAGTGTTGGCCAAATAATTGAGCTGGTTATTGGTGACATAACCGACACCCATGTTAGAACAACGGCCTTTAATAGCAATATTGATTCTATTGCAACATTACTTAGTGTACTTAGCAACTATCAAATTGATAAACGAGGTCATCAACCTCAGGAAAGACCTTTAAAACGTTCCCGTCCACACCTGTCTAGGCAGGACGACGAAAAAATTATTTGTTATACCTGTAATAAGCCTGGGCATATGAGCCGAAATTGTTGGAAATCGCCTAAATTGAGCGATACCGCTGTTGCGAGTGGTTCAAAATCAACGGAAATTAGAAAACCTTGCGATATCTGCAAAAAAATTGGACATGCCCCCGAAAAATGTTTCCTTAAAAATAAAAAAGAGGGCTACTTGTCGAAATTTTCAAAAGTAAACTATTTCTGTGTCGACTTAGATAGCGATTTCTGCGTCAGGTTTAAGATACAGGGCTTGCCTGTAAGCTGTTTGATCGATACTGGTGCCGAATGCAGCCTCATCTCTGAAAAAGTTGCCAGTAGGCTACATTGCCGTTTTGAACCAACCTTTATAATGTTAAGGGGTATAGGTGGCAATTTGGTGCCAACCCGCCAAAAAGCAACCCTGTTACTTGAAAGAGATGGTACTGCGTTCGACATCAATTTTTATGTCGTCGAAGACTCAGTTATGAAACCAGACGCGATATTAGGCAGGGATTTACTCAAATATAGGGGTATCAAAATTTACACCGATTCGCGCGGAACCAGAATCTACCTAGATGATGATGAAGGTGAAAACGAGCCTAAGTTAATTCACAACGCAAGGATTTGCTCCGAACAAATTAAGACGAGCGTTCGAGAGAGCGAATACGACGAATTGTTAAGGGTATTGACGAAGTATAGTGATTTTATTGCTACCGGCAACTCCGTAGGGCCAATATCAACCGGCGAAATGGAAATAAAGCTGAAAAGTGATAAGATAATACACTATAATCCGTATCGGATGTCATTGAGTGAACGAGAGAAAGTCAAGGAAATCATCAAAGACCTATTGCAAAATAAAATCATACGCGAAAGTTCATCACCATACGCTAGCCCGGTCATTTTAGTTCACAAGAAGGATGGTAGTCATCGTTTATGCGTAGATTACCGCGCGCTCAATGAAATCACCATCAAAGATCGCTTCCCATTACCACGCATAGATGACCAAATTGACCAACTAGGGGGACACAGCTACTTCACGACCTTGGATATGGCGGCGGGATTCCATCAGATACCCGTAGCCGAAAGTTCAATCGAAAAGACGGCATTTGTGACGCCGGACGGGCATTTTGAGTACTTGCGTGTACCCTTTGGCCTATCGAACTCTCCTGCGGTGTTTCAACGAGCAATCTGTAGAGCACTAGGGAAACTGAAGGACGCAGAGGCGTTGGTGTATTTGGACGACATAATCATTCCATCTAAGACCATACGGGAGGGGCTCGAGAAACTCGATAGGGTACTAGCCTCGCTTACCGTAGCAGGTTTTACCTTGAATATCGATAAATGTAAGTTTCTCGAGAACCGTATTCTTTACCTTGGCCATGAGATTTCCCTAGAAGGTATAAGACCAGATAAAAGGAAACTGATCGCTTTATTTGATGCGCCTGACCCGAAAAATGTAAAACAGACCCGACAGTTCATGGGTTTAGCTAGTTACTTTCGAAAATATGTTCCAGAGTTCGCCGCACGTACGGCTTGCATCACAAAACTAACGAAAAAGGATGTGCCATTCGAGTGGGGACTTGACCAGAAAATCGCCAAAAGTTACGTTTGTGCATTTTTAAGCCAGTACCCCCTGTTAGCAATTTTCAACCCAGCGCTAGACACTGAGCTTCACACAGACGCGAGCTCCTTAGGATATGGGGCGATTTTGTTCCAAAAGCACGACAACAAATTGAGAGTTGTGTCGTATTTCTCGAAACGAGCCACAAAGGAAGAATGCAAGTACCACTCGTACGAACTCGAAACACTAGCTGTGTATTACGCCACAAAGCATTTCCGTGTCTACCTATTAGGGATTCACTTTAAACTTGTCACCGACTGCAATTCGCTGAGATTGACACAAAAAAAAAGGGATTTGGCGCCAAGAGTTGCAAGATGGTGGCTTTACCTACAATCCTTTAATTTCGACATTGAATACCGAAAAGGCAAATACATTCCTCACGTGGATTATTTCAGTAGGAACATTCCGCAATCTACAGGGGAATCTATCTACGCAGCCCCCGTAAACGTTCTCACCACCGATAACTGGCTCAAAATTAATCAAAAACGTGACCCCGAAACACGCGAAATCAAATCAAAACTACTGGACGGTTACCTGACTCACGAATACTTTTGTCAAAACAACATTTTGTTTAGGAAAATAAACCCTGGCCAAAATCCACCAATCTATAGAGCATTTGTCCCTAAGGGGAGCAGACTAGGGTTACTAAAAATATTTCACGATGAACAATCTCATGTAGGACCTGACAAGACGTTTTCTAAGATAAATCACTATTTTTGGTTTCCACGGATGGCCAGATTTGTTAAAAAATACTGCGATCGATGCCTAAAATGCATTGCGAACAAGAAACATACTGGACCCAAACAGGGACTGTTACACCCTATCAATAAAATCCCAATTCCTTTTCACACCGTACACTGCGACTGTGTCGGCCCGTTCCCTACATCACCAGACGGTTATAAGCATGTCCTTCTTATAATCGATGCCTTCACAAAATACCTGTTTCTAATCCCCTTAAAAACCCTTTCCGGCCCCGAGACGTGCGAGAAACTAAAGACTCATTTAACTATATTTGGAAACACTAAACAGTTAATATGTGATAGAGGAACCAATTTCACCGATCAACAAGTCAAACAGCTACTGTCAGAATTACAAATTACACAACATCTTATTGCCAAAAGTGCCCCACGTGGAAATGGCCAAATTGAAAGGTACGTCTCGACAGTGTTGGACTTGCTCAGAGCGGACTTAAATGGTAACAAGTCAGGATGGACGAGCGTCCTTTCGAAGCTACAGCTGACTCTCAATACGACCATCCAAAAAACAACAGGCTTCTCCCCACTTTATCTACTTACAGGGCAAACCATAGATACTCCAGAGATTCAAAATTTAACGGAAATTATCAAGCCTGTAATAATTACCAACAGAAATCTAGATGATGACCGCAAAACAGCTCATAAGCGCTCATTGCAGTACGGGTTAGAGTCAAAAGAAAGATTCGACAAAAAGCGACGCATGACAAAAATTTTTGAAGTAGGTGACATAGTTTTTCACCCATCCGGGAACTCACACCTGTCTAAATTAGACCCGAAATATGAAGGTCCATTCGAAATTTTGCAGATATTGCCTAACGATCGGGTAGAGATTAAAAATTTAGCCACTAACCGCAAAAGAACTGTTGCCAAGGACATGATGCGAATATGGCCAGGCGAATTTCAAGAAAACGAAGTTTGAACTGTCCATTGATAATTCTCGATATTGCTGTACTTTATACGCTTGCTATTTCATATCTCTAGTAATAATCTGTAAACCTTGTTATGCCATTGCTATTAGGTGTGCCGCACAATGGATGCTCGTGTGAGCTTTATTAGTTAATAGAAACATAGGTTAATTAAATGGTTCCATGTTACACTGCTAAAAAAAAAAAAAAAATAAATATTTAAAAAAAAAAATAATAACAATAAAATTGTTGAAAGACGTGCTCTTTGCGATTGGGTCACGAGTACCTAAACGTTGAAATGACGTGCTCTTTGCAATTACATACTCAAAAATTGTTGAAAGACGTGCTCTTTGCGATTGGGTCACGAGTACCTAAACGTTGAAATGACGTGCTCTTTGCAATTACATACTCAAAAATTGTTGAAAGACGTGCTCTTTGCGATTGGGTCACGAGTACCTAAACGTTGAAATGACGTGCTCTTTGCAATTACATACTCAAAAATTGTTGAAAGACGTGCTCTTTGCGATTAGGTCATAAGGATCTAAACGTTGAAACGACGTGCTCTTTGCAATTGCAAAAAAAAAAAAAAAAAAAAAAAAAAAAAAAAAAAAAAAAAATAACGCTTTGTAAATTGCTAAAATATAGTTGTTAAGGTGTAAAAGTAGCTTTCACCAACGGCAAGGCAGGGTGACAATACTTTAACATTGTAGACTTACTAAGGGTAAAATCCGAGAACGAATTTTAGGTCAGAATTGGCCGTGTGAGCTTTTATGAAGAAAGTGATACAAGGGTGTTTATCGATTCGCCTAATGTGAGTGTGAAAATACATGCTGTCTCATAAAGATAGTGCTATAACCTGGCCTTAGGCATAAGGACAATGTTACGAACACTTGGTACTGTCTTATCACATTTTAGAAATGGACTTAGCCTGTAATAGTTAAATAGATTATCGGTGATAAAAGATAAATAGGGCCTGTTTATAATCTCGCCAAAAATATATGGAAGTGTGAAGGGAGTGATTCAGGGATGCGAGCGTGGGAAGAATGTGGAGGCCTGGGTGCCGGTTCTGGTGAAAAAGAACAGGTGCACCCAGGGTGACTCGGATACATTATGTGTGGGGGGGCATTCGACCCCCGATCTCAGAGAAGTAAAGAAGTACTGCCAAGACTTGTGCTTTATTTCACCCTCCTTCATTACCCTTAAAAACAATTTTCTGACATGTATATGGGTAAAATACTCGTAGTTTCCTAGAAGCTGAATTGCATATATTCATATATTCGAGCCACCGGGTGCACTGCTGTTACTCCGCTTCTGAGAGAACTTTTCCGGAGACCAGTTTAACGAGTGGCTGACCATAAGCAACATCTGTACCCCGCATTACAAATGGACTTCGGTAAAAAAGTGGGTCAATTTTGCACAAAGGGTAGAGGCTCTGATGACTAATGACGCCACTTTCAGGTCTATTTTCCATTTAATGGTAAAAAGTTGCTGAAATGATTAATGCGTGTGGGTGGGCGAAATTAATCTACTTACTGTATTTTACTTTCGGGGAATATATGCCTTTGTACATTTCTATTCATAACCAGAAGTTTTTTTGTTAGATATTTTTAAAAGGCGACCATGTTTATTTCATCCCTAGCAAGCCTTTTTCGTCGAGTTAAATGGCTTTTATCTGACAGCAAAAAAATTAATTAAAGGGGCCCACGTCCAAATGGGCTTCTACGCAAAATAAGTGCAGCGCTCATTAAAAAGTGTTAAAGAGATATCGAAAGCGGAATAGAATGGCCGGTGCATTGTGAGACTGCGTGTCTCATTACACACGTATGCGGGACTTTTTGTTGACTCACGAGGATATTACGTAAGGGGGCCACACAAAGTTTCCCAAAAGAGTTTTAGAAGGGATTAGCTCGAAGTGTGCCCCCCGGGGGTTGAGGCGATTGAACTTTTCTAATTCGGAAGTAGTTGCGAATAACCAAATATCGGATTGGGGCTGGTGGAATAACGACGGCTCCGAGGTGCCGTCTCTGGTACCAAAGCTTGCGTAAAATAGATCGATGACAATGCGAATCCTGAATGATCTATTCCCTATTGATTTTATGGAAAACGAATATCATGCGGTAGGTAAATAATTTTTAATGAATATGCAGAACTCATATTTTTTGTATTTTGTAATACAAAAATACGTGGCTTTTAATCAAGTATTTTAAAGCGAAATAATGATATGGAAATATATTCACATATAATAGGATTTACTCGAACACTTCGTTCGATTTCCAGATCCGAATCTTTTTCGAACGTTTCCAGAATTCTCCAAATCTCGCCGTTTTTGTCTATTGATTAGTTGCAAATGCACCGATCGCTATCTTTATGCCGGAATAGCTTCACTACGAGCCTGAGCGAAATTACTTAAACGCCTAAGTAACGGTGATCCCGTCCCGACCCTCGACGACGAATAACGTCCAGTTTAACGAAAACTGATCAGAGTTAATAATAATCAAAACGAAACACTCATTAATTCATTATAATGGCACGCTCTGCTTACTCAAAATTGTCCTTTAGTTGATAGTATAATTAAATACCATTGCATGCAGCTGCAATTTGCAGTTACATTCGCAGGGATTTCGATTACAAATTGGTCCGGCAAATAAAGTCAATTATGTAATTGGTCCCAGTCAGTTACAGATTACACATGCTCTTTCAACAATGAGCTACAAAGTTCCGATTAAAAATTATTTTTTGATAAGCGTTTATAGTCAGTCATTTTATGGGGCAATCATAGTGACGTGTGCTCTAGGACAATAACAAAAACGACGGCATTAAGCAGATTTTGAGGGGGAAAATGCGAGGTAGTTCATTCACTATTAGTTAAAACCGCCGCACAGGTCCCCTCCTACATGTAGGCAGTGAATTTTGTGCTATTTTGTATGAATCATAATGATATAATTGAATAGAAGATTTACTTTTTGCGCTTGTTTATTTCGCAACTATTTGTAATAAATTTCATTCTCTCTCTCTCTCTCTCTCTTTTTGTTCGTATCTATTGTACCTGCTCCTGTGTAATCCCGGAAAATTTCCCATGAAGTTTTTTTGCTCTCTGCTGAAAATTAAATATTTTTAAGTCGGCATGTGTAAATTTAAGCTTTCAATGCACTCCCCGATTTAATGGAGTTTTCAGTAAGACTCGACGTAAACCGATCCCAATTTGTCATCACTGATGTGCTGAAATTGAATGAATTTTTAAGGAGGGGAAGTGAGGACTTACTGAAGCGAAATTTCACGTGGAAAAAATCAACCGTCGAAGGAGTGACAGATGATCGGTCGACGATGAAGAAAGGGCAATTGGGGAAGTGAATAAATAAACAAAGGTACGAATCGTAGGGATCTCTCAGGGATTACCCATAAATTCTTATGAGTTGACGAATTTTAATAGAGGGAACTCGAGAGGCTGTTACCAAAAGATTAAACTTTTAAATTGTTCAACGAGTTTTCTCCCCATCAATAAAACAATTTAAAACCTTTTCCTAGACAACGGTTTCAATTAAACTTTCAAACAGATCGATATTCCAAGATGGCGCCCCGCAAGACGTAATGCATCACTAAACCTTCAAACTTCATTTTAAATTAAATTTGTAACCAGGTTGTTTGCATTTCCCAGACCACATTTTCTGATGACACTTTCAAGTTTGGGTGTTGGAAATACTTTGCGGGAATTTAGAGGATGAAATGGGAAATGCCTTCAAAAGATTAATGGGTCCTGTTATGTGTTTGTTTATAGGTGTATTTGGATTTTGTTCCATTCGTGATTATCGAGCCCCCTTCCTGCGGTCAGTGTCCGCATTTTCAGGAACCGTTGGGAGACGTGCTTCGAGATCAACCGGACAAAGCGGCTCAACGGAAAGTCAGAGGATCTCTGCCGTTCGTGAGCGGCGGCGGCGGTGCGACTCCACGTGAAAAACTTCACCTTGAAGCAGAGACACGGAAGAAATCGGACCTGTTGCTTCCTCCAAAAGGTGGAAAACGGCTTGGAATGCGAAAAAAAATCAACTTGCTTTGATCGTCCCACGAGTTCGGACTTCATGAAATCGTGAACGACGACCAATTTTCAATGTGAAGCGGCCGGGAGGACTCTCGACGCATTCTAGAAGAATGCTCTGACGAGCTGGAACAAAGCCATAATTGATAGTTGCGAACATTATATTTCAATTCGTGTCGGCTTTAGCAATTTTGAAACGAGCATTCATGTTTGTAAGCAGTCAGTGTTAGCATCTAATTAATGATTATGTTGTAAAATAATTCCCTTGATACAACCGAAACGGTTAAATATGTGTCGAATTCCCACAACCGAGAACAACACAATTTTTGGTTCAGAGATAATTAGACTTAATCGATTTCACACTCTAATTTTCAATGTTTTGCCGCTTTTGCACATAAACTCATGAAAGTATTTTAATTAACACCGGTTTCATTTACACTAAACTTTGGAAAAATTGTCAATGGGAGGATGTACTAGGTGCTCGACTGAGCTTCCGGGCTTCACACATGGATGGCGCTATCGACACGTGTAATCGACAAAATGGCGAAAACCGTGTTTTGTTTGTATTATCAAGACGGTTGTCATCGACAACCAATTGGAATGTCAACGTTCGTCGTAACGCAAAGTTATTTCTTCTAACGAAGACGTCGAGTTCTGTGCGAAATAAACAACATTTGCGGGAGGTTTCGCTTTAACTTGAAAGAAAAATGCAGCCGAAGCACGTCATTTGCTCGAGGAGGCCTGCGACCGACGCGCACCATCGAAAGCTGCTTGTGAAGATCGGTTTAAGCGCTTCAGAGGGGGCGACTTCGACGTCGGGGACGAGAGGCGCTCCGGAAGACCGAAATCAACTGAAGACGCCGACCTGCGGGCGTCATCGGATGAAGACGACACGCGAACACCAGATCGACTTGCGGAGGCATTAAACGTGGCTCACCAAGGTATTTCCGCACGTTCGAGTGCCACGGGACAAATTCAAAAAGAGGGAAAAGGGGTGCCGCAAGGGTAGACTGAGAGACAGATAGAACCACCGTCGAAATTTCGCTTGTTCCGATCGATGGCCCATGGCGTGGCAGGGGGGCTGCACTTGGGCAATTTCGAGGAAGTGCAAAATTGGTCGGACGAATGGTTTCGGCCCGAAGACGCGCCATTTTATCGTCGAGGTATCTGTGTACTGCCAGAGATGTGGCAACAATGTGTAGATGGAGAGGGACAGTACTTTGAATAAACCGTTTTTTGTGTTTCTCTTAAAATTTGCCATTTTTCATTGATCGAAAAAACCCGGAAACTTAGTTGTGCACCTAGTATACAAGATGTCAATTGGAAAGTTTCCCACCTCTATTATCTTGAAATGGTGTCAATTTTTAAAAAACCGCCCAAACGCGTCGATTTTGTTATCGAGGGGACATAATTTTTACGTAAAATTCACTGCGCTTCCCTCAATTCTCTACCCCTCAGGGCCACTTCTTCAAATACCTTAAACGGTAAAGGGGTAATTAAATGGTAAAATGATAAATCTTTCCTTTTAATGATCACCTCGAGGAAAATAAGTAAATAGATTTTTTACGACAATTTCCCAATCGTAAGACATGTTCGAATTAAAAAATTCTTAGTTTCAACGCTATCAAAACACTAACAGAAAAAATGAATTTAGAATGATGAAATACGTTTAATTTGATAACGCAACAGTCAAATGTAACAAATGAGGTACCAAAATGTGGAGAAGGAAAAGCTCTTTAAATGATATACCATTTAACCCCTTTTATCATTTAAGGTATTTGCGAGGGTGGCTGTGGGAGATAGAGGGTTGAAAGAAGCGCAGGCAAGAATTGTTCGTCTTCGATAACGAAATCCATGTGTTTTAGAGGCGGTGAGTTTTTATATTGACACTCCGTATAACGACGATGGAAATATGTATATAATATATCCTCAGTGACCGCCACAGTCGAATCCACAAAGCATTTTAAAAATAGTCAAATTCTGAAATAACGTAGAAATACTTTGAAGAACGGGCACAATTCCGAATCTCGAAAACATCGAAAACATTGTTAATTTGCAATAACAATTTTTAAATTAAAATTTGCTTTTGTCCATTAAATGGCAAAAACTCGATCAATTATCGATCCGAATTATAAAATTTGGTTATCTGTTATTGCTTTTGATATTTCTGGTGCGTTGCGAATCGCACCAGCACCGGAGATACATCAAATTTTGCTTTCGTTCCACTTTGTCCTTAAAAGTTAATATCGCCTTGACGGCAATTCTCTTTCTAACATTCAATATCTCATTCGTCTTTCAAGATGATAGAATACTACTTGGAAATTACAGCCAGGTTCATTTCCATCTAAAATTTCATTTTCAATATATAATCGTCTCTGCAGATGTTGGCTTAAATTAACGCAACGTTTTGTCTGCCAAAATTAATAACAGTCGAGAATCCAGAAGTTAATACAAAATTTTAGTTTCGTGGGGTATTGTTTGAAATTGCACGTCAAGAAAATATGCCAGTTATTATTAAGACAACGATTATTAACACTTTATCCTTTGCATAAGATACCCTAGCAAAATGTTTATTATAATATGCCCGTTTTCATCCCCCCAAAGAGCTTTCGGAGCCTTCCGTTATCAGGTTGATAGAAAAATAATTTCGTTTTTGAACCCTTAATTGTAAACAAATGCCACTCAACTTGTAACACACTTTACTAATCAAAATGAAAACCGTTCGAATCAATACATTTTTGCCAACGTGAAACAAATTTATGCATACCGGAAGCATAGAATCCCAAAAACCTGGAGGCGACGAAGTCGTCGAAGGCCTTTTTGGCAGCCTCTTGGTTTTTAAGGCATTTGTCGCGTAGGTCGAGGTGATTGAAAAAATGGTGATGGGTAGATGACAGCTCTGGACAGTATGGCGAAGGAGCCGAAATCTCGCGGTCAAGGTCATTCAATTTCTGTAGCGTCGACTGCGCGACATGTGACCGGGCGTTGTCACGAGGAAGGATTGGGCCGTTTCTGTCGACCAATGCCGCGTAGATACGCCGTAGTTTCTAGTGTCATAAATTTGCTGACAATATCTCCCAGCTGCGATGGTTTCGCCTGGATTTACGAAGCTGCGATGGATCAGACCGCCAGCTGACCACCACACACCCTTACCATGAGCTTCCTTTGGTGCAAATGTGGTTTCGGGAAGTGCTGTGGATCTCGATCGTGGTCTGACCGTCGAGCTGAACGTCGACGGTTACCGTAGAGGATCCATTTCTCGTCACACGTCACAACACGACCAACAACCGAGTCGTTCTTGTTGCGCTCAATGAGGGCCGACGACACTTCGAAACGACAATGTCTTTGTTTTTCGTTCAGTTGGTGCCACGTGGACCCATTGTCGAGCTTTTTTGTTTCCTAAGCTGCAGCAGATGGTCCAGAACTGTTGGACGAGTCGTGCCTAATTCTTCCGCGAGCTCTCTGACAGTTGTGCGGAGGTTCGCTTGGCCTGGGGCCTTCAACTGGTCGTTGTCTTTTACCGACGGACGTCCACCACTTCTTTGATCTTCGAGGTTTCCATTTACACTACGGAACTTCTTAAACCGAAGTCGTACCGCCCGTTCATGAACAGTGTCTAGACCAAAATCATTATTAATTTTTCGAGCCGCCTCCGTTGCTTTGGTGCCCAGTTTAAACTCGTGTAAGGAAATCGTAAGAATTTGCCCCTTTTCCATCTCGACTAAAGTTCTCTAAAGGTACCTATACACGTGCTCGAGTGCTGCCGACTTGAAAAATTATAGTTCTTTTCTAAAGACACTTGGTATATCATTCATTTTGTTTTTTACACGATCAATAGCAGCTTCTTGATCTACGGTTTCGTAAAGCTCCAATAATTTATGCGCTTTGGTCTTAAGCGCTTCATTAGAATACACCGTGCGTTTAACTTTCCATAAGAATTGATGTTTCCGATAAATATTTACAAACTCTTTAATAAAGTCTGGCTGATTTTCCATGACATGGTAAAACGTACCTTCGTGTTTATTTATGGTAAAAATTTAGGTACAGACCAAAATTTGTGCCGGCAGTCCAATAACCGAAATACGGGACTGCACACGTTAAGTTTCCTTCATCTATCGGCGGAGGACAGGTCCTGGCCTGCCGTCTGACCGATCGTCTGTAGTCGATAGCGGCCGGCCGGCTCTGGCCTCTCCGGCAACAATCGTCCGGCGAACCGTACGTGTATGGGTACCTTAACTAAACTGTAAAAGGGCACTACGTACACACTGTTCATTATTAAAATATGGAAAAAAGTCGACGTTTTTAAGTGATATATAGCATAGCCGTACTTATCAAAGAATTTATTGCAATATCGCGCTGTAAAAATCCAAAATACAAAAACGAAACTATTTTTCTACCAGCCTAATAGCACGCTTGTTTTCATCTCCCACAAAGCTTTCGGGCTTTCCCGTTAAAGTGATTCGATTGCCTCTAAGTAAGTTTGGTTTTTAATTACTTACATGGATCGAACGGCTTTTTTAAACTTCCTAAAAATGGAGATATTTTATTTTTCCATTTAGGCAGGTACCTAAAACGTCTAAATTTCCTCCCCTCGCGAATGAAAATAATTTCATCAGATTACTTCATAAAAAGGAGTTTCCAGAGGCAATGAAGGTTTTTTCATGATTTATCGTTAATCCTGTCTTATTGTCCCTTTTGTTACATCGTTTTTAATTTAGTTGACGCTACGTCAAATTTATTATTTCGCATTCGAGTTTTGAATCAAAAACTTTGCATTATATAGGTGGCGTCTGACAAAGGAAAACGAAGTTATAAAAATGTTATTTATGAAAGATTTATTCAGCAATTCAACAGTAGCTTCACGTAAGGAGATATTTGCGTGAATGATTCAGCATGTTAGGAAATTTGCTGGCTGCATTTGGGCCCCCATCTGCTGAGCGCGCCCACGGGATTGATCATCGAATAGAAAAATAAAACTGAAAAAAAAAAATGGTCTAATCTTCGACCCCTTTCGTTTGCGGTAACGAGGAGTTTGCGGGGCAACGTTCTCGTCGATGTTTTTGCCAAAAGTCGGCTCCTACAGCCGGAGCACCCTGTACGGAGCGACATAAATCGGGGCCACCTAGCCGCTTCGACTTTCAAACGTCATTTAGTCTTGGCGTTTTAATTCATAGTCCTAAACAGGAATCATGTCTCTTTTTTTTAATTAAAAATAGGGTGAGATAAGGACATTAAATTTATAAATGACTGGCACGATTTTCATTTCCTTTAGCTTGCTCAGCTTCCGAATCACGGAGAAATGTTAGTCGATCACACAAAATCCTTCTAATTATAATCGATTTCCTGATTTTACCCCAAAATATTTTTCTTTCGAAATTGCCGAGCTCGAGAGCCAATATTCTGAGTAATTTTGAATTTCACGAATGGAAGTCGTTTGCGCCCTTCAATCGGGGATTAAAATGACGATTAGTACACCGGCCACGTGGAACGTTCCACGTGACCTTTCCTGAGCCCTCGAGGCGGTAACTGGTTCGTCGAGGAAACCTCCGCGAGGATTTCCATCCGACTCGTGTCCGGCAATGGTGTTCTCGTCCGGCTTCAACCGAGAATAGGCGGTGTGCGGCTGCACCCCCACCCGTGCGTGAGCCCTCACTCCCGGACAGAACAGGGGAAAAATGCAATTCATTAGCTTATGAATGCACAGTATTATCGCGGAATATACTGCAAATAACGTAACTTTTCCGGCGGCAAAATGAGGGGGAATAACGAATCGCCTTCTGTAATTCCGGCAAAGAAAGAAAACTGAGGTGCATTTTTAATGTAAAAATACACCTCAGATAAATCTTACTTAAAGCGAGCAAAACACAAGGAGCCCTAATAAACAGTCATCCGTTTCCCTTAAACATGAGGGAGCGGCGCACAAAGACATGTTAACTAGACTTATTACGCCATGAATCAAAAGATTGGCATCACGCTCAGATGTGAAATCAATGTCAAATTCAGTCTACAACACTACTTCCGACCGACGAATAAATATTCCCCATTTTCCCCATTTCGTACCTTCAAAATAATTTTCAAGCAGAAAATTTTGCTTTTGTATGCCTACGAGTGCTACGCCATGTGCACTCGTAGGCGCTCATATAAAAGGACTCGTTACCATAATACGATTCCCCACTTGTGAGGGCGGAAAATCCAATACTTTTTATGTTCAAATGTAGTCCGGTGATAACCGGGACTCTTAAGATTGTATATTACACCGGGAAACGTCAAATATCATCCGAGATAAGAGGAATATGACGAATGAGCAGGTGTCCCTCCTGAGATTAAGACCGAGAAATATGTTAAATTGAAATTTCCTCTAATTGCAAAGGCCGGTCTGACCCAAATCAAGATCCGAACATATCTAATCAGGGCAGGCCACGCGTATATGGCCCTACATGGAAAGGGCGGGGAAAATAGTAATTACTGGCTGGACATTCAAACAAGTTTTATGCACTTAACGTGAGTTAGTCAATAAGATCTGGAGTGAAAGATCGAAAAAACGGGAGTACGTAGCATGGACTTACCGGTGTAAGCGGGAAGGATAATATACTGGCTGAAGGGCGGCCATTACGTTTAAAACTTGTCGGACCCTAAAGATAATTTATGGCGTTTAAGCAAGTATGCTTAAGTAGACCCTCATTATCACGGCATGCTGTATTCCTTCTTACGTGCAGTTCGAAAGCAATTCTCAGTTCTAACGGAGAATTGCGCGCAGTTCTCCGTTAAATCTGAGAATGACGTTGGCCCTTCCCCAAGGGCCGGGCCGAAGCCCTTTGTACTTCGTAAAAGTACTGGCAACGCTGTCGCTGCTGTGAGAACGTGTTATTATTATTATTATTATTATTATTATCGCCCCAGATTTATATTCAATTGATATTGCGCAAATTCGGAAAGAATAAGGGCCCGTGTTATTTCATTCGGAAACTGATTAAATTGCCTTTCCATATTAATGTAATTTACAAATTCCATCTAATTCTGTTTTACCTGCTTAGCGAATTCGACTAAGCTATAGGATTATGCAGGGGTATGCAAATGACAATTCTATTACTGTTAGGAACTTATGTCGGAGATTAACTAACGGATCAATCGGAAAACTTGGTCTGAACTGTCTTTATCTAAACAGAGGGGGTGTCTATTTAAACCCCTTTTATCGTGATATATTCAGCAGTAATTTATAAGTCGCACAAGCTTAGAGAAACTTCAAGATCCCTTTTGTAACATTTTTTATTGCTATTGAATTAAGAGGGGAGGCTTAAGGCGCGTTAAACTTAAGTAACCGGGCCGTAGTAATTGCTGCGGGGGCGCAGGGGGGAGATTCGATATTTAAATCACGGCTGGTTTGAAAAAAATATGTGGTGTATTTTAAAAACACACGGAGAATGTGCGCCTGAAAATGTACCTTTATGAGTGAGCACTCTCTAGAGTGGCGTGCTTTTTCAAATGTTAATTGCTTCAGTAAATCTAAATTTCCAGCAGGACCCATATGTATACTTTTACAAATGAAAATCCAGCGTATTGGGGAATAAAAGGGCAAGTAATGAACTGAAAGATGGGCGCAATTGTGCGGTAGCCGTGCGAGTCGTTCGCCCGCACTCGGGGCCGGGTCGCACCGTAAAGGTGCATTACGGACGGTACCCGTCGGGCAACTGCTACCACGTGACGTTCGCGATGAACCCTTTTAATTGGAACCGCAGCCACTGGCAGAGGGTACCTCTCCAATTAAGCATTTGTCATGGTGTATTAATAATAATATGGAATATCCATGACTTTCAGCGAATAAATTGAAACAAGTATAGAGTTGCTTTCATGTGCCTGCTAATTAGTTGCAAACTCTATTATACAACTTGCTAATATTATTACGCGCTAATTTATTTGTGGCCTGTCTAGTTGGTAGAAAACATTTTGGCCATGCAGATAATATACAGTAATTAACCATTGATTAAAATATTTCGCAAAGTCACATAATTTGATCTAATACCCTATTTTCCAGAGATTTATGCTCGGCGTGAAAAAACGTCATAATTCATAGTTAAACGCTTATAGTTAGTGCGCCGGCCCGCGTTAACTTACAGCGACGAACAAAAGTTTCGGCCCGAATAGATGTCGGTCGCACTCGAACCAGGAAGAACAACGTAACGACGGAGGTTCGACTGTTCAAAAGCCATTCAATACCATTTAAAGTAAAAACATATAAACATTCACAGATTTGTCGTGAACTTTGCCCGTTTTTCCGTCCAAGAGTATTGGACCATGAAAAAATAGGCATGACGACGATATATTTACTATTTATACAGGGCGTTTCAAGTAGTATGTCACAAATTCAAGGGGCGATTTTGAGAAAAAAAGTTTATATGAGCCTAGCTCCGTTTCCGCTTTCCGTCTGAAATACAGGGTTTGCTATATATATTTTTTTAATAAGTCCGGACCTGCACTAAACATTTTTATCAGGCTTGGTGGGCGTGAGCCGGGCGTAGAAACACACCTTTCAAGAGAAAAACGAATTTTAAGTGCCAGCAGCGGCGGTGCCCCTGATTATTTTCTGGGAAAAACATGTTACGCCTCTGCTTTTTCGAAAAACCAAAATCGTATGGGTGCCAAACGTTAAATATGTTTATAATACGTTGAGTAATATGCTCGTTATACACAATATTTGGCGTAACCATTCAGATGATTTGCGTGACTTAAAGCGGTTTTAAGTTCTTGGCCCGATACCTGTGTAGGATCCAGTAGTCGAACCAACCACCCAGTACATAATTTTTAATTCCATTGCATTGCGCATCTCGATTACGTTGAGACTCTAACGGAAACGTGGTGAAATTATAAATAGTTAGGGTTAAGTTACTGTTGAGGAGCTGATGCATCACTTCGGCGCGCCCGTGAAAGACTTCAGCTGGTGCGTGAGAGTTCTCACCGAGTTACTTTGTCGGCATCGGTGCCGCCCTTGTGACGCAGACGCAATTGCCGCCGACGAGGGACTCCTTGTCAGCTTCAGCACCACGATCCAAGGCGACGGGCACGTGGCGCCGGTGGCACCCCCAACCGGGGTACGCCCACGGTGCGCCGCCAGAGGGTTCGGCACTTAAGACTTTACGGAAGACGGGGAATTCCTATTAACAGAGCAAGGGACGGTGGTACCGCTCGACTCTGGCATTAGAAGACCCAAAAAACAAAAGCGCGATTGAGAAACTTGAGCAGTATCCAGTCCAGTACCGTCTTTTCGGCAAGATTTTTCAACCCGGGGTCGTGTCCCCACCCCGCAAAAAAAAATAAATAAATAAAGGGGGGAGTAGCTATAGGCCGACGAGGAGGGAAGCGTCCAGACGGACAGGAGAACGACACGTCGGCGAGGTGACTTAAGTCGAAAGAACGAGAGGTATCAGACGTCCTCCCGGAGGGGCAAGAAAAGGCCTGGAGCGGGAGCGGAATAAAGGGCGGCAGTTTCGCTCAGCTCTGCTAGCTCACAGATGAACAGGAGCGCGATCAAGGAGTTCGAACGTCGGAACTCGAAATTCTTGGCGAGACGGGGTTTTCAGTGGGTGAAACCCCGCACGGGCACCAGCATCGTCTTCTGACAAGATTTTTTACCCCCGGGGTCCTGTTCTATTCCAACTCCGATTCCCGCCGATATTCGATTTTAAAATGGAGAAAAAGGCCGCGCCCGCCTTCATAAACACATATTTAATTTATACTCTAGACTAACGTAATAAAAACGTACATTTATGCACCTAAATTTTTCTTTTTTTTTTTTATTAAATAAAGGGAAAACGACCCGAGTCGTTTTCCCAATCAACGTGTTTATTCGCGTTAAAATTAGGCCCTATTCATAGAATTCGTTTTTGAATGCCCTCTCTTGTCAAATAGTAAAAAGAAGTAGCGTCTGGGCCGAAATTTTCGATCGCCGCTGTACATGCCGCTTTGAGCCCCCATTCCTCAAAGCTTTGCGTTTCGCAAGAAGCTCAGTTTAATACTTTACGTAGTCGTAAATCGGAGACCTTTGCGACCAATTCGACGTTTTACATGACCTCCACGGGAGCATCAGCTCCTTCCACATACCTCTACTCGCACACTGAAAAGTTTCCCTCGGCTCGCCATGCTTCTTAAGATATTTAGCAATTAGTAATCAAAACTGAACATGAACATGGAGGAGCGAAAACTTCGCAAATGCGAAAGTGGGCTGGAATAGTGACATGAGATAATTGGAAGCAAACTTTAATAACTTTAATAGGAAAGTTTTGAGCACGCCGCGCCGCTGTAAATTCCCTCTTTAAATTTTACCTAATATGCCATAAACCAGGTTTAATTTGCTTGAGAAATCTAGATAATTTTATGCAAAGGAGCGCTCGTTGTTGTTCTAAACAAATGGTCCGCCGTTTGTGTATGATTAGGGTATCTCTGCTTTAGCTTAAAGTGTAACAGTAAATTAGTAAATTTATGGAACTTTAATACGAGGGTTATGAAAGACCCTAATCTTGGTGACCACCTCCAAAAATGCCACAGCAACTACTTTGCTATCCACACACACACACACACGCGCGCGCGCACGCAGACCTTTCGACAAGAGTCCAGAGGTCTACTGCGTTAACGATTTATCTCGTGCACATTAAATTCGGTGTTAATAGGCATAAGCGTGCTCTTTTGGGGTCTGGCATAAATCCCTATTTGTGAACCGCTGGTTTCTTAACCTTCTTGTGAAACGGAACCCGGGGAGGGCGCCCTAAACCGATGTGCTTGATAGAAATTTAGTGCCGTTAAGGTCGCGTGTTGCTGCAAGTTCTCACTGAACGCCAAAAACGTCTCACTTCTATACTCCGCAATGATAGATGTCGAAGACTTGCGGTGCAACGTGATTTTTTACTTTTTTTAGACGTAGAACCAGGAGATGTTTTCAGCACATCGAGAGTACATAACGCGCGCCATTTAAGTACGAGAGAGCAACCTTATAACACATCTCGAACATCATTATTCATATTAGAGGTTGTTTACCAAACCCGAACCATTCAAACTAATCCCTTTAGCAAACCGGACCAACACGCATACCTAATATTTATGGAAATTTTCTATCATGGTACAAGAGGAAAGATCGTTTGTGTACGTGTTCCATATTCTCCATATATCCATTAGAGTCGCAGTTTATTATTTATGGAAACTGACAGCAGTTTCGCAGTCCCTTATACCGACTTCCTTGATTTTGTGTAGGGTTAATAGAGTTTTGACACCAAATGGAATTTTTAACGCTTGACGAAAGGCTGAGGGCGAGGCACCTTCGCGATTAATTAAACCTTTTATTGGTGCGTTATGGAGCTAACGTTCAGACGTGTAAGTTAACGCAGGAAGTGAACCGAAGCGGCCTTGAATCGGGAACAAAACCGTACTTGTACCTAGAGGAGAGGCCCAGAAAGCAAGTTGAGGCAGGCTGCATGACGTTCCCATCTCCTGGTCATTGGCCAGTCGCCAGTAGGGGGACGCGTCGAAAATTCGATAATATTCGAAAGTCGGACAATAAAGAAGGAAGACGGTAAAGAAGGAATCTTCAAAATCTCGAAATTACTAAGCGCGCCCTATGACCGTGAAATTAGGAACATTCAGGGCTGCAGCTGTGGCTAAAAGATCACGCCGTCACTGTTGTTTTATTTATTAATTTTTTTAATCCGCGTTACTTTCCCGAAACTAAAACAGAGATCATAAGAGCACTAAGTAATTTAATGGATTATATTTCCGTGCACATTCGCGGATGTTTGAGCAAATGTAGCAAAAATAAGATATGGTAAACAGATATGGGTTACTGCGTGCTGCATACTTTTAAAGCAAAAAATTTCACACTTTGCACGTCTCAAAAACGATGATTTTTTTGTGCCGAATGACCACTGGGCAATAAAGCAACACAATAAACCGCATCTGTGCGGTTTTATTTATTTCTCAGTGAACTGCGCTAATGCGTAAGCGCTTTTTCATATATATATTTTTTTTTTGTTAGAATAATTGAAAAGCAACTTTCTTTGGAGTTTTTCATCTATTCCGAAATAAAGGACGATTAGGCTAATTACAATGTTAAATAAATAACCACGTCCCGCTTCGTTGAGATTAGGGAAAAGTCCTTTTTTAACGAGCCGACACGAGCGAAGATCTAAGTGAATATTAATTATTGTCGGAGTTCGAAATTACCGTTTTGGCGGGGGGAGTCACACATCCACAGCTCAAGGATTGTCCGCTCAAATCTCCTTCGTGGAAAATAAAGCAATTCCGCTCTATTTCCTGCAAAGTAAATTTTTCTTACTTGAAGCAAAAAAGCCTTTCGCAAAGGCCTTGGCGGATAAGACAGCGGCCTTATCGAAATTTACGCATGTCTTTCGAAAGGCCACGATTTTCGATTCATGGTCAAAATTTTACAAAAAGAAAACTCTGTATCCGTAGTGTTTTTTAGTTAAAAACTCGATTTTTCGAAAATCCTGCTTTCGGTGGACGTTTAATACATTAAATATGAATCGTAGCTGAAATTGTCATCGAGGAAACGATTACGAGAAAGATAGGAGAAATATGAAATTCTAACCGGTTTAAGGCGAAAACGGGCTTCTTTAATACCCCCAAATCGAAAATTATATTCGTCTGAACGTCTCGCATAAATTAAATATTAATTCGGAGACCGTCTCCGAAGCAAATTGTGCGTATTGTTTGACGTTTCCAAATTGCCTCAATCGGCCGTGGGATACGTACGGGGCCATAAATTATACTTTCACTTTCGTTCAGGTCTAAAGTAACCAGATCAATTAATAACGAGGTCCAAAGCGAATCGAGAAAAATCTGGCACTTAGAGGCAATAATTTATAGTTGAAACCTGTTGTTCGGAAACAACATTAAAATATGCCTCGTATTTTGGTAATAATAAAAACATAATTACCAACAGAATCCTTTTAGCTGGCAGCTCTAACCACTTTCGAGATATTTCCGTGATCTGAACTAATATTAAAAGCCAAGTTGCCTTTTTGCTGCCAACTTCTGCTAGAATTTCTCATTAATATTGTTGAAAATTGTTGGTTGTGCACGATTGTTTGATATACATGTGCGTGTGCTTCGACGGATAATTAAGCTAAAATTGAGGCGTTAGCAGTTTTTGAAGAACTTTCCGTTCACGAAAGGGTGGGAGGGAGGAGAAGAGACCTGACTCGCGCGCTCGACACGGTGGCGGTACGGCGGTACCGCGACTGAAAATTAAAGCGGTTTAGTGCTGGCGGTGAGGAAGAAATGAAACATAAACAAATCTAGTTAACATTTATTTATTCACCCCATTTTCAACGAGCGCTACAAAGGCAGGGTCGAATTTCTAAAGGCCATTTTCCGTTTAAGAACTGTCCATTAGGAAAATAAGTCTCAACAATTAAAGCTTTTTATCTCAGTATAAACATCATTTTAGCACTTCGAAAACTTTAACTAAACAGCACACAAGCCCGTGGAGCGTTGAAAAATACCAGTTTTAATAAAATCCAACAAATGACGAAGGTAAACGGGGGCGTATTTAAGTGAGGTTAGGTTTATTTGTTTATATTCGGAATTACGCGGAACGTGTCAAAGACATACGGGCTCGGCGTCGAATAATTCCGGCTTAACTGCTCACCCACCTAACCGATTTTTTTATTTTTTTTTAACCACAACGTAGTCGTCGAGTTAAAAAATTTTTACTCTCGCTTACACAAAGATATTCTGAATATTGTACACTTCGCCTCTCGCATACGTCATTGCGGTTACGCGACAGAGACTTTCAGTTGCTAAATGTCAGCTAGACCAGTGACGCACCTCGCCGCTAATTGAAACAAAAGAACGTCGATTGTCCCGATTAACAGTTCCAGATTACGAACATCTGCTTCGTCCCCCGCGCCAACACCAAACTGAATTATTTACATTTGGAACGATGTTGGTTCGAACGCATACAAAAACCTTGCTATCTACCTTTTGGAAATGTACCAGCCATAGGGCGAGCGATAAAAACGCTGTGATGGCCTCGAGGCATTTTCGCAGCTTATTCGCGAGTGCACGGGTCACCTAGCTGGCCACACCCTCGATTACCCTTCAAAAAATCCAACCGACCGAGTTATCAAAACTAATATACTCTTATTGTCTTCGTTCCCATTATGCACCTTCATTTGGTTACGAAATGGCCATTTAACTCAATACTAGGTCCGTTCAGGGATAAACTTCGGCGATTAATATTATATACTGATAACCGCTGTCAGAGGGTCGAATATAGTTTGCTGACATAAATTTTCACTGCCAGCAAAATAACTCTAGATTGCTTAATACTGATAAGAACAGTCCGACGACCTCAAACTCAATATTTCTGCGCTTGGCTTTGATAGGGGCAAATGGAATTCTGAGGAATAAATGTCTTTGATGAAACAGTGTTACTCAATTTATAAAGGATAGGAGGACGCTCGCGAAGCGGGAAACGGGACGAACGTCGCCGGTGTTCGGTGCGGGGCAAGTAGCGAAAAGACGTCATTTGAGATGGGGGCGCGCAAGCGCGCGGTCGACTCGTCTCCAAACGTTAGAACTGAATCGGAACTGAAGCTGGAATTTCGGAAGTATCTCCCATCTGACTTTCCCATTGGGACGCAAAAGCCCGGGAAGCGTTAGGGAGTACTAAAACGATATAAAAAGTTATCACTGACTCTGCTGCTCGGACAGGAGGTTTATTAGTTAATCGATGGAGGCTTGGTTTCTACAGTACGCGACAATAAAATAGCACACAGTGAAATTTGTGTCAAAAGTCATTTGTAACGCATTTTATTTAATAATTTTTTGTTAACTTATGTAATGCATAACAAAGGAGAATGATTGCTTTACAATTTTCATGGAAGAGAGGTATTAATAAATAATACAATCAAAATCGTGAAAAGTTAACGCGACAAAATAATAGCACATTTTGGTTTGATTTATCTCTGCGGTGATTCAGCGAATAGTAATTTGAAGTATTTATGCTTAATCTTTTTTTATGAAGGATGAAACCCATACGCAATGTAAATAAACACAAATACCATTCAATTTTCGAAGTCATGGGGCGAGGGTTAAATGAGAGTGAAATCGCTAAGATTCTATGCCTATGGAAAGAAAAATATTCCATATTAAGAATTGCCAAAATTGTGGGTAGAAGCTGCAAAGTAATACATAATTTAATTAAAAATCCCAGTAATTATGGCAAAAAAAAGGTAAGGGCAGACCACCAGTTTTAACAGACCGTGAGAAACGTGCCATTTTGAGAGCAGCATCAAACTCTCTTGCTACGGCCAGAGAAATAGCTGATTCAGTGGGCATAAATACTAATATTAGAAACGTACAACGTGTGCTTCAACATTCCTCAATCATACAACATCAAAAATTTAAAAAGAAGCCACCCCTATCTTCAAGGCACAAAGAGGCTCGTTTGCAGTTTGCGACAAAACATCTTAAATCTATAAAAAAATTAAAATGTGTTATATTTAGTGATGAAAAAAAATTAAATCTTGATGGACCAGATGGGTGGAATCGTTACTATCATGATTTGAGAAAGGAGGAAGTTTATTTAAGTCGTCGGCAAATGGGTGGAGGCAGCCTTATGATTGGCGCTGGTATCGGGTATAGAGGAAAGACTTAACTGAACTTTATTAAAGGACGGTTGAATAGTCGTGAGTACATAAAATTAATTGATACACAAAAAGTATGCTACACAAATATCAGGAGAAAATTTTATTTTCCACAACAAGGCAGCGCAGCTGTACACACCGCAAAGTGCGTTAAAGGATATTTTGAAACGAATAATATTACTGTTTTGGAATGGCCAGCAAGATCACCCGATTTGAATATAATCGAAAATTGTCGGGGCAAACTTGCAAGAGCTGTGTACAAAAATGGCAGACGATTTAATAATGCAGAAGATTTAAAAAATTGTATTATTTACGAATGGAATAAGATTCCTAGGAAATATATTAAAAAATTATTCAAATCAATACCAGATCGTCTTATAGAGATGATAAAAATTAAAGGTGGTAGTACAAAGTACTAGCTTAAAAATGTATTAGGTTGTGTTAATTAAATAATTGTAATATTAGTTATTTTTGAAGAATGTGCTATTATTTTGTCGCGTTAACTTTTCACGATTTTGATTGTATTATTTATTAATACCTCTCTTCCATGAAAATTGTAAAGCAATCGTTCTCCTTTGTTATGCATTACGTAAGTTAACAAAAAATTATTAAATGAAATGCGTTACAAATGACTTTTGACATAAATTTCACTGTGTGCTATTTTATTGTCCGCGTACTGTAGGCTTGAACCCACTCGGTACCTCCTCGAGTTCGGTGACGTTACAACTAAAGTTGAATCTATTACGGATTTTGTTCGATTTACGTTCTGAAATAGGCAACCGTGAAAGTTTTTCGAAGGCAAAAGATTCTTTTTGTACTTTTGGGAAGCCAACATATTTCGTCTCTTAATTCTAAACTTGGAACAATAAAGTTTACGTGAAAAGAATTTGTCTTCTTTGCTCCGGAAAAGTTTGGTCTTTGTTGTGAATTATATTCGCCCGCCTTTGAAGGTATGGTATTTCAATAAACCCAGAGAACTTTTATTTTGTGTTTGTGAAACGAGTTTACTCCAGGTATAAATTTTGTACATAATTTCGCCATTCTCTTTTGTCGATCGCAACAAGGAAGCCACTTAAACTTAAAACCACTGTCTGAGAAGAAAAAACAGTATCTCAACCTTAAGAGTAATCTGTCAATGTTTCGCGAGTTCTAAAACATGCCTTCACAACAATTTCGCCTGTCCCCTTACATTTCCAAGAATACTACTTGAAACTTATATTGTTCAAGGGAATTTTTAATCCAAAGTTTCTAAAACTTTCATAGGGTTGCTGTAAAGCTCAGTCGCTACTAAGAAATATTGGATGTCGTAGTATGTTGAAAAAAGTGTCAAAACTTTTTCGAGTTTTATTAGAGGCGAATTCCCTTCATATGAAAATATTAACTCCGGTCTGTTTGTGTTTCTGTTCGAGTGCAGTTTAGAATAGGTATAGGAGTAAAAGCATTTTCTTGAGTGCTTGCGGAAATTTCTGCTTATTATGAGGGAATCTTTTGTTGCCTTTAATAAATTCTCCTTCTAAAAATCTATTTCGTTGACAGTACGTCGTGTACGTGCGCCAAGTAGGTGATTACCGCACGTGTTGCGTAACTCTTTCCACTGCCCCGTGCAATCATACGTGCATGGATCGTGCTTTATTCAAAATTGATCGAAACGGCCGGCTTTTCCGGGGCAATAAACTATTTTATTTTCAACAAACGTCGGCAACGTACAACAATATTTCAGCTAGCTGTGAAAAGTTAACTGGCTTAAATTAAGGGGAAGCTGCTGCCCTAGAATGGCGCGTTAATTATTATTCATAGGTTTTAGAGGCGAATAAAAAACAACCGGAACTTAAGAAACAATTTTCACGAATTCGCCCAAAATCGATTATTTTTTTAAGCGGGCATCCTGATTTCCAGAGAAAACGGCCATCGACCCTTTGGTCTTCCCATCCACTTGCACACACTCAATCTTCTAGATACAGTGCCATAGAATCGTTATTCAAATCCGTTGCGCACCACACACACACACACGCGCGCTAATATTCGGATTTCAATAGACTTTTTTGCTCCGGTCTAAAAACTAATAAAATCTGGCTCGGAAAAAATGTTTCAAAAATACAAAATATGAAATATATTACTTCTAGGCGATCCATTAGAGGAAATGAAAATTGGATTAAAGGAAATGGATTGAATAGTCTTTGAGTGGAGGAAATCGTTTATACTTTTTCCTCTTGAGTGAGTAAAATGATATAGAAGCTAGCATTGTCGGGACATGTTTTTATCTTGACATTCATTGCTTCTTTGTAATTTCAAACGTAGACACTCGATACAACCAAACGTGAACGGTCAGAAAATAGCTTTTGCTGCTTTAATCTTAAGTGTACACTAAAATTAAAACTCAAAAAATACCACAGCATTCTCGGAATTCCTGGGAACGAATGGATCTCCAGAAAAATTGAACAACATTTAACTGGAAATTTTTAAGAGCTCCTACCTATTGTCGGAAATTCCCCGGATGAGAAAGCAGTATCTTCCCAAGGGTGTCGAAATTTTATCAAACGTCCGCCCTTCCGAAATCTTGTTTATAACATATATAATATAACCTAAATGTTCATCCAGCCGTTCGGATCAATTTAACTTTAACTATCGAGTCACTTCGAAAATAGGAAATACCGAAAAAAGCACTGGACCCTTTTAATTTGATTTATTCCTGAGAAAGCGGGTCCTTCCACTAAGAATTATTTGTAACAAATGCGGGTCAGATCACGTGGATAAATTGTTTTTCTGAATATACCTCGGGAGAAAATCTTTATATTGGCAAATAACATGGACGATTGATGTCAGGGAATCTGAAGGGGGGTAGGTTCGAAACAGAGCTGATAGTAGAGGGTTAATAATATGATGATAAAACTCCAGAAATATAGTTTGAAGCAAAGCTTCAAACTGGAAACTTCATGTAATAGTTTGTGAGTAAAATCCCGCCTTGAATGTATAATAATGGCTGCACAAGTCGGGGGAAAAACTTTTTATGTAGTACATATGTACGTTGTTGATTCAATAAAGATTTTGATATATGTATGTGTATACCCAAATATTTGAAACTTTTGTTAATATTTATGCAAGACTTTATGAAGCTGGCAGTGAAAAGAGGCAACACATGTACCAAGAAAACCTGTAGCAGTCCGAACAGTTGTAATAAAATCGCAGATTTTCAGTTTTTAGTGAATTGATGATTTAGTGAAAACACCAACATCCACAATAATAACATTAGGGCTGCAGAGAACTCTCATAGAAAATCCTCATCAAGTGCATCAAGTACAACATTTAGGTTGTAATTATCAGCGGTGATCACCTTGTTGGCCCTCGAATTCTGTGAGAAAATCCGAATGGTTAACAGCACCTTTGATACCATGTTGATTTGAGTAAAAAAAGAAAAGATGCGATTCACATATGATAACGTGGCCCTACATTTTAGTTTAGTGGCGCAGAGATTTCTGGAGGACCACCACCCTAATCTTATGTATGATCACTAGAACTCACTAATTCATTAAACGACAACTTGAAATGAAGGACATCTAATAAGCGTACACCAAGTATATGCGAAAAAATGCATCGACCAACGTTAAGACGAATAGACGTCAGCTCTTAGAGAGCCATAACACTAGTTAGTGTTTGCAAAATGACGCTTAAATACCACGTTGCCACGCTGCTTTCGCCATGGCACGACATTGAAGGAGTTGCCCTGTCATGACCTGCGTACTGTGAAACCCAAGACGACGTGACAACATCGCGACTCGCCGCAGACGGTTTTTTTTTCATGTTTTTGTTATGTCTAGGCTTAGATTTACGTACGAAAACACACACCCGTTTTAGGAAGTTACCTAGCACCACTGGTTAAAAGTAACTTGTTGCCCGCTGCGTCCTCGTTACTCGTCTTTTCCAATACACAGAAGTTTAACAGATACATTGTTTCCTACTTTAGTAATAGTTGCGAGTTGTTGATTACCTTTTCCTGGCACAAAAAACTGTCCGTTATACTGCGAACTCAAAGTGAGCCGAAGGTGAATATTCAATCCATATTTACACCGTTTTTTGTTCGTTTGAACCGAACTAAAACATTTTTTTGGTCATTTAGATCCGGAATCACATCAGAACGAGCGGAATGCATAGGGACGCGGCGGCACTATTGACGGAGCGTTAGTGTTTTGTTTTACCAGGGATGACGTAACGTACTTGAAAGAAATGACGCACCCGTAGGAACGAATTTTTGTAAAAAAAACCGTGATCATGACGTTTCCACATGGAGTATTGACATTTTTCTGAGTTTTCTTTGATGGAATTCTGAGTAAAGGAGACAATCGTCGTATATTGGACGGGGTAAGTGTTATTAAAAAAAAAACTATAAGTAGGCGTTGAAACGTCACGGGCATGTCAAATTCATCCGCTCATTTGTTTGTTATTTGTCATTCGTTTGTTAGTAAATTGTTCAATGGTGGATAGCAAATTGCTGTATTATGGCCGTAAGTGTACAGTTCATTATTTACTGCAAGTTTTTTTAATGTTCAACATCATCGTGTGTATTTTCAATGATTAAGAAATTATAATATAAATGTGCTGCCGCATTTCTCCCACCGGGATGGCTGCGGGATAAAAAAAAGCTCAAAGTCCAAGGCAAGAGTGGTATGAGACGAGAACAAGGGTAAAGAGCTTTCTGTGGATAACAGGCGGAGACCCTTTTTTTAAGGGGCCAGAGTCGCCCTTTAAAGCCTATATATTTAATTAATACCGTGCATAAACAATTTTTTCCATCATCGAATTTATATAGATTTAATAATATTACAATCAACTTACTGGAAATTAGAATAAATTAAATCCGAACAACCCAAACATAGAAGGACGACGCACCATTAATCACACGGAACAATTTTATTTAACATAAATTATGGCATTTCATGCAAAAAAGGCTAGAAAGCGTATTTTACAATAATTCAGTATACCCAATAATGACGTCTTTTAAAGCCACTAGTGGAAAAAAATAAAAACTGAAGCTTATAATTCTCTAATCGTTTGCCTTCCGTAGGATAAGCTTAGGGACTCCCCAGTAATTAAACTCCCGATAATGCTTAAATAAACACCTCCAAAAGCATTTAAACTTTATAATCGGTAATATAATTAAAGTTTTTAACCGATAGCGGAACAAAAACTAATCAAAACTTCGGAGTAGGAACTTTTTTTAATGGCAGGTAAAATTACTTTGCCTGCTACAAACAAATTTAATTTTCTCAAACATTGCCCTTAATAGGGTCGATTAGGGACTTTACCTAGTTTGTCAGTGGACCTGTTCATAAAATTTATTTACTTAAAGTTTTAGAGTTTTGCTGAAAGATTTAGGAAAATGATTTTTCAAATTGTTGCTTCGAGAAATCTATTCAAAAGGTAGAATATTTTTGTATAATCGGCCAAGCTGGCGAATCCGTCATGTAGGACCCATTTCTCTAGGAGAAGGAGCCCAAGGGTTTTAAGCAAAAAGTCGGGAAACGACGTGTTTATCAAGTGCATAAAAATTCACGCAAAAGTGGTTCCCAGACATGCACCGAAAACCTAAAGGGCCAAAATGTATTATAAACATGTAATGCCACCAAAACAGTAGTGCTTTGGTTTTGATCTCTGTATAAATAACGGAAATGTTCCAGGAAGACGTTTTTGAAGGTCCGAGGCCTGAAAATGGCAGTTTTCCTGCTATAAATATAGATTTTTTTATACTGAGACATCTCTGAAAACCCATAAATCCAAAATCCACATTTTTAAATGTGTAGTACTTCAAATTGGAAATGACTTCCTTCGTTCATAACCGTAAATCTCCATATAACTTTGATTCCGTGGCCTCTTTGAAAACTTTTAATGCCTCAAAAATACTCCAGAAAGACATTTTAGAAGACGAAGTGCCTCAGAATAGGAGGCATTTCATTGTAATCCCTATAGGTCCAACTATTCCCAAATTACTCGGTTCTGGAGCTAAACTCTTTTTATTCGAACCTAATAATATGAGTATTTCCTAAACAGCAAAATTAATTTAATCTGATTCAGCTACAGACCGTCAATTTCCAAATCAGTTTATTAATAACGTCAGCCATTACAGTAACTATTCCATATACAAAATTAAAAAAGACATTTGCAGGAACGAAGGCTTTATATCAGTAACCCATTTGGGAAGCGTGTTGGGTGAACAGCATAAAATGCTGGAAGATAAAACTTTGTTAACAATATTAGAAAGAATGGCCTTCTTAAGGTCTCGCTTAGAAAACAGAATCTCTAGAGAATATTATTTTGGCAAGAGCTTTTAAAAGCCAGTAATTTGCCAGAGTTTGTATTAAATATTTCACCACTTAAGTGTTTGTTGAAGAAAAGTTGGTGTTGATGGCGAAACTGTTTTAGGTAGAAGCCATAATGTGTGTACATTATAGCTTTGGCGTCACGAAGAAACGTTTAGGGTAATACTGGACAAAGAACAAAGAGCTGTGAAGGGGCTGCGTAAGTACCGAGGGAAGGTCAGACAATAATTCGAGGGACGTGTCTGCCGAGGTAATTCGTGACTATTTCAACTATTGAAAAATTCAACGAGAAAGTGAGTGCGTAAGATTCCTTTGAAACTATGCGTACTTCCGTAGGTTGCACAATATCGATTTTCAAAACTTATTCCTTCCCCTCCTTCATCGCTCTTTTTATGATCCCAGAATAGCCGATACCGGATAATATTGCTGATGACTCTGATCCGTCTCTTCAGTACAAAACAAAAATAAATGGTAATAAGGCAATTCCGCGATCATAAATCTCGGTTTTTACCATGATGTCGGATGCACAATGACGACAAAATATGAAAATCAATATTCACAGAAAATAAACAATCCTCAAATAGGTAGTTTTATGGTTCTTTTCCTCGGCTGAAAACGCCCTACTGTTTCCCGAACATTTATTAGAGCTAATAAAAAGTCAATCGGTTTTATAGATCTTTTAGTGAAGGGTATAAATTATTTAAATATACGTAGTCCGATCCCTTTCCATTTCTCAGCAGGGCAGACTTCAGCGATAATTTTTTATCGATATGGAATGACACTTTTTGTGCGATTTCATACAAATTTTATGGCCCATTTGCGGGCCCCGTCCTTGGACCGAGCGAATACCTGCCTTTGTGACTCGTGCGAGTCCTCTTCTTGATGAAATGGGCGACGTAAAAAGTCCATTCGAACGCGGCGGACCGCCGCATTATCCACCTAGTAATTGGTTTCTTTATCCGAGGTGGATAATCTCGATTTTAATTCCCGTGTTATTGGATTTTAGGTATCTGCCTGCCCGTTATGTAGATGACTGCAAATGGCAATAGGAAAAAACCTAAGGTCTAGCACGACTCCATGCCTCGTTCCCGATATGTTTGCCGTTGGCATTGCCGATTTCTGTCTACATTTAATTGACTCTGGATGAACCGAACTGACGATCCCTAATAGAATCGAAATTGGTCTTTGAGATGTTCAAGTTAATTAAACCCAAAACTTGAATAAGGCATTAAGTCGTAATAGGCCTGTTATGTGTTACAATTATGCAGGCATCTGCGAGGCATTTCTTCAAAGTTTAATTAAATTGTATATGCTAGAATCACGCTCTGCGCAGATATTTCAAGTCCCGAGATTGAGACGAATGTGGAAAATAACTTACTAAGCTTGAAGCTACGATTCTATTAAATACTCGCATATGAACTGCGAGCGTGAACTGGGCTTAAAAATAGATCCTGTTAATAATGCCTGCATCTGTTGAACTACAGCCGAAGTGTCCGCCCCCGTCGCGACTCCGGACATCGGCTACAGATCAATAACTACAATTTCCCTCTTTTCGTTCCGTGTTAGTATCTGTACCGTCGGTGAGATGGAGTAATGGAGAGAGGTTTCGTCCGTGATCGATGGAAATGTTAATTACGTTACCATCCCTTTGCTTACGTCTTGGTTCTATTGAACGATAATACACTTAAAACTAAGGCAGCAGTTGTCTTAACAATATATCACATTTTAACTTAACAATTAAATAAGTCAACGAAAGAGTGCTAAAATGAGAATATTCCATAAATCATATGAGTAATTGGATAAGTGAAGTCCGACAATGAAGTTCGAGGTTTTTATTTGAAACACACGGGGCCGACATTAAATCCGAAAGCCTGATTTGGACTGCCGTAATCCACTGGGTGGAAATCCGTTATAGGCAGTTGTACTGGCTTTTTAGTCCTTATTTCAAACGTTGTTTCGGATTTTCCTTGGCGGGATTTGCATCCATCATTCAGGACGTTGAATTTTTCTCCTGTAAAACGTTTTTAGAAAATATTTTTCAGTTTTTCGACTGTAGACGCACCATTAAATCCAAAACGCTGCTCGTTGGCTCCCAACAGGTCAACGGACATGTGGAAACTGTTGTTTGTAGAATCGTACCAAGCCGCACTATTTACGCACGAATAGGTGAAGTTCTGATGGGCTCCTTCGGATGACAATCTAAGAAAACCCATCTGAACTACCCCGATTCCGTCGTACGTCATCTGATGAATGTTAATCCGTGAAAGTACCGGTTTTTCTCGCGAATTGACACTTACTTTGAATCCCTTCTGGAGTTCAGAAAACCATTTGGTGGACGATTCATCCTCTTTCGTCCATGGCAATGCGGGCAAACTGGAGGTGTGCACGTCTGGATAGACGCAAGTTTCGCCGCCCGCAGTCAGATTGCAGAAAACGTATACTGCGTCGTCGATCATTCCCAAATTTGGATCGATCCAGTACCAATCTACAAGGAGGAATTTGCAACTCCAAAAGTCGATTGAACGTGCTGTTGAAGGGTACCGTCTTTGAAGTATGGGTGTCCAAAATAGAGGTCTCTGCAAGTCTTTGCGGGATTGTCCCTATTGCCCAAAGGCTTTTTCTCGTTCTCCAGTTCTACGCGCATGGAATAGATCGATGTGTACATATCCAAAAACTTTACGTTAATGCTGTTGTTGTCCACTGTTTGATCAGTTTCAGTTGAGTCTTCGTTGTTCATCTTGTCGACGGTCTCTTGAAATTCTGAACTAAACAAAGGTTAAAACGTTAAACGTTCGGAGATTAATTTATAAATTAATTACACTAAATCTTCCACGTTTCGTCTTCGCCTTGTCACACCTTTACTTGACTGGGATTCTTGCAAATGGAACAATAATTCTGGAGGCATTAAAGGCATTTCTGCTGGAGGCCCTGGAAGTCCAGTTGGACCCGAAGGTCCCACTTCACCCTTGTGACCTGCAGGGCCTTCAGTGCCTTTTGGCCCTGGCGGGCCTTCCACCCCCGGTGGTCCTGGAGCACCCTCATCGCCTTTCAAACCTATAGGACCGACTGGTCCCTGTTAATTGTTATATTACAATATGTATATACATATAATTGAAAACTTCAGCGTACAGTATTGCCTTTAGGCCCAGGTAACCCACGGTCTCCTTTAAGACCTCTTTCTCCGCTCTCGCCCTCGTCGCCTTTCAATCCATTCAAGCCTATTTCTCCTCTGTGGCCCTTCGGACCACGTCGCCCTCTATCGCCCTTCTGACCTCGTGGGCCGGATTCTCCTATTTTTCCTGGAACGCCAATTAGCCCTGGAACTCCGATGGCACCATTCTCTCCCTAGATTTTTTCGAGAGATAAGAGATTGTCTAGATAAAATATGTGCGCACTTAGTGCTCACAATAGAAAAAAATAAAGAATTGAAGACTATTTCTAAATTACCCCAGCTCCGGGAGCTCCAGGAAGGCCTACAGGTCCTTGCGGTCCTGGTAGTCCCTGAGAACCTGGGTTGCCTTGAAGGCCCGGAGGTCCACTTGTGCCTTTGTCTCCCTTTTCGCCCGGAAATCCTGTATTGCCCTGTGGCCCACTCGCTCCTTCTCCACCCTATTAAAAATTCCATGTTCTACTCAACGTAGACTGCATCCAAGTTTGCAGATTCAACCGATCACAAAACATTAATACCGGTTTTCCTGGGAGTCCTGGAGATCCCATAGGACCTGGCGGTCCCGCTTCTCCAGGTGGTCCTACTTGTCCTTCTTTTCCATCATCTCCTGCTTCGCCTGGTTCCCCTTTCAAGCCCTGCGGACCGGGTACCCCCGGTGAACCCGGTAAACCTGCATGTCCAAGAGGACCTTTTTCACCTTCTATGCCTGGTAAACCTTTCGAGCCTGGCGGTCCAGGAGAGCCAGGCTTTCCCTCTTCTCCTTTTTGTCCTTGAGGTCCTATGTCTCCCTGTATTCCTTCCTTTCCTGGGGGACCAATTATGCCAGGAAGACCGTCTTCTCCTTTCAGACCTGAAGAAAAATTTATCAATTAAATTAACTATAACAAAAACGAGAAACGAATATCTACCTTGAGGGCCTTCAGGACCTATTGGACCGGGGAAACCTACAACTCCTTTTTGGCCTCTAGGTCCGGCCTCGCCTGGAGATCCTCTTGGACCGTGTGACCCCTGAGGACCTACGTCTCCGATTTCTCCTTTGACTCCCGGTGGACCAGGAAGACCCTGTGGACCAGTTGCTCCTAAATGAGAAAAACACGAAAATGAAATTTGTGATTGTACCCACTGACACAGGAATCATTCACATAGGATTCCCAGCAACAATAAAATGAAATTGAGAATCGTTAGTTAACCTGGTGGTCCAGTAATGCCTACTGGTCCATGTTCCCCTTTAATTCCTCTTCGTCCTATTTCTCCTGGCGGTCCCCGCTCACCGCCTGGCCCTGGTTGGCCCGGTTCTCCCCGAACACCTGGAGCACCCAGACTTCCCACTGGACCGATTTCTCCTTTGGATCCTTTAAACCCTTTTTCTCCTGGAAGTCCCGCTTCGCCCTTTCAAAAAAAAATCAAATTTTACGCAGTTTTTTAAGTGTAAATTCGAACTTACCTTATCTCCATCTTCTCCAGGGGTGCCTACAGGGCCTGGTACACCCGGAAGACCTCTTGTACCAAGTAAGCCATCTCTACCGGCAGCTCCCGGTGGACCACCTTCTCCTTTTTCACCTTTGGCACCACCAGGTCCTCTAGAGCCTATATCAGCACATACAATGAAATTAAAACGACTTCCTTTTATTACGACCATACCTGGAGGCCCTTTTCTCCCTTCCGCTCCTTGCGGTCCTTGTAATCCAGGTTCGCCCTGGACTCCTTTATCTCCCTGAGGCCCTGGCAGTCCCATTGGTCCCGATTCTCCTTTCAGACCGGGCATGCCCTATGTTTAGGAATATTTCAAATTTTATATCCGGCAATAACCTCTATTTACTTTAAGATTAAAAATACCATTTTATGCTCGTGTTATGGACCAAATCAGAGCGCTGCCCAAACTATTACTATCGTAGTTAAGAGATACATAATTTCATCCGAAAATTTAAATTTCTTACGGTTAACCCATTGTGTCCCCGTTCTCCCGGAAATCCTGGCAAGCCAGACGGTCCTGGAATTCCGGGAGGTCCCTCAGCCCCAGGCGGACCCACTAATCCCTCCTTTCCTGCGTCTCCTGGAGGACCTACTTCTCCAGGAACACCAGGAGCACCTGGAGTGCCGGGCTCACCAATAGGACCCGGTTCTCCGATATTTCCCGGAGGTCCTATTACTCCAGGCAGGCCAATGGTGCCAGGTTGTCCAGGCTCTCCCTGAAGTTAGCGAATTTGATTCATTTCAATCTTTTAACTTCTGAAAACTTGAAATGCTCACTGGAGGGCCGCGCTCTCCAGGTTGCCCGGGAAGTCCATCCTTTCCGTTGTTTCCTATCGGACCAGGGGCTCCGGTGAAACCGCGCAGTCCTTCATTGCCAGCAGGGCCAACTTCTCCCTGAGGACCCGGTGGTCCAGGTTGACCGGTATCCCCTTTAGCACCAGGTTGACCGGCCTGTCCTCTTCTACCTCTCATTCCTCTGAAGCCTCGAGGTCCAATTTCTCCTCGCTCCCCTTGCACGCCCGGGTTGCCCTAATAAAATTGTGCCGGATATTCCTTAAGCAATGAGAATAATACATTACTCGTTCGCCTTTCTCCCCTGGAGGACCATGTCTGCCTGTAGCTCCCTTTTCCCCTTTATCGCCTGTTGCTCCGGGATAACCGGGAAATCCCCTGTAACCGTCCTTGCCCTTCTCACCGGGAAGACCTATTTGGCCAACTTCTCCCCTTGGTCCTTCAAATCCCTTCAGAAACGTTACTGCTAGAAGCTAGATTAAAAAATAGATCTACAGATATTACTTTTGAGCCCTCAGGACCTTCCAATCCAGTGGCTCCTTGTACCCCTTGAGGACCAATTTCTCCTTTAACCCCAATATCACCCTTTTCTCCTTCTAAACCCCTATCTCCTTTGTCGCCTTTTTCTCCAGAAACTCCTCGCTTTCCCTCATCACCTGATATCACGGGTCGCGTTTCAAACTTTGTTCTTTTATGAAAATTGGAATTCTTCACCTTTAACCCCTCTGGAACCAGGAAATCCGACCGATCCCTGAAGTCCTGGAAGCCCTATCTCCCCTTTTATTCCTGGAGGGCCAGATTTTCCTGAAGGACCTGGCAACCCCTCTGCCCCTGGAAGGCCTGGTATTCCTGGTTTACCGCGTGGACCCTAAATACAATTGCACATTTCAATTACGAACATTCTTACTACAAATTTAAATCAACTACCGCAATTCCTGGTGGTCCTAACAAACCTTGTGGTCCACTGGGACCAGAATGACCTATGGGTCCCGGTTGACCTGGTGGTCCGGGTTGTCCCACAGGACCTTCGTGACCTTTGATTCCTGGTGGGCCTTCGGCCCCTGGTATTCCCGGACTTCCAGGCAAACCGGGCATTCCTCGGAGACCTGAGAACCCTCTAGGACCCTATAGGAAAACTATATATTAAGTATGTATTTATTCAATCTAATAGCCTTGAAAAGGGTCACAAACGCCTAACGGTATTGTCCTTATTTTCTCTGTCCAATAAATGCGGATCATCCAAAAGGTGCTGGATTATATTTTGAAACTAAGGAATTTCAGTTGCTTGATCGTACCATTTCTCCTGTTAATCCCGGAGACCCGGGTAGTCCGTTTTCTCCGGGTATGCCGTCGTGACCCGGCAAACCAATTTGTCCCGTGGATCCTGGTAAACCCCGATCCCCTTTGTCCCCTGGTAGGCCCGGAAGGCCTATAAGGCCCTGCTCTCCTTTAGCACCAGTAGGGCCTAAACATGTAGATGGATAATATATTAATAATTTTATTTAATACATGTACATCTCAAGCGATTCCTATCGATTTTAACAGATAGTAACACAAGAAAAAAATTATGCATTTTTAATTTTTGAAATTTCTATTTTCACCTGAGAGGCCTCTTTCTCCATCTCTCCCGTTTTGTCCCCTCCGACCTGGATGGCCGAGAGGCCCGGGATGCCCCCTGTCTCCCCTTGGACCCTAAAATGACACGTGCGCAGGTATCACTTCACACTAGTTTTTAAAACTTATGAGGAACTATGCTTTTAGAAATCCTGGACTTGTTCCATTTTCCCTCAAAATGTCACAACTTCTTCAATTAACTTACAGGTTCTCCTTCATCTCCTTGTTCCCCCTTTTGCCCTTCAGGACCCGGAGGTCCTTGAGGACCTAGCAGCCCAGTCAATCCCATCGGTCCTTCAATTCCCCTCATTGAAACCTTTATTAAATTCAAAATATATATTAACGTAAGCATAGAATTGATTTTTATCGTTTCGATACCATATGCTGCGACAGCATTTGCCTGAAGGCCTCGATATTGGTATCCGGACCTTTTTCGTTGCCTTGTGGAGCGACCTACATTACGTTAAAAGCACATGTTGCATGGACTCCTTTCACGATTTAAATGGGCGACTCACGGGAATCATAAATACGTGGCCAGGCATTCCGGGAATACCAGGTGTACCATCTAATCCTTTTATTCCAGCATCGCCTTTTGAGCCTTGAGCTCCCACCACTCCTGGGGGACCCGGGTAGCCTCGTAGACCTGGAGGACCTCGATAAGAGTTGTGATACGGTGATCCGAGGATTACTTCAGGTCCATGAATTGTCTAATGTGAAATCGTAGGGATTAAAATGGTTCTGCATTAATTGAAGAAAACGTCGTTCCAGTTTGAAAGAACTATTTTGCATCCGGTTTTTATACATGTCACGTGAATCATTTCTTTCACAATTTGCACTAACCGGATGCAATGTTGTGATCTCCGGTTCGTTTTCCTCAAATCCCCACCGAATTTCTCCGGATGTGGTGTGGTCGATATCGGATTCGACTACGTTCTCCATCACCTCAATGTTCGACTCGAGTCTAACTCCCTCTTGGGCGTTCACTATTGCACCCCCAACTGACCCCCCGAAGGCATCTGAAGAAGCTGACGCAACTTCTGAATTTCAAAGCATATTTATCTAAACCCTTGCGATGAAACTGAAGCCCTTTACCTCCTACAAAACCGAATGCCGATCCTGGAAAAGGTATCTCAACTTGCGGACGTGTGAATGCGAAACTTCCATGCAGACATGAAGAATATCGATTGCAAAGCTCGTATGCATCATCGGGCTTATCAGCTATTTCCAAAGCAAAGATATCGCCCTAGATCATCGTCAATTATCTTGCAAAATATTACGAACTTATATCAGTCCTTACCTGAAAATTACTATCCGAGAGGAGCTGATATCCTAAACTAATTAGCCCTTTATTGTTCAATCTCGATGAAATTCCTCTGGTTAGAGCTTTAGTAATTGTTGTATTGCAATCGAAAATTAATGTTACGGAATCCCCCTTGATACTAAAGGCGAGGCTATGCCATCTAGAATACATCGTCATTGGCAATTAGATTCATTGATATCAATGCTACTAACTGATCATCAACGGTTGAAACATTGAAGGTCATGTAGTTCCCTTCCACTGGTAGCTCTTCATCGTCTTCATAATAGAGACCCACTTCCCGGCCCACAGTGACAGAAAGTTGTTCATCCCCTTCGGCACTGTACAAAGTCAGGAGAGGGAAGGATTGGTCTGAAAGGTTCATTGTTATTAAAACTATAGACGAAAACAGAATAAATGATCAACCTTTTGAAGGGCGAATTATTATCGATATTGAGAAGTCTGCGGGAAAGCCCTGTGGAAATAAGTTTTCGGTGCTAATGGAAATTTCGTTTTTTTCCGTCCATCTGTAAGCCCACTGTTGACTGCAATCGGAAGAAATATTTAGGTTTTTGTTCACAAATTACGAAATCCCACTCGTACCCTCCGGATGTCAAATTGCTAGATATGTTTTTGCAGGGGCCCTCAACTGGTTTGATATTAATGTTCGGTGCTTCATCGATATCTGCCAGCTTCAACAAGTTATAAACACCTGGATAAGAAGCGTATTGATCTAGAATAGAAATTAAGCAAAATTAAAGGACAAAGGGCCGCGATGTTGCTTTTGGAGTAACAGATTGCAGAGATCGATTCTGCGTTGAAAGTTTCTTGCAATGGAATTTTAAGGAGGCTGAAAATGACACGGAAACCGCCGTGCTTTCCGTAGAAATTTGTAATTTGATGGTCTGCTGATCACCGCCGCTTTGGAGCCACGATGGGTACCGTCTCTAGATCCTCCAGTGATCGGCCGAATATTTTCTCAAGTTGTGCAAAGTGCAATTTTTTAGTCTTCGATTATCCAGTTTTTATCCAAATTTATCAGGCTCATCAGGTTTCTCGTAAAGTGTAAAGAGTGCCAATAATCAAAGGGGAATTCTATGGATGCGAGTTCAGTTTTCTTTGACGATTAATTTCATACGTACCTTCTTGACCGACCACTCGTTTCAAGTAACACGACAAATACACAAAACTAAAAATTAGTGCCCAGAAAAAAGGTGCTTTTTCATTTCTAGCCCTGGTCCGAAACACCATGTTCACTCCATTGATGGGCCATAGACTAAATCTAAAGAACCTAGTTAAATCGTAACATGTGTCTAATCATTTTGTGTAATGGGACATTAACATATTGGTAATTGACAAAGCAGAGCACTTATGGTTCTATTGCGAGATCATCATTGTCGTCATAGCGCGTGTGGGGAGAAATGACTCTCATGGAGATGATGAAAATAGGAAAAGAGACGAAACGTTCTACTGAGCATTTAAATGCGTTCATTTCTCGATAGTTAAGAACCACAAAATGATTTCACGCGTTTCATAATTTACATCTTCAAGCACAACGGCAATTTTCTGAAAATAAATTTCCCTGAAAAATGCGAATTTCCAACGTTCTGAAGTTGCATGAACTTGAATTGAGCCGACTTAAGGAGACTGGTATGATAAAGAATCAGATCTTCCTGACAAGTAAATGTTACAAAATTCGCAGCATCAACCGGAACTAACCAGAACTGAACGGGCATACTAAATGATACCCCTGTTTGGTACGAGTTCCTTAAGTGGTAAACCCTCTTTGTAAGGTAACTGCAGTCCTGTGAACGCTATATCAATTGCCCTTTTAAATCGAATAAATTAACATCTGTTATGTAAAATGTAAATTATCTCGCTACTAAACACTTCTATTGAAAGGAACCATCTTTAAGCAAATTATAATTATTAGTAACCCACATGGCTGTTCGCATAACCGTTTAGCCAATTAAGAAGCTTATTTTTTACTACAGAGGATGTCAACAAACTCGTCCGACAAATATTTTGGATTTTAAGCGTTCGAATAAGAAGATTCAGTGCCGTAGTGTTTCAAATATTTATTGCAAATACTATGACACTAATTTCATGTAGCCCTTCGATACCCCTAATTACAAAGATATCAAATTTTCGAAGTTAATTGGCAAATAATCGATAAAGGGCTTCTTCTACTCTCTCTTAGGAGCGCATATGGTTGGACTCGCCGAAGATTAATATTTAAACTGTTCTATTATCATTAGCATCGTATTACACCATAATCTATTTAACAAATTATCATATCAACAAATGTTTGATTCATTTCAATTAGATTTGGCAAAGACGTTATGACACAGCGTACAAGCAATTGTGCTGTTAACGTGACAAATAGGCCACAATATGCTTTCGACAGCAAACAACGTTCTATTAATTACCATAATCTCATAATTGTCGTTTTTAATTAAAATTTAATAACGCGGGGCAAGAAATATTATCTTGACATTGTGGCGAAAAGATAACTTAATAGATATATATGCTACGCGGTAAATATTTGAAATAAATTTTTACGGTTGCGCCTAAGTACTTATTATTATTAGGAGCATGAGCTAGAAATCGCCATACTTCTCTACAGAAAAATTCCCTTTTCGGATAAAACTTTAAAATTCGTGCTTTAAAAATTTCGTAACTGGATGTTCTTGACATTTTGATGAAAGTTAGTCAGTGCATCCAACCTGTATAAAATATTCTTCGTAAGACTTTAACTATCGCCTACAGGCAAATAGCAGTATTAAGGGTTTCCATTATAAATAAAAAACAATTTAGTTTGCTATATTTTATTGCACCACCCTGTATATCTAAAAATATTTTTCTAAAATAGATACATCTATAGAGATTGACTTTGAACTACTAAGGAAATAGGAAGTTATAAATTCACTTTAATTTATGTTTTACAAAATATTCTGCTATTAGATTTTTTTCTTACAGCCCATGCTACTCACTATGCAAAATACGCATTTGTACAGAGCAACGAATAGCCACAGACAGACATTACTTGTAATTGTACCTACAAGACAGTTTACTTTTCTTCAAGTACATCCTATAGGTCCTTACGTATAATATTTCTAATATTATTGTATGTCAGATAGTTACTTATATATATTAATTACTATATGGGTATTCTTACAGTTAGATACATAAATAGAAGGCAAGGGCATAGTGGAATTGCAGTCAATATTAACTTTTTTAAATTTTACATTATTTTCTGCAGTATCATTTGTTTGTAGAGGATCTTCATCCTGATTTATGTGAATGCATTTTGATGGTTCTGTACCAGGTTCTGCCTTAATTTCTAACACATTATCCACATGCTTTTTATCAATATGTGTGGTTTTTACAGTTGTCAGGTTGTCTCCATCAGTATCAAGCAACAGCATTGATGCTGAAGTTTTCCTGAAACTTAAGGCAGAATATTTTTCTGAATCTGCTAATTTTAGAAAAAGTGCTATATCTCTTCCCATGGAGGTAAATTTATTAATTCCAATGCGTTTTGACATGCACTTCCCATATTGAAAATTGTAGAAAAATATGTCACTCGTAATATTTTGGGCTCGAATTTCCATGTATTTTTTGCACAACTCATAGTACTCATCAGTCACTATAAACCTCCTCACAGTTCTCGAAGCAGTTGTTGGAATAGTAACTAGATATGCATTTCTTTGTTCTTCAAAGTCTTTAACTTTCATTGCATACATTTCACTTGCTTTACATTCCCCCAATATGCCTATGACTAAAGCAACCTTAAAAAGAGAAAAAAGTATTATTAAAAATTTTGATTAAAATTTTACCTTTGTGGCTAAATATTTATCATTGGGGGCATCAGCTAGAAATCGCCGTACTTCTATAGCTGAAAAGGTTTTCGCCTTCTTTGGGTGGAAACCTTGAGACTTCTGCTTTAAAAATTTTCGTAACTTGATGTATTTGTCTATCTTGATATTATGGTGAAAGTCCAGCGTACTACGTAACATTGAGTAAGTTCTCCATAAAGAAGAAGATTTGAATTTTTCTGATAATTGGTTGAAATATGTCAATAACACTGATTCGGAAAATGACTCCTCATTCTTCTGTATTCTCCACTGCATAAAAGTTTTATATGTAGCCAAATATAACTTTCGCGATTTCTGTGGCAATTGATTTAAAGGCGTTAATTTCGCTTCTTGTATCTCGGCTTCCGTGCATTCGAAATCTTCATCTTCTTCTTTTACAATTGACTCTATTATCGACATTTCAATTTCACTGTAATTGTTATTAACCACACTGAAGTTTTCTTTTGTATCATTCGCAACAGCTCAAAAGAATTAACGTGAACGTGAAACCATAATGGCAGCTGCCGGCAGTTTAGCGTATACCAGTTGCCACGGCCGACGGCGTACTCCTAACTAAATATGTTCAATGTTGCCAAATGAATAACTTTTTTCTTCGGGAATAAAAAGGGACCGAGGAACAGTATCAAGATAAATAAAACCATCACAAAGTATCAAAAATATATTTAAAATATCTTAAAATAACTAACAAAGAAGTAAAGACCTATTTTCGATAAATTGACATATTTGTTTAAAGAACTGAATGCACAAGAAAATTGAATAAAAATAAATTATATAATGGGATAAGAAATTTACTGGTGCCAACGTCATTCAACCATTCCATTGGGAATGCTACAATAGTGCCATTCCGTGAGGAGTTGCTCCGTTGTGGCCAAATGCTATAAACAATTAATTTTTGTGTAATGCCAAAAACACAACAATTATTATTAATTTTGTTCTGTTTGAATTTATAATAGAAGACGCGTTAAAGGCAAAAATAACAGAAACTCATATTAAAATAACAAGTCTGACAACATTGTATTTATTAACGGAACGCATAGGCCCCCTGCTCAGTCTGGTGCAATGATAATGTAAACTGTTGATCGACTGACATGAAACCGACCTATTATGCAGGGTGTTAATTAGGTATATAGATAGACTTCAAGAGGTGAACCTTTGAAGCACTTAGAGATAAATACTTCATACTAAGGTGGGCTCATAACAGCCACATTTTTAAGGGCAGAATGATCAAATAAAAACGTTAATTTAATTTTTTACAAATTTTTTATCTTTTTTTTTTTTCAGAAAACTTTTTTTTTTTAAATTTGCCATTGATATGACTTATATCAGTGTGGTTATACCTGCATTATTAAATTAATGTAAATTAAACTAAAAAGAAAGCCCCATTAACTTGGGTACTGAAGGACGATCGTGTCCCTCACTTTCGCGAAGTATGCCTCGTGAGGACAGTACTTTCGTGGTAAGAGGAAATGAAACCAATCGATATGAAAGATGCCACTACCGTGAATTAAAGTATCAAACGTGTTAAATACTTTTTGGAGCCCATCACTTTTCATTATTTTTTGGTAACGTAATCGCAATCCCAAACCCGCAGCTAAAGAATGTCCTATGAATTTTTGTTGTCCAACAGTTTATATCTCTATCGACCGCGCTCCGTCTGAATAGTAAAAGACTACGTCTGAACGGGAGTAATGCGCTTGTTTTCTCATTTATTTAGTCTCAAGTGAATAATCAGTACCACGTGTTTGCAGCTTTATATACTGATAAATTATTGACTACATTCCGTGTTATTCTGATAAGGGCGTGCACTGTGGCCACCCAATAATTTTGAGTCACAATTGGAAAGGGCTAAGGGATTGTTGCACCAATAATGCCCGGAGCAACCTCCAAACTTGATTTATTGCCACAAACTATATGAAGGATCTGATGAACAGGCCCAGTTTATTGGTGCAACCGTCCATGAATAGCATCAAACCTTAGGCCAAAGAAGAAGCAAATAGAAGTTGTTTATCGAAGAAACCTTAAGTAGGTGTTGAAATACAGGATGTCCCAAATAAAGTGAGTTCCATGGGGATTATGGAACGGTAAGAGATACAAGGTGGCTCAAATTAGAAAACAGATGCATAGTTTTATGCTCGGTCAGAAAATGTTTTAAAATTGAAAGTATGTTCAGGGGTTGTCAAAATGTGAGCAAAAAACTGAAAACTGTGAATTTTGAAAATTATAAATTGTGATTTCACCGTTTAAGCAAATTTTAAGATATTTGGCAGTATCGTATTATCGACAACTGTCAATCGAACGGCGTTCTCGGAATTTTCCCAGACCTTCTAAATTTTGAGAAATTATCTTCAACTTTGTTATTTCTTATGATCGCCATATTGGATTTTCGTGGTGTCGAATAGACAATAAAAATTTTTTTAATCACACATCATAAAGGTGTTCTTGGATCTACCAGAATATAAAAAATAAATAAAAACCTCATTTCACCATAGTGGATTTAGAAGCAAGCGTTGTGTTTTATACTGTTCAAAAAGCACTAATGTTTCATGTATTTGGTTTAATGGACAATAAAAACTTAATGCGTTTTTAATATTAACCCAATTATAACTCCATAAATTTTCCAAAAATTACCAATATAACACAATGAAGAAATAGGTTTTTTTTTACCATATTGGAGGTTTTTTTTGAATGGTTCGCACAGCTTCAGCTTCCAACTCCACCACTGTTTCGTAGGATCTGCAGTGCGTTTCACGTATCCCTAAATAAAAAGATCAACAGGTGTCAAGTCTGAGGAGCGTGCTGGCTAATTGACAGGTCCTCGATTTCTGGTATCTGGCTATACCAATATTATATTTCATTTGACGCAGTGGGACGCGAAATTTTTCAACATGTTATCGTTAATTATTACGTTAATCTCGCGTGTTCTGATTTTCTTCTCTAGCGATCCAGACTTAAATAGATTCGCTTTAAACCTATTAAATATTGCGTGCCCAGGTTGACACCTCTCTGGATACCTCTGAAGATAAACATTTTGAGCTCTACCTCCATTTCTTCCACTCAAAATGTAGCAGTCAATTATCTCCAGCTTCTCTTGATTTGAAAACCATTGCATAATTTCATTTATTTAAAATTTTTGCCGAATGAAAGTGTGAAATTGATAGAGAAAATAACTTTAAACGAAAAAAAAATTGACCTCAAATACAACAATAGTGGAGACTTGTTTGTAGCACGTCACGAACGTATCCATAGCAACACTCAATTCTAGTGATGCTCTTTGAATAGCATTAAATATAGCATTTGTTTTTAAGCCTACTAAGGGGAAATGGCCTAATCGCCACCCTAAATTTACAATTCATCGCTGAAACGAAGTCGAATCTCAATCATCATTTGATGCCAGGACTGGTATGAAACATCTCCATAATTAACAATCACTGACTGTTGGTTATCCTGAACTGTAAGGTTCTTTACATTTACTTCAGGAGAGCATAGAAAAACTTGCTTCAAATGATGGTGAAAATCCATGGACTCCATTACATATCCCTTCCAAAATGATCGATTAGTTTTAGAAAGGTTGATGTTACAGATACTTATTCTTTAGATTACGCATGCATAATTAAACACTATTATTAACATACATGATGGTCATCTCTTATTAATTTTTTTTAATGAGTACCACCTAATTTGACCAGTGACGTTAAATATACTGACGCGAAGCGTTTGACCTTCCCAACATATTTTTGTGTTATTAACACAATTAGAACCATTATGTACATATATGAAAAATTTATAGATTTGATATAATTTTTATTACTTCACGCACTACGCCCTCTCCCAATTGGCTATAATCATTTTAAACGTTTAAGATTTCATTGTAAAGTCCTAAAGAAACCGTGAGAAAAAATCGTGGGGCGGAAAAGTTGCATTTTCAGTCGCTTTATTTGGATCGGTTCCGAAAGACGCAAAAATTCACTGGATGTTACGATTTGGCGGGCCTCATTAGTTTCTTGTGGGAAATTCCGGCAGACCTTCGCCGCGCGCACGCCACTGAAATTTCTGTGCAATATAATAATAATAATAATGCAAACGAAATACCTTCGACACCCTGTACTTTGTTCTTATAATCTATGCTGGACATTGAATATCCATGAGACGGTAAAATCAATTAGAAATGCACTAGAATTTTTCGCTATAGGATATCTGCACATCTCGAGTATTAAAAACATGAAATACTGTTGATCATGTTCATGCAAATTGGTATTTGATTAATAATGACCATAACACGCTGGGCCCAAATAGTTTATTACCAAGGTGAAAGACAGGTATGCAATACCAAAGTCCGCAGTTATATTTTCTTCAACGTGGTATGAAATACATACTAGTGCAAGGTAGCAAGTTGGCTTGGTGGTACCATCTCTGTGGTAGGGGTCGCTTAGTCAATAAGTAAGGTCCAAGCACTAAAACACAGTAGTGTATATTTTCGCTTATCTTTGGTTTTGCAGTACTTAATATCACTTATATTAGGACTTAAATCGGTAGACTTTTCGGTGAGTTATCAGTAAACTTTAACTGTTTAGCTGTTGCGAATAAGTAGAGTGAATGGCCGGTAAATGTGCACAGTGAGAAAGTACCGTATCATCTGAAGGTATAAAAATTGTTTTTAACTGTTTTCCTCTTCACTATCTACCTGTTCATCAGTTCGTCTGAAGTGACTCTTGTTTAAAAATTAGACACACGCAATGAAAACAATCGCATGCACACACATATCATTACATTATGTACAAATAAACATGGGAGTACTTTTAATTACACTTCAAGTTACCATTAGGAGGACTAACGGTGTCTCAGTGTTCTCAATTTCGTGATGACACAGGTAAAACATGTTCATATATTACTTTGTGTATAACATACCTCGAGAAAACTGTCTACGCAATTATTTAAAGATGGAATTATTTATTTTGAAGAAAGTAAATGCGATTGTTTGCCCGTTTGAGACCGGCTCGAAAGGCTTTGTACCATCAAGAACCGTTAAATATTATCTTTGTGCGTTTATACAAGTCGAACACCTAAAAATGAGGTACCTCTAAAAATATCCGGATTACTTTTTGCTTGCACGCGGGAAAACTGCTTTCTTGCACCTGTCTTTGATCGTACTATCGATAGTACCGAATTGTCGCCTGCAGCATTCCGACCTCACGCGTACACGTTTTAAGATTAATCTCCTTGAAATCTCATGAGTAATTTCCAGAGATATGTACTGTATACCTGCTATCTGAGAGAGGAAATTATACACGGTGGACCGAAACAAAATTTTTACTTCATTTCCTTTCGTATTTTTTGTATTACTTTCTCTCTCTCTCTCTCTCTCTATCTTACTCTTTCTCGTTATTGCTCTTTATATTATACACCTATTTAACGCTCTCCAATTTTCATGCAAATATTTATTGCCGGAACGGACTTACGAAAAAAAAAAAAAATTGAAAAATTATCAGCCGGACAGAAAGCGAAAGCAAAGCCGCGCAAATGTGAACTTTTTTCAATCTCTCGCAGATTCACAACTTGAGCGTGTGACTCCCCATTATGAAACGCCCTTTATATTTTCCAAAATTGCAGGCAACGTTCAACGATTGCATTCTTGACGAGTTGTGTAAGATAGTAATAAAAAAACACTTTTTTTTTTCACTTTTATCGTACCCTCCAACCCCTCTGCACGTACGCCCCAGTAAAGTGTGTTTTGGTCTCGGCCCTACGTAATTGCACGGCAATCTCATGTCAGTTATTTCAATTAACGCACTTTCTTTCACATTCACGATTTATTTACGAACTGCCCTTTTATTTAATACAAAACGAAGTTAATTATGTGTTATTGTAAATATGTATGTGATGGGTCTATACAAATTCGTCGCATACGAGGGTACTGCGGACACTAATTGATTAAATCCCCAATATTTGCTTCCTCTGAATGAAAGACGGTGGACATTTCAATAATAACTACAATAAATCCACCAAATGCGCCAACCGTGAATAAATGATCTCGGAGCAAGAGTGATATGTGGACATACAATAAGGTCTTTGAATCTCTGCCATGGAGATCGCAAGTCGCCAGCTGACTACAATTTAATTTTTATGAGAAACTAGGCAGCCTTATCATCATCATTAATGAAAAAAATATATTTTTAGTGAACGTGTCATTCTGTTATTTTTACTTTCGGATATAGATACTTACGGTACAGCCCAAGGATTTTAAAGGCCCCTTTATACGCTAATAATATACAATAATTTTCATGACAAGCGAATTAGCATTATATTACAACCACATAATTGGTGCTTAACGGTGTCGAGGAATGTTATATTTGAATTTGTCAAAGAGCGACTCCGGCCGGAGCGACGCGTAGGCCTCCGGTCCGGCAAATTGGTGTGTCCTTTTCTCGTTGTCCTACTTAGGATTTCAAATCAAGAAATAATATATGGACTAATTTAAAAGACTAAACGTATACCGTCCGTGAGCCGAAATCTCTCAAAATGTTTAACTGTGCGTTTATTACATGGATACATGCTTGACAAGATTGCAAATTAATTGTTGAAAACAACTTAGTTGCTTCACAAACAACTACGTCAGAGTTTATTAAACGCTTTTAATGGCAATATTTCGTAATAAAGATGACAGATTTTTTGTGAAATTACATTTAATCGTATATTTAATTGAGATTTTTTCCCCGTCGCGCGTTCCTCGAGTATTTGATATTATTTTAGACTCTTAAAAAAAATCAATCAATTGTTGATCAAAACAGACCAAAGGGGAACTTTTTCCGTCGTTTGAAAAACCTAATTTTTTAGTAGTGGCGTACACCAATTTTAAAATAAATGTTTTCTCATTGTCGCATTAAAATGTCGATTACTGTTTTCCAGTTACTTGTTGCTTTCTTACTCTTCTGATAATTGTGAAAAATGAAAATAAATCGAACGAATCATAATAAATCAATTTTAATCATTTTACGTTCCAAAAACAATACATATTCTCGAAATTAGGAAGTAGCCGGTGTTCGTAGCGCTCTCCATACCGGTTAGGACCGATGTGTGACAGAGACAGAGCTAGGACTAGATCTCTGTCACACACATACATATAAAAGGCACAAATTTGCTCTATCTCTGTCACACGTGTGTAAGAAAGGTACAAATTTGCTCCATTTCTGTCATACGTGTGTATGAAAGACACAAATTGGTCCTATGACCTTGTCCGTTTTAACCTCACTTAATTTCCCCATTTCTTTTTTCATCTTTAATTTTTGAGGTTTTCGAGGTAATTTTTAGTTATTATTAATTAGGAAACAGCCCTTACTTGTAACCTTTTCAAGACCTATTAAATCCTTTAACATTTTCTAAAATAGGCTTACAGTAAGCGAACCAAACATTTTACAGGTAGAGTAGAGGTTTCAGGGCGCTACCCGTAAAAAAAATACCTGGCTTTATTAATTAAGAATGAATTTTAAGAAAAATTTAATATCGTCCGAGATTACTGAAAAGAGGGACTAGAACCCTCAACCTCTTCGCAAAATATCTGCATGTTGATGATACAAAACTGTTCTCAGCACACAATAATTATTATTTGGCAGCATATTACTTTAACAACTCTTATCTCTCTTTCAGAAACTGTACTATCACCTTACAAACTATTTTGAAATATCTCCTTGTGAAAAGCTCTTACAATAACCTCTAATATGGGGAACGTAAAACAGTTTTACTCAGGTAAGAATATCTTCATTACCGGTGCCACAGGCTTTGTGGGAGTTTGCCTGTTGGAGAAGATATTGCGAACCATTCCTGATCACGGTGACATTTACTTACTTATGAGGCCAAAGTTTGGTAAACAAATTTCTGAACGTCTGGAGGAATTGCAGAAAAACTCTGTATTTATTACTCTCTTGAAAGAGCAGCCTGCTGCAAAGGTAGGTGCAGTCTAAACTTTTTAAGAAGAATATCCTGATTTTAAAATATTTAGCTAGTCTTACATCTAGAAATAGTACATATGTGATGTTTATTTTTGTAGTTATTTGAGAAAGTGAAGCCTATAGCTGGAGATGTAGGTCAAGAAAACTTGGGATTATCTGACACAGACAGAAATATTTTACTTCAAAATGTTAATGTTATATTTCACTCTGCTGCCAGTTTAGATTTTGGAGATCCCTTCCAGACCAGCATTAACATAAATTTGTTAGGTAAATGATGTTAACATTAACATATTTCTAGTATGAGTTCCAATAATTTGCCTCACTCAACCTTCTAACTTAACATCTCAGTATAAGTACCTTCTTAATTGTAATATTTTTTAATTTTCTTCAGAATTTCTGGTTTCCCATATGTATATAAACACAATACTTTCTAGGTACCAGAAGAGTTACTGAATTAGCTAAACAATGCTCCAACTTAAAAGCTCTCGTCCATGTCAGCAGTGCATATGTAAATGCATTTAAGTTGGAAGTTGATGAAGTAAGTTTTTTCATTTTGTTCAGTCTTCAAAAATAATATTTCAATTATTTTTCTCTTTTTTTTGGATACATCAAGATTTTATACCCTCTGACAAAAGATCCAGAGGAGCTCATAGACTTGGTATCCAAATTAAGCCCTGAAGAAATAGAGGTCAAAACCCCTGAAATATTGGGCGACCACCCAAATAGCTACACCATTACCAAACACATGGCAGAGCATGAAATCAAGAAATGTGAAAATTTATTTCCATGTGCCATTGTCAGGCCTTCCATGAGTATGTGCAGTGATCAAAATATAAATCTGATCTTGAGATGGCTCAAGTTTTTAAATTTCAGTCGTTGGAGCATGGAAAGAGCCGATACCAGGATGGACAGTAAGTAAAAACGGACCACAAGGATTTATCATGGGAGCTTCCAAGGGGGTAATCAGAAGATTGCCTGTGGCAAAAGAGCTGGTGTATGACTATATTCCAGTTGATATTGTGGTGAACAATTTGTTGCTTGCTGGTTGTTATGTAGGTAAGATTGTTAGAGTAGTGCTGTTTTATTATCAATTAAATAATATCTTAGATGTAGGAATACATTTGAGTAATGGTAAATAATTGATCCAAAATCCACTATTATCTCAAATGGCCTTACTGAATTTTAACTTTATTTTTATAATGGAATATTTATTTATTTTGGCAGCAATTACCAATGCCAAACAACTGGAAATCTATCATTGCACCTCAAGTACTAGGAACCCGTTCAGATGGAACGCTATCGAGCAGTCAATTAACAACTACTTACATAAATACCCATTAATATCGGCAGTCTGGTACCCCAACCTAAAACTCGTGAATTCCATCACGTATTACAAGATTTCGGCTTTCTTCGTTCATATTTTACCAGCCATCCTTTTGGATGCCGTTGCTTTGGTTACCGGTGGAAGACCCATGTGAGTTGTCCATAAGTGGTCCATGTCAGTATGACTAAATGTACTTTTATTAATAGATTGATGAAGTTGCACAGGAACGTAAACAGTTCTCTCAATCGTCTGTCTAAATTCATATTTACAGAATGGAAGTTCTCGGCGAAAAAAACAGACGCACTCCAAAAATTCCTTAAGGATGACGAGCAAGACGTTTACAATGTGGATATATCAAATCTCATATGGCCGGTGTATTTCAACGATCTAACTTTAGGCGCTAGAGTATACTTAAGCAAAGATTCTGAAAAAACTCTTGATGCTGCTAGACGAAAAGACAAAATGTAAGTAAAACATCTTGGTTGAACACATTCAGATGAGACGACATTTAGAATACATGTTTACATAACATTTTTTTCAGGTTGTTCATTGCCCATGCAATATTGAGAATTGGTGTGGTGGTTTTAATGTGGTACCTGTTTTCCAGTCTTCTAGGCGTTGGGATGCGCCGTTCTTGGCCGTTCCTTATTCCGATGGGAATAGCGTATCTGGCTATCGTTTAAAATATTTCAAACGTAAATTATTAAAGTGCTTTAACTAGAAAAGACACATTCTATTTAGAATTGCTTAGGATCTTATTACTAAGTTCAGTATTAAATTGTTTGGGTAAGATTTTGCATTTATTTCGTCTACAAAGATTTGAAAAATGATGGAACGACTCAACTCCAATTAATTTGCAATAAGGCTCAGACTTTTAAATGTTTTTGATGATAATATATTTTGATATTGCGTCTTCTTTTCACTTCGTTAAGTTTAGGGTTCTTTCAAATGCAAAAACTATAATTCTTTACGTTAATATTGTAATTTACAATAAATATTTCTAGACTAGTTGCAACTTTTACGGATTTAATATATCAATATTTGTGGTGTGGCTGGTATGCAAAATATATATTTTCCATAATATTACTTAATAAACAATATGTTACGTCAAGTGTTTTTTTTGGAATTACCTTTTGCCCGTCTATTTTTAAGTAGTTATGTATTCTATTGTACATAAAGCAAACACTTATTTCACATAGAAATATGACTAATTTGATGGGCATCATATAATTTTATTTGAATCATATTGGTTCATAAAAATCACAAAAGTATCGCAAGTCCGTATACATAGCGATTTAAAGCAAAAAAGTTCAAGTAAATATTTATCCGCAAAAGTTTCTTTAGCAAATAATAGTTTATTAAAAAAGAGCGACTATTTAGGAAATGTATATACCATATCAACACGAAAAATATTCTTGATAACAATGGTCCTTGTTAACCGCGTGTCCCAGGATAGGTGAACCGGCTCTGATGCAGGTGCTTTAATTGCGTTAAATTCAATAGATGCAAATTCCAAACCATCATTAAAGAAATGAAGTGTACATACAAACACATTTATAAAGCAAACCACATTTATCCATGTTGGGAATTATGAGTATATTTAGTGGAAATTGAGATTAACAAAACAAGAACGCAGTAACCGACGTTGCTCATAAACGGCAAAGGTACTACTGCAGTACGAGCATCGTGGAAGATTACGAGAAATATTTCCCTTTTTATATATACATGAATCAGCTTGGTGCGTACAGGATATGAGTCAACCATGCCGAAATTATTATTTATCTGTTACTATTTAGATTCTAGTTTTGTGCATAAATTTGTTATTTAAGAATTCCAACAATCCATATAAACCCAAATATTGTTACTCTTAAGAGGAAGGTGACGAAGCAACACAATTGCAATTCTCTTTGGTTTTTGGGACTGTTCAATTTAGCCAACCGAAATTTTGATAAACTAATAATTTTTTTCTGGGGATAGGGCTCTTACCGTAAGTGGTGCTCCTCGTGCCAAAACTCACGCTTTGGACCGAGAACAACCTCGATTATGTAATTAACGCAAATAAGCAAAATTAAACAAAAAATGTGAATGTTTAATGTGCCGGATCATAGGAGCTCTAATAGGCATAATTGGACCTTTTTTCATCGAAGGCACATTAACTCAGCATACTTATTTACAAATTCTCCAATGGTTTATTGACGAGTTCCTATTAAACATTCGACAGTCGTATTTGTTTTAAAATGTCGGTTGCCCTGCCCGTTCTACGCAAATGATCATTGATCGGCTAAATAAGGTCAATAATCAATTTGATTAAAGATGGTTTGGGAGAATGAGGCGGCAATCTTCGCTGCGAAGAGCCCCAAATGTTTCGAGACGCATAATCGTCATATGGCTAACAAGAGTTATAGTTTTTTGCAAAATGTAGGTGTTTACCGGCAACGCAGGTTCCTGCAAAATATAAGTTTTGTTATCAGCATTGCAATTTTCTGTTACTCTCGGCCATTTATCAACATTATTGTAAATAAGTAATAATAAGTCCTGCGACAAAAACTTTGTAAATATTGACGCATATAAAGAACGGATATAAGTCAAGGTGAGGCGCCTCCAAGCCTGAAAAAAAAAATATACGCCTGATTATTGTACCGCAATCTCCACCGGCACCGATTTTTTTTATCACCAGGCACAGTTTCGGGTCGATATGGGGCACAAAAAAACTTCAAGGTTTTCAGTAGGTAGGCGCTTCAGTGAATCCCACACTACTCGCCCGACAGAATAACAGGTTCTTTTGAAAATTCCTCACGTGAAAAAACAAATAAACAGATAATAATGGATTTTTTTGGTTGGGCAAGAATGAAACACATTGTTTATGAAGAGCACATTTTAAATGATGCAGAAATATTCAAAACAGAATAACAGAAGTAGTTCGATTAAGTCCTAGAGAACTGTTGGATACCCGTCCAAATCATCTGCTATGCCTCATCTCAAACGAAGCGATAACCAATATACATAAATCGCTCAACTTAAGGGATGTTCTGGTTTGACCGTGAGAACCATTAGGTAAAAATATTCTCGAGTACACTTAACACACCGTGACTCTGTCGCCACTCACCAGTCCCTATCAGTAATTTGGCCCTTCGCAGAATCACATGTGTTAAGACATTAATTGCAAAAACCTTTTAAGGTCTGTTTGTTATTCAATCTAAAAATCCTAAGCTCGTGGGAATCTACCAAACCTGTGTTCTGATTGGTCGACTAGAACAAAATGGGCTGAAACCAAATTCTGCTCGTTTTTTTCCCTGCCCCTTTTTTTTGGAAAAAATCATTAGTCAATACTAGAGATTCGAACGCGCCTAATACAAAATAGTTATCACAGATTTTTAAAATATAGACTTGTTGACGTTACGGTAGTTTTTTGTCTCGACCATCGTCCTGATTTGACGTGGCGGTATCCACGTACAAAAGAATACCTGGTGTCAGAAGCTTTTTCCCTTAAGACTCCAACAGAACAACAGCAATGCAGGCAGCTTTTAAAGAACGGATTACACGTTCTTCAATTTGTTTGACGATAACACTTTACCATTTTAACGAAACAAAAGTTGCTAAAAATACAATTGTCTGATGAGGAAAATACAACAAAATGCTGTGTACGGCGTTAGGTCTCCATTCTAAACAACATTGCGTCGTATTTGATGCAAAAAAGACACTTTACAGGAGTAACAGAGTGCACTTGGTCTAGGAGCAACATCTCTTGTGCGCATTGGTGCCGTGCGAAAATTCTTCATGAGAAACGTGAGGTTGCGAATGCAAATCACTCTGGTTGTTCAAAGCTTTCGGAAAGCTACTGGATCACAAAAAGTTCGATTTCGGACTTGCAAGGAGGAAAAAATCGTACACTTGTAAATGCACCTTCGCTAATATAATCTTCGACCTTTAATTTACAAAAAGCATGTGACATCACTATTAATCTTTCCGATACATTTCGTAGCATTCATTGAACAACAATTAGAGTCGGGACATTGAACATCGATTTGGGAAACATCCAACACGTGGAAAAACTCAAATTTACATACGTACATGTACGATCGAACGATGGCTAATTATGATGGCATGTAATTAATTAATTTTTAATTACTGAATATAGTCCACAAGGTCCAACATTTTTTATGCGAAATTAGTTCATTTTAAGCTTATAGGATAATATTGCTTACTTAGTTTCGTGTAAGGTTTAGTCCAGCTGGGCCAGTTCATGCTGTAACAGTTTTGTTTTCCTCGAAGCTAACGGTAAGGAAGCCCGACTTTAAGTTTCTAAGTTAATCCAATACGATGCGATTAGAAAACAACTGTAAGACAAGTCAAGCCGTTTTTGGCCTGGTTTTCCAGGATTTATAATTCAATTTTGCATCATTTCACTCTACGAACGTCATTAAATGCTCGTTTACTTCCGAACTCAACAAGTCATACGTAGCTTCCTTAATTGCAATTTAAGTAATTAAAATGGCAGCTATAAACAAAAATGAGTTGTGGTACTATACCAGATCGGTACCTGGGACCTGTACTTTGTAATAAAAATTAATTCGTTACTTCTTTCCCTTTGCACTTCCATTTTCACACTTCACTCCGTTTATGCGGTCCTCGAAATTCATCAGCATTAACGAACGAACGAATGTTTGGTAGGTAAACGAGCTTTTACTGCAGTTTTGAAGAGTTTCTGCTAAAAGTTAGCAGACAGAACAAACTCCTAATCCTAAGCACCTACTATCACCATCATAGGACATTGACCTTTGAAATGGTGGAACCGAGGATAGAATACAATTTCACAGCAGAAGATCTGGTCAAGGCCAATCGAACTACCAGCTACAACATAGACGCGCTACGAGAATGGTTGAACCTTATGCCGACGATACCTCATTTGTCGGACGAGCAGATTGCGATATTTCTCATAGCCTGTAAAAACGATATAGAAGCCACGAAGAACTGCATTGTCTGTTTTTTCAAATATAAGGCGGCAGCCCCTGAGCTGTTCGCCGAAAGGGATCTGGATGGGGACGAGATGATTAACAGCTTTAAAGTGTCGTAAGTATGACTTCTTAGTTTTCGGACCGAAGATAGCGAAAATCTTACAAGGGGCGTTTAGGCGAGAACTTCCATTTTCCGAATGAAAATAGGTCCAGTCAATCGATTTTTCCAAGCTGCAAATCTGATGATATTTCAGAACAAGCACCTTTTCGCGATTTATCTCATTTGACTTTCCATATTTTCATTGCACGTTCGGGCACTTTGATTCTATTCTGTGTACCCGCGCAACTTGAAAAATTCTCGGATATGGTTGAACGCAGAGCTCCCCAACTCTGAAATCTGTCCGGATTGAAGGTACGTCGTGATGTTTGACTGTGTTTCTCGAAATGTGATGAATAGATAATTGATCGAGGAAACTCCAGAACCGGGCCCAGGAAGTACTTTAACGGGAAAGTCATAACACAACCTCACGTTCAAATTTCCGAGATTTTCCCCGCAAAGCAACCTTACCTGAGATTGGTTCCGAGCGCGCTGCCGTGCACGAGATTCTTTACCCGATGTGTAAGAGAAATCTTCCAGATCTGATCTGAAAGTCAATATTTTCCCCTCTTCTTTTTTCCATTCCCCCTAATGTAAAAGTCCCTTAGAGTTGAAAATTATTTATTTCCAACAGCATTTTCCCACTCCTTGCAGGAGCGTGGCAATAATGCCTCAACGAACCAAGGAAAACTACTCGGTGGTGATAGGATCCCTTAAAGACACCAGCTATTCCAGCTTTAACCTGGACTCACAATGTAAAGTGGTCTTCATGTACCTCGATTACATACTACACGAAAATCCACCTGCGGGACTGATAGTGGTCCTGAATTTAAAAGGGGTACGCACGCGCCTTTTAGGCCTCGTCAATGCCTTCATGTAAAGCAACCTTTCAGGTGGGGTTAATGCACATCACGAGACTGAAATTGTCCACTGTGAAGAAGTTCTTCGCTTTTCTGCAAGAGGCCTTGCCCACCCAATTGAAACATATTCACATTTTGAACACCTCATACGTTTTCGATAAGATACTGGTCATTTTGAAGCCGTTTATGAACAGAGAGCTCTTCGACATGGTGAGGCAATCTGCAGCTCCGATTTTTTTTTCCCTTAATGGTAAATTTTAGATAATAACTCATTCCCCGAACGCGGACATGGAGGCGTTTTTCAAAAATCACATCGGCAAAGATACGTTTCCTTCCGATTTTGGTGGCACTTTGCCAAATCTGGAGCAACTCTGCCAGGAAACTAAGTACAAATGCAAAAAGGTTAGAAGTTATTTGGAGGCCTGCGAAAACCAGGTTCAAGCCTATAAGGAGAACAGGAGATGATTTATTACGTCAGTCCAGCAAGAAATATTTGTTCTGTAACTAAATCCATATCCTTTGAGTAATATATTTTTGACACTCCCGATTGATTACTTCGTGGCCGTACCGAATAAAGGGACAATCTAACTTCGTAAATGATTTATTTTCATCATTTTATCGATACAGTGTGTATAATACATTGATAGTTTTCTTTATAATTCTGTAACAAGCAGGCCCATACACAATCTTTACTTCTCGGCCATATTTTGATATGTCAGCTGACCAAGTTCACAACCATTCATAAAAATCACTAAATACTCGGTAAGTTGAATCAGAGACGCTTAACTTCGCTGATACGAGTTTGCTCATGTTTAGGTGTGCGCTTCTATTGATTGCTGCATTCCCGACAATGAAGGATCAGGAAATTGGGGGTTGCGATAAAGTTAAGAGTCTCGTTAGATATTTCGGATAATTTCCACATGTTTCTTTTCAGCCGTATCGAGACTCGGGATGATCGATTCCGTCGCGGAGCGCGGAGAGGGCCCGCCTCGCACGTAATCTGCCACCTAAGCTCGGATTAGGCGCAGGCGCCGTGAACCGAACATCCCGCACGCCTCTGAATTATACAATATAAAAGCGTATTTATTATCGGAAATATAATAACTATGTACACGAAGAATCATGCGGGCAAAAGTAAGTAAGTATCACAAAATTCCCTGCTGGAAAACAAGAAACTGAATGGAAAAATTCTGTGTGACTTTTACCGCACCTTTGCTGGGCACAAATTTGGGTTAATCAGGACAAGGAAACTATCCGCCAAAGCTCCTTCGTACTTCATACTGTATTTTGTGCGTTATTTATAAACTGATCGAGAAGGCACAACTCATTATACATTTAGCAAACATTCAGTTAACAATACCTGTACATTATAATTTATTTTAAGCCATGTTTAACGATAACTGTTGTGCCGAACTTAAGAGCAACGAATCATTCTGCTGACTAGAAGTCATTAAACGAACACGAGAACACTAAAACATCTAAAATTATAACGTGTGTTTGGATTCACAAGGGGCAGTGAGCGTGTTGGACCACGTGATCGGGACTCGTTCCGTCACATCAGGCGTGAAATCCCCGTCGGGCTGGTGAACGCGGAAAAGAAACAAATCCATCGGAATGCGGTGTTTTCTGAAATGATAAAAAGGCATTTTTCGTCCTCTTCCACGTGAAAGAGTCCGGGATGGTTCGCGGCTGTAACTGATGACGGTGCAAAAATGCTTCGCGCTCCTGCGCGGTAAATTCGCCGATAGAAAAGGGCTCCCGCGGGGTGGAGGGGGGGGCTCTCGAGTTCCAGAAAAGTGCGGTTAGTCGACGTTCGACGAATTTCACTCGTGAAACTATTCCGTCCCGTGATTGTCGGATTGGCGAGCTTTCAACGCGCGCATGCGGCACGAGAGCACGCGCGCGCGTCCCTCGCGCCGCATGCGCGCACCGCACCTTCGGCAGTTCGCGTCTGAAAGGGCTGAAAGCGGGGACCCGAGAGGTGATTGAAGATGCGTTTCTGTGAAAACTGCGATTCTTGTCAATCCACCAACACATTCCAATAAAAAATCTACGTAACAGTTTGAAATCTTATGAATAATAATAATAATTGAAAATAAGTCTACGCTTTAGTATTAAGATACTTGGTCTTCTTAATTTCTGTTTGTACTTAAAACCGACTTGTCGTGATGACCTTTAAGTGATTAATACTGTTACGTTCATTAAATATATCATAGATTTTACATGTAAGATATGGTAACAAAGTCAAGCAATATGGGTAACCATAGAAGCTTTTTGAACACGAGTTTTTTTATTAACATTTTGGAATTTGTCGAATATACTTATTATATGCATACATAAGAGAAACTGGCGGAAATGTATAGAGTGTGGCAAGTTTAATGATACACACCTTGGATGTCCCCGACGATTGCAACGAAACTGGGACTTGACACACCCTGTATATTCAACTCTTCGGACAAAATATGTCTTTTTATACATATAGAAAAAGATTTCAGTCAATATTATATTTTTGTTTAAAGAAGTTACGAATTTTTAAGTGAAGGAGATCTAGAACGATCATTACGCCCCCTTCAACAGCCTTTGATTCGTTTTGCATTCTCTAGATCACCCTATAATAGTATAACGCTATTGAAAAATTTACATACAGATATATTATGTTATTAGTATTAAAAGCTAATGTTTAATTATAGTATGGTACAAGGTATGTCAAAATGGATTGGAGAGAAAGGGGCCTTGACAAAGAATGTGTTGACTAGTGCTTTTGATACATCCTGTACGATTGCATTGTTCATAAATAGATTTAAGTGAGTAATTATGAAAAGTAGTTTTTCCCTGCTACGCATGTGGCGGCTTATGCTGCAACAAATGTGGACGAGCTGCCGCTGCAGCTGCCAACTGCGGGGCGTTTCGTAATGGTGAATCTGTGGACGATTTCAAGGAAACGAGGTCATATGAACGCGGGTCCGTTCTCTCCTCCAGTCTGAAATACGGAATGATAAAAAACCCTAATTTTTTTTATGTTTTCCTGATAAGTCTGTCGTATATCAGAGGGGGCGAAAGAGGGCCCATGTCCATGTGAACTGATTTCCTTGAAATTGCACACGAAAGCACTGCCTGAATTTCCGACGAACTGTTGGGAAACGCCCCGTATCGTTTTATATTCTGGTGGACGCCGTCAAGCTAAGACCGTTCCGATTGCTCTTTGTTGCACGATAAACCATCACATACAAAATTTTACAATAATTTATGTAGTACCGGGTGGCTCGCTAGAAACGCTCCCTCTCGAAATTGTGCGGCACGAAAATGTGGGGTTTTTCTTAAGTTCTTGCGCGCACCGCACTTGAAATATACAGGGTGCACCAAATAAATACGACAAACCAAACTTCCGTTTCGCTAAACGGGATGACCAGCATATTTACAAAACTTGGACGGGCTGCGTCGCGGCGATTTCAATTTCATATCCGGGGATTTTCGCAAAAAACGAACTTCCCTAATCGGCTTTTTGTGATAGATTTTGCGGAAAAAAATTCATCGCGCTTCACGGCTCGCCGTGGAGGGATGATACATCATAGAAATTTTCAAATCCCCGATGCAGTCTACCCGATCTTAAAAAATATACAGGGTGTTCCATTTAAGAAAGCAAAAGTTTGTTCCGCCCCGTTTTTTTTTGCACACCCTGTATATTTTAAATAAAGCGTTTCAAATCTTTACACGAAACCCCAGAAGTTTCATGCAAAATTACCAAGCGGGAGTGTGTAACGAGGCACCCTGCATGCGACTTGCAGCAAAGGGCATTTTTGGACATGGTGCGCTTACATGCGATATATGAACAACTTGTTTGAAATTGCACCGACAAAGTGTTTAATTAATAACCGCCACGCAAAAGGGGTAAATTATCTAATCAGTAATAATAATATTCAATTAATTTATCCTATATGTATACATATACATGTATATATATATATATATATATATATTTTTTTTTTTTTCTAGTAAAGGCTATTATTGTCTTATTATCCTCCCATGATCTACATAAACGCAGCATCTCCAAAACCACCCACAAAAGCGAACAAGTGTCAACAACGCATCATAACCGTGCCTCACCCTACTTCGACACTCCCTTTGTGATATCAAAAGCCGATATTAAATGATTATTCAATATTTTACATTACAGATGGCTTTCGCCCTTGCTAGCTAATTTTTATATAGTGGAGTACTTCCAGTACTCACCCTACGACCGTCATTAGAAGTCTGGAACAACACCTAAACGGCACCACGCCCCAGTTGTTCAAGGGTTATTTACCCCCCAAACCAAATTTCATAAAAATAAGTTCCTTCCCCTTCGACAAGATATCACCACCTGGTGCGGTAATTTCGTTGAGCTTCTGCATTAAATTTGGACCGCCTGGCACGCCTCCGGCACCTGGTTGAGGTTGCACCCCGCTCGAAGCCATCCCTCCGACGGTAGGAAGGACTTGGGGCACCCCCTTATGCTGTATCCTTTGGTTCTGCGGGTTCGTCTGGCCGTAAGTCTGTTGGTTGATTGGTTGCGATTGGCCGGACCCTGTGATGCTGGAGAACAGCCCACCCATCGAGGTGTTCTGGGAAATTGGTTGGCCGAATGGCTGCGATTGGTTGGGCTGTGTCGTTTGCATTTGGGATTGGTTACCAGGCCCGGGTCTCAGCATCCCTCGAAGCCTCCCCTTTAAATTCAAGCAACAATTAGTCTTTCGCGAGGCGGTTGTAGGCGAATGGGCGGAACTTCCTTTGGGGGTAAAATATAAGAATGCGGTTAAATGTAACAGGAAGATGGTTCTCGTGGAAATTCCGGATTCGAAGGACTTCACGGAGATCGAGCTGCGGTTAAAATTGGTAACACATCAATGGTCTGGCCCTCATCGTGTCGCCGGGCTAATGGTTATCCAGACGCTTAAAATCTCTGGTTTTAGTTGATATGACGAGCGAAGGCCCAACAGAGAAACTATTTGTTTTTACAGCTTCTTGAAAGGTTCACGGCAAAATCGGGATGATCGGAAACGACGATCTTCACAACATATAGAGGTCGCAGGATCATTGAGAATTGTTGAAGAAATCACTAAAGCGGGTTGGAGGTCGAGGAGTTTGGAACTTTAAGAAAATGCACGTCACGATAAGTGTGCCAAGAGCACAATTTAATCTTGAGCGGCACTTATTGATTGACTGATTGATTAAAGGAGGTGGGAAGCAGGAGAAGTGTTTTTGACACGTGAAGCCTTGGATATTTAATGAAGCCGACGAGGTCGTTGCGGTGTAACCCCTTGGGGGAGGTCAAATGGGGAAAAGGGAAAGGGGGGAGAACGAAAGGGGGGGGGGAAGTGAGAATTTTCCTCGATAATAAACGCAACTCGTAAGGTTTCCTTCGTTTCCAACTGGAATAAAAAATAAATTAATCGCCCTTTAATTTTAGTAATAAATCCCGTTAAAAGAATAATTTTGAAAAATATTTCTTTGGGATTGTAGGGGTTCCGGGCAGTTCAGGGGGCCTAATAGGTAGAAAACACGCTCCGGATAAAAATACCAGAGCAATAAGTAATGTCTAGGTCTCCAACAAACTATCAAAAACGTCTATTCAGAGCTAAGTCTAACATATTCTAAAACAAATTAGTCCTATTCAAAACAACCTTCAAATTAGCATTCGATATTAAAATCCTAGCAAAATAACGTGTAATCATGTTTTACACATTAAAATTATAATTAAAAAAGCAGTTTCATTTGTCGGGTATTTTTGGAACAGTTATGTATGTTTTTACCAAAAATCAGTATTCACATGCAGCAAACACATCCATGTTAAAGACTAACGTGGGAGCGGAGCTTTACAACATCGACGTCCCAATAATGCCCCCCAAACGCGCAATCGCAAACCACTAGCGTAATAAACACAACAATAAATTTTCAGCAAAAAAGTAACGTAATGAAGCAGTTCTAACACCGATATGTCATTCTAGCTCATTCTAGCTCTGGCTACCCTCTAAGTATCCAAAATATTTTGGAGTGCAAAAGTAGCAACAGCTCTGACATCAAATAGGCAAAGCGAAATAACAAAAAAGAAGTGAAGAACGAAGCGAAGCGAGAGAAAGAATCTGAGAGACAGAGTAACAAATATACCTGTTGGTGCTCGGTAGAAGTGTTGTTGGTGTTCGACATCGATGCTTGAGTGTTGTTGAAGGATGAGTCTAACTGAGAGGAGCTATACAACAGGTGGCAGGCATCTAGACCAACAGACAGACAAACGAACAACGGTCAGGCAATGTGGCAACCCTGCGTCTGATCAGCGAATAGCGGACAGAGATTGTTTTTAAGGGCGTGGCCATGTGATATGTTGGATCTTCAGTTCTTTACGGTCGAATTATTGAGAGCCGGCAAACTCGAAAAGATAATTTTCCGACTTTAAGAAAATAAGTTAAGCTTTTCTTGGTTTTTCGTGGAAATCCCGGATGCAATTTTAACGGAAACAGTACTGGCTCTCGAGGCAAGTTTCCCTAAAGGGTAGTATGCACGCAAGCGTTGAAATAGAGTGCGCCCCAGTTTCGTGGTTTCCATAGGAATAACCTCCCGGGCGCAGTTGTCATGCGCGTTGATCCAGTCACTATAAAAGTCAAGGGAAGTATGGCTTCCATGGAAACGCGCGAACTAGACACTTCGCAACCGGCACGTTTGGCCTGCGATATTCGGAGAATATCTTCAGTGTCATCCGCTTCTTCTGGGGACTATTCGTGAACGTTGCGAGCGCCCTGCGACCTCCGAAAACTCTCCAGTTCCTGGAGGTCGGCGGTTCAGTCTGGTTTCCATGGAAACTCCCTCCCGGGAGAGCTTTCCACCACTTCCATAGCGCACCCTCCGATGAACGCAATTAAGCCGTTCAAGTTGCATTCACTCGAATGTACAGGGAAAGTCCAACATGTCACAGTCTGCCACGCCATTCTTGTTTTAATTCAAAAGACAAAATATATTTACTTATCAGCTTTACCTTTATCAGTTTTACGTCATAAGAGTATGGTAAAAGCGAAAATGATCAAAGTTAATAAAAATGTGTACAGGGTGGAGATAAATCTGGAAGACGGTTGCTATCTCAAGCTGTTCGGGGTGATTCGATGAGACTTGCAGGACGTTCCCAAGCAAGTATGCTCGCAATCAGAGTGATTCGGAATAGCGTGCCAGCTTGTCTGAACGCACTTGGTTAAGGCCCACCCAATTTTCAATAATCCATCTGTCTCATTTTCGTGGTCGGTTATCGGTGCGAAGTCCTACTGACCTCCCTACATTGATCGCCCTTCACCGGTGGATTTTTATCCAATAATTACTTCTTTCGTCCAGCCATCCGTATCCAGGATGCTGTCAACAGTTTACTCAATTAACAGGTATTTGTCTCGAAATAGCACCCGTTACCGAGGCCGCCAGCGGTTATTGAGAGAAAGCCGTGTTTCATCGTACGAAAGTGATATTTATGTGAAATAACGAGGGCGAATGCATCGTCTTTTCGATTATCTGAAATCAACAGTGGCTCGATGAGATTATAACACTCTAACTAGGCGACTCTATGCGAACCTCGACGGAGGCCCGCGATTGGTCGAACGCACGAGACATCGCAGGACGCGCAGCCCGGCTGTTACGTAATTGGCAGTAAAATTGTCTTTTGAATTAAGGCGAGTTAAAGAGGTAGAAAAGTTAGAGCTAGCAATTGGCAATCTGATATTAGTGCAAATTCATACATTGAGATTACGCGCCATAAATAGCGCACCATATCCATACTGAGAAAAATTCCATGAGCGGCGAAGCTATTTATGGCAAACAATTAAAGCTAACAACAATCTATTTTCAACACAGAAAAATTTGATGACAAACTGTATCGAAAATAAATCTGTTACATCACACGCTTGCGAGAAAACACAAAAATACAGTGTCAGTCTCTTACAAACATAGAATGTGTATGGTGTCTTTTGAAAGGAATCCTAACAGTAAAATACATCCGGCGATGTACTCTTCCTCGGCCCATCAACGGAAAACCCAAAAATAAAGTTAGAAAAACCTCACAATCGAGGGAAGAGCAAGTGTGTGATGAGTATAACCCTAGCTCAATTAACCCTAAACGAATAGTCTGCAATAAACGATTTGTATCTGAAACGTAGCTCTGCCTAGTTCCTAACTTCATGAATTTCCTGAGTCCGCCAAACCAAACAAAATACGTAACAAGAATCTAGCATACCTTTGCCTCGATTCTGCGTGCCGCTGACTGCCCCTCTCATCTGATTCTCCCTGGGAGGAGGAGGAGGGCCTCTGGCGCCAGGCCCAACTCCCCGCGGCTGGGGTTGGTTCCTACCTGCGAAGTTATCTAATTCGGACCAAGCATGTCAGCCCATCATTTCCGTTTCGATCGTAACACCTTCAATTACCTCCTCTCGGTTGTCCTTGATTGGGACCTCCCGCTCCGAACTGGTCAGGGGCGTCTGCTAAGAAATTCGAAGGTACCAGTCCTCGCACCCCGTCAATTTCGGCATTGTAAAATCCGTCTTCGTCCATTTCCCCGAAGACCGTGATGATCTGCCCGGTGGTGAAGCTCAACTCTACCTGCAGTTGGGGTTAAAGGCGTTTGGTAGAGTGCGTTGTAAAATGTTCCGTGATTTCTGTCTCAGATATTAATACGAGTTCTTGTAGACACTTACTTCCGCATCTACGTTAGGGCTCAGCTCCTGAGGGTCGTAATCGTACAGTGCGACCATTCGCCTCACCGATTGATTCATTGGTTGTTGCAAAGACTGATTGTTGTGTTGCTGCAGTGCTTGGTTGCTGTGGTTGTCGAGCTCCATTACCATGTTGTGGGGCACGAACCCTCTCCTGCCTGCAATCGAAATGCTTAAAGAGCCGCAGGGAGATCAGGGGCGGCTTTAATGACCTCGGCACTCCCCCCAGTAGAACCCGTCCGCGTCTTTCTCACCCCACACTTTAATGGTGTCACCCTCGGAAAAGGGCAGTTCCTCGTCACAAGCGTCCGGGTTCGGAGACATGGTGGCGGGATCGTAGTCAAACAAAGCAACGAAATATTTTGGTTTGGTGTTTTGGTCTCGCATCTTGCTCTGGGGGTTGTTGGGGGATGGACGCATCACGGGCTGCTGGTTGCGCATTATCTGGTTTTGGCGCTGATTTTGGACCACTGTAAAAGCAACGTTAAGTCAGAAGTTCTCACGCATTTTTGGGCGTAAGGTGGGAGGTTCTATGTGAATGAGGTTTGTACGTATACTCGATACAGGAGAATTACCTAATGCTCTATGTAACGCTATTAGCTAATGGGATTTTTGAACACTATCACTAAAATGAGCTTTTCATTCCCCTCATAAAACTCCAGAATCTAGCTATTAAATTCCAAATTAAATCAGTGTTAAAAACTTGATCGGTACCTACCTGCACTGGAAGATGTGTGATTGGGTATGATGGAGAGTAAATTAGAAGCGTTTTGGGCGTTCGAAGATTCACGTACGAACAGGACAAAGGTAAAAAATGAACAATTTCGAGCGCGTAAGAGCTGAAAGAAAAATCAAAGGGAAGATGAAGAAGGCAAGAGAGTAAATTGTTCGTTCCTGTTCAGGGTTTTGACGATCGAGATATGAGCATTAGTTTCCCTCAAAAAACCAAAAAGACGTAGTTGATGGTCGAAATGCTTCGTATCGCCTCGACCAGCACCACCGAACGAATCTACGAACGTAAAATCTGAGGAAAAGAGAAATTCCTCGGTTTCCTAGGAATTGCTCAAATTTCCTCCCTTCAGATTCTGGAGAAATCGAAACTTTGGATCTCCCTGGAGATGTCTGAGGACGCGTCAGGCCTTTCAGGTCTCCACATGAATTTCTATCCAAAAGAGCGGTGTCTTTATCAATAAAGTTTTGTGAGTAAGATGTTTTGAGCCTGAGTGTCGATCCACTGGTTTGAACGTTCAGTCGAGTTCCTCAGCGGAGCCCCTGAGTCAATCTTCGCCTGTCATGAGGCGTGGTCAGTTTCTATTCTCTCGCATTTTCACAACAATAATCATCAGAGTGAGCCCACAGTTCGCACAATTAAAGACTCCACCTAGAGGCTCAGAAGATGAACCTTCCGGGTTCTTTCCTCTAGAAGCACAGGCTTCTGGACTTGGTCGAGTTTTCTGATGAAAAAATTATTCTGGTCAGTCGCAAACGATTTCCGAGCTACCTATAGAACTCATCATCTCGCATAAATAGTTTTTATGGCACGTCCCCCTGGGACTCCGACAGAGACGATGTGGGAAAACCCGAATTGCTGAGATTAGAATGGTTGAGGATCGATCGATTTAATTGTGTATAGTAATGTCAGAGTTGCTCTTTAATTCACACTCATACAATACCTTGCTGACCACCGGGATAATACTGTTGCGAAGTCTGACCCGCGACCCCCTGCACATTCTGCTGGGGCTGGCCAGGATTCTGGACCTGCCTGGGCTGGTTCCTATTGAATCTCCTGTTTCTAGAATCCAGTTCGTCTTCAGACATGTTGGGGTCGTAATTTTCTTTCGTTATTTCTGTAAGCGATCGGGGAGCTAAAGGTTCGTTTGGGAGAGAAATTTTTGGCCTAAGCGGTTAGTAGATTTGGAATTTCGACACCAAGAATCTAAGATCTCTCTAAAACTCAAGATCTAAATATACCATTGGCAATTATCTACTATAGAGGTAGGAGATGTAGAGCGCCAAGACGTTGCTACCTCTATGGTACACTTATCGGTGCCTGTTAAAATATTTACTTTCCTTGCAGATTCTAGATGGTTCCATAGATGTTAGAGCAAAAGGGCCTTCATCAAGTAAATATTTTACAGACCTAACATAATCTAAAGAATATAATCGCTTTTGTCGCAAATCCTGTTAACGTTTTACGTATCTTTCACTTGCTTCTCTCGGTTAACAGAATCTGCTCGTGATAAAATGGCTCTCTACTCGGACTTCTATAAGCGCGTAAACCAACTACTAACCATTCTCATGCCAAGATGATCTATGACTTATTCAATCTACGCAATAAAAAAACTTTTAAGTGTCTCCTTGAAAAGAGATATAGACGACATTGCAATGCTTCAATGAAGGCTTCAGCGCTTGAATATATCTCTTCGTTAATAATCAAAGATATCTCATAGATACCATACTCAGTAATGAGTCATGCTTGCGTTACCTATTGAGGGGATACCACTTTGCTGCTGCCTATGGACCTGCGAATTTGGGAAGATCTCTTTATCACTTAAGTTTTCGTCAGGCTCAATGACCTGAAAGCGAAATCCAAGTCTTAGGCGAAATCACCCTGTACGAGCCTACAGGGTATCACCAATTTGCCACGCAACTTATATTTTTACATCAAATCAAATACACTTACTTGCTGCCCGGGCTGCTGACTCCTAGGCATCTGCTGACGTAAATGGGCAGGCATCACTGCGCTGTGAGGCTGCTGCCTGCGGGCAGGGCCCCCTCGAAGCACACTCACGGGTATAGCTGTGGGGACGCTATCGGTTGATTGACTGTCGCGAGCTTTAGTGCGCACTGTCACGTGACGGGGATTGAGTCCCAGGAGCTTCGAGATATCTATCAGGGCGTGGTCGCCTAAGAAAGTAATTTTGCCTTTGGGACCTCAAGCTCTCTGACGGGTTCTTATACCTGTGGGGCTGTCTACGTCTGTCACCTTCTTCCCGTCAGCATATACTGCGTATCCGGTGATGCTGGAACCCGGGTGGTGTGGTGTAGTGATGGGATGCCACGTGACTAAAAGTGTCCCGTCCTGGGGCCCTATTCGCGATAACTTCAATTATAGTAACGTCCGGATATTCGGAGGAATTAATCACCTACCGGGCTCGACTAAAATGTCACTAGGAGGGTCGGGCAGCCCCTTCGGAAGCGTCCTAAAATCCGTATGCGCAGCTGCGGGCATGGGCAATTCCTCAGCTAAATTTGCCACATTTTGCGCAGATCGGTGGTGCTTCGCCCGCACAGTCACTCTGTACTGGGTGTTCGGGGCCAAACCTAATAGAGCACGCTCCTAAATGATCAAAAATCGAATTATCTCGCAGAGCTTTACCAGTGATCGTGTGCCTGTACACCCCCGGCTTCACAGTCCTGACCTCCACGTTGTTAACGCACACCACATGCTGATGATTTGAGTTGGCCGGTAACCAACTTATTACCGCCGAGGTTGAGGTGATATTGGAAGCCCTCACGGCACTGGGTCCTAATTGATGTGTGTCTCGGCCTATGATCATGGTACAAGCTGCGTCACGTGAGGTACGTCGATTGGCTGTCACTGAGCGAACGCTGATGCGATGTGGCTGAACAGAATTGAACATTCTCCCCGATTCGTTGCCCACCAACTCGCCATACTCACTCTGTTGCTATCGACGCCCTCAACTAAAGCTCTTGTCCTCTCAGTTGCTTTAACTGTAGCTTTGAGCACTCCATCTACGTATACGTGGTAACTTTCGATCTGATTGGGACCGACATTCTCAGGAGCGGTCCAGCTGATCAGAACGCTCTTGTTGAGCTGTCGTTCCAGGGTTAGCTGCCTGGGAGCAGGCACTAGTACGGAAAACAGCAGATCAGCTGTGAGGTGAAACTCTAAAATCAGTCTAAAGTGCCTAGGAAGCTTTGGATGTGGCCGTTTTAGTCGAGTTAAGCGTTGTTGGGCTTAGCTTGGGCGAGTTGTGCAAGTTCAAAAGCGATTCATCATTCTATCGCGCTCGATGGCACCTGTTGCGCCCTAGGGTTCAGAGGGCTTGCCGAATGGACGTTCATGATTTATGGCGCATACGCTTATCGTTTAAAGTTATACGTAGGTACTTACTGAAAGCTCGCTTTCATGCATACTAGTCATCTATCAATATAGCTAACAAATCTTTCGGGCTGGAAGCTTGTCCTTCTCAACTGACTAAATTTACATATATGGCATCTAGAGCCGGCTAAACTTAAAACAGATAACCAAGCCTGCGCCATTTTGTCAAGAAACGGGAGGTTCAGTTAAAAATCATCTTGAGCTTCATACGTGATTGCAATCAAGCAGTGGAAGTCGCTTAAGGGAGACTAGCATGAGCTAAGGCCACTTTTAACCGAACGCTGCCTACCAAGTCCAATACGCTTAAAACGCTAAATTGGCCAAACAGCAAAGAAATGTTAAAGGTGAAACAAAATTAAGGCTATAATAACGTGCCACTATTACCAAACTGCTTTCTAAGTAACCAAGATTAGATGTATTACTCTTCTCGAGGTACACTGTAGCTGTAGTGTAAGTACCCGATTACTTTAGATCTATTTTAACTAACCATGTGCCTCTTGAAATTATTTTCAAAAATCCTAACAAATGTGAATACTTAAATCAATTCAAGCTGCAATAATATAATACTAAAACTATGACAAACACCCACGAAATTCAGCATAAATTCACTTGCTAAACGATACTCACTCTGATGTAACTGGACTGTGTACGCCAATATAACCGTTAAACTTATATTATTCTTTGCAAAAACCTGTTGTGATAGACGATGAGCACCCCTCCGTACACATATTGCTCAAACCGCTCATGATATCTGTACACTTAGGGCATTCATCATCTGACACACCTGGGATAACTACCTAAGCTCTAGAGAATGTAATGTAATCCAGCCATCAATCTTAGTATTACCCGATTTCAAGGAGTCTTAATCAAACAGTCCTCACAATCACACACCTCGATCAAATGAAATGACGTATGAGTCCGCTCATGCACGAGTGATCCTACCTGCCTCACCTTCAGGGCCACTGTTATCATCTTCTTGCTGTTCCGCTATCTCTGCCAGTTCGTTCAGCCTTGCCACATCGGCAGCAAAGTTCTCTTGGTTGATTTCTTCCTCGCGCAATGTGGAAAGCACCGCCTGATGGAACTCCAGAAGGTCGTCACCTATTAACAAGTTTATGTGATTCGGGTGGGGTTCGAAACGAAGACCCACCAATCAGCCGCTGGACGAAGTGGGCAGGCACCAATCCCCGCCGACCATCTAGAAGTTCCGCGTCCAGGTACCCGCCAGGGCCCATAGGCTCCCCCCACACCAACAAATAATCTCCTGCCACAATGCTCAATTCCTCTTCCGACTCCGGTTCGGGCTCGTAGGAGAACCTGCGGGAATACAGTCAGAGGTGTCTAACGCAGCTATCTATAACTAACCTAGCAATATACACTGAACATCTTCCTTTTCCTGGAATGTCCAGCATATCGACTTGGCCATCGGGAACCTGCTGCCCATTCAAGAAGCTCCTGTCACCGGTTTGGATGCCCCCAAGGGTCGCCCCTCCGCTCCAATCCGAGTCCAAGCCATCTGTAAGCATGCGCGGGCGCAGGTCAGTAATACCCAACGTCCCTGTCCAAGGAGGAGGGTGTGGGGTAACGGGGGTGGCCACTCTTCGTTGACCTGGTGGGAAAAATGGGATGAGATTGGGGAGCGTGGCTGAAGGATGAGCGATGCGATGATTCGGAAAGTGGAAAACATGAGGGCGTTGAAAGGAGGGGTTGTGGGAGTTATGCACATGTACATGAGGGGGTGCTCATAAGTGAGTGTGTGACTATGAAGTTCGTTGGTGGAGCGGCTAACCCTAGTGGGAGTAACGATGATGTGCGCGGTAGTACCGCGATGGCGGTAATGGGTGAACCCCGATGAAAACGATGAAAAATTATTTTCTAGTTAAAGTTGCCACTACACTAATATGATGGACCTTAAGGCCTTAAGGAAATCGTAATTTAAGTAACGTCCTGTTTGCTCGATCAGAGATCAGAAAGCGAACTATTCCGGGCCCGTCTTAATGTATACATGGGGATCCATCATATATGAAAGGAAGGGAAAAGGGCCGTGTTACGAGACTTGCAGCTTTGTGAAGCCCACGCAACAGAATGATCTTCAAGAATTTTGTTCAAAATAACAATTTTATCGAAGCTCAATTTAATGAGCTGCTCATTCGCGACTAATTTGTCGGGCAGAAAAACGCACATGTTTCTACAAGCGTGGACTGGCACCTCCTAACAGGATATTACCGGCTGTCTCATGAATAATTTAATTGAGCTTAATGAATGAACATTCCGGAATCTCAATCGATAATTTAGCAACTACCGAAATAGTGCTTTAATTGAACGGAAGACATTTTTCGCTTAGAACGGAAAAGTTCGTTAATGAGAGTTTTTGGTCCTCACTTACCCAAATCAACGTCATCGATAGCTTTCAACTTAATATTCATGCCAGAAGTCCCTAAGCTGTTAAAATGGGAACTTAAGGGGTTGGAAAATGTCACCGCATTGGTGTAACTGGTGGTGACGATTGGAAGCGGATTGGAGTACTGATTCAGAGTAGAGTACTGATTTAGAGTACTTGTAATAGGGTTGCTGAACGACGGGTTATTGTAAGAAGACACTTGACCTGCAACAGTTTGAATTAAAACTGAACAATCCCTGATCTTCAATTATCAAAACTCACTTAACATTCTGCTAGGATTAGAGGACGCCAACGGATTGGTGAAGGTAGTATTTGCTATGGTGCTAGTGGCGTAATTCGTGGGAGGTACAATGGAAGTTCCTAAACCAGAGGATGGAAGCGAAGCTCCCCCGATGACGTTACCCCCTAAGGTCGACATAGGCTGGATCAATGTTCCTGAAAAATGCCCGTTTAAGTTCCTCGAGCAAGCCGAGTACCCGATAGTACCTAAAACCGATTGCTGTCCCATCCCACTAGCGCCAATGCCTATAGTATGATGCCCAAGACTACTAATCCCCGTGGCCCCCATCAAAGATTTACTAGTACCATAGTGCTGCCCCAGGCTGTTGTACGTGGAAGTGTTGTAGTTGCCAACGCTCGCAGGATTCGAGATGTACGCAGTACCAGTACTCGAAAGAACTCCTGAAAGGATTTTCTCGTATAACTACGTCGCTGCCTCCAAAAAGATCATTCATTAGCATTATTTGGCATGTGTCTAAGACCCGGTTTTTCAAGCTCCTGGTAACTTTGCCGCGAGGTAAATTCAAACGGATAAACTGGCCAATGTTCTGCTGTGACTTTGTCGTTTCAATGGATACCACCTCGCTGGCAAAGTTCGAAAAACCTAAACCTAAAGTAGCGCTAGCGGTACCTGCATTGTAGCTATGCTGACCGCCTAGCGACGTATTGGTCGGATAAATGTTCGGAGTAGTATGCGACATAGTTATCGGTGAAATTGGCGGGCTACATTCTCCTAAAGCATGAGAACTGACACTTGTTGCCAGTCCTTGACCTATGTGAACAACAACGTTTCAGGTCAGTAATGGCTTTGATCATTAGTTACCGACACCAAACAGCTATGGGGATAACGCAATTGGCTTTTATTATTAAGTGCCTTGGGAGCAATGTGGTGAAATGGTTGAACATAGATGGGGAAGGTGAGCAAACCACACTTCTACCAGCGCAGGTCCAGTACTACTTGACACAAAACAGAAAACTACGAAGCTGACGACAAACCGTGTGTACAACTACGAAAAAAGCAGAACTAAAACTCACCTAGTGTAGTACTGCGACTATGGTCTAACTCAGCTAATATTCTGTTATCCTGCTCTATTTTTGCCATAATTTTTTCAATCTCAGTACCTTTAGATTGGGACCAAGGCTGGTGCTGCCCAGTAGAGTAGTTCGAGGTGAGGCCTGACAAACCGGCGGAAGTTGGGCCCCGGGTACGTGTGGCGGAACTCAGCTCAAGCTGGAGTTCTTCGCATCTAGTGGAAAATACCAAGTCGGTCAAATTGGGGCAAAACTGTGCGACTTTGCCTCTCTCGGGCTCGACTATGCGGACCTCGGTAATCGGAAGAGGTCCCGAGACGGGACCGCAACCTTCTAACAAGGGAACCTGCCAACCTCAAGCCTCCTGGAACTTGACATCGGCAAGTCGTTTGGTACGACACCGGCGGGAGGAAAAGTGGACTTTTCCATCCCAGCAAAGAAGATTCTTTTCAATTTAGATTAACAGTATAGCTACCTGACATTTTCCAGAGCAATTTTTTTGTCCAGCTCCCTGACCCTCGATTGGCGGGCTTCTAACGTGTCTGGACCGCAACCTGCCAGCACGCTGAGGGCCTCCTGATGTTGTCTTTCCAGATCCGCTCGACGTGCCTCGGCCGCCCTCAATTGGAGTTCGAGGTCCATTGTCTGGAAATCACTGACGGCGTCACCATACGTACTATCGGACGATTTTTCTACACCCACGCAACCACGTCGGACTAGATACCGTCCAAACAATACCTTTAATTCCCTGACCTTTCTGGCTAAACAATTTCTTGTTGGGACAGTTTGCGACCTAGTTGTTGCTAATTTTGCGACCCAATTTCCAGCATGAATAACGCCACATTCAAAGTCAACAATTCAATAGGCCAATATCTCTTTATGTGAGAAACTGATTGTATGGGACCTACATATGAATGTTATTTTCCCATAGAAAATTTATTGCCCGATTTCAACCTAAACGGCCCATAAACCGACGGATCGCTTGGTGTTGTCTATCTCTGAAATCGATAAAATATCGAGAGATAAAAATAATAATGGTAACTCCATCGTATCGTTAACAGCACAATAAAACCCTGATAGCGGCTTATTAAGCTTGTATTTCCCCGCTAATGGCTTTTCTGAGTGTTCTTAATTTGCCTACGAAACACTTTCAAACGTTTCCTTCGCTCGGTGTTTTTATTTTATTTCTCAAACTTCATGTAAACTTCCGAAAAATCGTCATTCATTCCGTCACTCGTCACTCCGTCATACGCCGTTTATCCCACCAAAGTCTATTGATAGGAAGATGCTTCAGGAGATGGTCGCGGAGCTCGTTTTCAGCGAGAACTTCGCGTGAATAACGCAACCGGGGAACTCCGGCCGGCTGCGGCATCCCGACGGTCCAGACCGGGGGATCCCGGACCGATCGCTGACCAGAACTAGCACGCTCTCGCCGTAAACGCTAATTGTTCACGTGAATAGAGAACATTCAAATTTGTCAACTCTTGATTTTTCTGCCTCTGTCAAGTTTCGTGGCACTTTACCTGCACGTTGTGTGAAAATCCCCCCCCTCTCCCCCTTTCCAAGTGCCGATATCAACATTTTTTATGCCCATAAATCCGCACTTTGGTAATAAGCGTCTCGTGACCGAAAGCAGCGTGTCAGATATGAAATGGGCCTGTTTGGCGTCAATTAGTTGAGCAGTTTGACCCAATTTTCTTACACTTGGGAAGGACTTTTTGCGGAGATCAGTAACATGTGGTCGTCGTTCTATTTCCGGCCTGGATGCCGCATTGATTTTATTTGGATCACACATAATGTATGAAAAATCGTACTCTCGTGACGCCATCAGAGTGAATTTGAAGCAGATATCACTTCGGACCCGTTTCACGACCGAATGGAGACGTACGGATCCTGGAGGTCATTGGTAAATACGTGATGAAGGGGTTCCTTTCAGGAAGCCTGCGTGAATTTCGGGCCACGAAGGACTTTTGAGAGCAACGAATTCGACATTCTACCAGACGAGAGCGGGGGACGAAATTAAGACGGAAAGTACGGCCTAAAGAGGCCTCGGACGCCTTCTAAGCTGCACATGGAAATTCGAGAAAATGCGGCCATTTTTGGCTTCGAGCAAGACTCCGACGAGAAGCGTCAGTCCCAGAAGTTGAACGTATATTTATGTAACCGGAAACGCGCGATTTTGTGCGATGAGCGGAGCCTTGCGGGGCGAGCTTCAAGCGAGGCTCAGCGTTTCGGCGCGAGTCGGAGCGATCGAGTATTTCTCTAATTTTCGCAAGTCAAACGGCAATTGTACAGTTCACCGACTAACGCGTAGAAAAATTGCGTGGGAACGAAGAGGCGCGAGGGAAGGACGCTTAAACGGGTCCCCATTCATCGTCCCACAGGCCCAGCGCTCTCTACGACACTGATCCCAAAGTTTAAAACATGAAAGACCTTATTTTGGCTGGCAGAGATTCCACACTCACAAACACACACACACACACACACACACACGTAGAGCTGCAAGGAGGGAAGAGAAACCGCACGTAAGGAGGCATCTCTCCACTGCTTCGCAAGTCCGCTCTTCACGGCATGCCCCAGGCGTCATGGGAATCGGGCAGTTCGAACATCCGTCACGTCGTCATTTCATCGCGACGATGACCATCACACAGGTGCGTTCGTTAAATGGCCGCCCGATTTAACTCCGAAGAAACGAACGTTGTGCAGCTGATTCTGCTGGGCATACATAGCATTCATCCATCGTCCCCCCAGCGTCCATTTTTAATTTTTCTAGCTGCGATTGAAAGATACTAAACGTACAGACGCGAATGGATTTGGCAGATGAGTACGAATTCAACGTGAATTAGGAAGGGAAGGTGCACAGATATATATATATATAAAAATCTTCACTAATCACGTGAAACACACAGAGGCACGTAGCCTCTCTCTACTTTGGTGTACGTATGTGATTCAGGACGCGTCCTCATTCTCATGATTTCGTTAGTGATCGCCACGTCAGTTGTTTTTCCATACCACAGGGAAAATCAGCCATTCCAATTACTCCAATAAGTAATATATTCGAAATTCCATTATAACGCATTGATAAGCATCAATGCAGAAAACGAGTGCTTATAAACGCAACTCCCATTCATTGATCAACAAACACCCAAACCGTGAATTAAACCTGTTACTCCGATAATTACTACCTAGTGTGATAACAATCGGATTTTAGCATTGATTTATGAATGTCGCCAAACTAAAAAAAGCCTTTATGTCGGGGTTGGATAGCGTGCAGCCACTCTTGTAGGGCCTGGAAACTCAAAAATTTACTTTTAATCGGAAAAAATCAATAATTTTTGTGCAGCTATTTTAAGTCCCGGTCGGCTACAGCCCTACGCCCCAAATTTCCGACAATTCCCCTAAATTGAAAATTCTTCCCGTCGCCTTTAAGACGTTCCTCCGCAACCCTCAAATTTCCATTAAAAGCCCGTCCGGTGAATTTTTTTTCCAAAGCAACAAATCTCCAACTCGAAATGACTTTCCACGAGCCCCGAACGCACCCACCCTCAATTTAAAACATTTTCCCGTAAAAACAATTAACAACTCACTCTATTTTAACCCCTTTCGTCTGTCCGGCAGGCCCGTCCCGATTTTCCGCTCTCAATCCAGTAAGCGATACAGGGAAAGCGACACAAACGAACGTGCACAATGTAGGATCGACTTACCCCGTGGAAAGATGTTGTGGGGCACTGAAAATTAGATTTTTCACTTGGGACGGAGCTGGGGTTTTTCACAATGGCGGCATATCTATATATAGGTCATACGGTGGTCGATTTTCCACGGCGCGAGTACGGATTGATTTTGTTCTTCTCCCGGTGGATGACGTCACGCAGAGTGGAAATCGCCGATGCGGGGTTGTCGAATCTTCGGGAAAATATTGTGAGCGGGGAGGGCGGCGGAGGTGAGCCGAATATTTTTAGATTTTCGTAGGAACTGGAGTGAACCGACTTACGGGATCAAGAGGGATCGGTAACAGCAGGAAGGTTACGAAACCAGGTACGGGAGGCAAAGATTCGATTTACCCTGAAGTGGAGTCGGGGCCGCAATAACCCCCGGTCGGCATAAAGTTTTTTAGTAGTGAAGATTGCGATCTTTTCGACATAAACGACTTATTCAGTACTGAAAATTTGGTTCTACAACTCACCGCTGATCGACAGTATCATCAAATACCCATTTTTTGCACCCATAAGACATCAACTAGCGAATAAATCGAGTATTTCGTATTTTCCCCTAGACCATTTGCGAACGGTCAGTTTTTGAATTCCTCACGTATCCACATCTTCTGCCACTTTGCGCCTTTAGAGCTCACTCAAGAGGAGATCTTCTTCCACCTCCGAGTCCGGCTGACCCGACGTTGTTAGTTTGTTGGTTTAACATAGAAATTTAATTCGACACACTTGAAAACCGATTATACCCTCATAGTTTACATAGCCACACGTTGACAACACCGCCTGGAAAAGTATCCAGGAAAACTCGCTGCAGCCATCTATCGAGCCGGGTCGCAACTCAGTTTTCTCCTGTTAGTTTTCTTGGATCTGTCCGATTTGGTCGTTTTGGTATAAACACCCTCATTTTGCCTATCATTATGCATATTGATTTCCGTTTATCTCAATTTCTATGATATAGCATGTATGTAGCTGAATCGCGGAAATGCATTTTGTATGATACACTATTCACAGAGATGATAAATGATTTAAACTGCACGTTCAAGCTAAAATTTTGGGACGTTTGGATATTTCCAATGATTAATAAGGAATTATGCTTCGGATACGGAGTCGGGATAAATTAGTGAAGGATGCTGAGCACCTGACGTGGGGGTTTCCAGACTTGTTTCACCACACGGTATGAATGCACAGGAACCTCTCCAGCGTCGCCCTGTATACTCTCACCACATTACCTTTTCTTTTTCCGGAAAAACCACCATTCCTTTTGAAACATTGAAAACGAAAGTCTTCCTCCGCTTTCCATGACAGAACCGGGCAATTCTTATTCTCAAGCTCCCGCAGCGCTCACTGCACATTACGTGCTTCACAGAACTTCTTAGAAACATGCACATTTCGAGCACCGACGGTAAGTTTCGAATCTTGATTGAGCAGATTTGTTGATCTCTTTTCGTTATCAAAGCCAAAATTTAATTACCAGAACCTGTATTCCAGATACTGAACGATAAACTGGAAGATAAAGTACCTCCAAATAAACAATTTAATTAATTTCGCACGAGTAACAATTATTGTGCAGATGTTGGTATTCTCGTAGCTCAAAGTTCTTCCAATGGAAAATTAATTTGAAAAACAAAAAATATACAGGGGGGTCAATTTGAGAAGGGTCAGTTTCGGCGTCCTGAACTGGAAGAATATAATTTCCGCACAATCTCGACGGTCGGGCTGTCCAGAGGGATTCGGGGAGAGGAAAAATCTGTTAACCAAAACGACTTATATTATCCGCTTAAAAAAATAAAGACTACGATAATTTGAACGCTTTAAAAATATAATACAAATGTAACATAAATCTTCCACAACAGAAAGAGAAATATAGCGAGATTACAGCAGAGCTGTCGATATATAGAAGAAAATATTTAATTTACTCAACTCTCCCTTACAGCTTATGTACAGAAATCTAGCAGTAACACATTTAACCATAACAGCAGTAGATATACCTTAAACACCTGCTCCCAACTTAACTCCTGTCAATCAATCTGAAGATTCTTCAGGATGGTCTTCTCGTCCAGTTCGACCGGTTGAGAATTCCGATTTGAAAATATATTCCAGAATCCGGCCTTTTTCACGCGTTTCGACTCATCGGCTTTCAGGTGTTCAGATTCTATGAGCCAATGACGATACTTGCCCAAAAGGGATTTCGTAATGGTGTCTAGTTCTTTTACAGTCGGAGCTTCTCCGCCGTAGTCCATGGGCAAGAGCTCTAGAGGCAGACCCTCCGGGATGGGGCCTAGAAGTAGAACATTAGCACAACCAACATATTCAGACAGAATATTCTCAAGTTTTATGCAAAAATTCGATAGCTTCCACGACGTAGCGACGCGGCGGACGAGCTGCAGCTTACACGCAGAAGAACGCCACTGTTTTCTTACCTTTATGGAACCGAACAAGATTAAGCAATTCAGATCGTACCAGAGGCACTACCAGCCTCATTACGTGATGAATCCATGTTGCGGTATTCAGGATATGGATCTGCTTTATGCGGCAAGGGTGAGCGTCCTGAAAATAACAAAGTTCCGTTTCATTTAAAGCGGTTAATTGTTTAAGGAAAATGGCAAATTTTCATGAATTTTATTCTTCCTCGCATCTAAATGAATTCAGATCATCCACGAAGAGTCGTCGATTTCTTTGCTTGGGAATGTGTTTGAACGATTTTGTGGAAGATTGCCTGCTGTTAAAGTTGGCAATGTATTAGTAATTTGGCCTTCAATGGACCCCGTACGATTTGACCGAAAATGGGATCTGCGCCGCTCTTCAATTCTTCCCGCGCTCCGTTTTCATACGGAGCTTCATGGAAAGCCTGTGGGAAACGGGCTGTGGGATTTCGCAGTTACCTGTATGTAATACAGGAAACATTTCAGGGCTGGAAGGCTCACTCTGGCCAGATGTCCAAGCGATACATCTTTCATGTCAAATATAACAACATATCTGAAACAGAGAGAAAACACATTTTAAGGTGAAACGCTCGAGAGAATTTGTCGAGGATCTAAGGAAGTCGATTTTTTATTACGTTTCAGAAACGCTTAAGCTTTAGGGAAAGAAGAACGAAGATTTTTACTATACATAAAAATCCCCTACCCATCTTGCAAACCATCCTCAGACAGCACGCAGTCATTGTACATGCAGAACCCCTTGACGACATCGTTGAAGTTCATTTTGGTAGGATCTGGATCTCGCACGGAATACATAAGCACCCGGTAACCCTCTGGGGTAGTTTTTGGAAGTCTGATTAAATATCTGAAAATGTACAAAGCAATAAACTTCTTTAATATCTGTTTTCTTCCCAGCAATCCGTGTTGACATTTTTTATACCTCTGTGTAAACGCAATAAATACTAAAACTGTCTCTTGCAGGGAAAAATCGCTGTTTGTCTAACAAGGGTGGGAAGTGAAAATTTGCCGCACGTCGATTGCAGTTGACACTTCCGCACCTGTTAGACGCTCCGGTTTTCCCATGGGCGAATATGTGCTCGTTTTGTTGACTTTGTGAGCAACTTGAGGCAGAGAGTTGCAAAGCGGCGTAATAGTTGTAGTTAAAGAAACCCTTAGCCATGCCCTTTGATAAAACTCTGCCCGACCTCTTCAAGAATTTAGATACTCCACTTGTGTCCTCTCCCTTTTAGTTTAAGTTTGATCTGTTCGGGATGCATAATGAAGTACTTTTTTGTCTAATCCTCACATAGTGCGGTTTTTTTGCCCAAATCGGAAAAGTTCCGCGTTCTTCTATATCTGTACATTGGGACAATGTATGTTGTTTCCGAACGCATATCATTTCCGGAGTTAGACCGATGAGCTGTACGGTGGCAAAAGAGGCTGTGAAGATGTTTGGAAGCCATCGGATCGTTCTTGTTGTTCACTCTGTGACTTGTACCCTTAGAAAAGGCGGATTGTAAAGTTTTTTTTTTATATCTTCGCACCGATATCGTTTCATTTGTGATTCAGTTGAGCGCTAGCGCGACGAGCGAGATGTTCGTAATACGGAATAAAATAATCATCGTACGCATCTTTTATTAGAAAAACTCGTAAGGTACGTCGCTGGTGCAATTGATATTTAAGCGAGCGGACTGCAAATTATAAAGTACGCACCTGATTTTGGTCAATCTCTACATGAACCACCAACTTCCAAAGCTCGGCCGTTTACGCGACACCGAGGAAGGAAACCCCCTTTACGGGAATTTTTATTTGCTGAAGGGCCGCTAGTTCTCGGACTTATTTTATCTTATTAATTTTTTAATTCCGATAGCAGAATTTCGCCGAATTCAGTATAAACAAGACGAGGCATTGCTTTACGGGAGTACATCGGGCGGGAGCGCCGCTTCGAGCAATAAGATTTTGAAAACGACTAAAGACCGACTGTCAGGTGTCAGTGTGAGTGGCGCGTCCGCGTTTCGCCCGTTTTGCTCGCGAAAATCGTCAAATTTTGACTGAAAATGTGCGAAAGAATTCGGAACATTCTGTGCAGACTTAAAGCTTAATTAAACCGCAACGTAACGAGCGTCCGTGCCTTATCGCGTCCGTTTAAAAACGGGGAAAAGTCGCACTTCGAAAATTCGATTTTATTTGACAATACCGGGAACATCGTTTCGTTTGCGCTCGGGCCTCCGAAGACGCACGATCGCCGAGCAGCTGATATTGAATCGAAACGAGAATTTCGTCGATTGAAAAGAATGAAGCCATAGGCGGGCGCGAGGCCGGGCCGGGCAGTGCGGTGCGTGCCGTATCGGAAATAAACAGTTGCTGAAATTTCTCTTCCCAACGGCCGAGGAGGGGAGGTTCATCTTACAGGTTTCCAAATGGATGATAATTGCAGAAGATTAGCTGCCGCTGAGTGACTGGTATTCGATCGTCAAGCTAAGTACCCAAGTGTTTTCCTTGCTTACGGTATAGTACAAATTTGGATAACTTAAGTAGATCCAAATTGATTTTCAATCAAGTAGAACGTCTTGCCATTGCCGCGTGGTGCGGACGAAAATGACGTTTTACAGTGGTTACAGAGTGGGCATTGCCGAAGGCTTCGAGTTGATCTTCGGTTTCTTCCTGATGCCCCCGTTTACGACCTATCTGTGCTCCTAATAATAATAGACGACGTATCAAAAAAAATTCTTCATAGGAAGTGAACGTATCCTCCAAGCGCTAAATTGCTGTACCGCGGTTTTTTTCCTGTAGAAAATGTCCCTTTAATCGTCACAGAAAATGTTCCAATCCTGTTACGTTGCTTCACATAGACCTATCAGCCTAATGGCTACAGTATAATCAACAATTAGGTAGACGTATTCAATTAAGTTTTTTTCATTGTTAAAGATTAGGTTTTCACACACCACAATTTGTAAATGGAAGAAGGAACTAATGCCTGCCTAATAAGCCGCACCTTTGCCGTTTCGAGGCCTCTTTGAGGTTTTTGGCAGGGAAAAAAGGTAGAAAAAACGAAAGGCGGAAACCAGTCAAATCGTTTTTTCATCCGCATTCCTCCCTACTAATCCACGTTCCTAAATATTAACAAATATTTACCCCATATCCATCAAGTTCTTCATTTTAGGCTCCAGCGGGTCTCTGTTGCCGAATATATAGGGGTAATTGGCTCTGATGGTAAACCAACTTTCTATTGCACTTTTCGTTTTCTCGTGAGAGTAGTAGCACGCGTGCAGGAAAAGATAGACGAACTCCTCGTGAACTTCTGGGAGATGTGATTGTGATGACATCCTGAAAAATCCAAATAATCGTACATTTTCGTCCTACTTTCCTGTAAATCCAAATGTTGCTTCAGTACGCCTAAACGCCGATATTTACTTTCATTCGCACGTAAACGGATATTAAGATTGACGTTAGAGTATACCGTCCATGCTATAATTAGGTGCATAATTGTCAATTGTGACCTAAAATCAAGGCAAAAGTTAATATCCACTAATTAAAGTTCTCCGAGCATTAATTATAGTAGAGATTTAGCGGTGTCCCATATATGAGAGAAACTTATCATTTAAATTACATAGATCATTAAATAATAATACATGACTAGAGGCTTTAAGTTGATGGTGTAAGCAATACAATTAATTGCGTAACTGCCTCGTAGAAAATACTGTTTTCACCACTTCTTTCACTTCGGCGGCAGTGCTAATTTCGGATAATTGATCAGGACTTGACAGGTACAATACAGTTATCGTTGTTTGTCATTGTGAACAAACAAAGATATTTAATTACTGATTAAGCAATATACAGATTGGAACGCAGAACGTTCTCGCTTTGTCCCTTTCCCCCCGTTTCCCATTGAGCAACGTTTCATATCTTGGATATAACACGAAAATAATTCATTTTCAGCTCAACAGCGTAAACTAGCAAGTAGCAGGGAAAGTTGGTTGCAAGATATTGGGAAGTGAACCCACCCAGGTGCGATCACAAAGGTCGCGATTCGTTTACGGGCGTTCGTTAACGGAGCATAATAATACATTCACATTTGATTTTGGCCGTACACGTTGGCTTGAAAATTTGATAGTCGCGAACGTCCTCTATTTTTGATGCGGAGGACCGATCTCGTTAATGTATGCACAGTTGCGGCAACTGAAGCTCGCAGGAGCATTGGTTATTCGCAGCATCGGGAAGAGGAGAGAGAAATCCTAGATTAAAACAAATGGGGAACTAACTCTGCAGTTTATTCACAGGAATAAATTTGTTCCGAAAATACCGGGGGTGACGAATAGATGAGTGATCCCACCAGCGTCGGGTGGGACCTGCCGTGATCCAACGTTAGAACCGAAAAGTAAAAGCGCTCGGAGTTTCCAAATAGAGTAAATACACAAGCACCATCATGTAACTTTCCTCCGAGACGTTCAACGTACGACATGTTGCAATACGGACATTTGCATAGTTACGAAAATTGCTGCGCCCAGCGAGACGGACGTTTCCCCATAAAAATTCGCGGAAGTGTCCAAGAATATTCAAAAGAATATTTACTCGCCCTCCCCCAGTCGCTTCAGCTAAACGATCTTGAGGGGCAACCCCCCCCCCCCCCTTTCGCGATTCCTCACATTGAAGAAAAATCATCCGGTAACGCCTGCCGGGGCAGATGGATCAGTTCGGGATCGCCCTTCGTATTACGAAAATCACCTCCAGGAATTTTCAATATCGCATGCATCGCCGTATGCCCGTGCTTCGAGTAGCTTTCTGCTTTGGCCTGAACAGATACCTGCTCATTGTGCGAACTAGTTTATGCATGACAGAAAAATCACCCGAATCTCTGACTCTGAACAGACGCAGAAAATCGAAACAGTATCTCACCCAAATGATTTTCGCTTTAATTCCGATTTAAAATTTGAATTTAAAATTTGCTGCTGCTGCTGCGCGTGATCAGGTTTTAATCCACGAAATTCCAGTTTTACCCGATATTACGCGTTTCTTAATGAGACACTTTAATAAGCGGAGACAGCGACGAGGATAACGAAATCAGCCTTGGGAATTATTTCACAAATAATATAAAAGCCGTCGTTGAAATTAGTGTCGAAACTAACGGAGTTCGTAGATATTCAGCATTGAGTCGGGCGTATACTACGCACAACTTACACGCTACATCGATGGCGTCCGTTAATTTCGGTATTTCAGCAAATTGGCAAATTGGTAAAACAAACGTGAAGTCCTCCCATTGAAGGGCAACATTCATGGTTCACCTACCAGTTTTGAATTTTGATCATATCCTTTTTCTTCCCTTCGGGGCGACTCGGTAACCCATCGATGAAGGGATGGCGGTGTTTCAAATTCAACGCGCACATTTCTACTTTTCTCGAAATTTCCTTTTTTTTTATCTCACAAACTAACGAAATGACGTACACAAAAGGCGGTTCAACGCACAATCACAACTCCATGTTCTAGTCTCGATTTTCAGTGCAGTTTAACGATTTAACGTATTCGCTGCGTTGGTACCTGATACCGGGCACTAGCGAAACGCACAGCGGAGGTGGGAACTGATTCGATCCGACCACGAATTTTACTTTTGTTTCTTTTGCAAGAATTCGATCTCGGGTAGGGGCTCGAAGTAGCCACAATTAATTACTGTTGCTTACACTGGTGCATCTTTACCTTGCCGATGGTCCCCCGCGTTAGTTCGCATCCAAAGTTGTTCGGATCGTCGATAAAAGTTTACTCGTGTCGTATCTAGATCACTTTCTATATGAATTCTTCGCATTCGAGTTGCGTTTCAAATTCAAAACATTACGTATTCATTAAGTTCTTGAATCATGTTAGAAGTTATGTCTTGTGTAACTGTTGCAATGGTTGGGTAATTCGTTTTGCATTTGCGAGTCGCAATATCTTGCCGGATTTTTTGCACTTGCGAAGCTTTCAAATTGACTTTGAACAAACGCCAAAGCTCCGAATGTAGCTGAGACGTGAACGTCTTCCTTGTGGGGTAATCTGAAGATGCGACGCATCGGCGAGGACCGACGCTTTTGCCCCATTTCCCATAAAGCGGTTTACAGGCGACCCAAACTGTGCCGTAACATTTTTTTATTATTATTTATTCTCTGCTTTTTTTGCGCACGACTTGCGCCACGGCTTTCGTGGGGAAAAATGTTATTGTTGTCCCCATTTTCAGAGCTCGCTCGATAGATTATTTGCAATCGGAGTAAATCGTGTTTGCTCAGAGCACTGAATAAATATTGGCATACCACTTCTACCTTCGTCGGCAACCACGGAATATCTAAGAATAAATAACCTGAAATTGCATATAAACACTCACTTTACCATTGAAGCTTTCGATTCCCCAAACTTCGCCAAAAAATGTGACGTCACTTTGGCGAATGTAACGCTCCGGCGGATACCTCCCACGACTCGCTTTGGGTGGGTTTACTCATTATGTAAACTAAACAAACAACAATAATCCGCTAAGATTGTAAAGCTCTTGGATAAGTTCAAGAGAGCGCCGAGGCTAAGAAAGCACGTTAACAGTGCGATGTCGTAGATAAGCAATATCTGGCCGCGCATTACCTTGTTGAAAAAGCGCGTTTCCACGCCAGCACGCCGAATGTATGGTACAGCTACTGCTTCCAACAGTTCCTGCATGTGGCACGCAGCGTTGCATGTAAAATGTGATCAACTGTGCTAATACTGCGACCTAAATACGTGCTACATACAGGGTGTTTCAGAAACATGTTGCCCAACTTTAGGAGGTTGTGAAGGGCGATAAGTTAAGTCACGTTACCTTACAGACACGTATCTGGAAATGGGTCGTTAAGGCACTGGAAAAAAATTGATAAAAACATTGTTGTGCATATGTTTACGCCTTTTTGCCTTCCAAGGTAATTATTAGAAAAGAGAAGCAATAAAGCATTGCGAGAGTCGTTCAAAATCGCCGCCTCCGCCTTGCTGACGTACGGACGTACGCCGAACCACGCGGAAAACAACATGTGGATCTTTCGGAACAGAGTGACTTGCAGCCGTCACCCTTCCGACGAATTCTTCTTCTGCTGCTGCAGCTGTTTCACCAACTAGTAATTTGAGGTAACCCCAAGAAAATAAATCGAGAGGTATCAGATCTGGACTCCGGGGCGGCCAGTTGACAGGTCGACCACGTCCGATCCAACTCTCGGGGAATCGTAAGTTCAAGTGGTCCCACACGTCGCAAGTGAAGCGTGCCGGAGCCGGCATAATTTCCCATTGTGCCAACCCACGCGCTGGTAGAGAACTGATATTGGTTGGACTTCTGAAACGTTCTACGAGAATTTTCCTAAAGTTTGGCGACGTGTTCCTGGTACACCGATTTTGGTTGAATTTGGTGCGTTCGTTCTGGACGTTGCAATTTCCGCGATAAGAATTTTAGCACGTTTTCGGTGATCTACTCCGTCGAACGCCATATTTATGCAACTCCGCCTAGGCCTTCGCGAGATCTAACAGCGAAACAAACGTGGTCAACGATTTTCTCTTTCATGCACCGAGTGGTATCTGTTATATACCGTGGCCGAATCACCTTTGCTGATATGTGGGTTAACAATAATTTTTAAAATAAATACTTAAATCCGAGGAAGTACGCTGAAGAATTTTGCGCTATAAATGTATGTCAAAGAGCTATTGCTCCTTAACGGCCGCCGGTTCTGAATTATCGTGTGAAACGATTCTGAGACGTGCGTCCCTATTCCTCACGCTGATGCGTCGAATTTGCCGAATCGTCAATGAAATTGCATTATGCTAATTCCACTTTTACGAAATTCAATATTCATTAAAGTATTGTGATCGTACTAGACGTATGTATTACCATGCAGAAAGGTTTGACGAGTTATAGCGTGAGCACAACAGTGATTTAGCACGTTTATTTGAGGTTACTAGGCACAGCCTTGTTACAGGAAATTAGAACGACAAAAGGAAAGGTAAGAAGTAAAATACATACGAAGATCGAACATTTGCTCGAGAGGAAGTTCATGTTTATTCATTTTCTACGTTGATATGCGTGTAGATCGCAAAAACTCGATTTACGTTCAAAATCCTACATTCATTACGTTTCTCATAGAGTGACTAATTGGGGAAGTCAATCAACTCTTGTACGATTGAAATTCTACACTATTTTTCATTGCTCATTTTAACGCATTCGTGTATAATGCAATACCCGTTGCGCGTGAAATAAAGCTCACTCTGCACTTGTTAAGTTGTACAGCGCGTGTGGTACCTGGTAAGATAAGCGCAACTTTAAAGTCCAAGTCGTACAACGAGACTCCAGGTGTTCGCCCTTGGTTCGCCCTCGAGGTCGCGCCTGCGGGCTGCAATCAATTGCAATGTTTTTTTGCGTGTCGGTACCCAGTCGAGACCCAGTTCCGTACTCACCCTTTTTTATTTGGACCGCAAAAAAATAAGTACGTCCCTGACCCCCTCTACTCGCAGTAAGAGACGGAGGTACATTTAACGCCATCCTTAACGTAACGACAAACTGCCTCTCACAAGACTGCATGCAAATCTTAACTCAACGACAAAAAGTAGATTTCGCGATTCAACGATATGTTCACGTTGCGACTTGCGCTCGCCCCACAGCACTGACGCTTCCATTACGGAAGGACAAAATAACGTAAATCCGCCTTAAATCGACCGTGCGAAAACCCACCATTTGGCTTGGTAGCCCCCTTGTTTAACTACCCGCCTGGCATCGGCCGCGGTGTTTGCCACCAAGGGAGCAACGTTCATTTTGGGTTATAAGTTCACGCAGTGCAAAGTGACTGTGAACTAAGGAGGCAAACGCGCATGCGTTTCGGTGGCAAAAGCGAACTTTAACGCACACGTAGCAGGCACGAAATGTGCCCTTTGAGTGGGACTTAATTTATTGGTTCTGGCTGCGAAAAAATGCGAATATCGAGGATTTCTACCACCTAGAAGGACTTTCTTGACGCAATCATTTTGCCCGCATAAAGGTTGTTATTATACTGCTGCTAAGTGGCAATCTACGCATATTTGGTCAAATTTTCCATATAATTTATTTAATTTGCATTTAATTATAATCTCACGAAACGACACATTTTTTCAACTTGCCCCTGTCATCTCCAAATGACATCAATAAGCCATAACTCGACGGCTACGCGTAACTTCTCAGTATACGTGCATCTGCTTTTACGTCAGGCACTAATGATGTATAATGAAAAATTATAAAATATTTAATTTCATCGAATTAAAAATGGTTTTGAGAACTTGAACTCGTTAGAGAGTCATAGAAGAATCGTTAAAATATTTGTAATTAATTTTTTGCGCTTATAGTGGTAAAGCAATGACGAAACTACCTTACCAGTTTACATCAGAAGATATTGTGAAGCAAGGTAGAACGACGCAAGAGAGTATAGATGCGATTCGAGCATGGTTGAGCTCCGTGCAGAGCGAATCGCTTCCGGAGATTCAAGACGAACTGATCGTTATTTTCTTGCTATCTTGCGAACACGATATTCCTCTGACAAAAAATACCATAATAATGTATTATAAGTGTAAGAAAAACGGTCCAGAAATATTCGATAACTGGAATATGGAGAGACTTGACCTGAAACGGGCAATGAATACCGTGTAAGTGCAAATTTGTAAACGTGCAAGTAATTGTCCTTAGAGCATTGCAATCATTACAGAGGTCTAAGCAGTATTCCTGTCAGAACGGACGAGGACTACGTCGTCCATTATTTCAAATTACAAGACACAAATTACTCAAATTTCGACTTAATCCCCGCAATGACTGTGTCGTACATGCTCCTAGATATCTCCCAGGAAAGAGATCCGCCTAAAGGTTTAATCGTTATCATTGATACCAAAGGTGTAAGTCTTAACGCTTTTTAAGTCACCGTTTTACTTGGAAAGCGCCTTTAGGTGGGCCTAATGCACCTCGTAAAACTCAAGATGTCCGCATTGAAAAAATATCTAGAATTCCTCCAAGAAGGTTTGCCAATCCAAATTAAGACGATTCACATTATCAACACCGTGAGTTTCTTCGGCAAAATTATGAATCTGATCAAAATATTCATGAAGAGTGAGCTCATTACCATGGTAATATTGTTGTAGGTATCTGTTGTCCTTTCCATTGGTGATTGCGATTTTTAGATACAAACTCATCCTCCGAATGCTAGCCAAGAGAGATTGTTTTCTATAGTCCCAAAAAAATGTTGGCCAGCAGACTATGGAGGCGACTTGCCCTCGGTCGAGGAACTGCATAAAAGGACGATCCAGCAGTTTAACGAGAAGCAAGATTTTTGGGCTTTAGAGGAAGAAATTCGAAAGAAATGCTCCTGATTTTCGAGTGATGTCAATTCAAAAACAGAAATTTCAATTCGACCTCAATAAAAAGTAAATTCGAAATAAAGTGCGCAATTTTAATAGTTTACATGGTACTCTCGGACCTCCCGACTTACGTTGAGGCGCGTAACTTCACAGCGCGAAATGTACATGCCATAACGAGCACGCATGGGCAATGTAACATCCCCGAGTTAATAGTAATGGAACGCGAGTCGACGACGAGTTTTGTAGATTCGCGACCAGCTGGGGGAGGGGTGAAAATTCATGGGCGGAACACGACATTTTTTACGCAACACCGATGGGTAAACTTTTTCGACAACGAAGTCGGTTCGTCCGGTCAGATAAAGTTGAGCGATCCATGCGAGCTAGCTCGGGTTAATACAATTGGCTTGATATAGCCAGCAAATATAGATTACTCAACGTTTTTGAGTACTAGAAAAGGAACACGTGACTCTTTTACGTCGTGGGTTAGATGGTAATTATTTTCGACTCGGTACGGACCCGATGAAGAACGAGAAAAGAGAAAGTTTACAAGCCACGCGAGCAAGCAGCATTCTTATATAACCATATTTGAAATTCTGATGACTATATGCATGTAGTACAATGTAGCAAATGCTAGATATTTGCCGATTACGCTGATGATGATGATGGTGACGACGTACCTACGCGATTTCGATTATCGTGCCAAGTTTATCATTCGGTATTTTCAGAGAAGACTTTTCCTACTTTACTATTATGGAGTAATTCAATCCCGCTAACTTTTTCTTAATATTACCTACATATAGGACAATAACGATTCGAAACCGTTGATGAAAAGGAGAACGATATCAATCGTACACTGCTTTTTTCAATTTTTGTACTCGTGTAGCGGTGAAAACTTCTCGCTTCAGCAACTAGTTACGTGTCTTCGGAGATGAATTGCTCGATTAAAATTTGCGCCCTAAAATCTGAAACACCCCCTATGATGCGCGGCCGACCTCGTGCGCCGCAAATCCTATTAGCGCTTTATAGGAATTATGAAATAATTTATTGTAACTGCCGCTCTCATTGCGATTTAGTAGTTTTTTAGTGCTCTCCGATGGCGAAGAAATAAGGCAGTAATAATGATAAGGCGGCATTTAATCCGCAGCAGAGTATATTACACATCCATTAGAGATAGTAAATTTGCATACTACTAGATTAGCAACGAATCCCAGAGTACCTACATCTGTACCAGAAATCCGCCAGATTGGACCCATTCGTAATACAGATTCCTACTCCCTAGTTCAGATTAATTCAATAACGCCCACATTAACCACAACAATTCAAACGCCGAACCTTAAATCTATCTGATTTCCAATACAACAGCCATATTGTCCTCCTCCCCTTGAGGCGAATACTCCAAATCCCAGAGACTGGTGAATATTAAAATATAACCTGCTGGTAACGCTCCCTCTATAGTATCGCAAATATCTGCACAGTTTTTTCTTGGGATCAGCCTCAAAGCAGTACTTCCAAACAACTGGCCGACTACAGTGTGTTTCTCGATCAAATTTAGCTTCTTGTACTTGGTGGGGCCGTAATTTTTATTCCATATTAGCCAGTTGTAGCTCACCGGGGCAATTTCGTCGGGAACGATGGAAGGCCTGTACGTGTAATTCCTGAATATCCTCATGGCCTCTTTATCGCAGTTTTGGAAGTGCAGGAAGAAGCTGTCGAAGTTGGGAGTTTTCTCAAAAAGCTCTTGTAAATCGATGTCGTCGCGTTTGTTGTTGTGGATGTTAGTTTCCAAATTGCAAGGAAAGGAAAAGGAGAATTCTTTCTGGTCAAGTAGCTGGCTGATAAAGTCTTCGGGGGTCTTCGTGATCCAGTAATCAATGACTCCGGGGATTAGAATCGGCCTATCCAAATCTATAAATTGACTAATCATAACCGAGGAATTTTCTTCGTTCAACGCAACAAAAAAGTCGTTAAAATCTCTGAATGATTCGCAGAGATCGCAATCGAAGACCTCTTCTGGCTTTTTCACCGAAGAAGAAAACCATTTAGGTATTAAACAACGCTCATCCTTCAAATATCTCCAATCGTAGTATGGCAGAACCTTGATCATGGTAATTCTGGTAACTGCGGCAATGTGCCATGAAATTGGTTCCCAATTCTTTCTCACGATTATCACCACCAATCCGACAGCTCCGAGAAACAGCAACCAGTACAGTAATGTGAAACGACTTAGAGGTTTCTTCGGTATTTTGGAAGTTATGGGTTTCAGCAGCTCGATTCTATCTTTGATCTTGATGTCGTTCTCTTCGCAAAAGTGGTCGAGGTCGATGAGATCCCGATTTAGATCATTGAAGGTGTACTTGGATTGAGATTTTTTCGGCTTGTCTTGAGTTGTCTTCGGCATTTTGAGACCACCTAAAAACGGGAGCGAAAATAAGAAGTAAATACGGGAATCGCGCTGAATAGAATCTCTTTTCGTGTTACTCAGAAGACCTTTCAAGAGGCGCAATTCTAAGTACGAAACACGACTGTATGGAGAATGAAAACGTGTTTTTCATATGGAAAAAAACGCGTTTTGACGCAGTCTTCCTTAGTCTACCATATGGTCTACATTGAAATTAGCGGTAACTAATTCGTCAGAACGCGACTGACATGCGATCAGCTCCCAAAGAACTATTGCTCATGTGCCCCTGAAAGTCATTCTGAGTAAAACACCACTCGCAACCTGTCGTTGTCCATCGGACTAACATCACTTCTCTGTGAACATATGGATCGGCAGTTCATCACGCCGTAATTCGTTAAATAACTCTCTCTATTCATTTCTTTGTGAACTACTTACTGAATTCTATCACCCGATATATTATTCCTGCATATTTAAACACTACATAGAATATGCCACAGGTTGCTAAACTTCAAAACAAAGATTTCTGGCAAGAAATAACTCCCCAAGGAGGAAATCTGATGGGTAGACGGGCGATTGCGCCCTAGCAATTGCGGGCCATCGATTTCCCGCAGAATTTTGATTTGCCGCCACAAAACCAAAGTGAATCGGCGCCAAAGCGAGCGAGGGCAAAACGAACATAGCGCGCTCTGCTGTCGTTGACCTGCTACTACACTGTCGCCGTTGCCAGCATGTGCCAAGTTTTATTTTCCTTTTTAGAATTCAGTATGCAAAATTGGTACTTTGTTTCCTGTAAATAGGTTCCTCAAATAAAAAATTCTCATTTGAAAGTTTTCATTAAATTTTAACCGTATCTCGAACTTTTTTTGTTCGTGCAATTTATTGTGCACAGGGCGTCCAAAATTGGCTGTCTGCAATCTCCGTTGATAGCGAACGATTAAAAGGCGGCGTACGTAACTGCGTCTTTGTTTCGCGCTTAGTCGTCGCGACTATAATTAAAAATGTATAGAAAGCGAAAGGCAAATAGATACGCCAACTTTTGTCGGCATGATTGTCTTCGGAACTCCCGTCTGCGAAGCAACTTTCAGGTTATAAAACATTAAAAGTAATTTAAAAATGTTGAATGTTAAAAATGTATCAAATGTTTGATACATTACCTATTATGCATCTATAAAGTTGTGTAGGATGGGCGTGTTATACTTATCGAAACCGCATTAAAAAATTCAGGAAATGTACTACATAGCAGAACAACGTGACACAGCCGCTTCTTCAAAAGCGCAGTCGCGGCAATCGACGCCGTCAAAAATCTGTCAACCTCAACCAGTCTGACAGACATTTTCCACCAGCAGCACTGGTCAGGGAAACGTTTGTTAACTTTCTAAACACTTTTACGTATTTTCACGGGAATATTTTGCGTTAACAAATAAATCTAAAGTTTATCACGCTGAAGAAATCGGCTGTCCTTCCCCTCCCGTTCTTGGAACAAAGAAAACCACCGTGTTACGTCACGCTAGAAAGGCCATTTTGATTTCGTACTAGACACATTGAAATTTTCATTTAGCTATTTGAAAAATTCGGGATCTGTTCCTGGGATTTCCGTGTTTTTGCGACGAAGATCAGAGGAAAACTATCAAAATTCCGGTGCCCACGAGAAACAAGGATACCGTACACGGTAACGGTGATATGAACAAGAGAAAGACCAGGGGAGGCTCTGTCAGGTATGCCATTTTTTGTTTTTCCTTATGTTTTTCTTTTGTTGCCGTCTACATCCTTTTCATTCCTCCATTTTCCTCGTTTCAAATGCTTTCCCGTTTTAATGCACATTCGTGGGAATTCGATTTTACGTCCATTTTCGCTTGAATATTAAAAAATTAGTGAACAACTTCCCAGATTTTCAACTAATTATGTGTATTTTTCACATAAACAATAGACGCCATTATTGGTACATTTGAAAGAATAATGTAAGTTGCAGACTTATTGTCCCTCAAGTGGGACCAACTCCAATAGTAAATTGTCAGTGCATTAGTCAGTTGTATTGTACAGTAAATGCATTTATAAGCAAAGCTGAACCATCTATTGTGTGCCCCCTAAGGTACCAAGTCAGTGATACATTAGAAATCCTCAAATAGAAGCCATTTATATAATAATATTATTGACAATGTGATCGGAGATCTCCCATTAGTTCTCTCACCTAATGTGAGATATCAAGGTTGTCCAAAGGGTTATCGCTTTAGTTAAATGGGGGATTTCAAAGGGCTGCACACAGTATCACCAGTAGATCCATCTAGTAGGTGACTTTTTGAACTCTGGTAACTAAGTTATATGAAGACATTACACCCCAAGATAGCTAGTTAGAACTTCACTGCTACCTGAATTATTTTTATGTACTGATAGTAAAAGTAATATCTAAAACTCGAAAGGTTTCTTCCATAGGAAGTCATTGTTTAACTTGGTACCACAAATAACCCAAAACTCTTATTAAAATACAGATAGGAACACAACTCGTATTTGTTTTTGGCTCCTTCAGTGTTTGAGATGCTTAAGTCAAATTTTGAGGTCATACACGGCTTTAGCATCTGCAGAGTATATTTCGAAACAATCCCAGTAGTCCACAGGGAATCACTGATCATTTTTCTGGGGTCAGACCTCCTTTGACCATCCTCCTTTTTTTCTATTGTAAAACACTGGTTTATAGTTTCGTTAAATTTTAAATCCTTGTTCAATTTAGAAACTTGTTCAGCCTTTTCATTTCTTTGGCATGGGCAATCATTTTCATTTGAGAAATTAAGAAGCAAAGCGTGAATTTTTTCTATCGAATTGACCCAGTCGGTTTTTTTTTCTATATCCGTCCTATCGAAAACATAAGTTTACTTCCGTTGCCATATTCATAGCCTAAAGAAGACCGTGAAGTCCCTTCGCTGAACTGAAAGTTTCTTATCATATTTTAATTTTATGGATGTCGCCCAGACATCAACTAATAGCTTCCTTAACAAATCAATAATGGGCCCCAAACCCAAAGGCCGACACCAACCGATTTATGAAGTCATAAACCACTCATTTTTAAATGAAATCTGCATAAGCCTAGCCTTGGTGAGTAAATATCTTTTCTAAGGGTCACGTATGTTACCTACCTACCTTCTGTCTGTTTAATTGTTTCATTTTTGCTTGAAAATATTTTGGGTCTCTTTGGCGAATCCAAGCTTTACCCAGAATTGAGACCCTAATTAGCAGTTTCGAATTATCCGCACATGTCCTTTCACATCCAGGTAAATTTTATATTCTGTAGCTGCCTAATGAAAGTCAAGAGAGCCTCATACAGTTACCATACATAAATCAGATTTCTTATTAGTTATTTACTGATAAGCCAGCTATTAGGTATATTAATAAATAATGGTTCTTGGGGTAATTGGGTTGGTAATTAAGGACTGATAAACTGATAGGACCTATAGCCATCAAATAACGGTTTTGTTTGATGTAAGTTATTAGAGAACAATGTCCGTTTCCCTTATCAATTAAATCATGGGTCCTTTAAGCCCCTTTAAATAACTACTGGCTAACTTTTCATTACATTTACAATTGATTAGTAAATTTGAATTCAGTTATAATTTTTATAATATTCAGGGTGGATTTTAAGTAAGGATTTTCCTTTGAACACAACGCAGACCTCTAACATGCTGGTTTCGGCAATTTTTTAGATTTAAAAACGTGTTATATGAAGATTTTACTTAGTTTTTTGAGTTCTGTGTCGTGTTAAAAAGAAAATTCCTGCTTAATGTTTACCATGAATTTACATCTTGTATCCTGCAAAAAACGTATTCCATACCTATGTATCTTTGGCCCTTTTGGTTTTTTGTGATCCCTATGTTCTTATATTTTTGAATTGTTGCGACGTTAATAAATATCATACATTAACATTGCCATGGACATCTCCGAACCAGTAGTAAATAATCTTCTGCAATTATGTCTGATGTCAATAATACGTTGTACAGGGTGTTTCGTAAAATAAAAATAAATAATGGAAACGGTGTAGGAACGCGCATAGCAACCGGCATAGTATGGTTTTCATAAATCATACTGTATAACGGAGTATTTTTCTAATCTACCAGAATAGTTGCAAATAGGGCTATAACCTTTTCTTTGAGTCCCCTTAAATAATTAAATAAAAACTTATTGATTTTTTTGCCTATGAGAACTACTAATAGGATTATGGTCTTGGTCAGTACATAGAACATTTCATTTTTAACAAAATCATTTAATTTTGTATCTCGAAATGTGCTTCATTAAGGAAATATCAAAGCTCCTTAAGCTTTGCCCCAAAAGGCGACTGATGAACCAGCTTAAATATTGCATTTATAGCGTTTTTATTCAGTTAACAACGTTATTGATAACAGGCCTATATATAAATGCCTCAGTATAGTGTTTCTTGATACTTATCCTCACTTTCATCAAACAAGGTTTGAGCTAACTTCGTTGAAGTGGGATTGTTTCTTTAATTTACCTCACGCTAGATTAATTGCTTTGCAGAGGCCAAAGACAGAGGTCTCTAGGAACTGAAGGGGTCTATAGCAATCCCACTTTTATGCATGCAGCCACCTCACAAGTAGGTAACGTGGCACGGATAACTACAGCCTCTGGGCAAGTGTGGGAAGGTAACGATTACGTCTGCACCATTAGAAATAACTTTTCCAATGTGATTGTTTTCCTTCAGGTGTCTTCAGAACATTTTCCCAAAATTTCGATGTAGTTCTGGAAGTGGTTGCAAAGGTGGAAAATCCTGACGCACCTGACTCTCGTTTATTAACGGAGACACATAGGGACAAGTTAATCTTTAAGCCATGTGATATTTTGAATATGACTTTTAAAAATGTGGATCTGGATTTTCCCGTTAAGGACACTTTTCAGGTTAGACGTTCTCAGTAATTATTATAGACCGATTAATTAAACAGAATATTTTAGACTGACACTGCAATTTCTGCAAGATTAAACGGTAATAGAAATGAAGAAAAGGAACTAGAGCCGTGGGACGCAGGCCAATTAAACGGGAATGATTTAAACCTAGATCTGGAAGCGTCAAACGGGTGGGATGTTCAAGACATGTTTCGCAAAAATGAGCAAGAATATGGGGTATATAATCAGTACAAATAACGGTTTTAACGAATGCTTATTTCCGATATACTTAGGTACAATCAACATTTGACCATTCCTTGAGGGGCTACACAGTTCCGTTGCAGGCAAGTGATTCAGCAGACTTCAAAGAGGCTCAAGCAAAGGCTGAACAAATTGCTAGTGAAATTGGTACTTAATGCACAGTTTTAAGCAAATTAAAAGGTGTTTGATGCTTTTATTATTGCAGAGAATCAACCGGGCCATCGGGCTAGGTTGGAATTAGAAAATGGAGATGAAGAAGCTGCTTTTGCTGCAGTTGTAAGGCCAAATCAACAACAAGAATCTAACGGTAAGGTTCGATTTTGAAGTAATTTGCTCATTAAATAATTGAGAAACAGCGAAAATGAATTACTTTTTGGTTATATTTTGCGGTATTGCGGAATCAACTAAGTACTTAAATAATATTCCTCAGGAAAATACATTCCTCCAGCGAAGAGAAAGGGACAAAATAATGGTAAATTGGTCCGTAGTACTCCCCCACCATCAGGCGGGTCTAGCGCTCAAAATTCGCCCTCGCCGAAAGAAACCCGAGCGCCAATTCAGTATCCAGCTCATAGTGGCGCACACCAAGGCCATCAAAATAACATTCACCCCATTTCACCAAGTAAGTTTACCAAGTGTAGTGTTGGACCGGGATTTTGTATGTGAAATAATATCATTTAGGGTTTATTTTTGACTGTGTATTTTGGAGGTATCATATATAAAAATAAGTGAATTGTAAATATTAGTAACTAGCAAATTAAATACACATTTACTAGTGGGAGGGGTATTAAGCCAATAGTAGTAAAGTATTATTTAATCGGTTAAAAATTTAAAAACTTTCATTTTAGAAGATAATAACTGAAATATTTTATTTTGGGTTTATAGTACTAAATATGTAATGAATGATTTATATAATTTGTTCAACAAAAATCTCAAGTCAAATAAATATACGGGATCTTCCTGAATTTGTGGATAATCTCCTAGGCTCATATAACACTAATCACAATGTAACGTCGTTAATTTTTATAAAATTTTTAACCCACAGGGTCGCCCAACTAGTACATTTAGCTTTCTTTTTAATCAAAACGAGATAAATTTAACTTCCCTGTATATTTAAGTCCCTGGAATTCGAATACTACTAAACAATCTGGTCAGTTTTTTGCACCTAAATTGCAAAGAAAAGTGTAAGTAATTTATCCCTATCGAAGTTAAATGATTATAGTTGTTTTACTATACTTCGTGGATGTTTAAGAGTTTTTAATAATCTTTAATCGGTGTTACAGATGCCCACACTCCACCTCAGCAACCACACCCACCGCAGGGTCCCCAACCTGTACAACATATGCCTCCCCCCCCTCATGTTCACGCGGCAGTACCACCCCAGGTTTTGACGCCTCAGGTGCAGAATATTCCTCCTCAAATACACGCACAGCCAATGGTAAATTGATTAGTTGGTTCTTATATTGAATTAATTTTCCTTAAATATGAAGATTCTTCGCATTTGGCAATAGTCGGACTGTAAAACGAACTAAAAATAAAATTTCTAATATATGACTCTAAATATATCTCTTCATAGCCTATGCCGCAACATGTGCCACTGCCTAATAATCCACCCCCGCGCCCGAATTCGCATACGCCACCGCATCAATATACTCAAGGGCCGTCACCCAGACCCGGCGGTCCTCATGCAGTGCCTCATACGGGACCGCCTCACGGCAAACCTCAAATGAATGGCGAAATCAAATCCGGGCCGCAACAAAGACAGCAGCGTCATCAGCAGCAATATCATCCAGATCGAATCATGCACGCTGGGCCGCCTGGACATCCTCAGGGTCCGCCGCCGCAACAGGTTGCGTATCAGGATGTTAAACAGGTGAGGACTCACTCTTGTCATAAAAATACCTAATTCTATGCATATTGTATAAAATCAATCGGTTCTTTGTGACTATATCTTTTCTAAAAAAATATTCCAAAATCTTTAAATAACACGCAGTTTTATTATCAGGAACAAGGTCCACCGCACTCAATTCCTCCACCCCAGCAAGTGTCCCGTTCTCAACCGCCACCCCCGCAAGCGGTTCAAAACCAGGAAACCCTGAAAGAGCTTCATGCTTTTTCGCAAGATTTTACCTTGTCGTCAATGCCTGCTCATACGAGTCCCACATTACAGCCGGTTCCTGCACCACATGTCCAACAGGGATTGGCTAATCAGAGCCTTTCTCATATACAGGGCACGGAATCACCGCAAATGGTGACTCAAATGGCGCCACCGGTGCAGACGCACAGCGCCGGCACGTCACCTAGTGGAAGCAGCAGCAATCTGAGTGCACACAGGTGAGATCGTGTATCGCCAAACAGTGTCACGTGAGGTGTCATTAATTTCTTTTCTTATTACTTGCCATTTTCACCCAATTTTCTAGGTTCGTATGCGGAAGTTGAGTATTAATTGATCCGTACCTATATGCGAGTAATTGACTATTTTCCGTAATTTTTATATCTACTTATTGCAGTAGCATACAGGAGCAACTTCAAACATCTATCAGCTCGCAGAAGCAACCGAGTCCCGCTCAAAGTCCGCAGAGCATCGAAAGCGAGAAACTGCAGAGTGCGGTGGCTAAGTCGAAATTGAATCCAAATGCCAAGGAATTTGTGTTGAATCCTACGGCTAAGCCATTCCAACCCAGGTAAGAATCATTTAAGAAATTTAAATATATTACAAAATTAGTAAAGTAAATAAAGAATTATGCTGCTATTTCAAATAATGTTTATCCGTAAGGAGATCCGACATTAAGTTTTTTATTTCATTTTTAAGTTTAAAGAGCCGAAATGTTCATTTCCTTAGATCGCCGAGTACTCCTTCTGCAAGCAGACCGCATACACCCCAAACGCCATCTCATAGTCCTTACATTGCTGTGAGCGGACCTGGGGGCGGTCCACCGATGCCTGTTACTATGATGCCCATGCATTACATGGCAATCAGTCAACCCCAGTACCAGCCGCCTCCACCTCCGCAGTCAAGTAGAATGAGAAAAAGTAAGTGTTAGATAGAATATGCGTTACAATTTTCGAAATACAAGTGGAATGCAGCGGATTTGAATAACCCTGCATACCTTTCCAACTTAAACTGAAAACAATAATTCCATCGTTTTTCCAGTTCCGATGAGTCAAATCCGGAACGACATGGCATCTCAGATGCAACACGCCGCAGCTGTAACGGGGCAACCGTTGCTTGCACCCGCTCCACTTCCGCAGTTCATATATCCGTCGGCTGCTGCAGCGGCGCACAGCATGAACCAGGCCGCCGCTGCATATCAGCCGACGGTTGCTGCTATGCACGCGGCTGCCGCTGCTACAATTAGGATGTATGACTCGGCGGCTGCTGCCTCAGCAGCGCAGGCACAGGTGAGCTTTTATTTAGTCACTTTTAAGTCGTACAGAATCAAATTACCGAATTTGAAGAATAAGCATCGTCTCAACTTGTATTGTTTAACGTCCGTGTATCTTTCAGCTTCCGTACCTACCTCCACAGCCGAGTGGTACCCCCTCTCCGGCGCAGTCTTATAATCCTGCTGCTGTCCAGCAACAACAGGGCCCACCTCAAGGATACCAGGTAGGGTGCTACATTCATAATTGCGATTAAAGCCGAAGTCTCGTCCTAAGGTATTCAAATTATTAGTCCTTAAATTTTAAGATTATTATAATATGGCTATATAAAAGATAGGTAAGATCTATAATGGTAACAACGCGTCTTCAAGGTAAGTTCTTCTTTTCTTTACTAGGGGAAATACGTTTATTACGATAATAATTGTAATAAGAGCTTATTTGTACATTATTGTTAAGGATTATTTCTCTATATTGCAGGCTGTGCAACATACACAACAGGCTCCACCGCAGGTTGGTATGCAGAATATTGGTATGTTCTGCATACCAGCGCAACCTCATTTAATGCCAAATGTACCTTACCTACAGCAGGCTCCCCCACCGGGGCCCCCGCAGCATCTGCAGGTACGCAGTAAAATGATAATTGTCAACTTGTCTCCTAATAAGTGCTTCTTTAGATGAATATAATGCAAAGATTCGTTAATCGATCACTTGTTGTCTCCTTTATTCGATACTTCAATAATGACGCCATATGTCGCATTAAATTAGGTTTGCATAGCTGAGATTAAGTTCGACAAAATGGCTAACTGGAGTACGAAATAATGTAATAATAAAGTGGTTCTACGGTGACAAATCCAACAGAAACCAAAAGGTACTTCTAGGGCCATTGCGAAAATCGGCCTGTTCTGTCTGAAACTATGTTCAAGTTTTCTTACCAAAAGTATTATGAGTCATTTCCCCTTGATTTTGCTATCCACATTTTGTCATACTGTAACAAACATTTGTTCACACAGGTGCTAGTCCAGCATCAACACCCTTCCCAAGGTGGAAACCATCACGGCCAGAATCCTTAACGCTGAACCCAACAGCTTCGGGAAGGGATTCGATTTTAATAGAAAATTTAATTTTATTTAGGTAGTAAGGATATATGAAGATCTATTTTCCTACAGGGGAGGCAAAAAATTTTCGTTGCGACTAAGTTACTAATCGCTGTAAACACTGTTACTCGTACACTCTTAAAAAGTTAACAGGCTGCACTGAGACTTCCCGATTATGCACTGTCCAACTATTGTCGAAATTAGGAACCTCTAGTTTCAGAATAAGTTGGAGTCATATTGTATTATAAGGGAGCAGCAAAATTAATGGGTGTCATGGCGGGAATTTTGCCTTCGACTGTAAATTATCATTCGATTATTAATATATGGTAAGTGGGTCTGTGAAAAAACGAGGAGTGTTTTCAGAAGAAGCAGAAGCTACGCCACTTACGGAATATAATAAAAGTATGCATTTACTTTGGAAGTTTGATACAGCCATAAATTGTTTGGGAATAATGATAATTGAGGAGCAAACATGGGGTTTAAATACTTACAAGGAGTGCATAAACTATTAATAAAAGCTAAATTTTTATTGCGAATGTCCATAACAAATATAGTTCTCCGCCAATCCATAGTATGGATTTATCCATATTTGTTCATGTTTACTTCTTTATTATACAGGAGGATATTCATAAATATTATTGACTAATTTATTTTCTACTCATTTCTCGTATTTTCATGGGTCTAGTTTTATTTAATTAGGTAAGTATTTAAACCTTTTTTAATTGTTACGTTGTTTACGACGTTTTATTTTATTTCTCACTCTTTGCCTTATTGAAAAATAAAAACGAACAGGATGTAAGTGTTTCGAGTTCACCATTGTCGGTATATTAAACATTCTCAGTAAGGTCGAGTGGACGTCAATACCTATAGGTTTCAAAACAACTTTTTTTGCTAGAAGCTAAAAAAACCTACAGTTGTTTGCATTCAGTTTGGGCGATAGACGAAGGTGACTAAACATCTTGTAAACCTTATAAATTTTTTGCTTAGTCATATTCCTCTCAACTTTTTACTTTCCACGGCCTGTTTCCGATTTTAAATGGGAAAAATCAACTAGCGCGCGTATAGGTACGTGCGATACATTCGATTTGCTGAAGATTTCTTGAGGGACAAGAGTTGTGCATGTCGTCGTTGTTTTTACAGCTTTGTCCGTCCTTTTTATCAAAATAGGTCACGAATGCGAACTCGGAGGGAGTGACAGATCTATAAAGGGGTGGAAATTACTACATCTTCTTGGATATTGAAAGTAATCCTCCTCTTCGCGGGGAGCCGTGGGGCGGTGCATTGTTGTGGTCATTTGAATTTACAGGGAAACGTTGCCTTATAAACTATACTGTGTGATTCCGCGAAAAGGGAGCTTTAAACTCGTGATAGGCCTGGAAAAAACTGATGCAAACAACTTCAGAGTCCGGGCAGAACTGTCCACCCAAATGAGGATTCTTTTTCTGCGCTTTGTGTAAATTATTACGAGACGCTCTTTGCGTTCTCACAACCGTAATTCAATAGTCGTCAATTTCAAATTAATGCAAAATGAATGAGCATGACTCACCTGGAATGCTTTCTGTGCACTTCCCAGGAACAACAAAGCGGCAGCTTTGCAGAAACACTATCCTTACATCCTGCGTCCTTGTTATGCAAAACCAAATTATAAACTCATTTTTTTCATTTCGATACGTGAAATGTTTTCGTTCGTATCTAATTCAGAAAATCAGTTTAGTTTCGTAACAGATGAGACACGTTCTTAGAGCCACCTTTTGGTTTTCGGTCCGCCTCAGAAGCCTTGGGGCCCTCCTGTCGAATTCCATATGAGTGATCAAATGAGTTTATATTGCGGTTTTAACAAAATATTTCCATTTAAAACAACCTTATGTTGACGTAAAATTCATAATTTTTATCTCGTTTCCTGCGTTTTTTCCATTCGTGATTCTCTTTGGATATATAGTTAACAAAAAAATCAATATCTTACCTCGTAAGTAAAACGTAACACTCCTGAAAATATTTCTGCAACTTGATAGAGAATCTTAGGGCCCATTGCACGATTTCAATGTTTTTTATATTTTAAACCTGAACAAACCGAGTAGTGAAAACACCAGATTCTCTATCCAAAGTGGAGAAATTGTTAAGTTACTTTTTTAAATAATATATTTTTGTTATTGCATTTTTTTGTTACTCATTTTGAACTTTCTCAGTTTCATCTGTCGCTGTCGTTGATTGGATTTTCCTTTATAGTAGAGACAACGTTTTTTTCATTAGCGTTCATTGTAATTTAGGTCTTAAGTAGGGATAATTTGTTTGGCACTTCAAGGGTCTAAACACAGACTTGGTGGAGTCTCTCCGAAGTATCAAATAATATTGTACGGATTGAGGGGATACCACGGTAATGTGGTAGCAAACTTAATGGGTCGTTTTTCGATTGTTGAAGAAGGCTCATGTGTATAGTTAAATATCAAATGTAATTGTGAGTTTCGCCTCGGCAGAGGCGTTGTGGAACAATCTGAAGGCAAAAATGTTATCGGACAACACTTCGTCAAATCTACACTTTCTCCCAATAATTGTTTATGTTCAAGTAAATAACATGCGTCAGAAGTATTGTCCAATATCTGCGCAGGAAAGACATTGCGCAGAAGTGTTTAGGTGCCTTAGTTATACAGGGTGGCTTCATATACAAGATATTTAAATAATAGCAATAAAAATGAAGAGCAAATTATTATTGCCCAAAGCACCCTGTATACCTTATTCGATATAAATACGTTTTAACTTCCTAATGTCAAAAAGTACTGTTTTTCGGCGCCATATTTCTTTTAGAGTAAAATTTATAAACACTTTGTATTGTGCTTATGTTTTTGTTTATGAACTTTTTCACTTTTTCTAAAAACAAATCTTAACAGAATTATAGTGAATTATTGCTGGCCGCAGCAATACGAGAGCGATGTTCATTCGCGGCAGCTCTCAAAACAGTTTTGTTTTTGCATCGTACGTTTTTCTTTATTGAAAACAATGAAAAAAAAGTCGAACCCAAATTTTTTTTTTTTTTTTTTTTTTTTTTTTAATATTTTTTGTTACAAATAAAACGGTCATGATGTTTATTTGTGAATTGTATAGTTTTATTCCAATATTAAATTTGTCCAAACGTATGTATGTTCTGTCTTGAGTGCGCGTGCGTTTGAACCGCGGAATAAGTGGGGCTTCCTACTTTTTGCCAGCGAAGAGCCACTTTCTGGTCGGTTATACAAAGCGTTCTCCAATCCCCCCTATTTTCTTATCCCGACGTCTCCGTGAAATCCCCCTTGAAGTGTTGCGTGTGTTGTAAAGCCAAACGTAAATTGTACGAAACACGTCTTCCGTCCGTTAACAATCTTTCAGGTGTTTAGTAACTATTTCCGCGCTCAACCGCTTGAGTCATCCTCGAGCGGAGCAGTATCGCTTTCCGCACCTCGTGGGAGATAAGCACTTATCACTCTCAGCTGCTTCCGAGGTTTGAGCCTTATTTACGTACGTAACGTAAGAAGCGGTACGTCATCTTTACGTTAGTTCACGTGAATGCATCGTGGCTTTCACAAAATCTTATGCGTTTATACTTAAATCAATGGACTGCGATTGATTCACCGAGTGATTTTCATATCAAGGTCCGCTTTAATGACAATTATCACATTAACGTTACATCTTAAATTAAAAAAAATTATATCTATTGTTCCCTTGAATAATTAGCCAATCAATACACCGCATAATTTAAAAACCGCACGCAATGCCCTTGAGCCGTGCGCCCATCGAATGTGCACAATCGCGCACTTTTCATAATTAAAACAAACTTGACGATCAAGGTTTTTGACCAGACTCCATTTTTTTATTTATATTTTTAATTAAACAAAAGTACTTCTCCCGTATTCAGGGTGAACTCGTTAGGTTCCTTTATTATTATTTATTTTTAAACCACTCGGAAACACGCGCTGCGCTGGCACGTTTCGTGTTTACTTGGTCAGTCTGACCGCGGTTCTTGTAGAAATAGCCCGGGATTTGGGTCAGATATATTTAAATAATGCTTGATTAACGTTGTTTTAGTTAGTTAACAATAATTAATTTCATTGTCATTGATATTGCAGTTTTGTGTTCGGAGTCATTCGAGTGGTGCGTGCGAGCTTCGTGCAGCATTTGGTGTGAAAGTGGCAGCATGAGTTGCGAAGATGCGTCGAGTTTCAGAGGTAGGACTTTGCTGAATGCGTCCGACTATTGTTTAGGAGTCGCAGCGAGCGACCCAAGATCCTTCAAGGGTGCCTATTGGTCAAATAACGCACCCACGTACAATGTGAGCCGACATCTTTTTCCCGTTTTTTAAGTATTATCGTTCATCATGTGCTTTTCGGCAACTTGACGAAAAATCCAGTGACGCCCCCTCGAAAGTAACTGCGATCCGGGGTTGTTGACGATCCCCGGAGTTGCGGCGTAATGTACCCCTATCTGACAGTCTTCAGGGCACGAGGCATCGTTCGTCGCCCGGCAAATTTGCCGATTTGAGATTGTTTTGGAAGGATCTACGAATTCGCCCCGTGCGGAAACAGCACATAGAAATTAACGCTTTCAAGATTAGGCATTAATCACGCCTAAGAGCGTTTTGCTTAAATGAGACATCCTGCGCTCAAAAGTGATGAGAAAAATGATCACCTTGAATTTCAGACGGGAAACGAAAACCGACGCGCGTTCATAGGAACTCGTTAATCCCTGAATTTTTAACATACCACTATCGGACATCCTGTAGAAGCGACACGTCCCCGCACCTGAATCGTGATATTCCGCAAATAAATGCCGTTTTGTTTATGGTTTGCGCTCGCATAGGAATTTTTGGCTTTTTTGCCGAAAGCGGTCCGGCGACGCCACAATGGGGCAAAAAAATTCAGGGACTGATACGATTTTATGGAAGTGTGACGCATCAAATATTTCTCGGCCGGCCCAAAAATGCCGATCGCGCCGGAAAGGTGTCAGGAATTTGAGTTTTTTGGGTTCGTTCTTGTGGGAGTAGATACTGCATTGGCTTAAGGTGCGTTCTGTTCAAATGAAATGTTTCGTGTGTGAGTTGCTTGCGCCGAAAGACGTTTAAATTTCCCCCCAAAAACCGTTAATCAGCTTCCCGGCTTAAACCTTCATATCTCGCTATTAAGTACCGTTTGTGCATTGTCGCCCCCAAACGTGGGGGACCATTTTGTCACTTTCGCCGAAGGCGGCCGTGGAGGGCCACAATGGCGGAGAACAATTGCACATTTTTGCAGCCTCAAAGCGGTGACGTATTGTTCCTGTGACGTTATCGGTGACATTTCAGCGTTAATCGGGACGAGAGGCCTCATTAAAACGTGCGAGAAATCCCACCTCGAAACTTTCCTATCAATTTTCCTACGTCGTTGTGATCTTCATTTAATTGTGTGCTTAATAACTTCTATTATGCACTTCACCCTCTGAATATTTCAGCAAATCTGCAACCTACGTGCAGTCGAAAACCTCTAAGACTAATCAAACTACTTCTCACTAAGCAAATTAAGTATCAAAAAGCAAATGAGCTATTACATTGTCACATATTGTGTGACTAATAACCATTGTTGCAGAGGAATTATTACGAAATGCTATAAACGGAGCTTTATCTGCATTCAGGTTACTTCGAAAGATATAGATTAGATTCGCCCGTACGTCGCACTATACACGTGTAATTTGCCGACTGCAATCAGACGAGCTTCGTCCACCTCAGGGGGATTTGTTGTTTTTTTTTTATCTTTCCAATGCACAGTAATTGAAATATTGTTGTAATCCGCCTCCACTTGAAACAGTGTTGTTATTCGGAAAACCACTTTTGTGCTGATAGTCAGCAATGTTGCGGTTTCGGTTAAGTTTTCCAATTACTTCTATTGATTAGTTGTTATCAAATCGCTCGACTATCTACGTCTAAATGCAAGAGAAAAATCTGTGAATATAAATGTGGAGTAATGAGGAGACGAATTGAACTGAAGCCTGGTGAGTTTTCTTGGATTATCTGCAGAGCGATTTTATCAAAACCTTGCTTAATCTTTATCGCATTCCGAGCAGATTAGTCTCATAGCCTAATCCACCATTGTAGTCCTCCTAGATAACGCGTTTTATTCCTTATTAGATTTTAGTACACTTCTTAGAAATTTTTTTCCAGATATACCTCCGAAACACCACATCGAGCTATGCCATTACAAGCAAAAATCCAACTGGGATTGTGGCATCTCTTGCGTTCTCATGGTACTGCCGCAAAAGCATAGACACCATTTAGTCAAAAATTTATCTAAAATTAGTAAAATTGAGGGTTTTAATAAAAGGTAAGACAGATGTTATAGATATTATAAAGAGCAATTCGTATTCAAATACCAACAAAACGCAAGACTTACTTAGTCTTTTTGGGTTTTAAATTAATACTAGAGGTTTTTTTACAGCTCTTTCAGTTCTTGTTCATACAGAATTTCCAAAGGCTTGAGAAGCTAACTCTGCTCTTGGGGATCAATAATGTTGGCTGAACCCTGTTTCAATATGTATTGCAGCATACTTCTTTGATTTCAGCACTTGGACGATAGATCTCTGTTATCTACTGAAAAGATTCAACATTGACCATGTCTTCTACACTGTAACTATTGGCGTACACGAAGGGTATCGAGGAAATAGTTACTATCATCATGTTTTAACCAAAGTAAGTCGATTTTGAAAAATGACTCTTCCAGAGGATGATAAATGAAATTAAAATAAAGTTAAAATCGACTAAAAGCGTGAAGAATCATGTGCCGTGCGTTTACCTTGACACAAGCTCAATTTTGCTTTAATTCCTGAAATAGAGATATAAGCATCTGGAGCTAATATTCACAAATTTTCTATTGCTAGGACGAAACCCGGGTAATCCTGAAATTCCAAGAAGCCAAAGAGAACAATATTCCAGTGAAAAAACGTTCCATTTCAATACTACACCTAATCGAACAGCTTCTCAATGGACCCATCATCATCCTCACAAACGCAAGACTTCTTTACTGTGATAAATGCAAATCAAACAAGATCTCAACCGAACTACGGAAATGCCTGCCGTGGCCTACGACATATCAAGGTCATTACATTGTGCTGTGTGGATATGACATTGAGAGACAAAAGATCTTCTATAGGAATCCGTCATTTGCTGACCGTAAGACCTAAAATAATATTATAGATGGGGATTTCCTAAAAATACGACTATGCGGATACTCGTTGTCCACTCTGTGAATCTTACGTATTTTATTGCTTTTCAGATGTTTGCCAGATGGCTCTATCGACGTTAGAGGAGGCGAGGAAAAGTTATGGTACAGATGAGGACTTAATTTTTATATATAAATAATAAACCAAAAAGGAGTCAGGCTAGAATAATGGCATATCTGACTTTTTTGTTCTGATTGTAGTAAAGGTATGTAAAAAGTAAAGTGTTCTTTGTAGCTTCCAAATCCATGTTACTTTGTACTTGTACTTTTACAAATTAAAGAGTATTCAAGTAAATTACTACTTATTAGTAACTTAATGTACCTATATATTTATTATTTATCATAAATTTTAGTGAAGAATTGTAGATGCAATAATTCTTTCTTTAGGTATCGGTGTATTGACAGTGTTACACACTAAAACAAACATTAAAACAAGAGACAATTATACCAACAAACATTAATTCAACAATTCAGATCCCGTTAATTGAGATTATACGGCAATGCATCTTAAGTTTAAATAATAATACACTTAACTGACTATACACAAGAAAATAATCATAAACAATAAGATACAGGTTCAGCCAACGCCCGTGAAACTAAATAACATAGTAAAATCTCACGTTTTCGGTTATATAACAATAACCGTTTTAGAACCTCAAATACTATGTAACAACATTTATTCTGCAACAAAGTTTGCGTAAAACGGTGATGTTTTCAGTTTCACTGACCCTGTACACATATTTGAATGACTTGATGGAGCCAGAATACTAGCATATAATTAATATAAAGCTCACGATACTTAAAGCTTTCGTTTTAATATTTTTTATTCGGAAATGATGTGACTGATGAAGACCCAATCAAGAAGTAATAATATCCAAGACACTACATCAATTGACAAAAGGACATTTATGCAAGATGTACAACATTCACTTACAGCAGTCACAGTATTATCTTCAAATACATAATCTTCCCCAATAAATTTTCAGTTGAATCACCACATTTTTTAGGCTGAAATTTAGATTTTTATAAGCTTTGAAAGCCATTAAATTCCTACCAACAATGTTTAATAAAGTTACAAAAGTGAAAATCAGTCATCAATTATTGTTGGTGTTACCAAATTGTGAGCAATAACTTGGGTGATGAATGAGTATGAGTAATGACTGTTACCTTAAATCTAACTCTTGCCCCTAAATCTCTACCATTCTTTGTTTCTAAACATCATTTAGTTGGTTTAGGTGGGTAAATCCTTGCAGATTCTGGATGCCATTTCCTGTAAAGGTTCAAGCTCTTTCTGGCTGACAAGGTTGTGTTCTGTTACAAAGTAATAGAAGTGTTTGTAACAAGTGTTCACATGAGCTTCCTGAAACAATTTTTATTCTTTTTTCAAAGCCATGCCATTACCGTAGGTATACTTACAGCAGAAATGGCCACAATATTTTGAAAATGATGAATGTAGACATGGACAAACACCCTGTGTAATCGAGCCAAAATCTTGCTGCAGTGTGAGTTGAAATTTCTAGGGAAAGGCAAATCACTTGTGCAGGGAAATATAGCCTGATTATTTATTTGTGTTTCAATCCAATCCATTAAATGGCTTATGTACTCCCTTGCTGGGAGCGGGGTAGGCTTTTTAAAGTGCTTTCCATCAGCCCATAAATACTCAAACCGAGGACCTCCTGACATTGTGGGACAAGTCTGCTCTGTACAACATTCAGATATGGTACCATATATGAGATTTATTCGATTGAAGAAGTCTACCACTGTAACAATGAGACACTCAATATTAAGATAAGTTACCAATAATTGTAATTACCATGAACTGCTATCCAGTCATTGAGGTCTTCACCTGGAGGTAATTTCACTGCAGATCTGAGATTTATGCCAGAGTTTAGACTAGCTTGGGCCTGTTTGTGTAAGCTGTATCTTATGGTACCATGAGCAAATTTCTTCTTTGGCCGAAAGGTCTGAAACATGCATGAATGTGAAATATGCAACTAAAGTTTTGCTAGATTTTTAGAGACACCCTAGAACATAATATTTTACCTCAGGATTATGTATATTTTTTTAGGGTCGTGTTTTATATAAGAATATAACATTAATATGAACTATAGAAAAATACATTTCTATTACAGCATCACTATTTTTGTCTTCTTTATCAAGCTCAAAACTCATGTTACCTTGCCTTTCTGGAGTTGAAAAAACTCAAGGAAGTTGTTTAAAGCCATGTCGTGGATCTCTATTACAGGATAGATATGGATTATTCTTCGTTTATTAAATATTTATAGAATAAAATACAGATTAAGATTAAGAACTTAAAAATTGATTGTGTTTTACGTCTATTTTAGGTTTTTAGGTTAATAAACAAACACAAAAACGTCACCTTCGTGTTTGACGTTTCAACATTACATCGTTGCTAGATCTAATCAAACTTCATCGACCTGAAGAATTTCCTTATGGAACTTCCCTGCTTTGATCGCTAATTTCTTTAAAGTGACAACAATGCTGTGATATCCAAACTTCATTCAACTTCAGTGGAGTAAACGTACGCTCATTCACCACTCTGGGGGAGAACGAAACTTGTGGAATGAACAGATATTCACCTTCCTGGCTGAAATCAAACGAGAATCACATTATGCCAGGAGGAATAATGCGGAATGTGTCGGTTATAAAGTATAGTCCTGCTGACCATATAAGGTGGGCATGTTTTCATGGCAACCTGCTTACTTATTATCGCGCACCCCCACACACCATTTCAGTTCGCGTTGATGGCAACGTTGCTCAATTGCGCAGTCGCTATTATACAAAATTGAGTTTATAATTTCAATAATTTTTTGGAATTTGCCTCCTCTTTATTTTAAAGAAATTAGACGTGATGATAGTGCGGGTGCGAGATATAAACCGATATTCCACGTAAGATCTTATATTCGATTTCCGTGAGGAACAAAGGTGAATTGATGGGCCCTTCCCCAAACCAAAGAAGCACCCTCTGCTATGGACCTTTTCTAGATTCAAATGTATATTATGCCCATATATATTCTAAAATGTGTTGATATTTATTTGTGGGACAGATCTTAATAGTTTTTATGAATTCCATATAAATTTTTATTTTATTTTTAGGTTTTTCTGATCATAATCTGCTTCATTTAGCAGCAAAAAGATGTCAGAAACCGTAACCATAGATGGCTCCCTTTTGGAAGGCGGGGGCCAAATTTTAAGAGTCGCCTTAACCTTGAGCTGTCTGAAGCGGATACCTATCCGTATCTACAACATCCGAGCCGGGAGAAGCAAGCCCGGACTAATGGAGCAGCATTTAAAAGGATTAGAACTTGTAAAAGATTTATCAAACGCCCATGTGAGCGGAGCTTCTATAGGTTCCACTGAAATATCGTTCTCTCCGAAAGAAATTGTCGGAGGAACATTCAACGCGTTTGTTAAAACAGCTGGAAGCATTAGTTTACTATTGCAGGTAGCCCTCCCGTGCGCATTATTTGCACAATCTCCTATAAATCTAAGACTGCGTGGGGGAACTAACGCCGAGATGGCCCCTCAAGTGGATTATATGACAGAAGTCTTCAGACCTGTATTGGAGAAGTTCGGGGCTACCTTTGATTTTGAGCTCGTAAGAAGGGGCTATTTCCCCAAAGGAGGAGGCGAAGTAGCAATTACCATTCAACCTGTGAAGGAATTAAAAGGCATTCACTTAATAAACCCTGGGAAAGTAACGTCGATTAGTGGCTGGAGCTTTGTAGCAGGTGCACTACCGCCCCACATATCAAACAGAATGGCTGATAGTGCGAGACGAATGTTGCTAAAAGTCTGCCGTAATATAAACATAGAAAGCTACAAAGAGGATCGTAATGTTGCCGTAGATAACGCGTCGGGAATCATTCTTACAGCATACACGGACACGGAGTGTATTTTAGGCGCAGATGCTCTGGGCAAAAGAAACGAATCTCCTGAAAAAACTGGAGAGAGAGCTTCTGAGATGCTGTTGAAGAACATGGATCAGCAAACGTGTGTGGATAGTCACTGTCAAGACCAAATTATTATTTTTATGGCTTTAGCTTCAGGCCCGTCCAGTGTTAAAACAGGGGAAATTACCCTTCATACGAAAACTGCTATATATGTGGTAGAGACTTTGACGAAAGTTAAATTTAACGTAGAGACTTTGGAGACCGGTGGGAACATTATTCATTGTACTGGATCTCGATAAGATTGTAAACTAAATTCCACAATAAAAACTAACTAATTTCAGGCTTCAGTAACGATGGCGTTCAGCACAATGAGAAACAACAGCGCTTTATTGTAGCCATTGCATTACGCTATCCTGGAAGCGATGAAGAGTATTACACTGGAAAGCTAATATTTTGAATAATCAATTTCCACATTTCCAAGTCAACAAGTACTTGTCTCTTGGCAAATCAAATTGTTTGGCAAAAAAAAGAATTAACGAATTCAAGTGCCGCAGCGCTCACGGTTGTAAATTGCCTGAATGCGCCCATAACTGTCATGACAAATGCCATTTTGTCACTGTCACTTATCATTACACTAGTGACATGATCGTACTGCGTGAGATGTCCCTTTTCCATCACCATTAATATCGATTTAATTTTTTAATTAACAACAAAAACATCCCAAAAAAAGTACAAAAAGTAAATGTTTAGAGTTTGCAACAAAGTTTAAAACTAGTGTTATTGCAAATGCAGGAAATTCAGTACAAATGTCTAGAATGAGGACCAAGATGGGCTGTTCGTGAGTGGGTGTGGGTGGTAAACATAGTTTTATAGGTAAATATTAATAAAGCTGTTGAAGGTGGGTGTACCTACTTCATTAATCACCTATAGCTTTTAATCCATTTTAGATTTCTATGAAAAGTATACATTAGCGAATTGCAATGGCTCTATCCATCAATGGAGACACTGTTTCAGAATGTTCTGAAGCTAGTACACTTATGGATGGTTCAGTTATTTCTAATGTACCTGATAGGCATGGCTTCTTAGGTACGTAATTAAAGCTAGTGAATTAAAGAAGAATATGTGTGTCAATACCTTTGGGTGTCAGGGTTTTGAAGTTTCGACATACAACTACTCGAAGCAAAGCTTTGCTCTTTCAAAGTTTTACATTAGAGAAACAATGTATATTTTGATAAACGACATTTTGTCACTAATATAAAAAACGACAACTGCCCCTGGTGAATTCTTCAGGTTCTTATCACATAAGACTCTTGGATACTTTTTGCTACCTTTACCTCAATTTGTTAATCATACTTTTCACTACCACCTAATGTAGCATTGAATTGTTTGAAGAGTTCTGATGTAAATATATGATTAGGAGGTGCACAATACTCCCCAGAGCCAAGGCAAGGGCCCCCTCCTGAAACTGTATTGAGACGAGAGAGAAAATGGCTTAAAATGTTAGGTAAATGGAATTTCTACATGGAAAGAAATTACAGGAACATTAAGGAACGTTGTAGAAAAGGTAAATAATATTTTAGCCCTCATTTCATGTGTGCTTCAAAAATATGTAAATTAGAACTGTAGTATAAACTTTCTATTCAATTTTCTGTAGTAATTTTTTTATTATTTGCAGGAATACCAATGTCAATTCGGCCCAGGGCATGGCTCTACCTTTGCGGTGGTCAAATGCTATTGAGCAAACACCCAGGGCGATACGAAGATTGTCTAAATGCTACTGCTGATGCAAAGTGTTTAGAGGACATAAAAAAAGACATTCACAGGCAATTTCCTACACATGAAATGTTTAGTTCAGAGGATAAACCAGGGTATTTTATCAAAATTTGAATATTCTAATGAAATTATGAAGAAAACCTGTGTCTAGCATCTGCAATCATTTTACTGCAAAGGCCTAAATGGGCTTTAACACTAATGATACTTTAGGACTAATTGAATATTCTCAAAATTTAATATTATGTGAATTGCATGACTATATGACAAATTTTTTAATGGATAAATATACTATTATTTCTTCGTTTTTAGCCAACAAGAACTGTTTAATGTCCTTAAAGCTTACACGATTTATAACCCAGATATTGGTTATTGCCAGGCGCAAGCTCCGGTGGCTGCTTTTCTCCTTATGCATATGCCTGCTGAGCAAGCATTTTGGTGTCTAGTCTCAATTTCAGATAAATATTTACAGAACTACTATTCACCTAACATGGAAGTCGTACAAAGGGATGGATTTATTTTACAAGGTATTAATTCCTTATCTATCCCAATATTCCTATTTCTGTAACCCAATTTTTATCTTTCCGTTGCAGGATTACTAAAGAAAGTTTGTCCGCAAGTTTATAAACATCTGAAAAAAGTGAACGCAGAACCAATGTTTTACTGCACAGAGTGGTTTTTATGTGCTTTCACTCGCACGCTTCCATGGGACACCTTATTGCGGGTTTGGGACGTATTCTTATGCGAAGGAGTGAAAGTTTTATTCAAAACGGCTCTTGTAGTATTAATAGGTTGTTTAGGGACTGCTAAAAGTAGAAGGAACTGTCCAGGTGAGTGCGATTGTTGATTTTCGCGCGAATGTTCAGTTTATTACCTGAACCACTTAAGAAGTTATTGGATTGGAAGAAAAAATATTTCCAGGATTATGTGAAACTTTGGCCAGATTGAGAAATCCACCTGAGGAATTATTAAATGAAGAGACTCTAATCTACAACATCAACCGCTTGGACATAACAGAACGAGACTTCCAAATAGAACATCAAAAGCAAAGCAAAATTATAAAAATGGAAAAACTGGCCAAAAAGAATGGAGAGCAAAGTAGATAGTATGGACTTAAAAGAAAATCCAGTGTAAACAGCAATTAACACTTGAAAAATTTATTTATTTACATAAGAATTCGTGATGTTTCCAACTTTTCATTGGAATGATTGGGTGTCAGTGCCAAACGTAAACGTGGGGCATTTAACAGTATTTAATTTATAGATATTTAGTTTGTTCCAATAGAATAGAAAACCAATTTCTGACGGTTCGAAATCGATCTTCTTTCCTGTTGAAATAGACTTATTATATTCTAGTTTGTTGAGATCGTATATATTTGTTGTCCACTAATTACCTTGTTAGCTAAAAGCAGCTTTTGTTAAGATGAGTATTTTTATTATAGTGTTGGGTGAAGTGAAATGCATTTAATAAGTTGTAAGTTGTATTTAAGAAGAAATATATATTAAGTCACCTTTAATAGTGGTTATTTCTTAATTCCCATTTATCCATATTCGGGGGTTCCCAATTCTATTTAGACGCTCAACAGCATAGCTCCTATACACAGTAATAATAAGTTTTTCACATGTCATGTAGCCGATTCGTGCAAGGAACATGACTAACAACTTGTGAATCACGATAATAAAAATCATAGACATGAATATTAACGACTGCTATTTAGATTTATTACCTTTGATTTTTAATACACTTCAAGGGGAAATAAATTTATAAAATAAACATTTCTTGATATATAACATTTTTTTCTTGGCTTCGCAAGTACACAATCTGAGTGTGTTAAGGTCATCACAATCTTCAACAGGACACCGATCACTTAAATCCTGATAATGGGTCAAAATCAGTTACTTGTTTATTTTCCAACTTCTTTATATTAGCCGTCTTAATTTCTCTAGTTTTCTTTTCTACTTTTGCATCTGAAACTGAAAGGCACATATAACACAAAAACTCTGAAAAGGTTGTCCGAAAATCTTAAATACATTATTGAGAGTGGCTTACCAAGTTCTTTGCGGATAGATGACGTATTTTTTGATGTCTTCGAGCCAAATAAATCTTCTTCGCTGCTTTCACCAGAGCTATCAAAGAGACTCGTTTTAGTACAATCAGTTTTCGGCAACTTCGGCTTACTGCTGCTGAATAATCCAGCGTCACTGTCAGAGTCGTCAGATTTGTCAGAGAAGAGCCTTGATGATGTCTGTTTCTCTGAGGGTGCTGGTTTTTCTACAGATGCAACGGTTTCTCTTTTGGGTACCTGTGGCTCCACTTGATTTTTTTTGTCAAAAATTGTGTCTTTCTCTTCATCTTTTGCAGCAGAAAGTTCAATATTCTTTTCAGTCATTATCCTAGTTTAATGAGAGATTTGTTGACTAATAAAATAATAAAAAAGTTTATGACCAACCGATCTTTTAATTTTGCTGTTTCCTCTACACTACGATTTCCTAAATTCTCATTTGTAAAGAGATCTGACTCTTCATTCGGACTAGACGTTTTAGAAATGCTCCATGCTGGCACTTCTTTACTGATCGTGGCTGTATTTGCTGCTTCGTGCCTAGCTCTTCTTGAAGGTCTCCGTTTTATTGGGACCCTTGCTCGATCCTAAGGTTAGATGTTTAAATTGTCGTTACAAATTTGCCTTTAATATTTAATTGCTTTCCGACAATTAATCGTGTACATTAGGAAACGCTTCTATTTAAATATATGGCTTAATTCGCGCATACTTACTTTTGTAATACTATGTAGTATCTGCGTCCCCCCTAATTCATCAAAACTCGAATTCCCAAGCCCTTTTTTCGTAGAAATTTTTTCTTGTTTGGGTTTAGCCATTGAACTAAGCCGGTTAGGGGCTGAGGTAGTCACATCTCTGGTTGGACTTAAAACCGGCGATTCGTCTAACTGGTCAAGAGAATTAGAAGTTCCCGTAACAGGTCTACTATTAAAAACTGTTTTCCCTGGCAGCAGCGCTTTCACATTAATGTTAAGATTGTGCTTGAGTTTACCGGGGACTACTGCAAGGAGATAGCACGAAGTAGAGAGACATTTAGATAAATGTGCATATATTCTGTGATTTTATCGAAATATGTATCAAATGAGGTTATTTGAACTTCGACTTGTACGTTAATGCCAACCATTACCATACCCGTTTTTGTAAATGCACTTCCGCCTTTTTTTTCTTCAGTATCACCACCAGCAGAGATAATTTTATTCTCCACGTTTGCGTTTACTGAGATCTCATCTAGACTCTCTATATGAGGAATTCCTCCAGATTCGACCTTTTCCGGAAAAGGATCATATGAACTTGGTAGATCAAAGGATGAATCAGGTGACAACGGACTGGTAAGTGATGAATCATGGGCGAACGAGAGGTCTGTATCCAGTCTAAAAAGCAAACAAAATCAGTTCTGCAGAACAGAAATGTTATGATTTAACTAATACGAGTCCATTTAAAAATTTAATTCGCTTTCTCTGGTCCGTATTCATTTTATCTAGATCTGGCAGAGTTAACCTTGAAAATAATCTAAAACTTTACCTTGTTGAACTCGTTTTTTCAATTTGATTTCCCAGAAGGCTTGGAGGTGCTTCATCAAAAATGTTCGACTTTAACTGAGATGAATTAGTAACAACTTGGTCAAAAATGCCCTCGGTCCACGACAGTCTATCGCTTTCAGCGCTATCATCTGATAAGGCTGCCCAATCCACCGGTGGAGGTGTTGGATCAAATAAATTTATTGCTGGAGGACTTGAATCGCCTTATGAAGTTAAATAATTATTTAGTTGCAGGCTCTAAATGCTACGTTTGTAGAATAAATTGGTTCAGAATCGAAAATAATTTCTACTACGTACATCTGCCATGGGCAACGTACGAAAATAGTGATAGTGCAAAAGTTTGTAGAAAAATAACTCTAGAGCTCCTGTATATAACAGAAAGACTATAAAACAATTGTAATATAACTTACCTTTATAAGCAGTACTGTCGCTGATTCCTTGAATATTTATTTCACTTTCGCCTTCATCAATGAAATCTACTTGATTTATTACATCTCGTTGTTGCTCAAAACTCAAAGTGCCCACATCTGCAGAGTCATGTTTCACATCTTTTAAAGTTTGTTCATTACTTAAACCTGTTTGACTGGCTCCAATGTTTCGCTCTTCAGCAAATAAATCATCATTCTTAGGTTCTACTAAGCCTGTTGATACATGTTCTTCCACAGGTTGTACAAGAAATTTCTCAGAGTCTTTAAGACATTTCTCAGTGTTATCATTCTTTGGCTCCTTTGGTTTTTGGTTTAAATCATCAAAATGATTTGGCGTCTCAAGATCATCAATCTTTTCTGATTTTATTTCATGCTCTGCATCCACTTCCTTTTTGGAAAGGCCTGAAAAAAGGTCTTTCTCTTCTTTTAGTATGTCGTCATCCTCCTCATCATGATCATCGAATAAACTGATTTTCTTGACTACTGGGTGAGAGCCTTTTTGGATTGAGCATGGTTTAAAATCTGTGTTTTCTTGCGGTGTAAAATCATCATCTAAACCTTCAAATATTCCAGAATGTCCTTTGCTTGAGTTTTCGGTGGATTTATATTTCAAAGAATCTTTTTTTGAAGAAAATATTTCATCAGTATCTGAAGAATCAGAAGAGTCATCAAATAAACTTATCTTCTTAATGGAGTTTTTCAGTATTCCGCTTTGAGGTTCAATGGTTTTGATACTTTCTGTTTTTGGTGGCAACTTATCTGCTGATGGTAATTCGGGTTTAGCAGAGGTTATATAATCATTTTCAGAAGCATCAGAAAAATCATCGAACAAGTTTGTTTTCCTAATTGTTGTTTTCTGAGATGTCTTACTTTGAGATACAATATTTTTTCCCTTTTCTGGTTTTGGTGATAGTTTACCCTTCACTTGCAATTCAGGTTTAACAGGTTTTACATCTTCGGTTTCAGAAGAATCAGAAGAATCGTCAAATAAACTTACTTTCTTAATAGATTGTTTAGGGATTACATTTTGAGATTTGAAATTTTCGCTATTTTCTGTTTTCGTTGATAACTCGTCCTCTTTCAGTGGCGATTGAAATTTCACAGGTTTTTCACCAAAAATATCGGTGTTTTCCCCAAAAATCGATACACCTCCAATGGGTATCTAAACAGAAAATAATTACTAGAAATTACAGAAATAAATTATTATCTACCCTTCTATTGGGTTGCGTTTCCTTCTTTGGACTAATGCCAGGTGGCTGATCAGCTAAAAATGGAATAGTGCTTTTCGACGGTGGTAAATATGGATTCGTGTGAACTGCTGAGCTTTGCAACTTCCTCCTCTCTGTAACTGCTAGCATGTCTTCTTCGCTAGAACTTCGCGAATCGCTGAACAAGCCTTTAGAAACTTTGACCTGCTATTACAAATTACCATAATGTAGCCGAAGATAAACACTAAAATATACGAACTTTTTTTGAGAAACTGGGGGTGACATCTGATGATTTTTGGTCATCTGAAAACTTTTGAGTTGGTTTGCTAGTGGTACCCCAAAGAAGTGAATCGTTCTCGGAGAAAAGATCGCTGTCGTCTCCAAATAAACTTTGCTGTACTGGTTTCGGTAGAATACTTTTGTTGAGATCCTCCAGTGGCGGCGGTTGATCAGAGAATAAACTTTCTGCGTTAAATCAAAAACCATGTAGTTTGATGATACGAATACAAGATAATATAATCGAGGCTCAAACTCACTATTATGGTTGTAGGTAGATATCCACGAAAAAAAGTGAGGCATTATAAATGAATTTTCAAATACCAATAACACGTACCATAGTTTGATAGTTTCTGTCTGGGTTTCGATTGAGAATCTGAAGTGGTGTCCTCATTTGTTTGTTTTGATGTTATTACATCACCAAGTTTAGAAGCCAACTGTTCGGCAAACTGCTCTTTTGATATTGGAACCTATATAGGAAAAATAAGAATAACCTGAACTATCTTGATTTATTGGCGAATCCAACTTAATAAGGATTTAGAGAAACAATAAATCATATTTAGATAAACGAGATATAACACCTTTTATAATATATCTGTGCCATCTTCCATGTCTTACCTTATTTGACACTGAGGTACTTGTCTCGGAACCGTCATTGTAAGAATAAAGGTCATCTCTTTTGAAACCTTCTGCATTACTCAAGGACGAACTCGCAATGGGATCAGAAGTTCGACTAGTGAAATCTAGTTCCGAACTTGTTTCCGAATCCTTAAAAGCCAAAGTGTCTTAGGTGAAATTTATGAAATTATTCATAGCTATACTTATAGTATAATAACCCATAAATGATGAGCATATCTTACCAATGCCTTATTCTTTGGCAAGTACGTTTCTGAATCGCTACTACTATATACGTCTTCTTGGTCCGGTTCAGATTCAGATTCATCTGAAATTAGCAGCCCTATGTGCTGCTTCTTAACCCAATTGTCAGATCCAACGAGGTATGGTAATGGCCTGTCCATGTAGGGATCTTTGGGTTGAAGAACATAACTAAAAAAACAGCCTAACACAAATGCAATATGGTTTTTATAGAAAGTACCCCTTTTCATTGGATTCTCCCTCACTATCGCTTACATCAACTTCAATCTTATCATAATACTTATCTACCACCTTAAAACCATTTAATATTGCATGTTTTAAAACATTCTGTTTTAGCTCTTCAGTAGGTTCCTTTGAAGGGACCTGAAATGAGTTTAAATATATTATTTTAAGAATAAATAAAATTTTTAAGTGGTACAGTTATCAAAGATTTTATCTAACACGAAATTAAAATTTTAAAAATCAAAGCTTTGTTGGACCTCCCTGTATTTTCTTACAATTTTAACTTAGTTTGCAGCAAATAAACACTAAAATAACCTTATCTGATTCAATTTCAGTGGTTTCATCATCTTCATATACTCTATTCTCGATGAACTTCAAGTTTCTCAATCCATGAAATTCGTTTTTTGTAATATCAACCTTCAAACCCACAAGCTCGAGGTTATTTGCCAAGTTATCAACTTTTGTATTTAGCAAATTTATTTCCAACAAAAGACCCTGGAATAAAAAATTGCTGACTTCAAACTGTAGTCTGAAGAAGGAAGATAATTAAATATTATAGTAATAAATTGCAAAAGAAAAATGATCAATAGTATAGTGGATTAGGAATTTAATAACAAATGCTAATGTATTTCATTTCTACCTACTTGTGAAAAATTTTTTAATCTATTTAATATTGCCACATCCCCTGCGAGTGACCAGTTCCCTGCACTGGCAATCACTTGCTCTGTTGACCATTCATCAGTATCCTCTGACATGTTAATATTATCTATGAATACAATTTAAAACACTTTGTTAGCAAGACACCCAGCTATTTGGTAATTTACAGTAATTCCAATTGTACAGAACACTTTCAAAACCTGGTTTAAAACATTCAGAACGATCCTGTACAGTGACCTGAAGTCTACTGTGGCTCTGGACACATTGTCAGCTGTCTTATATACTCAATTTCAAATGATATGTTGATGCTTAAACAGGCATTTTTCACACTAATTCTTAGTCAAATTGCAGGTCCTCTCCTCTTAGCCCTCAGGCCTAGATAAGTGATTTCTGGGAATTTTCTACCTCCACTAGAAGTTGTATATTAAGATTACAAGTTTAGGTGTACCTTGCTGGTAGCTATGAAGCCCAACTGACGTATTTCTTTAGTTACTGCTTTAATTAACTGCAACTTTATTCTTTATCGTATAATAAATAAATCGACAAGAACAATCCACCTAACTTTTAAGATCAAAACAAATATTTTTAGGGTTATGAAATTACACGGTTGCCAGCTACATGGCAACACAGCAATTGTTCTATCTCTTTCTAATCTATGTAACATGGCAACGTACAATAAAGATATGTAAATGATCTAATCTGATCTGATATTTTCTGTCTTTCTTACGAACTGACTTGCGTTACTCTGATGACCTACTTCCGTTCTTCCCCTTTTAAGGTCATCAACCCCCGACACTGATACCTGTTTATACCTAGAATGTCTGGAATGTGCCTATAACCAGTTTTTGTGCTCATCATTTTTTGTTACAATAAGTTTATAAACTGCGGTTCAGCAGGCAGTAAAAGAATTTAGCAAAAAACAGTTAAAGTCTTCGTTTTTATGATTTAGGCGGAAAGGCACGCTTGGGGGTAACTGAGCAAATGGCACGAATTTGCCAAATTACCTTCTCTTTTGTCGATATAGGGGCAAAAGTAAAGGAATCAACTTTTGCTGTGTATTTTTACTCAACAATTAATTTTTTATTTCTTACTTACGCCTACAAAAAAAAATCTCACTAACGTTCATTCAATAGCGTTGCTGCAAGCTCCGACAACCCCTTCCTCTCGGGGCTTCAACGTCAACAAATCAGAGTCTATGGATATGTCCTCCTGATTACTAATGCAGTCGGAGATATGCAGCGCCATACAGTCCTCTTCCATTTCTGAGAGCAGTACGTTCCTCGTCTTCTCCATCGAATCTTCCAAGTTTTCCGCTATGGATATCAAATGAGTATCGATATTCTCCATCGAATTTTCCATGTGGCAATGATTCTGGGAACCAGTTTTATTATCAAAGTTGTCCATTGATGAATTATTACAATCTAATAGATTCTCCATAGAAATGGTTATGGTGGGGCTTTCCATAGGGCATTTGTTCAAGGCAGTGGTGTGGTCGATGTTTGCAAGTCTGTTGCTGGAAGGTGAGAAAAATTACATCGAGAGAAAAGCAGAAAGTTCTTCAAGAAACTCATGGAAATTCGCCCAAACGATGCGTCGCCCAATCATCACTGACTCACTTTTGTAGTGTGGTACTTACTGTAGATTAGTCTCTTGAGTTCCTACGAGTTGGTGCTGATGCGGGCCAGTGCAGGCGATATCTGTGTAAGTGATCGGAATGGGTTGCACCGGATTCGGCCAGGTCAAACCCATCAACAAGCTTTGTGAATTGTCGATCGGGGTGAAACTCAAAAGGGGCGAGTGTGTCTGCTGATTGTCTGAAATTATCAAGGGGGGGATATGGTTGCTCCTTATCATAATTGCGCGTGCGTTATCACAAGTGATTCGGTTGTGATCTGAAACTTTAAGGAAACGCCCTCTGGCAGCCCCTCTGAATCCTACCTGATGACAGCTGCATTGACAGCTCCTGAGGCCCAGTCACTTGCGTATGTTCCATGGATTTAGCGAAGTATTTCTCCTGCTTTCTCCATTTGGCTCTTCGGTTTTGAAACCAAACCTGCACGCGCGCCTCCGTCAAGTCAATCCTGAGGGCCAGTTCCTCGCGGAAGAATACATCAGGATAATGAGTTTTGTGGAAGGCACGTTCCAATTCTTCAAGTTGGTAATTCGAGAACGTCGTTCTGGCAATTAAATGATATTGATCGATAATAATTATTGATTAATAGAGAGTAATTGATCGAAACCGTAAGGAATTGTCTGATTTCGGAGAGTTGGTGTTATTAAGGCGACCTCTAAATGCGGGGTCCGCTCTAATAAAACCAACCTGAATGAATAGGTGGATCTTAACACACGAGAATAGAATATTCTATAAATTCGAAGGCTTACCTGTACCTTCTTTGTTTGCGTTTAGAGTTCGAGCTGCCGGGATTTTCGGCCTGGTTTCGAAGATCGCCAAAGGCGTCCGAGAATCCTAGAAAATATATATATTTTTTGACTTTAGCAATTTCCCCTCCCGTCCCTCGCGATCGAGGCCGAGATCGCTGTCCCTCGACCCTGCAATTTGGGTTTTAAACGCGTCATTAATTAGCTGCAGCGATCTCAGCGGAACTGCCTTAAAGCGGAGCAGTCCTCGAGGAATTACCCTCAATTAACAATCAGGCTGATTAAGTCCGATCCTGTAGGACTCATCGAGAAAAATTCGCGAATTTTAAGGAATTAAGAAGAGTCCTGAAGCAGGGTAGGGAGGCCAAATGCCGGTTGTGGCCGAATCGAGGTTTGCGTGCGTGTACCGTACCTGAGGCCGAATGGAAAATTAAATTATGGCTCGTGGGCTTTATTCAATTTATATTTAATTTAATAAAACCTCTCAGAGTTCCTCATGTCGCGTAAGTAATTTAATTACCGCCAATTAAAGGGACACGCAGCTTTAAGCCACATTTGTTTGGGACTCAAAGTTTGATCGGCAAAATACTTAGTCGCTTTCCTACAGGCCTAATTTCGGTTCGGTCGGTAAAACGACGTCCACAAGAGGATTGAGACTTACCGTATTTCTCAGGATCATCCGTGCCCTCGGCCTCTTCGCTGAGGCCTCCGAGGAGGCCAGTTATGGTATACGAACCCTGATTTTCCAATTCACCTTCAACGGTTTGCTCGGGCAGATTACTGTTCATTTGATACTAATTAATTAGGTGCTAAAATATCAAATACTAAGATGATCAGTTGGCGTTTGCGGTTATCTTAGAGTGCTTGTTCTATCTGGTTTATCCATCACCTACTTGCTTCGATTTATCTATCTTTTGTCCTCACTTTACTAACTCGAATAACTGTCCTGAAAGTCGACTTTTAATGGTCATTATGTCATAGTGTAGATAACTGGACACACTGTTCGGATAACGTTATGTGCAAATTCAGGAACTGAATAAGGTGCTTATAGATGAAGCCTTCGAAATGCTTTTATACACGAGAGATATTAACTATTTTTAAAGAGCTTTCCAGTGAATTTTCTACGATTTCCCAGCTAAAAGCTAAAGCATTATGCGAACTGTTTGTTTTAATTTAAATGACGCTTATTATTTAAATATCAAATCGCGCTATTTAACTCATTGTCCCACTGAATTGCTGGACGAAATCTGCGGGACAAACCCACTTGTGGCTGAATTTCGAAGCGCAATATTCGATATGCGTACATATACAGGGTGGTCTAGGAGACAACGGCATTCCAGAATTCTGGTTTCAAACAATTTTTTCTTGTATTTCTGCGTTCTTTATTCGTGCAGTTTAGACAGCTCTTCTACGCGAAACTGATACGCCCATGGTTTCCTTACTTTATCGGGAAAGTCAGAGGGGATTTTGATCTTAGATTTTTGCACAGAATTTCGGAGATCAAAAGCTTTTAATGTCAATTAACGCGTTTCCTAATTATGTCGCTAAAGAGGAGCTTAACGACTTGCTATTGGAAGAATAAAAGTGCGTAAATGTTTCTGAATGCGTTAAGAAACTGTCCCAAAAACGTATCCAAAAAACCTTTATAGGACTTAACGTTTTTAGCTAGGAGAGGTTGCTTTGGTGTGTAACTAGAAATTCCACGTTTTTAATTAGCTTTCGGTTTATTGTAATATTTCGCTTTCACAAACGGCATCTTCGTGACGATTCCCTCGAAAGTCTTGTTTCGTATCTTTAAACCCACCTTCGTGCCCACCTTGCTGAACTCCGTAGGGACATATCCCATGCTTATATTGAGGTTCAAAGTGGGCGAAGGGCAGCCTGAAGTTACTTCTCCGATAACGTTACCACGTTCGTCCAATATCTCCGCTCCATGTCTCGCGGGGGGGCCTAAAGTTGACGTCACGCCCACGCGCTTTATTTTTGAGCTGAAATAAGCGAGATCGGGCTCCTTTGAGCATCATCCAAAAATGACCCTTTTGTTAATATACCCTTCTTTAATTTGCTGCAAAATTTTCGAAGCTCCGGGAAAGTTTTGTTGTTCTCTCCGTCGTTTCGCTACCAGCCATGTCAAAGCGCCTTCTATGGGTGTGGTATTGGCGTTCAGGTCACTTCCATAAAGGCACAGTCCAGCTTCCAATCTACGGCATAGATGCTGTTGATAATGTGAAGCCTAACAGCATTTAAAATAGGCAGATGTTTCGCATCAGCTGTGAATCATCGGTTTAGCCATTATCACCTTGATGCTATTGGGTCTCGCCTTTTGTGCATAGAACGGCAAAGCAAAAGCGAAAAAATCGTCAAAATTGTGAGTTTTAGTGGAAATATATGGACAAATGGTATTTTTAATCAAAGTTGTTTACACGTATACCTCAAAGAATCTCGTGCCCCCAAACCCGCCAGCTTTACCTCTCCATCTTCCAAGAGCAAAGTTACTATCTTTTCCACATGTCTAGAGTCAATCGATAATTCAAAACCGTCTTCGCCAGTATAACCGCATCTACAAATAAAAAATATATATAAAAAATATTAATTCAAAAATAAAATTTTAATAAAATTTTATTAAATTTAATTTCAAAATAAAATTAATTAATTTAAAAACTTTATATTTTTTAATTCGATTGAAAAATAAATCGCTTCTCCAGTTTTACCTGGTAATTCTATATTGAGTATCTGCTACATTTGTAACGATGCTGTTCATGAAGTACAAGGTAGACAAATCAATATTCGTCAATTTCTGAAGGGCCGCCGCTGCCCCGGGCCCCTGAAGCGCCACCAGCGATCGAGCGTTTGGTTTTAAGAATTTAATGTTTATGTCTGAGTCTGGCTTATGTAGTTTCTTATAGTTAGCCTGAAATGGAATGGTACTCCTTACAAGCGCCAAATGGGGCACAGTTTTTGAATTTTTACCAAACCACTCAACATAATTCCTTGGTCCTGGTCCTTCATTGCTGCATTTGAGACGACATAGATAAACTCTTCGTTTACCTTTGTGACGATTAGATCGTCCAAAATTCCTCCTTTTTCGTTGGTGAATACAGTCAGAGTGGCGTTGTTTTCCTTAAGCCCTTGAATATCGGCTGTGCATAACGTTTCTATGTATTCGACGCAGTTTTTGCCTAATTAAAATCAATTACAATTTATTAAAAATAAATTATAAAAAATATAAAAATATATAAAATATATAAAAAATATATAAAAAATATATAAAAAATATAAAATATATAAAAATATAAAAAATATAAAAATATATAAAAAATATAAAATATATAAAAAATATAAAAATATATAAAAAATATAAAAATATAAAAAATTTGAATTTTATTTACCTGTAATTTCAGTTTGTAACATATGAGAAACATCGAAAACACTGGCAGATTTCCTTGTGAAAAGATGCGAGTTAATTATTGATTGATCACTATACTGCACTGGTAATATAAATCCTCCAAAGTTCACCATTTTCCCCCCATGTTTCACATGAAAATCGTATAGAGTGGTGGTCTCCCCTGATGGGTGCGTTGAATAGGCCAGAACTTGAAGGATATTCTTCCAAGAATTGAAAGGGTTCGTTAACAGCTTTCTTGGTGAAAACATGTTTTTGTCAGTCCGAATTTCAGCTATTATTTCACAAATTCAAGAGATTGTTAGTTCGAATTATTCATTAAAACTTAATTAAGAAAGATTTCGATAATGATCTAAATATTGACGACATCGATATAATATACAGAGGGCGTTCAAAACGTTCTTTTGTCGCGAATTGGCAACAACAAAATAATGTTGTTCTTAATCTGAATTTAGTCACACAGCTATCAAGCAGCCAAAAAAATATATTTAATTAGCTTGACTCAGCAACACAAATTAATTTTAAAAATCGCATTACATATTTTGGAACATCCCTAGTACTAGGCAATAGTGCTTATCTTAGTTCTGGCTGGGTCAAGGATTATACTGATTATGGACAACGTTTGTGACGACAATAAGTATAATCAAATAAGAACGAGTAAGATGTAACAACTATCTAAAGTCCTGACAACATAACGGTTGTCATGCAGTGGACCGTTGAAATATCCCTCTATAATATGACAACGAAGGGTTTTCTATATGGACGAACACCTTCGGTGATATTGAATTAATGACTATCTAGGATCTGTTAATACGAGGACAATCATCATCGTCGAGAGCACCGATCGTCCTGCACGCATTAGGCGGATAATAGACCGCACCACATCCAAACCGTGTCTTTATACCGCTCTGATGCCGTGTACGGGATGGACGAGTTGTTTTCTTTCTACTCATTAAAGTGCATTAAGAAAATGTCAATAATTCCCCCGTTTAATATAGAATTGCGGTGCTTTCCCCTACAAATAGCAAGTTTTGGAGTGCCACTCGTAGCGCAATGGAGGCTACTGGCTTCCATGAATATTTCTAACGAATTACACTTCAGTTTTCAAGCTGCTAAGACAGACTTCTAGCATGTGCTCGGCAGAAGTTGGTACCCCATTGCTGGTGAAAAATACATCGGGTGTTCCATTACACAACACGATGCGCGGAAGGAAAAGTCTGGAGACCGTGGAAACGGGAAAAATACACACAGAAAAACGTTCAACATTCCATTTATTAATACTGAAATAAATCATTCTATAAAATCATATATCAGCAACCCGACTCTTAAAACCCCAATTTGACGGTGATCGTCGTTTTATTAAGTTGTGTGAGTCTATCAAACAGGAATTCGATAGAGAAATTTAAAGAAGTTTGCGGGGGAGCATTATCATCTCGAATTCCTATCGAATGAGAGGTTTAAGTTTAATAAAGTGGCATCAGCATCAATTTGAAGTTTTCAAGAGTGGGGCTGCAGCTCATCGAACTAACCTTAAACTATTAAATATAATCACGCAAGTTGAAAAATATAATACAATTTCACTAATTGCACAAACCTGAACTCTTATAGGTAGAAGGAATCTTTACAAGGCATTTCTGATTATTGATCAAATTTACAAGTCCTAAAACATGGAAATCTTCACGTCTGAAACATTAACAGAAATGCCCCCTCAATCATAAGCCTTAACACATATTTTGGCACCGGAGATATCTACAACCAGGACCGGCCCGAGCGTGTTTGACGCCCTGGGTGAAATTTTTAATCATCTCCCACTACTCCAAAAAAATCGCCCAGGAAGGCCGCCAACCTCGTTGGCCCTTAGGCCGGTCCTGTCTACAATGTATCATATGAACCTATTAATAAAAATATTTCCTATTGCACAAAATCTTCTACCTATTTGGTGGAATTTACATATTTACAACAAAATTTCGAATAGAATTAATGCCCACGAATTCCTTGAACAGACAATTATGAAGCAACACACGGGAGGAATTTAATGGTGAAGCCGAATATCGGCTCTGTTCGAAATTCATTAGAACTTTCTGCCTACTGCTAAGTTATGGAAAGCATGCAAAATCTCAACTATTGTCTACTCTAACTGGCCTTACTCCTAAGTATCATAAAAATAAAAAAAACGGACTGTGGGGGTTGATCCTCATTCCCCAATAATCGACGCACGACTTTCACGAACTAATTAAATCTTGTAATCTAAGTAGCTTCAATTTCTACTTAAGAATAGAAATACAGCAATCGAAAAGCTTACTTCGCAAGCAAGGGGGAATGTCATCTCGCTGACTAATAAGCGCCTTTCCTGAACGTGGATACATGCAAAACTTCATTGAAGTGTTACCCAAAGGCGTCTTGAGGGAATTTGGATTATTTTCGCACCGACCAAACATGACCAAAAAGGGAACAACGCAGATATACAGATACAGCGTAGAACTGGCTAGTTAATTTCAACAGAGGGGGGAACAAAGGAAAAACCTAAATTTGATAGGATTAATTGTAGCATTAATGTACTTTAGAAGGGCATATTATAGAACACGTCTTTCGGAAATACATCAATGTGCCGGAATTGCTCGACAAACGCTGAAAGCTTCCATTTAAGTCATTCATAATCCAGTAGTACGAGCATTGCTATGGATACCTACCCAGCAAGGCGTTGTACTTGTTGCAATGAAGTAGTTAAAGGTATTCTGCCAATCAAAAATAGTGTAAACTGGCATTTTACAATCTTAGTAATATCACACAACCAATAGATCCTATGAGCGTTGCAAAATAAGTTCCATCATGTTCACCCTAACTGACCCACGTAGTGCTTAAAAATATTCAGGATTTTGAGTATTTTAGTATTAGAAATACTTCATTTGTAAGATCCGACTGTTTCCCGTGAGTATAATAGAACAAAAGTCTTATTAGTGCTCTTTTCACACTGTCCTGAGCATTGACTATTAAAAAACAAATAAGAACAAACCAATTTCCTAAATGTCTGGAGTATCTAAATACGTCACAAATACACAAGTTTCTAACGCATCAGTCAACGAAAATCTGTAACTCATACAAAACGAACACAACCCTTGAGGGTTAACGACAAAAAAATGTAACAATCACATTACAAAAAAAATCACAACTTGCAGATTGGATCCGGCCTCCATTTAACTGCCTTTTAATGTTAAAACCTCAAATACAACACGCAACTTCGTGATTTCGCATCAAAGAACACTCAAATAGATACGAGGAATGGAACTAAATCTATCTTTCATTTTTGTTTTGGCATACTGAACACATTGATTTAAAAATCAGTAGAGAGGGCTTTTCTCACCAACCTTGACGATTGAGCAGAGGATTTCGACAGTCGGCTGTAAGTGCCCTTCTTGGCGGTATTGATGACACATTCTGAAGTCCTGCTCTTTTTTTTGAAGAAACGCATGTCATCGACGTGCGCGGGGTCCAGCATTTGCTTGTAATCAGCAGGGTGGCAGTAACTGGGGAAGGACTCAAAAAAGTTCTTGTAACCTCCTTCGAGGATGTAGATTTCAGGATAGGTTAGAGCAGGGTAGTTTACTGTGTTCCTTGTACGATCTTCTTTCCTGCAACCAGAGAAAATATTTTTAGTTTTCACACACATGGATGCCTGTACTGTAATCTGAGAGAAAACTGTGAACAGCAATCTCTTATTATTAAATTTTACAAGATCTTGACAAAGTTACCTTAGATTCCTGACCATATTTGGGCCCCGTTCTTTGGAGAACTCGCAGTGAAAGATAAGAATATGCCTTTCCTTGCTGGGCTTGATCGGTACATTCAACAGCTCGATGCATTCTTCCATCATGTAAATGTTTCTGGCACCTCTGATGTGACCCCCCTCAAATTCGTAAGGAAATCTACTGTCTATAATCTGAAAATTACAAGAAAAAACATTTTATTAGTCATCTTGCTTCTCCTAAGATACTAGAGGTTTCTTAATTCAAATGGAATGAGGAATGCAGCAATAGAAAATAAATCAAAGAATGGTCTTACCACAAATGAGTTTATAACGGCATCAAATTGTCCATTTAGCAAATTCTTAACTGTCTCAGCCGATATGCTTTTTAATTCGGGATGAGCCCCTCTAATCAATGGCAAGGCGTATGACTTTGAAAAATCTCCTATTAGCTCCTCATCTTCTGATCTCTCTACAGCCTGTTTCATTAAATCTTTCTGAGCCTCGGTAACTTCCTGATCAAACTTAGCAAGCAGCTGAACTGAAGTGGGCTCCTCATGATCAGAATCTTCCGCTAATAGCTTGTCACTGAAGTCTAAGGCAGGAAGGCAGTCAATATCTGTTTCAGTGTCAAATAATTTGAGCCGTTTTAATGAAGTGGCCGTTGCAGTACAGGGGCTCCGAACGGGGCTCGCAAACAATCGTCTCTTTGTAGTTTGGAAATTACTTTTTCCGGGAGTTCGGCTTCTCAAGCCCTCAAGGGGGAAACTTAAAATCGTAGCTTCATCACCGTCCAGTTCACTGTCTTCCAGGCAAGGAGAAAGTGATCGCCGTTGTTTTTCCTCAGAAATGTCCTCACAATATCCAGAGTCCTTCGAATCTGCATCGAATAAAGACACCTCTTCCATATTTTCACTTGTATCGGACGGTAACTGGGGAGAGCTAATGACCATTTTTTCGCCGATTTTAAGCTGATTCTTCCCGCTCTTTTCTGTCTGACATTCATTCTCAAGAGATAAAAATAATTCTGAAGTTAGCTGCGGTTCTTTTTGACATTTTCCATCGGGTGGGAATTTAGGCGTTTTCACACATTCGACTAACCTGTAGGTTTCCGTTTCACGTTCACATCGTTCACGATAATTAAGTTTCACGTTAAAACGTTTCCAATAATGACGATAGTAAATGGTGGTACCATAAATGATGATGAGAAACGCGGTAAAGCACGTAAGTAACACGAACATCGTGGCTCCACAACCTTACTAGCGGAACTTTCGGAGGTAAATGGATTAAGAATTTCGGTAGTCTCGTTTATACCTTTTGACGAAAATAGGCGTCCGAATTTTTATTGCACACCTATATAAGAACGAAGGCAAACGAAAGTAGATACATGCAGATCAAATGAGCCAAGAACCTTATTTTATGGGGCTACCTGGAACCCCTCATTGTTGTTATTATCATATAATGCATAGCGAAGGCGAAGCAAAATCGCAAACCGATGCCTGTGTATAGCACTATTATCCTTTCTTCTTTAATCCCTTTCGATACGCCAATAAATAAAATTGTACTCGTCGAACACAAATATTCAAAATATCTCGAAGGGTTCAACTTTCGACATCGAAAAATCGAATTGAACTCGTGATCCTCGCGCGAACTTGTGGAATTCGAAAAGTTTCTCGATTTCGTGACATTGACGGCATCTGTCATCGGAATCAGCTGTTTTTGTTTTGTTCAACTCACTGTTTTTGAAAAGTCAATCTCTTTTCCATAATTCCGCTGTAGTCTTCGAAGAATATTTAATTCATTTATCCTCATTCTTTATTGTGCTTTTGCCTGTCCGCCACCTGCGCGTATCTCCAACCTTATCCTACCGGGAACCAAAGAGAATAACGCATGACAATATCTAATAGCATAGTTTTCCCGCATTAACTGTAACGTGTAAGATATTGATTTTCAGACTTGTTGCACAAGTTACGGTAAATGAGTTCAGAGTCATTACTGTCCCAACACGAGCGTGAAGTTAATTCAACATCTGGAATCACTAACAGGTAGTTATTTTAGTGGTTAAACGTGAAAACTACCTATTAGGGAGTAAGTTTTGTCGTCTTTTCCATTTTCATATGTATTTATGCAAATAAATCATCGTCAATAGCCTCACAGGGCTAGTCTACCTAAATGATAGCTCTCATTGGTCAGTCCCATGGTGCCATAGTCATTCAGATAAAAGGGGGCTCTGAAGGTCCGTAGCCGCTGGAGGTCAGATTTGAACCGTGTCGGATTTCGTATTGCTAAACTGAAAACTAAATCCTCTCTTTCGGCCTCTAGCAGGTACATTTCAATTGATGTTTTTGCCAGATTCTCTAAAGTTGTTTAATTAAGGGCGTTAAAAACACAAAGAGAAATAATTTTTACTTTACAGCCTGCTGCCAGGGACGAAGGGTGTTATTGAGACTTGACGCCCTGCTGGTCGTAACTCATTGTTTCCACCGTGGAAACTAATGGGTAAACAAGCAGCGGCAATTTATATGCGTAAAACGGTTAAACGTGGAGCAATAAAGCCACTTTTGGGACCGTGACTGAATTCTCTCCCAAAAACCTAAATACATAACGTCAAAAATGCTTCGAATTCACCACTATTCCTACCTCCGCTGCTCCTTGTTTACGTATTTTTTTACTAAGTAACCAACACCGTTAACAAGCAATAACAATTTAAAACGAAATTCTACGAAGTGAACATCAACAATAGGACACAGTCAATGGGTTATTTGTAAGGCTGTATCATGTTGGCATAATGCACTGATGATGTGGCACAAAAGCACTGAATCTCTGAGATTTTTGCAACTTCATGCTCCTTCCTTTTGGTCTATAAAAACAAGCCAGGTAGTTCGGTAGATCTGAAGGTAAAACGGGGAATTCACGTTATTGGCATAAATTTTCCGTGACTCTTCACCCTGAACTTGTAAAATATTAGTGTTCGTTGAATTAGCCGAACTCGCCAAGGATTTAAAATTCTTTTACGCAAAACGGGGCATCGGGACTCCACAATCTCGACATAAAAACGAGTTCCAATTATATTTTTGGGCGGTCCTCGAGCACATCCGAAAAATTCAGGATGGAAAGTTTCGACGTGAACACCCCGTATAGTAGTGACTGGTGATCGTTATAAAAAACCTCACGGCGAGCGTCGCAAAGGTAAGCCCTAAGCACTGTCTACTTGAAACATCTGACTCGCAGATGAATTGATCACGGGCATGCATGTGATATCTCATCGCTTACTTCAGGTTTTTTTTAAAGATCTCCCCATTTCAATGCCTACCATCGTAAGCATCTCTATTCAAGTATTCTCCCTGTTTCAGAGCCATGGAATCTCAGGCGGAACACCAAAAACTAAAAACCTACAATACCCTGTATACTTTTACTACTTCGTTGGGCGCCGGCACGTTCCTGTTAGTCTTATTTTGGATTTTACGCTATAGAGGTGGTTTCGCATGGCACTCGAATCCTAAGGCGGAATTTAATTGGCACCCGTTTTTCATGATTCTCGGTATGGTGTTTTTGTACTCTCAAGGTACCGCACGTATTTCGATATTAAAGACATTGCGCCAAACGAAACTCCAATTTGCAGCTATTCTCATTTACCGCACGGGCCGAAACATACCAAAGATGAGGCTAAAAGTTCTACATGGTGCTCTTCATTTCTTGGCCTTTATCTTCTCAGTCATAGGCCTACAAGCTGTGTTTGACTCGCACAATTTAGCTCAACCTCCCATTTCCAATCTCTATACGATGCATTCATGGATTGGACTGCTGACTGTTATAATTTTTTCTATACAGGTATGGGAGTATACCGGGGCTGTTTGTGAAATTTAGGCAGGTTCAGGCTAGTTCAGCGGGGGTTGACAAGGAAAACTCTATCATCGCAATATTATCATTGTTTTCTATATTATTAATTTTTTGAGTAAGAACAACCCTGCAGATAGCACTTTACCTAATTAACGTTCGATAATGATCAATCATGAATCGATGATGGTTTGTTTCAGTTTGCTTCAGGTTTCATAACATTCCTGTATCCCGGACTTGCCATGTCTATTAGGAAAGCTGTGATGCCGATTCATGTGACTATAGGAACGGGTGCATTTATAATGGGACTGATTAGCTGCATCACCGGCCTTACCGAGAAGGCTATATGGGCGTTGTACGTATCCACGTTATTTCTCCTGGCCTCTGGCGACTATCATTGTTCAGATGATGTTTTCAGACCAGTTTCAGCTATTTATTCCGATCATCCCTTAGAGCGCTTGCCCTCATTATTTTCCCCTTGTGCTTACGCATATTTCTTGATTCATGACTTTTTAAGCAAAAGAGCGATTCAAATAGGTTTCAAACAAATTTTGACGGGAAAGTGACCAGAAATGAATCTCGTTGCTTTACAAAAGGTAAAACTTCGGTTATTATTGAAGGGTAGTTCATCCCTAATTTGCTAAAATTTTGGACGGATAAGGTGTCCGAGTCCTTGAGAAAGGGCCCTCATAAATAGCACAAAGACTTTTTAGGGCTAAACCTGATCTTGATGGTTTGTCCTAGTGACCATAAATAAAATTGGGACAAATTCGGTGTGAATTCTTATTTATTTTGGTCTCGGACTCTGTCGAACGGCAGTCCGGTCATCTTCCTTCTTACAATTTCTTTTGGCGCTCTTTTAAATACCAACACGGACAGGTATATAGATCATAAATTATGAATGTCCGTTAGCTCGTAGTATATCAAGGTCGGTCGTCTCGTGTACGGGATTCAATTTGGCCTAATTTTCAGGGATAAGAAATACGCGGACTTTGTACCTGAAGCATTTGTGTTCAACTTCATCGCCGTTGCACTAGTGCTTTATGGTCTTTTGGTGCTGTATTTGGTCACGGAAACCACGTATAAGCGCAACCCTTTACCAGACGATGAATTGGTTTTGACTAACCAAAATGAGTAACAAGTCAAAACTGACTGTCCCAATGGAACTATGTTATCCTTTTACGGCTGTTTTGCGCACTTCTTACTAGAGTTCTCGACAAATGATTTCATGCTTTTGCTAACGATATAAGTGCAAAGTACGTATAAGTACGATTAGGGCTGTTTGTTTATCAGAGTTTCATCGGATTTATAGCTGTCTACACTACGTAAAATTGCCCAAATCAGCTTTATACACACCACTCATGAAATTTAAATGTGAGTGGCGGCATGAAGCGTTTGTAACAATAATCTCGTGGCAAAACCCTCATGAGGGGCGACCATTCCGATGGTCATAATCCTTGCCAAAACTATATCATTAAGCTTCTCGAAATGGTCCAAATATAAAAATATCTTTAATATATTAAATATAAAGGGGGTAACAGATCATCGCGGACATATTCCACGGGGCGATAGTACTCTAGAAAGTAATAAAAAACACGCATCATTTTTTATATACAGAGTGACCAAGTTTCCTATTGTTCAAAGGACATTTTGAGTAGTTCTTATAATTTGGTTTTTGTTTGTGAAGACTAAACAGGATGCAAATTTTTTCCCAAACTTCCTTCACGTTATTAATTTGCATGGAGAGACATTTTTGTAAATTCTAGAGATTAGAAAGATACGAAAACACTGTAAAAAATCGAAAAGTTAAACAAGTAAAGAAAGAATTTAAATTAAAAAAAAATGCAAAGCGCAAAACTACATGACGGGAAAAAAAACACAACACCCTGTATATGGTTGCCGATGGCTTTGAGATTTAGTTGCAGAGAGTTTTAAGCAAAATTTCAAATATTTAACTCGAGGCATACGTGAGTGAAACGCGAAGTATGACAAAAACATGAAACTTTACCATCCTGTATATCGAAAATGAAGCGTTTTCGATCGTGGGTCTTTTAACGTTTCGTTATTATTTTGCAGAGTACCATTGCCCTTGAAACATCTCCATGACGATATGTTACACCCTGTATTGATAAATTTATTATATAAGAAACAAGAATCTGTATGTATTCAAACTATACACGTATATTTTTAAGCTGAAAATAAGCTGAGTCGAAAACTAGAGTTTTCTTTCTCTGCAAATCTGATACTTCGCTATACAGGGTGTCCAAATTGCACGTTCGCAGAACTGAAATCGACAAAATTAACGAAAAATTGGCTGTTGTGAAAGATTTTTGCTGGTCGGTATACGCTCCCAACATATTTTTTTAATCAAGAGTTATTAATAGTCGGGAAATCATTTTGTCTTTATTAATACGCACCTGAGACGCCCTGTAAATTAATTTTAACTTATACAATGGTGCTACCAAGAAACGTAGAGATATGACTAACAGCGATAAAGACCTACTTACACAAACTCGCACAAATCTGTCCCCCAAACAAAATCATAAACGTATGGTAAAATATATGATTAATGCACACATATTCATATCTAATTAATCTAGTTTACAGGTGCCTACTTATATCTTTAGTGTAACGGTTCAGATTTACGTGAGTTACAGCTTGTGATAAGAAAGTTCTGCGTTCATTCGATTGCGTGTTAGGCCCTCGAATCATAGCTCGTAGCTTGAGATGTTTGTTCTTTAAGTTTGAAAAATCGATCGGACGAAGGCAGAATCGTTTGTTGTTTTCTGGTGCTTTTTTTAAAACTGTGGTGCGAATTTTTTAGTGATATACATTTTATTCCTCTTGATTCCTATTTTATTATTTGTTGTACTTAAGTACCTGCAACTTGCAAAGATGTTGCAGGTAATTATGGTGAATATTTTACATTTTAAGTGCCTATCAGCGATAAATTTCCTATATTTTGTAATAATATTCAGCTTAAGTTAGTTCAGGTTAGTTGTCTTTTTATGAAATGTTTCGTTAATTTACTTGCCAAATGCCTAATGCGGCCTGGAATAAATTGTGAGAATCATTACGACCTAAACTAAACCGAATTTCAGTTCTTAAATCCTTCATCGTTTGTTCGAATAACCTACCAGTACCGAAGAACTAATTGTGGTTATTTTCTCATGCCTAAACTGGCAATCCTACCTTAATGCACGACGCCCTTGTTCGTCGATTCGTCATAGGTAGCGAATTTTCGATTCCAATATTGCTTCTCTTCGCAACCTTACCCTCTTCCCTTCCCCTTTAAATCGCAGATTTATACTCAAACATAAATTAAATGTAAATTGGAAAATTTGCTTTTGCTCCCCGGTCGAGTAACTGAAGTCCAGTGGATATTGTTGGCTTTACGATTACAGGGAGGGTTATTTGGGCGAATTATGCCGCGTGTGAAATTCATAAAAAAATAATATCCAAGACTTATCTGCTACGTGTTAGTTTATGTGGGTTAACTGGAGTCGTCATTAATTAGTTTAATCGACGCCCTACGTTTACAGTTCAGGGACGAACAGAAACCGTTTACTTACCTAACAATAATTCATATTTTATTAAAATATTTAAACACTCGATTATTATTATATGAAGCGCCACTGACCTGCTGGGACCATTTAAACCATCATTTAATCCTCATGTGTACCACACTACCATTAACTAATTCATACATTCGTCACGGATCTCGACTGGCAAGTGCCCACTAGCTACTTTCTGGCAATGGTTCACTGCGTCTTTCAACTTATGAACCAGGTTTTGCAGTTCTTGAGTGTTACACGTAAAATCTACATTTTCCGCGTGAAGACCATCCCGACAATCACTATTATGTGTGTTAGTTTTTAGGGATATCCGGAAAAGTGGCCCTTCTGGCTGATTGAGGGAGTTCGTCTGGAATTTAGTAAATATTGTCTGCAGTTAGAATAAACGTTACTTGTTGGAAAAAAGTCATAAATCTGTACATATGTAAGAAAAACGTCATAGGGATTGATTCTAGGGTCACGGTTCCTTGTATAATTGGCCAGAAAATTCCTTAAAACTTTGGCAATTTATAAGTCTGGCGTCTTCATCCGTAAATATAAAACACTCTTATGATAATGACGCGGATTCATCAAATTGTCCAGACTTTTCTAGGCCAAGGTGGCTTAAAGAGGACACTTTATTTACCGCACATTTTATCATTGCATTAAGCAAACTTGTTGCCTGCAGCAATAGTTTTACAAATTCACGAAAATACGTTAATTTTTTCATAAAGTTATATCAAATCTTCGATTTCAAAATACAAATTGGCAACGCTGAGACCGAAGTCGGTTTGTATATACGGTCTGTGATAAATTTATTAGTCACACATTCGACATCTAAAGTGATGACATACCTGGATGATCATACAATGAATCATATTGGATCGGACTGTATATTTCGTTATTTGAGCACGGACCCATAAAATGAAGGGTCAAGCTACTAATGTGAACTTTTTGAATGAACGTTTTTGGATATTTTGATAAGGTTGATTTCCTATCTTTCATAGAAATTACCTTTCTTAATAAAGTTCTTAGCAGTGCAATTTCTTTGATAGTTCAGTAATATAAGCACCTTAGAGATTCTATGCTTTATAAAATAAGGTTTACAGATGCACCAAAATATGAACTTTTGTGTAGGAATCATAACAAAATATTGAAATCCCACCTTCACAATATGATCAATCTTCCACTTGATATCAGTTATGTGTGGCAAATGGTTCCCAACACAGAGTAACTCGAGTCTTATAAATTTTTCCCATTTTTCATAGTAATCTTTCAATATGGCCACTTTTCCTGCTTCTATACTGCACTGATTTGTAAGGAATTCTGTGAGATCTTCAGCTGTTTTTCCATGTCTCACAAATTCAGAGAAGACATATAGTAAGGATGATTGGAGCCTTTTTATTTGGATATTGTTACTTTCTAAGGGAGCTAAAAATAACAGATGAAGGCCTGTTATAGCAAAATACCCCTTCAAAGAGTTTGAGAAACGTTCTAAAAGCAATATGAATCTATTGAAAGTTGCAAAAGTACAATCTCTTTGGAAATTCAGAAAGAACAAATTTGTAAAATGAATTATATGCTCATGCAATTTAATGACGCCCAGGAGTGCAATTTTGCAGACTTCTGTGTAAGGGTATTGGTTAAGTATGACTTCTAATGGTATTGCTATGATACATGTTTGCATCTTTTCATGGCGTGTGCAAAAACAGATTAATTCTGAGACAGGCAGGCCTCGGGTAAGTATAGGCAAAGGAAAAAAATATCCCCGCGAATTAATCTAAAACCAAGGCCTAGGAATGAAATAGAGAATGGGAAAGCCTGAGTACATACATGGGGCAGATCTTTTGGGTTGTTACTGTTATGAATTGGTAGATTATGAGGAGGAACTATTTAGTAATATAAACTTGACTTGACTTTTAAAAATCCAAGTTGTACCTTTTCCGACATCCTGTGTCGCATTTTTTAAACAATTAAACGAATTCTTCAGCAATTCCTCCAAATTACTGTTCAAAGGTGCTTCGTCCCCATTTAATATTGACAGGTTTTCCACAATTTGTTTTGAAATCTGAACCATTGTATTTGTTTATATGGTGTTATGTATATTATACCAGTTTTAAATCGAGTTTTATTTAATCAATAAATGTATTTAAATTAAGAATATAGAAACTAAACAATCTATTATAATATTAAACATTAAGTGGGGTTATCGCACGCCTCAGTGAGTCCCTTTTGACTTCTGATTGGTCAGGCTGAGGGTATGACCCTTTCGAAGTGTCACGTGTCGTCATTTGACAGAGAGGTGGGAAAAAAGCAAAGCGTAGAGTAGGCATCTCTATAGAGTGTGGTTATATCTATTATTTAAGCCATTTATGATCTCATTAAAATATTTTTAACTATATAATTTTCCTACGTACAAGTACCTTCATTTTTCTTGCATTAACATAATTTATAAAGTTGATTCTTATGCCAATTAATTTTATTAGAAATGAATGCTTTAGGTCTGAGTACTATTCTCCGTATAGGATGTCTATGCGCCAGTGAAAGTGTTGAAATACACGGTATCAGATATGTTGTCAAAGATTTGCTTGGAGAAGGGTAATGAAATAATAGTACTAAGAACATTATAGATTATATGGGTGTCCGAGGGCGGTAATTGGGAAACACTCAATATATATACCTTTGTCATATGTTGGTCACTTTAGGCACCATTGTGTGGGTGTTTACCTTTGACATTTTTTGGCATTTATTCCGGTCCTTCAGCGATTTACTGTTTCCCCTTTACTGTATTGTTTCCAGGGGTTTCTCCTCTGTTGATCTCGTAGAGCAGGCATCCACAAAAACAAAATATGCACTGAAGAGAATAAAATGCCACAGCTTTGACGATGAGAAGATGGCACTCAACGAAATTAATTATTGCAAGACATTGAAGCATCCTAATATTATTGAACTCATTGGTAAGTTCTATCCTTTTCGTTTTATATATTTGTATATATACATCTCAAAATTATCAAAACATAAGTTCAATTATGACGTTTCTGTGGGTATTAATTATTATCTGATCTGGGCGATGTTCATATCTGGGCTTGTATAGTAATAATGCACATTGCAAAAACTGCCTTTTGTTTAACGTACATGTCCCACTTCTAGATTCTTGTGTTAAGGGTACAGCAGATGCAGTAATAGATTCTACCTCAGAAGCCTTTTTGGTGCTTCCATATTATAGGAGAGGGACATTACATGATTATTTGGTTTTAAAATCCTTCTCAAAAAACTACTTAGACGTGAGGGAAGTGATAAGGTAAGTTTGTGTCAGTTAATGTTGAAACATAGGCCAAGGACATGTATATTTTTTTGTTAACATACATGAATTTAAGATTTTAAAAGTTCAATTTTTTTAAAGATTTTTTAGCGATATTTGCCAAGCTGTAAAATACATGCATGAATATAGTCCTGAACCTATTGCGCATCGAGATTTGAAAACCGAAAATATATGCCTTACTGACAATATGGACCCGATTTTAATGGATTTAGGTAAGTTTCAGATAAAATAGGATGGTAACATTAAACTTATATCTTAACAGGCTCAAGCGCCCCTGCCAGAGTTCAAATTTGCGGGGCACAGGACGCTCAAAGGATGCAAGATATTGCCGCTGAAAGATGTTCTATTACCTATAGGGCTCCTGAACTTTTCCACGTGGAAAGTTATTGTATTATTGATCAACGAATTGATATTTGGGTATGGCCCGTTTTTGATGATTTGAGCAGATTAGATACATATTTTATTTTAATTACAGAGTTTGGGTTGTATTTTGTATGCACTTATGTATTTTAACTCACCCTTTGATGCAGTTTATGAAAGAGGAGATTCCGTCAATTTAGCGGTTATTTCTGGGAATATATCTTTTCCAGAGGATAGCCCGTTTACACAGGTAAATGTTATAAATATGAATTTTAAGGCGATATTGAATCAAACAAGGATTTTTACTAGATTTTTGCTCGTGCCAAGTTTTCTTCTGTTGAAACTCTTCAAAATTGTGCATTAAAGAAACGTACTATATAAAAATGTATACCCATCATTAAAATATATTTGTTTCTTTTCAGGGTCTGCATGATTTAGTGCCATACATATTACAAGTGAATCCATCCGAAAGGCCCTTTATAAACGATGTTATTGGAAAAATAGACGAATATAAACGAAGTCTTGACACAGCTGTTTAATTAAGAATGTGCGCTATAATGCTGGTGTACCTACATGTTCTGTGGGGATTGTAATGTATTTTTGCATTTATAGTCTTAATGTTGTATGAATGTATGTTTACTTGATGTATCATCAGAGTGTTTTATTATTTTACCTTAATTAAATACAGTTAAGAACATTAGTTAATAAGGATAACGAAAAAATGTTATTTAGTATGAATATACATTGGATAATATATAATATAAGATCTGGATACCTGAATTGAGATAAATATACAAGGCTCTTATATATGCTGCCTCAGAAAAAAAATGTTTCATTTATTTACCCAAAAAAATATAAAGCTGCACTCGTACTCCTGTGAAGCCGAAATTCTCAAATAATATATGAGAAAAAAGCGGATATTTGCATAGTAACGTTGGATAAGAAAAAACTTCATTTATCTGCGCCGCTATTTTGTATATGAGTCACTACACGTTTCCAAACCGAAATCGGGGCCAAAGAAAGAAATCTTTGGGTACATTTATCCTATAAATATGCTCATGCCAAGAAACTAGAAGGGTCTCAGATCCACAATGTCAGCCCTCCTCACGGTTAAGAGGAAGGGCATTTTCTCAAACATCTTGTGTGAGTCACATTAGTAAAAAGTTCGAGAAGGGATCAATGTAGCTTCTACATAATTAAACATTGAGGGTACAACGATAAGTTAGTTTGTACTAATTCTAGCTCTGGGAAGGGTTTCGTGAAGAGATATGAGGACGCCTGAATACCTTAGATATATTAGTGTTAATTCCAAATGTAATTTCTAGCTATTTTAATTACATTTGAGCTATAAGCTGGGAGATGATGATTTGGCTAAAATCAAAACAAATATTTTTGAGAATACGATGAACAAAGGAATGAAATGGGGGAGGTCTCCAATATTGTCATTCTGTCTCTCTTTCTCTCTCTCTCTGTGTCGAATGATCTGGGAAACTGAGACAAGGATGTGTATACTACGGACCAATTCTGCATTGCGCAGATCAACGTTCTTATTTACACATTCCTTCAGAGCTATTTGTTTATTGACGAAAGATCCCCTTTGAGTAGCGGTAAAGCATTTGTTACTGGAATGTATGGAATGTAGGTCAGGCCTGGAGAAGCGAATGTTTACCGTTTTTCTTGAAGAACGGAATCTTTTTTCGTCCTTGAGCTGGCACTGCGGGTGGAATTTTTACAATGCGGATTTGATCGGTTTTTGCACCGTTTTTTCTACGAGTATTTTTAAAGGGTCGCCGTCATCTATACAAATTCTCCACTTTATCAGGTCAACTGAGGGAATCTCGGCAATCGTAAAGGATCCGAAGTCGGCTGAACTGGGGCAAAGGGCATAATTTGGAATTCATAAATATATTTAAAAATTTGGAAAATTTCGATGAATTCCAAAGAAGGAAAGGTGTTTATATTTCCTTCACCTTGTTCGCCGTTTAAGCTGATCGCAAATCGCGCATAAATATGTTTCCAAGTTATTAAAATAGTCAAAAATATCTCAATATGTAATTTAAAATTATTTTAGGCACTTTTTCTATTTGATTTCCCTGAAGTAGTTTTTACCGGTGTCGCCACCTGGGAACGGTAATGGTAACCCGAGTGGCACTCGATCCGCTAATTGAAAGTACGACTAAGCCGTTACTTGAAGATATCTGCGTGCAACGACGATTCCTTCAAGAACAACATTGTCTGCTCTTGAAGAGTTCGAATATGCGAAGGTAGATGGATCCCTGATTCGATTTATAACTTTACAAATTATAATTGTGTCGCCCAGGGCCTCTGATATTGAGAATACTTACCCGTCCAAGGCAGTAAAATAATCATTCTCATATTTATTTTTTCCTGTTTTTTATTAAATTACGAAGCATTTGTACTGGCGCTACCTTCCTCAGAGCCAATGATAACTTATTACGAACAAGAAAACGCCGCACACTACCTCAAAGACTATTTTCTGAATGGAATTTCGATAGCTAACAGATCCGTCAGGATTTGCGACCGTAAATTGCTATTCAGTGGAGTAATTTTTAAGACGTACCCGTAGGTAACGAAATTTATATATTTTACAGAGTTTTGGTATGATAGATACGTTCCCAGTTATGTCTGAACCTCTCAATTGTTGTGCCACCTTAAAGTGGCATAATAAAGTAATTCCCACATAAACGGAACTCATTAATACTTGTTTTCTGTAACTGTACGCAGTTAATACTCGTATTCATGCGTTGAGATATTTTTAAGCCTTAGGTGTCCGCATCTGATTATCAAGACTTCTTCATTATCGCATTGCTCATCATTTGATAAGTTGATGCTGAGCGAGGCTGCTATAGGTACACGACTTTTTCACTCAGCAGATTATTACCATTACTGCAATAATGCTATTACTTAAGGTCGTGCATATAAACTACACATCATTCATCAGCGGTGATTAAGAAAACACGCAAAATACCTGCAACCGACATTCCTGGCGCAGGTAGAGATTATTGCAACATCGAACATATTGACCAAGCGATTGCTAAAGTGTTGAAATTCTTATCATTCCTCGAAAGCAAACAATCTTTCTTTGCAAAAAATCTCATTAAAACGAGTCATTAATGTTGTGTTCTGCTTAAATGTATCAATATTCGTGTACAGAGGAGAGATAGCGCCGTATTTAGGACTTTTTGCAAGCTCCATTCATTAAGGAGTATTAAAATTTATGGCTTCAATTTTAAAAAGATCGCGATGCTTTTTGGTTTCTTTATCTATGAATTTGCATAGTTAAATGCATGGAAACAGGCGCAAGACGTGGTATGGATTTTAGCTACGTACATTGTATGCATGTAGGTCCCTATAATAAGTAAAGCAGGTTTCCTTCTTTAACGCATCGTCGAAATCTCCGCCAAGACAGTACCTGTGACTGATCTAAGTAGTACCCCTGGTACCTCGTCGTGCCCCCACCGCCGTCCACATTCTCCAACTTTACCTGTTGTGGCGGTCGCAGTTACCTGAGCCGAATCGCGAGCCGAGAACGACTTTCGTGGCTGTCTACGTAAGCGCTGTCGAATGCCCTCGAAATTCCGTTAATTACATACACATTTGCAACTCAAAGGGGTGTGAATATCCAACTTTCAGTCTTACCACCGATTTCGGGTAGATTCTGCATTAAAATCGAGGCGATTTCGAGTCCAGCGACCTCGCGCCGGCCAAAGACGGCCCCTCGTGATCTTCCAACCATCAGCTCGTGAAGTGTGAATTTCTTGAAGAATTCAAGGTGTGTATTTGCGCTGGAATTTCTTGAATAACTGTTGTGCTAAAAACGTGGATTTTCGCCGAGATTTGAGTCGGATTTTTCGGAATTGTGTGTCTGTGTGCTGGACGTGACAGGACTGCTTCCACAGAATAGAGGGTAGGTTTCGAAAATATTTATTGGGTGTGCCTTCTTTTCAAGGTTGAAAGGATTCTTTGGATTTTTATGGTCGATGGTGATGGTAGATCTGTGAGGTGGGCCGTAGGGAATTTGCCGCGGCACAGCTGAGACATTTTTGCGTTGCGGAATCGCGCTTTCAAGTGCGAACCTCAACGAATCTGACGGAAACCAGTCGAGCTAACAAAAGTTGACAGTGACGATTTTCTTCTTAATTGTATCCTTAAGGTGTTCGACGAGTTTAGGCAACCCGAATTAGGTCGGTTTGGGCGTGCGACCAAGAAAACCGAAATCCGACGTAAGAATGCCCACGTTCTCCGCGTTTTTTTCCACTTGTGGTTCACCCGTCCTCGTCCAATACCCCGATGCTCCCCCCTGTGCGTTGTTCCGATTCGATTCGTAATAAACGGTTCTCGTTCAAAACTCCTGGGCTCTCGGTCACGTCAACGACTAGAACTGGGTGGAGGAATGGGAGGGCTTCCTCGCAAGTTTTTGATAAACTGGACTCCGCAATGGTATCGGCAAATCTGAGGAACTTGGGAGGATTCCCGCAACGCGGCTCTCCCATCGCTGGAGCGACTAATTGATAAAAGTTCGCTACTCCGCTTCAAATATCTGCCCGTGGTGACGTCAGAGAACCAACTCGAAGCAACAGAAACTACAGTGATAAACATGCAGACGTTCTCCTCGCGTTGCACAATTCCCTTTAGGGAATTCATCTCGAGTGCAACCACCACACCGACCACAGCCATTCATAAACTTACACAACATTTACGTAAAACCATAATAAATAATAATAATTCTCGCGGGCAAATCTAGAATTCGATCCCACTTTCTTTCAACTTGCGTATTAAACGATATCCGACTGCGATACCGGAGCAGCGTAAGTCCATATTAGTGCAAAAACAAGACTATAGCTGCACGCGGGAGAAATGTGCATATCGCTAATTATGAATAAGCAATTATCGGATTTTCACCTTTTCAGTTAACGGTCTAGTAAAAATAAACTAGTTCTCTAAGCAATGGCGTAGAGAAACAAAAACATTGAAACATATCCGAGGCTTCATAAGCGCCGGGCAGATGATTGGTTGCCCAATTTAACTGTACTGGTAAAGATAGCACATAACAGCACATTAAGATATAATTTTCATAAGAAACAAATGCGTGTTGCAAAATGAGGAGCAAAGCGACAAGTCGGCCATGGATGAGCGCGCCAATGGGCTTATTAGTCGTGCATCTTAAGCGATTTTTTTAAATTGAGGTCGACCAATCATAATAAAGACTCAAAAATAAATTGAACACATGAATCGCAGTCAACCTAACAGGGGAACAATCGCCGCAGTAGATATGGAACTACCAGCAGGCCGGTTATGTAGGCAGGGAGGCAGGAACGTGGAACCCGACATGACGGGTCGCTATACTGAAATGAACATCTTTGTCACCGTTCCTAGGGGTGGGGAGGAAGTGTTTAGGCCAGTTCATCAGCGATCGATATATATCTATATATATACAGGGTGTTTCAGAATTATGGTGGCAAATCGATGGAGGTAACAGGTTATCGAGAAAATGCACATTTCGCCAAAATTTCCCCTTTCACAGAGATACAATAACAGTTTTCGATACTCGATTAAGGTAAAGTATTGCAAAAACGCCATGAGTGGTCACTTGCCGCTTTTGCGCGACGTCAAGTCGTCCATCAATTGTCGTTCGATTATTTAAAAAATATAAAGTAACGCTCGGCGAAGATTGGAGGTTCGAAGTTATTCCAAATGGAGAGTTAGATCCAATCGCACTATTATATTTCGAAGATAAGGACATTTTTCCTTCGCGCTCCTCGAGCTGAAGTAAACAAGAATTCGATATTTTTATAGAAAGGCCAAGCGATTCTACGGTAAACGCTTCAAGCTATTTCAATATAAGTCAAGGAAAAATGGTTGCAGCTCTCAATAGATATCACCGCTCTCCTTATAAAATAATGCCCGTTCAGAAACTAAGCGATGATCGAGAATAATCAAAGAATACCACGTTTGGAATATTACGAAAGAATGCCGCCTTTAAGCAACGAGGATCCGGTGTTTTTTTGAGAAGGTACCGCAAACCAACGAGGTATGTTTCGCAACGGCTGGCATTTAAAACGGAAAAAATACTCATATTTCGGCAAGCGAAAATCCTCGGTCCATCGAGGACATTCTAAACCACCGGAGCAACCTTGACACATTGCGAATTTTTCAAAGGGGGAAAATTGCCGGGGTCCAAATATGCCTTGATATACGGGGGCTCCCATTAAAAAAAAAAAAACTTGAGTTTTATTGATACTTCTGATATTCGTTGTTTTTCTAATGTCATATCACAAAAATATTGCGCAAAGTACCTGTATAAAGAACCGATTCCTAAGTTCAATAATCCATTCGCAGTAACTTGTCACATTTTAAAATTAATCCTGTACATAGGACCAGAACGACGATACGCGCCTCGGTTTGCGCATACCAAAATCTCGAATTTTCATCGATGTGATCAAATTATCTCGCTTCAATCCACCGCTCACCAATTTCTCGCCCGCGGCTCATGTCTTAATCGTGCGGAAAGTACTATTTTCGGCACTAGCTGCGCAGTACGCCAATTATCACCGGTTCAGGCTAGCGCTACGGCGAAACGCGACCGGCGGAGAGTGATTGAAATTTCAGTTATCTAAGCTGAGTTTCAGCTAACCGGAAGAATCCCAAATTTCTCAGCGAAGAGGGGTATCGCAGCACGATCTTATACACGCAGTACAGGCCTGACGGGATGACAGACCCGAGGGGCGTCATACCTGCTAAGGCCGATCTTGCCTAAACCGCTCTAATTCTCACGTGATGTTTTCTCAGTCGTCAATTATTTATGCATCGTATCGAAGATCGCCGAGCACAGCTGGAAATGACGTTCGAATTGCAAATTCCAAACTCCGTTTGAAAATTACAATGGCTCGCGAAATCAGTGGCGCAGTTAACAAATTGACGTCGACGAGGATGTTGCACGGCGAATAAGTTATCTAACGTTGCCACGCAACGATCTGTTTTTTTCATCTATTATATTCGAGAACAAGGAAATATAGAGAAATATACGAAAATTCGCGGAATCGCCTAATTGGAAACATCTCGAAAACACTTGAGAGATACGAGCGCTCTTGCAGAATTCCTTTTGATGTAAAACGGTCGAGAGGATTCGTAAAAATATTCAAGTTATCGGCGATGTGATTCCGGTCCGAAGTGACCAGAAATGTTATCGAAAGGCAAAGGAATGATGTTTTTTGATGACATTGCCGGAATTCGAGGACTTTTAAAATGGCTCGCTAAACTTACCATGGCTTGCACAATCACGTTCGGACCACCCCGGGCTCGCAGTCGCAGAGACACCGGCACTGTTGACAAGGTTTAGTGGTGCTGAACAATAACATACGTGGTAAAGAACGATATAAAGAAAAACGAGTTGTTCCCGTTAATTACGCGTAACAGAGAGGCATTTTCGAGGCAAGTGGCACCAACCAAGTGCGTAAAAAAGGGTGCCTACCCTCATACTTCAAATGCAAATCTAGACATAAACAAAACAACAGAAAAACGTCAATGGAGGATGGCGGCGTTGCCAAATCGACTTGAGCCTCATATGCCTACCTGCACAGGCCCGGATACCACCGTAGTAAAGGAAAATCAATAATAGAAGTATGTTTATGGATCCCAAAATCGAACTGATAGCAGCCCTCTTATGCAAGAGTCGAGGACGTGGGGTCCAATTGCTATGTTTTGCAACATATTCCTATAGAGAAACGCAAATTTTTCCACAGTTTCTACACCCAGACACCTAAATAATTAGCAGTTCGCAGTTTTATTAAAATAAAGAGCATTCGTCAGGAAACGTTACATAAGCGTTTCCTTGACAATTATAAACGAAACCAGTATTAATGCACCTATTAAGCTGCGTGTCATAGAACCCGCGTATTACTCAAACCATGAGAACCTCCAGGAAGTCAGTCTACCTGGCAAGGTAATTATTATTAGTAAACGGTTATGCACCATAAGCACAAATGCGAATTAGCATTAATTTTTAATGCGTTTACTGCGATTTCTGTTGCACAAAGCAAAAACTCGGCGGCTTTCGGACCTCATCAACTTTGACCCAGATTTGATCCTTTTAAGGGTAAGTCCGGCAATTTAACGCGTAATTATTGAGTGAGATTTTTTGTAGTGCAAATTGGAAACTTAAGCAGACGTTCTTGTTTAAAGATAGTCGTTTTACTCACACGTAAATCACCGAACAAATATGCGCTTGTCTAGACTTTCTCTCGCATTTTTAAGCACCAAGTACGCATTGGATATTGTTCTTCGAGTGCCATAAATTCTATCACTGGCACATTAACTGCCGTGCGAATGCGTCGGGTCGGAAAAACGGTCACTGGTCCAACAGCAAAAATTGCACCAAAGGTGCCGATTAGAGGGCCCGAAGTCCCTAAGAACATATAAATCGTTGTTCTCTTTGAAAGTTGACCCTCAATGACCGTGCAGCACAAAACCGGAAAGGTCTCTTAACGTTGGTCCGTCGGCGGATTATGTTGACCTCACTCAATTAATGAATTCAACGGAGGAAAAATTGAAAAAATGAAAAGAAGAAAATGGATTGACAGATGGAAGAGGCGAGGGCTCCCGAGATATCTAAAATCTTGAAGTCGGCTGGAATGAGAACGAAACAAGTTCATTCTCTCTCTCTCTCTCTCTCTCTATCACTCTTTCTTTTTTTCTGCTTTTGTCGCTCTCCTCTCTTTTTCTCTGTCTTTGTCTCTCTCTCCCTTTCTTTCTCACGTGCTGATAAACCTAAAAAACCAAAGACTCATATTGAGGAAAAAACTTCAAAAGGGAAGCGAGAAAAATGCAAGAAAATACTGAAAGATTTAATTCCACACCTGTGCTGTTGGATTACTTACCGAGAGGGGCGCAGTAGAAGAGGAAAAAAGATCTTTAATTATTAGGAGGGAGGATGAAGCTTCGAATCTAAATAAGAGATAATGACTCACGAAATCACAGAGAGCATTAATCCCACCTCCCACTCGGTGAAATGCTGTGGGGGGTGTTGGAAGAAGGGCGACAAAACTTACGTGTTGTTGGTGGGGGTGTCCGGTACAGGATCTGCGGAAGTGTATCTGGATTGCAGTATTGTGAATTTTTGGCTAAAAAAATTCACGTGTATTTTGTTGAATTAGCAAGCTCCAATTTAAATTGAAAATAAACGAAATTCCTAGCTTTGTTATTTTCAACTGGCATTTCGTTCGGCCTTGAACGGGATTTTTACTGTTGCAAACCCGCTCACGAAAATCGTTTTAGATACCGACAAGAAAACAATATAATTATTGCATTTGTGCAAGGCCACGTTAATAAACTTAACAACCCAATTATCGATAAACCAGACATGCAGAACACCACTATTAATATTAATAATAATTAAACAACAACGCGAATTTGAGCTTTGGCAAAGTTTGCATTCCTCCGTAATGAAGAGGGGCTCCAAAGATATATGACGCCTTCAAGATGATTGCACATGTGTTCTTCACAAGCGGGGAACCTTGTTTAATTTCCTCCTGTAGGTAGGAAAATGATTAAAATGGACAAAAATGCGTTGAGCAATCTTGACAGACAATGAGCGCAATCATTAGTCACATGAAGCATATAATAGGAAGGCCTCTTGTGTCGCAACAGGACATACTTGTATGGTACACAAGAACTTCAACAATACGGTCATCGCTTGTGGGAGAGGCATTTTAATGGGTAATTATCTATTTCAAATCCTTTTTTATGGACGCTAGTGAGCTCCAAGTGGTAAATATCTATGAGACACCGCTATCTTTGAGCTTAGAGACGCTCCGTGAATTATGCAGATCTTCACATGTGTGAATCCTCGAACACAGTCGCGCAAAAGCGGCATTAAGTGTTCGCTTTGTTATCTATACGGTGTGGCAGAAATTCCTGGTGGCAAGTGCTGTGGAATTGTTTGCACACTGTATAATCCCATCATTCAGTATTTAGTGTGGAAACGGACTAAAGCTGCAGTAGAATTTAAGCAACCCTTCCTTGATCAGGGGCTACCCGTTACCATGCGTTAATGTCCACTTCAACGATATTGCCACGTAGAAATGGAGTGTTGCGTTTAAAAGACTAAATTTGGAATTTTCAGGACTGGAAATAATCATTAAATCAATAAATTATTGAATGGAAAATTGCGAAGTGGAAATTTGCGAGCAAACGGTTAGGAAAATTTAATCATTTTGTTTAGAGAATTTTTACCGCAAGTGGATGAATGCTAGGTTTCTTTAATTCTTGAGATATTACGCACTTTTTGCGATGAGAATTTGGGCGATTTTCGAAGAATTTTCGTTGAACAGTCCATTTGGAATGTGTCCTGTTTAGGACCCTTTCTTTCCAAGCGGATCCAGATCCTTTCTTACCAGATTCCCCGCACGTTCTCGGAAGATCAGAGGGTTTTCGCCCGCGTGCGAACTTCCCCTTTTATCATACTACTACTTGTTTCGCCTTATGTCTGCTCCCTCGTGAGCGCGAAAAATTTCAAAATTTTTGGCGGAAAATATCTTCTATTCAATTTAAGTCGCTGTTTTCGTTCTAATTTTCCATCGTTGCTGCCGCCACCACATGCGTTATGCATAGGGCCAGCCTCAGCAAGTCAGGCGCAACGGGCGAAAATTTGAACCGCCGCCCCCTGCCCCCAAGAAAAATCGCCGACTAGGAATGTCCGTCGCCCAACCTCGCCCCTCCATCCCCCGTAAGGCCGGTACCGGTTATTATCGTTCGAATGACGTAACGGTTTATCGCGTCACAAAATGTAACAATCGAGAGTCGCTTTACGCACGTAGGTGGTGGAATTTGTAGCGTCCCTGCTGCAGGTTCATTTTGAGGAGATTTGGCATCAACGCTGTTATGAAGCCTGTGACGTGCATAAAAAGTTACGTGATTTGAACCATAAACGTATATTCATGTTATTGGTAGTTTCCGACGGGGAAATACTGGAAACCTGTTTTTAGCATTGCACAAATGATCTAAAATTAGATATTGATTAAAGATTCCGGATGGTGTCATTAATTGTTTATTCCATCAACAAATTACAAATCGAACGTGCAGAAGATCTTTTCAGCGAGCCTACGTCTCGACTACGCACTTGAACCAGCGATGTCGCGTTCTAGGTATTTATTGCAATTATGTGCATATAAGTGATAAAAGAAACCTTTCTGCCAAAGAGAAAAATGTTGCACAACAATGTGCTTTCACACGTTGCCTTGTAGAATCCATATTTAGTCGAAAGCCGGTGCAAAACAATTTTTTACTTTCATTATCAATTTTGGATCGAAGAATGCGACCTTAGTGGACGGGCGCATTTGAATAATTTTACATTGAAAACTAAACTATAAATAATGATGGTTCTAGATCCTGACTCATGAAATTTTGAAGACGAACAAAAAACGGTGATTTTTTAATTTTATTTCGTTAATTGTCCAGTACCGTTGAACCACCTATGAAGCTATGAGAATTGTTTAACACACTTCTCTGAAAAAGGTTTGTTATTGTTATTTTTGCCACCTGTTACCAAAAGGTGATAAAATTTCTCTCCACACTGTGACACAGATCTTTTCACCATCAGCGATATGCGCAGCGTGCCCCACTGACGCATTCCGAGAGGCGGAATTTTACGTTATATTTCATAATTTGAAATTTTCTAAAATTTATTTGATTTTTTTAAACAATTTCCTTACACCAAAGGAATCGAAGCACAAGCTTCTAGACCGTCATTAACCGAATTCAACGAGATATCTTAAACCCGACTTTCATTGCAGGTACACAGCCATCATGCGGCCACACCCTCCCAGGCCGGTGAGTTCGATCTAAAAACTGCAAAGGGGAGATTGAGGACTGGTCAACGGCAAAGGGAGATCACACACCGGCGACAATATGAGCGAATCGACTCCGATATGCAGGTGCAGGGTCCTCTATTTAGGTTCGAGCGTGCCGCATCAAACTAAAGACGGACTTCAGGGCATTCAGGAACCCTTGCAGGAGCTGTACCCCGATGAGGTGAGACGAGTCATTAGTGTTTTCTCTATTCATCATTCAGTCGTTTTTGATTTGATGGTCGGTTAGGGCAAATCGGGCAAACTATCGGTTTTTGGGCCTCCCTGTGCAGGCCGGACGTGCCGCATGTAATTTTCTACTTTCGGTGCCTCGACGTGGTCAGAAAGAAATCTCCTTGTCGACCTCCCTTTGAGGTGAAGCGTATTTTTGCGTTTTCACATTTTTTCCCCCATTAAAATGCTATTTAAAATTTAAATTTACAAAGTGTTGTCAGAATATCCATTAAAGGTGGAATTTTCAGCAAAAAAGTGAGAACTGATCCAATTACGTTAGGGAATTAGTGCCTGCAAGGATACTAGACTCGAGGTCTTTAATTATCTGTATGCTGCACGTTAACGGCATGCATGATATGTAGTGGTGTCTTCAAGCAAGCCTGTACCAGCAGGAATACGCTGTAAATAAGTTTTAGTTTTGGTGAAATCTGAAGTAGGTTTCTTATTTTTAGGGGGCTATCGGCGCCAAAGGGATAGACAGTTGGCTGAGCGTATGGTCAAATGGAATCTTGCTGGAAAACGTAGACGAAAATCACAAAAAAATTACGAGGTTCTTCCCCATCGAAAGCCTTCATTATTGTGCAGCTGTAAGGTGAGTTACAATTCCTAAGGAAATTAACCTCCAAGATCACCCGAATGACTAATCTAATGCAAATTTCGGCCTCACATTTGTCCATCCTTGCAATATCATAATAATGACATTAGCTGTGGTCAACCTAGATTAAAAGCTTTGGGCATGGGTAACAACTTGTTAACGGTAATGTTAATGATCTGTGACCATAACGCCCAAATTACGATACAGTTAATTGACGGATAAAAACCCATTAAAGGATTAACCTGAGTGTAACACTGAGCTGAAAAAGGAATTTCAAAAATTGTTAAATAATTCTATTAATTATTTTAATCATAAGTAGTAGAGGAGCACTTCCTTATTAAATGTTACGCGTGTCCAAAATCCAGAGCATAACGAATGGGTTAAGTCCTGGTAATCTCTGTAACAACTCTCTTACAGCGTTCACGAGTTTTTTCGTTACGAAATGTGCTTCCTAGATAACAAGATTAATTGATGTAGGATCAGTCGTTGAAAAATTGATTAAAAAGTGTCGTAATTTCGCAACTAAGACGTTGAAAAACACCCAAGCGACTGCAGAGCGGAACGATCGAAGTGGGCGCTTATACCATAGAGTTCTTTGGTCATGGTAGAAAATTCATGTTGTTCTAAGGGATCCGAACTAAGCCCCCTCGAAACGTGGAAAATTTGTTCCGCGGGCCGTTTCCCACGCGATAACTTCGATTCAGCAACTTTTCAGCTGAAAACACCAATACTGGATATTTTTATGATATGTCTCACCTGGATTCTTGAACTGATGACTGTAACCTTAGAAATGCAGCTTGATTATTTTCGAAGCACCCAAAAAGTTGGAACACAATAAAGGACCCCCGCATCGTTCGCTCTCCGGGTTTGCGAGACGCCGCTGAGGATCGCAGAAACTGAAAGAATTTTCCATGCCGGTTTCCGAACGCGCGAAGTTGGTTATTATGGTAAATTTCAATGAGTATGTCCTTTCTCGTTGATCTATTCCAAATGATCGACTCTTCGAACATAATACCCGAGCAATATGTTCTGCATGGTCGAATGTTGACTTCTTAACCTTGAAGTACCGCTAATTCGTAGCGAATCCTTTATTGCCGACCAGCTAATGCTGCATCGTAACCGATACTTTACCAACCATATCATTTTGAAACGTTACTCGCAATTGATATGAATTCTATCTGGCATTTATAATAAAAAATTCACGGTAGTTCACGGCTGCAAGTAGGCGTTTTTCGAAAGGGTATTTGGCAATTTCTCACAGTGCGAAAAGTAATTTAACAATGCACGAGGGCAAACGTCATACCGCCTCGCAATTTTACGGCGAATTTAACTGAAAAGTCGAACAATGACTAAAATGTGTGTAATGCTTGTGCAGTCTTTTCTTTCATTGTTTAACATCAGTTTACGTTAGTTAATCAGCTGATATGAGTGTTCTTACGATTGTCTCAGGTATAACCGGAAAGTGTTTTTTCTTTCAAGACGTAGTTTTCGATACCACACACGCTGGTAACTAAGCTGCGAGGAAATGGACATTTTCTTAAACACATTGTATGTAAAACACAATCGGGCATCGTGCAGGAAACAATAATCAAGATGCATACTAAATATGATTACTTCTCGTGTTGTACTGTAACAACAATAGGTGCTTATACGTACGAGTGGATACTCGAAGACTCGGCCCAATTCTACCGAAATGGGGTAATTTACGTGGCCAGGGCGTTAAATATGTCCCGTGGAGGTGGAAGAACTCGTTTCTTGAATATCTTCGAAAGCCACCCGGCCTGGTGTTCTGGTCGGGTGATGCGAGGTGCACCGCAGCGGCTTACTAAAAACCTCGGGATGACAGAACCTTCTCCGACTCCGGAACTGTCCCCGCGGGATATATCGTCAGGGTCGAAGCGGGCTGCGAGGAGCTACTATCTACTCGTCTTCTGCTAGTTGATCTCGAGCTCTCCTCCTGCGATGTATTTATACAACATCTACTTATCTTCTAGTCTATCTATCCATCTATCTTTTTGGATCGTTTCGGTCTTGTTGTGTTTCTTTTCGCCCTTCGTGCAACCCAGAGGGCCTTTGCGATGGCTTCGCCGCCCCGCGGGGGTTTTCGTAAGTAATTCGTCTTGAACTTCTATGGCATTCCCAGTCGTGTTGGATCCAGGGTTGATTTTTAATTATGCAACAGATCATTCCGCGTCCGTTCCTCCTCTCTCCCTCCACCGGGGTTGGTTGGTCGGACTCGGCCCAAAAAGCTTCCAGGAGTCACCACGTGAGGGTGAGGAGAGGTTTTTGACTTCGGTAGATTTACGTATAATAATACGTCACACGGGAAGAACACTTTAGTTTGAGAAGGCTTGGGAAACAAAAGAATAGCACTTCAGTTGCCAGTGTGAATGGCGTCTTCGCGTCTCCTCCGTTTCGCTCGCGAAAATGATCAAATTTTGGCTCGAATGTGCGGGAAATTCGGAAAAACATGTGCGGATTTAAAAGTTAATTAAACGTCGCCGTAATGAGTGTTCGTACGGGATCGTTCGAATTTGGTAAAGGGCGAAAATCGCACTTGGAAAATTCGATTTTATTCGACAATAGCTGGGATGTCGTCTCGTTTGCGTTCGGGTCTCCGAAACTGCACGATCGCCGAGTGTTATTCCTGGAAGGGACTGGAATTTGACGTAAAAGTTTCGCCGATTGTGAATAAAAAAGGCATAGGCGGACGCCAAACCAGGCAGTGCAGTGCGCTGAAAATGAGCAGTAACTGAAATTTCTTTTCTCAGTGGCTGCGAAATGACAGTTTTTTCGACAGGATCCCAAAAGGATCATAATGCCAAGAGGTTTATTCACGGTAAGCGATAGCTATTTGATCATGGTACCTACGTAATTTCCTCTCCTCTCTTTTTATAAATTTCATTCTCTCTTTTGGCCAACGCTCTAAGTAATTTCTGTCCCGTCTATATGTTTCTCAAGCATGCACCCACTGTATATTATTTCGTTTCGCGTATCATTTCCGTGACTTGGCCGATGAGCCGCACCGCTCGGAAAAATACTGTGATTGTTCGAATGTTTGGAGTCCCCATCGTACCGTTGTTATCGTTCGCCCTTTAACTCGTATCTTTGCAAAAGCCGGATCGTAAAGTTTTTTGCACGTTTTCGTGCCGATATCTGTTTTTAGATGATTCAGCGGAGTGCTACAACGGTAAACAAAATATCCTTAACGCGGAATAAACTAATAATCGAGCAGAGCTCGAAACGAAATTTCGAGGGAAATAAATGAGCTCTTTCCTCCTCTCAGAAACCACACCTTGTGGGTCCAATGATGTCAGTCTTCATAGCAAATCGCAAACGTTCTGGAACCTCGCCTTAATTGAACATAAAGCTTTGTAGTTTTAGTCTGCAACATTACCTACTAAAACCTATACTTTCTATTCAAATGGTGACAAATTCCATCGTAAACCATCACCAGGTGCCGGTACCACCCTGTTAGCGACCGATAAAACTTTAAATAATTATCGATGAAGGAATTTTTAATGAATAAAACATATCGTGCGTCCCGAGGCCGGTCCTCGGCGAGATTCTTCATAACCTGTTCCTCTCTCTCTGTATCTGATCAATAGTGGCTTCTTACGCAATTTTAGAAAACTGCTACAATATGGATTCTATCTTCGTCCTGAATTCTACTCGGTGCTCTGCAGTGCAAGGAATTTGCACCGGAAACCGAAGAAGTTGTGTTACTAATTTAGCAAGGGTACAGTTTTAAATTTTCTCGGTGTTTAATTAAAATAATTATTGGATACTGACCGGAGATGTCGTTCATGCGAGAAAAGGTAATGAAGCCCAAGACACGAGAACGTCTGGACAGGGCGAGAGAGTATAAAATCGACGTTAATTGCACGAAACTATTCGAAAGAATCGGCGTGCAAGTTACAAACGAGCAGCATTTTAACTTTTCAATTTAATAATAAATATAATTGCAAAATACAAATCACATTAATCGCCCCGTCGAGCTCCAGTCTGCCTGCACTGGGTGGGTTGCTTCGCCTCATTTACTTCCCAAGACATGGAGTACCGTTTATGTTACATACAAATATTCCTTCGTTGTAGACAATTTCCAATTCCTCTTTCAATGGGGGAAAACTCGGGAAAGTCTTGACTGAATGACACATTTAATTATTACTGTTGCAGGTACGTTCTAGTCCCTGAGAAAAACACTCTGCATGCGCCATCCCCCAAATTCCTACCTCTGGACTCGCCCTTCGCCAGAGCTCCAAATCCAACTCATCCCCCTCTATTTGCCGCAATTCTGAGGAGGACGACGGGAATCAAGGTTCTGGAATGCCACGCCTTCATCTGCAAGAGGGAGGTGGCGGCAAACGCCTTGGTACTGCCTGCTGTTAGTGGTACCTAATGATTTTTTAATGTTGTCGTTCGTAGGTGCGATGTTGTTTTCACGCTTACGCCGATTCTAGTTATGCCAAACAAGTAGACACTGCCGGAAGTATCTACGGAACTTTAGCTTCTGAAAGACTAACTAATAAAGATAAGGTGAGTAAACTCAAAGCAGTGAACCGCATTGTATAAATAAATATTAATATTGACGTGGTTCCCGGTAGTTTTGCCTTAACTAAGAATAAATATTTCCTTTCGTGATTTGAGCAATCTGATCACCCACGTATTTAAAGGAAGGCCTACGAATCCATTGTACTAATTGTGGCCATAAAAACGTCAGCAATGTTTTAAATTAAAGATTTATGCTTTATACAAAGTTGCGTACGTATTGATGTATGGGAAATGGTTAAAAATATCCTACTTCGGCTTCTGACTTGTGAGAAGCGAACTAAACACAATCTGCTTCGCTTCTAACATACATAGGTCACGTCTTCACTTTGAAGAACTTTTCTGAATACTTCTCATCGCGCAGTCAATTAGGATTCGCCTAAATTGGATTTCTATGAAGGGCACTTAAAAATCACATGACAGACGAAACTTTGAATTTTTAATTTATTCATTTGAACAGATGGCCAGATCAAATTTGACTAATCAACTTCTCATATTAATGTTAATAACGACACACGACGATATTAAACTAAGACGTGCTAATAGTTCCAGCCATATGTTAACAAGTGTTCATTTTTGTTCGGAAATATAGCATACACTTGCATTCGAGTTAAAAAAAAAGGTTGTTCACAGATAGACGAATGGAAGATGACAAGGTCACAATCAGGCTCAACAATGACCATCAACACCATCGGAAACGGGAAAGATGATGTCAGCATATACAACGGAGATGAAAACCACAAAGTAAGTTTTAATTTATCTTAACCTGAGAATTAGGTGGATATTTCGAAGCCTAAAATTCAATACTGGTTATGCCGCTGGTAGATTCTTTAGAAATTTAGAATCCATATCGACAAAGGTGTTTCAGGTTTGGGCGGGGAGCCAGGACAACCTGGACGGAATCTATGATATTTACGCCCCTTCTTCCACCTTAAGTCGACCATCCCGACCTCGGCAAGTAGCTCAACCTGTGGCGGTACCGCCGCCCCCTGCCAAAGAAAAGAAAAAGAAGAATAAAATGCTGTCGAAGTCCTTAGCTGGATCTAGGGAGGATCTGTATCACCCCATGATGAATGGCAAAGTACTTTTTCGTCTTCAGCTATTTGCTAATTATAATTGATATAATTTGTAACTTACAGGCAAAAAGTGTATCAGGTACTTTAATGAAACCTAGACATAGCATACCAATGCAAATGGGTATGCAACCCGGCGCTCCGCAACCAGTATACATAATGGGGCCACCACCAGGGCATTATCAAGGCACTTTACCTAATCCAAAGTTTTTTAAACATGGTATGTTCATAAAAACTAATGACTGATTTTCCAATAGGTTTGAATACAATCAATAGTGTATTTTCTAAAAAGTCAAAAAATTTGATTTTTCTATTTCATTCTAATAGTAGTAGATTCATAAGACTAAGTCATGCATTTCGCTTATTTCAGGCAACACATTTTCACACCGTCCCCGAGGCAAAATGCTAATACCAGCCCGTCCAATTCCGCCGCCAATGGTACCTATGGGACCCATGGTGATTTCTGCACCGACTACATTGACAAAAAATAAGAAAAAGCAGAAACAACTGCCCATGGAGGAGCCCATTTACATGCCCAGCAGTAGGGCGCTCAGTCCTGTAGCTAGTTATCAGCCTGTCACGTTTCCGCATGAGGCCTATCTGATGCAGCAGTACGCTACTATGGAAAGTCAAGGTAGCGCCACAATTTGAATAAATCATAAGAAAAATCTAAGACGCCCCCGTCCCTAGTTTTGAACTTTCAAGAGATTCTGCGAGCTTTCAGAGTGATTGAAAGATCGTGGAGTATCTTACATCTCGAAGCTGAAAAAATATGTTTCAAATGGAGATTGAGGAACGATTTGTTCTCCACATTGCATATTATTTTGTCCCGCTCGTTTTATCTCTGTATTCTCTTTACAGGAAAGCAACGAAAAAGCCGAGAAAAATCTGTGGAAAAAGAAGCTAAACTGAGCAAAAAGTTGGCGCAAAGCATGAACGGCCTGGATGATCCAAATATAATGCGAGACGACGAGAGTCCCTTCAACACTGGGATTTACAGGTAAGGCAGAGAAGTGCCATTTTCTGCTTTCAAATTGATTCCATTGCATCCCCTGCACACACAGAGCATGTATAAATACAACCTTTTTTTAGGAAAAACGGTCATCTTAACGAAAGGGCATTTTCTTATTCTATTAGGCAGGAACATCGGAGTCGCAGCTACGGCAGTCTCGCCAATCTTAAATTTGCAAGTCCCACACCCAACGGCGTTCACGATGTAAGTTCCAAAGCAATTTAGCGAGAGTCTCATAATTTTCTCAGAACTTTAGAACTGCCGTGCTTTAGGAAGGCTAATAATTTTTTATTTCAGGATATAGATCGAGAGGACATAAAAAAAGAAAGGGAAATAATGCAAATGGTCCAGGATCTGGATCTATCCGGTGACGAATTAGAAAGGTCGGAAGTGCCTCGGGGAATGTATGATCCGAGGGGTATGGGCTCAGGACCTGTGCTTATGCCAGGCGTTCAAATGAATGGACGGGGGCACAGAAGATAAGCTGTTATAAAATTATTTGTACAAAAAACTATAGTTTGTGAAGAGAATGTAATTTTTTGTCCTCACTAAAATTTATTATAATTAATATTAATATCTCTGTGTGTAGTCACCATTAATGAAGATCTTTAGTTTTACCTGTAGCTCGTTTAGAAATAATTATTTTAAATTATGGACATAAATAAATAATTTTATAACAAGTACATTATATTAGTCCTAAAGTAAGCTTTGTGTAAATTTTGATTTATATATTAACGAAACCAGTAACACACTCTCGAAATTGCTCAAATGATTTTTTTGTATATATCATATTAAAAGTTGCAATAAAATAACGGATAATACGCGGTATAATCGAAAGTTCTTGTTCCAGCACCTTATACTGCTTCATGTAAGTTTCTATTACGTGCTGATACAAGATCTTTATGTAATTTAGATTTAGATTTATCATTATTAGCTCTTATTCATATGTTATATGTGTGAACTTATAATAGGTAACGTGTGTTTTTCTATAAAGTATAAGTGCCATTTAAAATAAATTTCATTATTCACCACACAGTTTGAGATGATCGTAAATTTAAGGAACTATATTTTTAACGCTGATGTTAAATTATGTATATAATATGAGTCTCTAAAAATAAATATTTATATATGATTAAATTGGTTTTTATTTTGAAAATAAGTTATGTAATTTTTCCCTCTAAGCAAGTTTACTTATAAAATATTTACAGGATTAAGGAAGGCGAAAATGTGCTAAGATCAATAATGACGTCAAACTGCAACGCATTCCTCTGCGGATTTCAAGAGTTAAATACTTTTGGCGGTTTAAAGCAGAACGGAGCAGAAAAATATATATCTTCTATAGTAGTTATCAATATTTTAGCATGCTATGTTCGATTTGAAGTCACTTATATATGGGACGAACCAAAACTCGGGGAACACTGTCGTCCAAGTCCGACATCGGAGCACCGTAACTCTCTAAGTGCGCCCTACGTTGTTACCCTAATGTCCTGAATTATCTTTACGATCAAATGCAATAATGTGCTTTTATGCAAAGAAACCTGTTAATTTTCGATTGCGCTATCTAGACGTGAGTAGCTAAAATAAAATGACTTAAAAAAAGTCTGCTTACGCTCAGTAAGTACCGTGTCGCATGACCTATAGAGGACACCACTAGTCAAAAAAAACCTTGTATGGCATCTTGATGCACTTTTTAAGTCGAACGTGGGGTTCTGCATAAAAACGTAAAACTGATTTTTTTGCTTAATCGTATGCAGACACGACCGAAATTAGGCATCAAAAGTACTACATCACTCGCTGGTGTTCCCATATGTGGCTGAGGGAGAATACAATTATTCAGTTTTCATGAAAACTTCGTTTGATAAGTCTTAAAAGAAAAACAAGTTCCAAAAATATATATGTACTGTTTAATGTCATTTAATGAACGAAAGTGGGTGACCATCAGTTATTTTCCCCCCCTTTTGAGTGTAGTTTCGTCGTCGTAAGAATAAAATTTTCAAAGCCGTAATTTTACATTGCTTAACAATGCAACTAACATCAACAATACTCCACTCGAGGCACATTATACTTTACCTTCATCGTTATAAAATAATCCTTCCAGCTAATTTACCGTTAAGAGATCCATCACCATCACAATCCCAAAAGGACGTCCACCAAAGGCCGACAATTTCCCACTACAGGTGGATCAATCAATCAACGTGCACAAAAAAATCGAATTCAAATGCCTCATTTCGGCAATAATCATTAGGAATCGTTGCTAATTGATTGACAAAGAGTAATCACCCGGTGTAAATGAGATGATCGTGCAACGCGTAGATTTTTGCTGCGACCCTGTGCCAGGAATGTCGATGAGAGAAAAATGCTTAAGGGAGAAGAGGTTGTTTCAATGATAATTTCGTGTATCTAAATTGTGATGTGCAAGTTGAAATAATGTACCCGGGATTACCGTTATTAGATATGACCTCTGTAGAATCTTACGATATGTGCGTCATTATTTCGTTGGAATTATTCCTGCGTTAAGTGGAAGAATTGCACACACACAGGTAGCCCACACATATATAATTTTTGTTCAAATATGTGTACAGCAGAATTGTGATAAATGACATTGAACCATATTGGTGTTTTTTAGTGTAAACTTACACCCATTGGATTCTGAACCATAGAATAAAAATTTAAATATAATTTTAGTTATTTTTTTTAAAGTAGTTGTCCCATGCCTCTCGGGGATATCGCCGTTCACAGCTTGAAAAGCGGTAAGTAGGTACCTCAGTGAGTACTGAGAACATTCAAAAGGAGGATAGTTGATTTTAGAAAAAATCGACGATTTTTTAATTTTTTAAATTTTTTGTTTATCCTCGGCATAGGAATAAAATATTAACCAGTTTTAAAAAAATGCGGATTTAAGATAATAATCTCGTTGAGTAATCTATGATTTAATAGGACTCAAGTTGAGCTAATACCTGATTTAAGCATGTGAGACAGTCAATCAATCATTAGACGTAATTCATGAAGCAGTCTTTATGAAGACATTCTTTGAATTAACCGAGAAGAAAGAAGGTTATTTCGCATCTGCCCTATAATTATCTGAAAAAGATACTTTCGTCTTTGATCTGTTAGTCACACAAACTGCAACATTAAAGAACGTCATAAATAGCGACCGATCGATGTAGTTAAGTCCGACATTTCGAGACGAGAAAGTTGATTTGCCGCCCGGGGCTTCGCGGACTACCTACTTTGCAAACTGGTAATGAGGCCTCTTTCCGACTATCCAACATCGGACGATTTCAATTTTCTAAATTTTGAATATCGATCTAATAGACTACCGATGTAGTTTTAACGGATAACTCCAGAACGTCTAAAAGTCGGCATTAGTGCCGAAGACAGTTTAATAATGAGTGATGATTGCAACTCGATTGCTCGTTGAATATATGAGTCCGTTTTCGTTAGTGCAAATTGCCATCAACGAACTCAGTTAAAGTTATCGTTATGATGAAGTATTTCACGGGAGGCTTTTGATGTGATCCGAGATCGGATTGACCAGAGGAAATTGCGCTTCGATGGTCACTGAAACCGAATCGGAACTCGTACGGTTCGGAGAAAAGGTGAGGCCTCGGACATCCCTCCGTAGACCTAAAAATCGTTGATCGCGCTAAATCGTCATATATATCATCACAAGGTGTCGTACTTTGCAAAAAGTGCGGATTTGTTTATAGTTTTTTTGTCCTTAAGAATGTTTTGATGTTTTTGTCGAAAAGGGCCGTGGCTCGTCGCAATGCTGGGAAAAAATTCAGGCAACCGGGCGCGTTCGTGCGCGTCGACGCGCTCTCGCCCTTACTAAAAATCAGGGTTCAGTGGCTCGCTCGCCCAATGGCGTAGTCAATAACTTCCGTTGCAGTGCAACATTCGATTTTTTTTTATTACCATTTGAGATTTAGGAAACATAAAGAAATTGCGTGCAGAGCATATGTGAACGTTCTTGGAACCTCTCGATTGAAAACATTTTGAAAACAATCGGCGTTACGAGCACTCCTGCAGAATCCCCTTGGATGCCGAACGGCATCATGGATGGGCACCGTAAAAACATAAAAGAAAACCGTCCAACTTAAAATAAAGTATATTTTTATAGGCGAAGATATAGTGGTGATGATAACTATAAACAAGTCATATATTTTTACATAAGAGTCACATTTATGTACAACTTGAGACCTCTATGACATCATAATATACATTTATAACAACTTCCTTATTTCAAAGGGCAATTTTCTTCCCGATTATACGATAAACTTCTTATGTGATTAATAGCAGATTATAGGTAAACGGATGCAACAAAATGAGTGCAAAAATTCATATTTTCAAATCTAAAAATATGAAATTAATCCAGTGCTAACAAGACAACAATTATCACCTAAGCAGCCGCTAATTAGTGTTAGTACTTCGTCTACAAATTTTTAATTCTATTTGACAGAAATAGGGGCTCCTACATTGAACAAATCAATCAAAAATTGAAGACTGATGCAGCTTTCGTAACGCAGAATCTTCCATTTAAATGTGAAATATTACAAAAAAAAAACACGGGGACACCGACGTATGATCCGTAATCACCATCATCATCGTCAACGTTCTATGTTTAACTGTACCTGGCTATTTCCTTTCTCTCATTAAACTTCTAACAATCTAATTTCCTACAGTCGACATCAATTAATCGTTACAGTCAATAAAATCGATTTATTATTAAGTTTAAATTAATTTTACAATATACCTCGACAGCGGAAAGCGAACAGGTTTATGGTTCGATCACGTTTTGCGTCAAATTTTCATTTGCATTAGTAAATAAATTGGGATCCAAATTTGAGTGGTTCCTTCGCCAACTCGTCTAGATGTTCCACGGGCGAGAGCGAGTAAAACGTTGTTGAATCGCAACACGTCGAGAGAAGACATCTGGTCGAATTCGTTTACGATCCATCAATTTGATACATGTTTGATACACAACCTGCGGCGTGCTCTTGTTTAGACGGATGTTAATTTTTTTTTCTTCACGACTTCATAAATAAATTCACTTTCTCTTTGTCTGTAGATAATTGATATAGATTTAAGATGAGGGCAGTCAACTAGAGAACGTCAAAGATGGAAAAAACGTGTATAGAAATCGCATGAATTAATGGAGTTCTGTGTTCAAAATGAAGATACAACAAAATTTTACCGACGACAACTAAATGGCAACAGTGCAAGTTGGCCCATAAGCTTAGTTGAGTGTATCAAAATGGCGGAGTAAGACCAATCCAAAATGGTGATTCCTATATTTACTTTAGACAGGTGTCAGGATGCGTCAAACGTCTATTCATCACCCTGTCGAGATGTGTCGACTGTTTTGTTGTACTCGACTCCGTGAATATTCTCCAAAATCGCCATTAGGATTTTACTGTTTTTGCTATTCACTGTAGGTGCTATTATTGGTACTTTAAACGTGTACGGTGCAACTTCTTTTACACACAAGGGCAGATTGAAGTTAAATATGGCGTTTCCAACCTTTCCCGATAGTCAGATCTTTGAATCACCTCTACCAGTCTAATACCGCGCTACTATAAATCGAATCAATGATATTTAAGTAATCTTAACAATACAATAAAACATTAAACCACCTGAACAGTGGTATAGGCACTGAAAGTCACCTTCTTCTCGTTCTTCTTCTTTGCAGTGGTTGCCTCGCCGTGTTTAATGCTACTCTTGAGGTTGACCCCTTCCTTGTCCAAATACCTCAAATCGCTTGAACTCGACCATTTAGTACTACCTCCCTGGCTCGCCTCCCCTTTCCCGCCAAAGTCCTTGATTTTCGGTGTCAAGCCAAACACTCGGTTTCCCATGGTGCTTTCAAGGTTCTGCCTCGGTGCATTGTTGTAGGCAAACGAAATGCGAGGTTGAGTGGTGAGTTGCGTCTCCGACGGTTGCGTTTTGGGCCTTAAAGTCGCCAAGAACATGGCATTGTTGTAAGGGTAATCTGAAGTGGTGTCAATGTACCTATAAGCCATCGGCTGGAAATTGTGAGAGCTCGAACGCGTCTCGCTCTTACTTCTCGAGCCTTTTTTCAAGATTCGAGGGACTGAATTGGTCCAGGAGTTACTAGTGTTCTTTTCAAACAACGGCGGTTTTTGCACTCTGTTCAAAGTCGCATTTTCCTGGGGAGGAATGTATTTCCTCGGTTGCGAGTTAGTGTTGGGCTTGAGCAAGGACGACAGATTACTTCTGCCGAGGACGTTGAAGTTTTGGCCGAGTTTCTTGGGATGAGGTTCGTTGGCGGTGCTCTTGATTACTAATCGGTTCCGCTCAGAAGATGCAAAGTCTTTGAGGCGCTCAGTGCTGACGCTGACACGGACAAATTGACCGCTGAAGACATCTTCAGTCTTCTCGGGCAACGAAGGGCTGTAAGGAGGTGGTAAAGGGGCGGGCTTCTTTTTTCTTCGGCGCTCAGGCCGACGAGGAATATCGCAGTCTGAAAAACAATCGCATTAAATCATCATCAGGGCGATTTAATCGGCAGTTCTTACCTAAAAGATCCTCAGCTGAATTCCACACTTTCCGTAATCCTCTCACTCGAACATCTTTGACTAGATCACTCTCCTTACTATCTAAACTTAAAACGTCTTCTATAGAACTACTCCTAACCACCTTCCTCTTCTGTACATCCAAATCGCTCCTAGAACTAAACCTGCTGTCGTTCACCAGCTCATCGATCAGCTTACTCTCAGTTCTCTGCCTCAAATTCCCGCTCCGTGTTATTGGACTCTCGTTGCCCTTAGAAGATGAAGCGTTAATGGAGATGATCCCAGAAGGGCCGTGATGGTTTTGCTTCTTGATCTCTATGTGAGTTACGCCATTGTGGTCAATACGTTGGAGCAGGTTGTATTTGGTAGCGGAAGTGTAGGCTTTCTGATTGGCAACAGCCTTGAGGGCTGTGAAGTTAGCGTAAAACGTCTGCAGCCTCTCCAACTGATCGAACTTGAACACCAGAGTCTCGTCTTTTATGACAAAAATCAGGACATGAGGATGCGTCACATCGGAGTAGCAAACACAGTCGGCCAAATCGAAGGTTTCCCTCTCTCGAAAACATCCGGCCTGTCTCTCGAAACTTTCTTTAATTGAGTTAACATTCTTCTGTGTGAGAGTGTTGGTCCTCTCAGTCTCTGTCTCACTTTCGGTTCCTGACCCCCCGTTGGCACTATCGGTCTCAGCTAGAGACGGCTTCGGCTTATCGATAACGAAGGTCTCATTCTCGCAACTGATCAGAGAAATAGTGTCGATGTCACTCTCGAAGCCTTCATCAGCGGCGGTGCTTGACCCTTTGGACAGAACGGGAGATTTGGAGACATCTCGCGCAGGCTTGGGTGGCACCGGAGGCTTGGGCGGTTTGGAGAGGAGAATCAACTCCAACTGGGTATGTTTAAGTTGGAGGTCGTACTCTAGGGCCGACTGGTTGGGCTGCCGCTGGCATTTCTCCACTATAGCGGCCAAGGAGGTTATGGAATGCTGCCGTGAGAGTAGAATCGGCATCTCGGCAGGTCATGGTCTGGGGAAAAAACGTCAACAATTAGCGAAACGTCTACCTGAGTTTAGGTTCTGTCAAAGATAAATGTCAAATTGTGACAAGAAACGATGAGCATGTCGTGAAACGTCATCCGGTATGCCAATTTCATCGATCGCAGCGTTTCACACGAAAAATCAGACATAAAAGAGGATATCGGGGTTCCCCGCCTCCGAGGGTTCCTCTACGAGAAAAGATAACTTATTTTCGATTTACTCAAGTTCATCACTCTCGTCACTTCGGGGGCACGAAAATGACACCATACGGGTCTGCGGGACATCGGCAGAGATCTCGCCTCCTATGGTCGCATTCAACCGCATAACTCGAGCAATTAAAACGTTCTTGTGGCAAATCTCCCATGGTAAGTAAATGATTTAATTCCAACGGTACTCGACGTCTTTTGCATAGTCAAATGCAGGTTATTTGTCGGGTCTGCTAATATTATTTAGTGTTCGTAAGTGGCTCGGCTTGGCCGTTTGATTGCCGTTACATGTCTACTTTAGCAGATCAAATAAATATCGTGTAACAATAACCGACTAATGGGAACGGCAAAGTGTGCCGCAGTTGATAAACAGTCTTTGAAAATCCTATCTGTATCGCAGGAGGTAATAACAGGAAATTTGAAAAAGAAACTACCGACTGTCGGACCAGATGACGGGCCTTTTGCAAGTAGATTGCCGTACACAGATCCTGGCCTGGTTTTTATCGCACGCCGCTGTTACTCCATCCACGACGCATTTAAACTCAAACATCAACCACCTTAAAGGGCTTATGCATTAAAAAGTCATTAATTCATTTCTGTTGGAGGTTTCGTCGACGCACACGGCCACGATGTTGTTTCAGGCCGCAGTAGGAAAAACTGCGGGTTAATGAATAAAATAAATGATCGTGTCCACTTGCCACATACAAGAAGATATCCACTGTAATTGGTTACGTAAAAAAGAAACGTTATGCGGTTGACAAATTGATTATAGAGTCATTAGTGACTAAATTGGAAAGTGTAATTCGACTACGTTTCATCCTTGCGAGTTGGTAAAAAGCGCTTAGGCAGGCCTTCGAAGATGACTTGAATGAAAATGCAACACACCATTAGATTGCGGCTGTGAAACGCGGTAGATATCGGATTTAGCTATGCAGAAAAAGCGAATTATGCGACTCGAATCTTGCAACTCGGAGAGATCAAAGGAGTTCATTTTTACCTCCAACGGGCTGCAGAGTCTAATTCGAGCAAAGGAGCGGTTGCGGACCAAAGTTTTTATGAACTTTTCTTCATAACACGATCCGAGAAATTGCACCTTCAGGTGTGCTAAACATGGGAGGTTTATGCACGGACTTACAGGGTGGATCGTTCGAAAAGGAGTACTTGCCTGGAGCGGAACGAGCGCCAGGCTCGAGAGCGTTCCGCATATCTGCAATGCAGCCTCACGTTACGACCACGCACGTCACCATTTGTCGGTAAATCCCCGGCTAGATTTTAGCATCAATCATCCTGAGAAGAGAGTTGCCCTGCGTTCCCACCCTTTCACATCGTAGACGCTGCAATTCGGGCACATCCACGTTTCGTCGAACGGGTACGACTGCGGCGGTACCTCGACGAAAGACCGACCTTGCCCCTGACCCGAGCGTTACGCTTTAGGGGTGCGGACGATAAATTGACCGTTTATTGTCTCCAGGTTGCGGTGCACCTAGGTATGTTAGCCTCCAGTTCTGGCACCTGGTTTCGCTGTTCCAACATCCGCGACGAATTCCCTAGTTACTCGCACGGGTAAATGTAAATAACGTACACGCCAAAGACCTGCGCAGGAGAATGGCGAAAATACAGGGTGTCCAACGTCAACGAATCGACTCCGCTGCAACCGTTTCCCCGTCCGTTTACGGAATTCATCTCTTTTAATCGCCGACTTTAATTAGCAGAACTGTCGCTTTATTCATTGATTAGTTCCCGATTGAATCGAAATTTGTAAAAACTCCGCGTCACTCGGTAAGGAGAGTCCTCGACCATTCCGGATTTTTTTCGCACGACTTCTTGCGCACGAAGACCATAATTATCGCATATTTGCTTTAGCGTTAAATCGACGGTCGAAACGGACAGTCCAGCATGGGGTAGTACGTAGTCGTGTAGCACGCGCTCCTGGGCCGCATTCAAACCAGCAAATGCCGGCCGCGCCAAAGGTATAGGTGGTTGACATTGACTTGGGAGCGAGATTAATATTAATACGTTACAATTACGTTACATATTCCCACATTATGTAAGTACTGTTAACTGCATAATTACAAGAAAATATTTGTCGGTACTGTTTAAGGCGGTGCTGCTCGATTATCATTGCGACTTTATTGTTTTACTTTCGATGCATGTGAACGACGTGGGACGGCCGACGATGGCCTGAATCCGACATTGGGCTTCCTTCGGATTAATAAATTGCAATTGATTGAGGCGAACAAAAAACGTTACAGCTATTAGATTATGCGATTAAATTGTAAATGGGCCTTATCGTAGGTAGGTCGTACCGCTGAAAATACTCCAATTAAGCGTAACATCCGCTATATCATGGCTCGACGCGCATATAAATTAATAAGATTTATCTGAAATCTACGTTTTCTTTGGAAAAAAGGCAGCCACATGAAAAACGTACTTGTATACTATTTCCCGTAATAACAGCTGGCATGTGTAGCGCGTCTATCAGCACAAAGAAGATTTAAGCCTCCGAGAGATGAAGAGTTTTCACACGTGCACACTTAAACGCAGGAGATGACACGTGTTACCTTCCAGAGTGCTGATTCAATGCTTCCATTATCGTCTCTAATGAAATACCTTGGAGCACCGCTTTGTTTGAAGCCACTTCGAGAAGGGCATTTATTTATTATTGGAGAAAGTATCTCTACATCGCGGACGAATGGCATTCCTCGGACCTCTTCTAGGAATATAATATCAGACCACAAAACCACTGTAAATCATATCAAAAGGTATAATTTTTCCCAGTTACATGAGGGCCATACCTGCATTTTGCAACAGAAATGAGAAGATCGTATCATCAAATTCATACTAAAATAACTGTAAATCGTTTCGGAATACAGTTCTTTCATATTTGCGAACTCCAGTAATCTCGGATGATGATCTTTTGCGTGGAATACACTGCCTGGTAGTTTGTAATCTCTTTCGATATTACCAGACCTCTTTCATTATCTCTAAAACGTTTATGTAATTGATTAAGACGTGGATAAATTGTTTAATAGAAGAACTAAGGTATTATTATTGCCGCAAAAAATCCTTCTGCTTCCCGATTCCGTTGGATATCTTCATCGCTTTCGTGGTTATTAACAAAAGTTACCGTCTCATTTATAATATGTTTTACTCGCTGCACATTGAACCGGCCAACCAGATTTATGCACAGGTTCGAGATTGTGCCGCGGAAACTCTGTTTTTTCAATGGATCAAAGCCCCGCGTACGCGAATTGAATTGAGAATCGGTCAACCCGAACTAATCTCACTTTTCTCACGAGGTGAAACCTTCCCGAGACCGATCTTCTCTCGATCGAGTAGCGTGGGAGATTCACCCCGGCCGCTCCTCCCGTCGTCGCTTCACGTTTCATTTCGGCCAAATGCAACGCGGCCGAGACTCGCCCCCCGCGCATCTACCCCTCGTACCACCACGGGAGCCTCTTTTTCCCGCCAGGTGGCGCTGCAAGCGTTACTCCACCGAACTTCTGTTCGACTACGTGCGAACCTTGCCGCACCCGCGTTTTTCCGGGATTCATTTTTCTTCTCGTTGTAACGCCAGTTACGTCACCCATTCGCTCTCTTTCACACTTCAGCGATCGATTTCCGATCTTCTCCTTTCTTATCTCGTCAGATCGGCGCGGGACGCATTTTTTTCGGACCCTCGAACTCGGGGCATTCGAACGTGGCGTGTTCCGCTTTTTGCACAGAACCGACGTTTGTTGTCCGGGACACGTTTCCCTGTTTCTCTTCGAACGGCAGACAAAGCATTTGCGTCCTGTCGTCGCTCGGGTCATGCAACAACCTGTGACACTCCACTTTCGGTTCGCCCGGGCTGCCACGTCAGGGAACCACTTTCGTCTAGCTTCTTGCGCACCCACCGATAGGTTTTGCCATTCGCTCTTCGATCGTCTTGCGCTCTTCTTCTCCGTCGCTCTGAATCGATCCGAGCTAACCTGAACTAACCTGAAATAACCTTGGAGTGCGACGACCTTTGCCAGGGGATCGGCGAAAATTAGACGGCTTTGTGTTGCTTTCTAATTAAAGAAAAGGGTACAAAACAAGTTGGGTCGCGTTACTAATCACTAGAAAACCATTAAACGGGCATCTACGCACAAATATCAAGACAGAACAGGAGTTAATAGCGCTGGATCCTCTGCTTATCCGACCTTTCATAATTGCGGATGTAATTTAGCTTGTGCGTAATTGCAATTAAATTTGTCATTAAATAACGCAATTTTATTAACTTCGTATTATTTATTTTCTTCCGCCGTGCCTAGACATCTGTTGTTCTCTTATATCATCATCATCATCTGCTAAATGACTTCATCGCAGTTGAAAAATGCCGAAGAAAAAGCCACAACCAGGAACAAACCGTAAGCAAATCCACGACACATTAAAAGCCAGCTACAACCTATTCATGTGTATCAGTTAAAACTTAATACCATTCATTTCGTTTTCTAATTTGACCGGCCTTATAAGACCATCGGCGGATCCGTTAATTGCAGAATCTTTGCGAGCTATTATTTACTACTACGAAATCTAACAACAGATAACGAGAGTGAATGTACCGTGGAGTAGGCGTGGAGATTGAACCTAATCGAGCGTTTTAGCAGTGAAACTCCTTAATCCTTTCTTTAAGAATTGATCAGGCCCCAGCGTCTACGGGACGTCGATCGGGGCTACGCTAATCTGTGCGGCGTAGCCGTGGCAACCGACGATACAACCACCTCAAAATTAGAGGCCGAATCTCGCGGATTTACCGGAAGGTGCCGACACCTTACGAAAACTCCTTAGGCATCTCAGAATGGTGTTTAGTTTTTTTTCCGGTTGCGACTCGACCATTTCCGTTCTTTATTACGTAGAACGGCCTATTCACGAGGAATGCCGAGGCTGGGCGGACTTCTATTTTATGGTTGTTATAAACATGCGAGGAATGTTTCGAAAAAATCATAAGTTAGAAAAGGCTCATATACATGTATACGAGCGGTTTAGTGGGCAGTTCTGGGATCCCATTCATATTTCGTCCGCTGGGTACTTTTATGGGTTTGTCTACTGCTCGGATGGGCCGTTAATTGAGTTCATAGTACTCGAAATTGCCATTACCTAATACGTATCAACAATGATATCGTAACTTGACTATTTTTAATAACTCACGATGATGAAGAGAGAAACGGGCCGTTCTGGGGGCACACATCCTCGTTACTAAATATGGACGCTTTTTGTATCCAGACCCGCGTTTTAACGAGCCGATTCACGTCATGGCATGCGAACGAAGGGTCAAAAGAATCGAGTTACGGAAACCGCTAATGACACCTGTTGTAGGGCTCGCTTTGTCAAACCACCGTGTCGCCCCACAAGTTACCATGTTGTGCCTTTTTTTTAACCTTAAAAGTCATTTCCAGCGGCTGCAGTTTTAACGTTTTTTCAGTTGCGTCGAGTGCCGTTTCCTCATTCCGGTGCCGCCGTCATGTATGAAGGATACCGGAGCAGTACAATCGGGTTGTAGCGGCTGTTCAGATTTGCATGGAAAAACCCTTTGTTGTACCATCGTCGTCATGAATGTGATCCCGAAGACAGGTTTCGGCTCATTGTTCTTGGCCAATGCAATATAAGAAAATAGTTGGGTTCTGAAGCGTACAGGCACAGAGATCTCCCATTTTCCGCCGTCTCTTCCGTGTATTCCCGCAACTCCTGGCTATGCGGCACGTTAGCTTTTCGCACCGAACGCATATCACACGAGCCGGCTTTTGGGTCATCACTCGCAGGACTACCATAAATTGAGGGCGCAACTTCGCGGTAACCTCAAGAACATCCTTATATATCATAGATAATTGGTGGAAGCATCTCTGCGGGAGATTTGCCTGGATGAAATGAAAAGCGATGGCGCGCCGACATCTAATGAACGAGCAAATCGGGATCAGGGGAAATTTCTCAGCTTCAGCTGAGTTGTTGCGGAAGGAACGGAGGAAGATCATACCGAAATTCATTCGGTTGTCACGAGTGAAAATTTGGCGGCAGCCGTATTTTGTGGTCTCTTGTTGCGAGTGTCCCCGTTTGCACGCGAATCTCGAGGAAAATGAGCCGCAATAAAACTGACCAATTAGCCGAGGCATTGTCAAATCCTTGGAAACGTTCTTGCGAAACAAGAACGAGACTCCAATTTCCCATTCCTGGTTCAACATACATACCTGCACATACGTTTCGGTGGAATTTTAATAAGCGACTTAGCCTTATTATTATCGTTTCGAACCATTACAAGTGCTTCAAATCTGCAACGCCTTAAGAATAAACAATCTCGGGCTCGCATTAAGGTTTTGTATATCGATTTCGGTGTGTTCGTGATCGAACTTTCAAATAATAAATTAGTTTTTGCAACGATTGTTCTCAACTCTTATGGCTCAATTGCCGACACAGGTAGGGAAGCAGAAAAAATCAGGCATTGAACCAGTAGGTTATCAGAGATAAAAGGCTGTTTGCATGAACTAATTACTATGCTTGAGCTTAAGCAACCATAAGCCCGTTTGCTCACCTAGCGTCGCGGTTCTGGGGACGTACGGTACAAGAATCAAAGAAATCAACCATTGTACTTGTTTTGTGATCGGAATTTACTTGGCCTCATATGGAAATTTCTTTTTATGGTACACTTATGACCGATGAGGGTCCTGTCATGCATCGATTCCATTAGAAAGTGAGTGATCTCCTCCCATATCACCATCACGCGCAGGTTGCAAATAAATTCTTAAGTAACAATCGGGTTCGTCGCGTACTTATTCAGCCCCATGCGCAAAGCTGGTAGGTACCACATTAGAATATTGAGTCAACTTTTTATGCAAAGGTCGCGTGTACGTGCGCAAATTAGGCCACCGTAAGTCACCATGTTCCGAGCCTCCGTTCTAATCCATCTAGTCAATTTATTAGAGGTTAGTTACTTTGGTATAGCGTGTAAAAGCCGATTTCACGGCTCGATTTCGATGGTTACTCGAATAGTCTGTGGATAAATAATAGTTCCTTGAACTTCACGGGCTTTAAATGACAATTTGAAATGGGCCAATGGCACTTGTGCGCATAAACGGAAGTCTGAATGGTCACTAGAAGAAAATGAATAAAAGAAGGATAGGGGAAGTTAAAATGCACCGAGCGATTAATCCTCACATACGGCTCGGCTGCGTCACTGCGGCAGAATCTCACCTCAGACGGATGGAAGCTGCTATCTCCGTATGGCGGTGAATGTTCCAATCTTAATTAGCGGCAAAGGAATTCGTGCTGAGCCTGAATTAACGATAGAAATAATCCAGGCAAATCCAGTTTTGATTACACCGATGAGACTCTTCTAGAACTAGCGCATAAATGATGTGTTGCGGCAAGATCTGCGGCTAAATGAAACTGAACGTTACGACCTGCTCAGTTCGTCGAATTATTGGACTGATACAATAATGCTGAACAAGGCGCAGTCTTTTGAGGTCAATAAATAAATCTCTTGCCATTATCGCACGTGAAATTTCGGGTGCCCGGTGTGATTTATTAACGAAACCACCTGTTGAACATTTATCGTGTGGTTCGTGATGAGGCATCCATAAAAAGATCTTTCACACCGAGTAAACAAAACGCGCATCACGAATACGAAATTAGCGGTTTTCTCAGACATTAATGCTTTCATAACAACGACGAACAAAAATTATTAATGCAAATACCGAGCTCGCAGTATTTATTGACTTTTATCTCAGGACAAATATGTGACATCACGCGCGTCTTTTGATGCTGTTTAACCGAGCTGGACAAATCCCGGCTGAGTTAGAAAACCAATTACGGCTAATTAATTTGCATAGAGCCCGATAGAAATTGAAACCTTTTAGCTGATGGCGAGGAATGACAGCGATTACATAACAAGTGCATAACACGAGATTCTGTGGCATCTCATGCCCGCAGTTTCTTGCACAACATTAGCGTTGAAATTAAAATGAAACCTCAAACTGCAAGACGAGATGTAGAAGATTTTCTCAATTATTGCCGCTTTCTATTTGCTTACCTTCCTTAACGCGTGTGATTCTGAAACGGAATGGTGATGAAACGTGTAAATGTTATAACATGGCAGTCTCGGATAGGAAAATGTCAGTTTTGGTGTTTATCTTAGAAATCAGAAGGAGATATCGAGGTCAGCTTGGGGACATTGTGCGATTAGAAACTCGGAAGTAACGAATAATTCACGTACCTTTGGTCAAGACTCGTTTCTTATGAGGCCCAAGTCGATGTGGAAACGGCGTCATCCGTCATAGACGATTTTTTTATTGTGTTTGTCGGTAAAGGAACTGACACCACTGTTGAGGGGTATAGGTGGTATTAATGGGGAAGCGACAATTTTCCTCAAACCTCTAAATCCCGTCATTTAGGCTGGGGGTAAAAGAGAGGTGGTACGTATAGAAGAAAGGGAGAGGAGGCGTGCTAAGGAGAGAATGGTGGATCAATGGGAAAAGATTTGAGAGAAGTATGCTGGCTGGACAAAGCTTCTAGAACCAAAATTCGGTCATTGCCACAACGCGGGGTGATATTGCTCTTTTTTTTTAAATCGATATTCTTTATCACGTAAATAATTATTTTTACCAATCAACTTTAGCTGCAGTTGGACAAGATTAATGACCCGAGACTGCGAATTCAGGGTGATGATCATCTGGTCCGCAATTGTCTTGGCGGCCATTTTGCAGGGCTTCCAGCTTCAGTCCTACAAGCAGGATCATATGAATTTTTGTTCTTCCCAAACCCACAACACCCTCACCATACCCGTTCGATACTTCGTCTTACGGCATCAACTCCGGGATGAAATTGTATCGGATCCGGACAAAACGAACTGGAAATTTAGCCGTTTATAAGGCGGCGGAACTATCCACAAAATGGACACCGACAGATAGATTTGATCAGGAGTGACTGACAGAAAACAACCCTGCAGTCCTGTGATTGGCCAAATAGTCGCCTCGCTCAGCGCCTCCTGGTGCGAAACGTGCGGAAAGTTTTTCTGTCTCGCTTTTTACTTCCCTTCCTGGCGAACCGCCACGGGCAATGAACGTGTCTTTGCAAAAATGACCGAGAGAAAACGAATATTTTAAACAAAATAGAGGAGTAATTTGTTGCTCCGAAATATTTAATAATTAAAAACATATGCGCCGTTGTCCTAGTTTATATTAGAAAAAAACTACATTTTCTTATATCTTCTTTAGGTGGAATATTTGCTTTTGGCGTGAAATATTTTAAGTAGGTTGCCAATAGTCTGCTCCGACGTCTTTCCATTGGCTGCGATCGATCAAGATCAGAAGATATAATTAAAGAAATTGACGGAAAAAATCGCGGAAAAATGTGAGCGAAAGCATGGAACAAAGGCATAAAAACGTTTTGGTCATAATAGAACAACCAAATCCGGTCATTTTTAAGTAGACGCAATGGATTGTTGACTGTGCAAAAGGTGCGAAACAGGTTCTACTGAACGAAGCACGCAGCACCGGGATGCACCTGTAGCTGCGTCGCTATGTAAAATAAATAAAACGTTTAATTTCTTTTCGTAATGGACGTTGTCCATTATAAAAGTAGCATAAAAATAGCCTTTAAATTATCACGTTTTGCTGCATAAACACAAATCACACGTCGTGTGTCCCAGATTGTAATAGAAAGTACCTAAACTGAATGCAGGCCTTTAAAGCCATTCCCACCGTTAGAAGAGGAACTTTTATATTTTATTATAATTTACTTATATTTGCTTTTCAACGTTAATTTGAGGCGCTTTAATTGTTACTACTTCCTGGAAAAAGTTGCTGAATTAAACAATGGGCGTGGAAAGTAGTCGGACTTAAGTACTGTTAAAATTCGTCTGTTAACCATTTAATTGCGATTTTCTTGTATTGAACTTGGCGATCGTTTTTTTTTGAGTGCTCGAGCATATGTCGGAAACTGCAACTGCAATTTGTCGATGTTTGCATGAGGAAAACCAAAAGGTAAAGGTCGAAATTAATCATTTCGATTATATGTTTATTTGCGCGATTAAAACTTCAAAGGTTAACGTTTATTTATTTATTTATTTATTTATTGGTTCGCCTTCGATATGAAAGTTTCAATATCATAAAGACCGGCGATCGCACGGCGATGGCAATGGTCAGACCACCTCGGTTTCCATATTTAGTTGCCAGCTAGATTATACAATGCAAATCGCGAGGTCTTGACTCTTGATTTTTTACCGGAAATTGTGTCTTGTATCCGAATAAGTTATTGTTGTTGTTGTTATTTTCACTTGCAAACCACTGTCGGGGACCTTGACCATAATAAATTGCTCGTTGCTGCATCCCGGATGAGTCAATCGACCACTGCAAACGGTACTTTAATGGATAATCAAACATTCACCCACGCAACTGGTTACTATTAAAAATGGAAAACCGAGAATTAGAGGCCTCGGGTGATTCTTGACTCGAAATATGTTTTAGGCGCACCACCGCTTATTGTGGACTTCCATGTAATTTTCGTATTCACAAAATATCACTCGTAGCTCCAAGGATGGAATTATGTTGCGAACACTAGGGGCGGATCGCCCATTCTTTCTTTTATTTTAGTTGGGAATAACTCCTAATGCACAAGTAGGACACGCCTAGCAAAAAATAACACTGGGGATGAAGTATCTCTTTGTCGAATCCTTGTATAGCGCCACATTTTTGACCTAATTAGAGGAATTTCACACGATTTTCATGATTCCTGAAAATATCCGATGTCTGACATATCTTCGTACCGGGACACTGTGTATTATTCCGTGTATCGTCGCCGTGCTGGGACGGGTGAGCTATACATTCGCAAAAAAGGCTGTAAAAATATTTGAATATTGGGAGGTCATCGCATCGTTGTAATCGTTGGCCTTATGACTGGACCTTTGCAAAAGGTTTTTGTACGTTTTCGCACCGATATTGCTTCTTAAATAAGTCAGTCGAACGATACGTCGACGAGCGAGACATTCGTAATGCGAAATAAACTAAAAATCGGGTCTTGCTTTGTTTGAAAAGCTCTTTAGATACGTCGCTGATTTCTTCTCCATTTGACCCCCGTCCCCCCCTTTCAAGTTAACGAATATGCACAACGGGACTGTAAGTTATAAAAAAAATACCTAATTATGGCCAATTTTTGTTCTGAATGCTTAATTTCCGAAACCTTTTTCCAGAGGATTTATACCTGCGAAGGAGCCGCCCGTTTTCACATGGATTTTTTAACGCAGACAAATCGACACGTAATTATGCCGTAATACGTCACACGCGAGTACGTCTTTGGATTAAGGAGGCTTTGGAAACAAAAGAATACTGCTCCTGTTGTCAGTTCTAATGGCGTCTCCGCTTTGCATCCCGCGTCGCTCGCGAAAATTGCCAAATTTCGACGGAAAATGTGCGGAAAATTTGGAAAAACTTATGCGGACTCGAAGGTTAATTCGACGACAATCGAACGAGCGTTCGTGCGGGATTGTGCTCACTCGAAAACGTGTAAAAATCACACGTTCAAAATTCGATTTCAGTTGACAATATCGGGATAATGGCGTCGTTCGCGTTCGGGTCTCCGAAGGTGCACGATCGGCGAGTAACATTCCTGGACCGAGCTCAAATTGAATCGAAGTGAAACTTTTGGTGACTGTGAAAGGAAAAAAGCCATAGGCGGACGTGAAATAGGCCAGTGCAGTGCTTGGTGTATCGATCAGCAATTGAAAGTCCTCGTTGCCTAACGGATCATCAATGCAAAAAGATAATTTAAGGTAAATGATGGATATTCGATCACTGTACCTGATTTAACCTCACTCTTTTGTATTTTTATTTTCTATGTTCGCAATCGCTCTGAAGTGGTTATTATCGCTTTTTACATATACCATTTCTCCAGCATGCACACGCTGTATATTATTTCGTTTACGTATCGTAACCGTGTTTAGACCGCTAACTTGTACTTTCCGAAAAAAGCTGTGAAGGTATTTAAACGTTTGCAAGCCATGGTACCCGTTTTGTGATTCCGTCCTATGATTCGTATCTTTGCAAAATGCAGCTTGTAAAATTTCCTACCAATATCGTTTCGTAGATGATCCAGCCGAGCGACAGAAGCAAGAATTGTGCCATTTAATTCTCTGACCATTGTCAAAGACATCCTGGTAAACATAAGTATATTCGACTCATGAAATTCTCTTATTTTCAATGTTTTTTAAGGATTATGACACATTGCTTGTGTGCTCATGTGGTCTTAAGAGTTTTTTTCTCTCTTAACATGTCCTTTGATCTGATATATGCACCTACTGTGTGTACAGGGCGGTCCACTTTCTTGTAGCAGTACTTTACAGGCGAAATAAAAACTTATTTCAAGAAGAAAATTTCACATCGACGTAGGCTCGTAAACACTTCGTTTTAAAGATACCGGGCGTTGAAAACTTAAAAACATTTTCGATTATTTCTGATAGTACTTCAACCTCTAGGAATGTTTAGACCAAATTTGGCGTACAGCGTCGCATTGTATGCTGCCGTATTCGGTAACAATATCACAGCCCACGAGCAAACAGTGCCGGAATTGTGGAGTTTCACTACCATAAAATTCAACAAATTACTAATACGATCCTGTCTAAAATCGAACTTCGCTTTTTTTCCTAAATGAGTAATTCATTCTCTACAAAAACATGCCTCTGGACGATTTCTCTTATCTGGCTCCTGGGCGTAATAAATTTGTATTTTTTTATTAGATAGACCATAATTTAAATTAAAAACATTGCTGGTGTAAACGGTAAAGTTTAATATTGTTAATGGTGCGTATTGCATAATTAAAAGTGAAAAACAGCCACAAGAATTAATTTAATTTGGTGTTCAAAATTTGAACGATTTTGTTGCACACATAATTCACACCGACGTCTAATGGACCGAAGGGCACCAATTAAATTATGATTCCTCAATTCAGAGCACGCATTTCTAACGCGGCCGATAAGTTCTTCCCTTGTTTCCGCAGGAGTTGCGTATACTTATCCTTTTAAAACTCCCCGAACAAAAAAGTTCAACGGGGTTAGGTCGGGGGAGCGTGGAGGCCAAGCGACAGGACCCTCTCGTCCAAGCCGTCTTCTCGGAAAGTTATGGTCCAACCAGTATATAGTATAATAACGTATACAATAGGTCTATTTTGATTTATGATAGCCTATTCGAAAACATTACCCGGATATTTGTTTTTACGGGGGACATTGAATATTCTACTGTCATTCCAGATTTTTACTCACGATTAATAATTCCATGGTAAAGAACTTTTACGGAATTTTTTGCTTGTGTTTCTTCTCCACTGGTTTGAATTGAAATTCAAATTGTTCGGAAACTTCAAGCAGATTCACCTTACATTTGAATAAACTGAATAATTTAATATGGTCGTAAATTGATCGTTAGGTGACCTTTATTAAACATTCAAGTGTTCATGTTGTCGATACGATACCCAGACATATTTTATGGAGGGTATTTCTTTGCTTAATCACAAGTTTCGACGCAATACGTACATCGAAAATCAATACCTCATTTCAATTATCAATTAGATATATTACGTTGGAAATAGAGTAGACTTGAACTGAATTTTCTTTCGTACTTTAAACGTAAAAGGATTTTTGGGGGGATATTTTGGAAATTGGGGAAATATTTTATGCATTCCTCATTTCATTCTAACTGTTCGAGCAAAAAATAAAACGGCACCGTCGAAATCCATTTTCCCTTCGACTGGACTGAACTTTGCAACTGAGCATAGATACTTTATCTCCTTTCACTCTACTCATATATTCATTATTCAAACAACCATCATCCTGTACGTCTATTCCAGCCTTTATACATATTTTTTCCTATGAAAATTCTGATCTGGAAACTTTATTCTGGTGTCCAAACTTGGGAAGAAAGCATGCAGCACACATGGAAAAGGATACACTACGAAATGATTGACAAGGTCTACTTAAAGTGCCACACAAAGTCGATCGACACGAATTGCATTATGTAAATGATCTCATTGTTGAAGCCTGGTAAAAGTTGTTATTAAAACGTCATTGCCAATGAACTTCGTGGACAAGTTGAGTGACGTCATTGGCCCTTAGCAGTGTACCTTATTCAGGTTTTTAAGTCGTCGAAGAACGCAGAGAAAATTACAGGAAGTCGTACCAGTCTCGAGGATTATGGGTTATTATGGGAAGGAATTATTTATTAAGACGTGCCTCGTGCAGTTGCTAGACAAAGTCATGTATGAACCAGCATTCTCATCGTCTATTGCCGTTTGAATAAACAATTCACTCCGATTCCCCAGACCTAGACCATCGACAATAGGCAAATTAATACGCGCTTTTATCATCGGCATCAATGAAATTAAAAGAAAAATCATATTTACATCAATTAGCCAAATGGCTTGCATTGTTGAACAATAATAGAAATTAATTAATCTGTTTCCCATCTTAAATGGTTAAAAAACAAACGAATTAGGCAACACACGCGCCTTTCTTCTTTGTGAACACTTTCGTTCGGAACGTGCTTTGATTTTTCTCGGCGAATTGAATGCGTTATTAATTTTTTAATTAGCAGAAACAATTAAATATTAATTAAGTCCGCGTGTGTAAAAGGGGGGGGGGGGGTATATTTGATAGCCGATGTCAGAAACGAGGCCCGCAAAGGGAGCCAATCATTCTCGGCCTTATGAATCACTCCCATGGATACACGCGCGAAGTACATACAGGAAGAAATAACGTTGAAATATTTTAGAATGTGATTCTAGAGGTTAAAATAATAAAAAAAGTTCTTATAAACATATCCCAAAAAATGCATCTTGAAGGGGCTGGAACCCTTTAAAGGAGGACCCTTGAAGATGTTTTTTTTTTCAATATTTTCAAAACGGTTTGAGTTCAAATTATGAAATTCGGCATGCTTCAATAAGTCGGAACTGGAAAACTTCCTTTGTTTTAATAATCGCAAATTTTAGTCAGGGGCGTCGCATACAGGGGGTCGTAGTCAAGATGTCTTTATTTTTTCCCATCGGCACCGTCCCCTCGCGTGATGCGTCAGGTGTCGGGGTTCGGCCTTGCAGTTTGGTGGAGAACGTCTCTTATCATTTTAAACGTTAGGTTTGGCCTCTCCGCGCGTCCTCACCCTCCATATTTATGATCTCGTGCCGTCATACGAAAATGTCGGAAACGGAAAAGTTACGAACCGATCCCAGTCCATTAAAACGTCCGCGGTACAGTACAACGGCCCGAAATCGCAAAATCTGGTGTGAAGAAATAGAAGAAAGGAAGTTACGAGAAAGAAGCAGCGCTTTATGATTCATTCAGCCATTCTTCGGCGGTGCTCATCTGTCGGCACCAATGATTGCGGTAGTGATTTACTGGTTGCGCAACTCGACTCGCAATTTTTTCTTTTCGGGGTGCGAACGGACCAACGGATAGCGGGATATTTCTACACGGTGGATGAGCAAAGTTCTCGACTTCAAGGTATTAGATTTAGATGGATTTAGTTAACTGCGCAGCAGTCGACCGGGAATATTGCTTATTAACTGTATCCGAAGCCGACGGTTGTTTTGCCATAATTGTGGCGAATGAGAAAGAGGGGACCATTAATAACCTCCAAACGGTCGGTGATATTTCGAGGACCCCCGTAGCAAAAGAAATGTCGAAAGAATGCCCGTCGTTACTTCCGCTTTGCTTTCACACCTTCGAGCACACGACAACTAAATATTTCAATACAATACGTGTAAAAACAATGTTGCTATTAGCGGTGGTTGCGTAAGCCCCTTATTGTATTAACAATAAGCATAAAGTCCAATTATTTCAATACCATGGGCGTTAGGCCGGGGAAAAAAATTGCTTCGATATGCACATGCAAGTTAATGCTTCCTCATTGCTGCAACTATTGAACGATACGGGCGCTAATTTAAAATCTTCTACCGTTTCTAAAGTGCCATTTTACTCCCGGCATTAAAAATTCATGAGAGGAGGGACTAAGATAATGACTAAATAATTGGACGTAAAACGTCACGTTGGCATTTCTTCTAAAACCGTCGTTCCACGGTCCGAAAAAGGCATTTACTTGTATGAGAAGTTCAGGTCCTGAAAACGAACGCTTCCACGTAATTTAGACCGAAGTGGATTTCATTGGAAACGTATCGGTTTCGAAATGAACGCGTGCACGTGACGTGTGTTTAGTTTCAAAATGAGACTTCGATGCATAACAGCGTAATGGCTCTGGTTAATTAAAAAATTTGACATTGTACACGAAATTTCAATAAGTACATAGCTATTTTTCGACCGTGTACGTACGTGTAAGTCCATTTATTTGAACGAAAAACGTTGCATCTAGGCCCAATTTAAAATGAATCATTGAAACTAATTTGTCCTTTCATGGCGCCAATCAGGTTAACAAGCGTTAAGTCGGAAATGGTGTTTCTGTACGCAAATTGAATTTAATTACTATTTTTTTTTTTTTTTTTTTTTTTTAATAATAAATCGTTTCGGTTTAAACGAAATTTACTTCAGTGCATCGAAGACTTTGAAATTTTTACGATCTCAACACCTCAGACAAAGTACTTCAGCATTTTGTAGAACGCACATCTGATTATTATGTTATATGCTCAGCGACTTCCACATCATGCAAACAGAATTATTTATTAGTTAATCCACTTCTCTCGGCCTAGATAGCAGAATCTGCAACTGCTTATCCTGATTTCGTCTCATTTAAGTCTAGATTAAGACCAATTAGAATGCATGCCTCGATCATCGGTCATCATTATTTTGTAAAAAGTCAGGTCTGACGAACCTCAGCGATCGCGGCCTTTGACGGCAACCGGAGGTCTAATTTACGCCCTTTTTGAATTGACTACTTAGAACGCGCCCGATTTACCTGGCACAGGTTTGGTCCGTGGGCATTCCTGTAAAATTCGCATTTTAAAACACTTTCTAATCCTGTTTCAGTGTTGCCCCTCATTTTACCTTCGCTGGTTAAATGTACCATTCGTGGGTGATTTCAACGGTATTTTTTCTCTCAAGTTCCCGTGGCACGTGACGCTCAAAATTCTCAGTGCGGGCGGGTGCGGCTCACCTTCGACACCACAAGATCCTGCTCCAAATGCACACGCAACACATAGCGTATCGCCCGACGTTCGCACCGTCAACGAACCACGAACCCCATTGAACATGAAGAACACCATTAACGAAAATTCGACACTCGGCTCGAGTTTTTTTAATGCGTCGCCTTTCGCCATTTTGTTAAAAACGAAATTAACAGTCCTCAAAAAAGCCTCAGAACAGTTTCTAGATAAATGGACCCTTACCTAACAACGCTATCCAAAATTAAAATAATCCATAGGATTCCCCCGACATAACACTCCATCCAGAATCACCCAGACTCACCACCATCACCGTCACCAGTCCAAGTTCCAATATTCTAGCACTCAAGCACAAATTGTCTCTCTTCACGAAGAGATTTTCGAAAATTCGAATTTCCGTCGAAACAACAGAATTAAAAGTTTTGTCAGAAATGATACCGCGGTAAGATCTGCAGGTAAACCGTTGAAGAGTAGTACCGGTGAAAACAAGCGACTGAATGTGCCGGTATCTGCACCAGAGGACCACCTGTTCGGGGGCCCCTTCTCGAATCGCTTGTGATCACAGGTGGAAGTCGGACGTACTATGCCGGGGAACAGGCCGGAGCGCTCGGTTGTCGTTTGTGGGACGTTTAGAAGTTCGGTCAGATATCGATTCGGTTGATGTATTATTAAATAGCTCAGTTACAACCGATATAATTTTAGTTTACAATGGAAAGATAAATCTGTAACGATGTCCACTCGGAAAAGTCCTCGGTAAGAAATGCCTAAAAAGGGCACGGAGGTTGCACTGTTGTGGATCGGATAAACAGCTGGTGACGTTCTCGACTGGAAAATAAGTAACACCTGAAGTTGTTTTCGCATCCAGAATTGTGGATTCTGGCGATAATGTAGTCTTTTCCGCTTCTTCCGTCTCTTTCACCTTAAATACTTTCATGTTTGTGTACACATTCCAGATCGATTCCCCTTCCAGCGTATATGACTTTTACAACAGTTTCTCCTCTCGTTCTCTACACATGTGAGAATAGGACGAGATGAAAATATTCACCATGTTGGTGTTCTTAGGCTCAGTTGTTCAAACCGCAGTTCTAAACTTGACCTGGGATTTAAGGCTCAGTAAGCCGTTATTTGTCATTGTCTTGCGCTTCAGATCTATACTGAGTTTATCTAAATCAGATGCGGTTCGGATTTCCTTAGTTTTATTCAATGTTTTATGCTCCATATCTGGAATGGACGAGACCGAGGCGACCCGAACGTGCGAATTCAATGGGTTTGAACAAAACTTGCATTTAGCCAAAAGACGTTCATTTCGAGACATTCAGCCTTTCACGGAATCTGACCTTTGTTAAGTACGAAATGTTAGAAGCTCAATTTTAATAAACTGTCCGGTAATGTTGAAAATCTTCCAATGCCTCATCAGCTGGTAATTATCTCATCAACTCTCTCGGAATGTTCTTCTATATTTGTGTCACGTCGCGTCTTATTCTGTCCAAATGCCGGTTTGTTTTTTTTTTTTGCGAATACACCCCGTAAAGCGGTCAGGTGACGGATAAAATGACAAATCAAGAGTGTCCGAATTCCGCACGCCTATAAAGTTATTCGTACTTCTTGTGCCTGTTTCTCATATGTCGGCGGACACATTCGGCGAAGCTAGAGCCAACTTTCTTCTTTGTACCGAGCCTCTGAAAAAACTGGTCGACTGCAAAGTTCCAACTTTTTATTCGCTCATTAATTTCAGTCTTTTCTCCTTTGCGATATAAATACGTGTACGTCGGACGACGTGAAGGTGGCCGTCTCCCATCGAATTTTGTGACCGATCGAAGGTATTGTTCATTATCAAAGCGAGCAGAGGCATAAGAGTTAAAGTCGCTTAATTTTGCGCAAAAGTAATAATAAGTAATAGGTAAAAGTTCAGCGGATTCTCATGAACCTGCGACGACTTTCACGCCAAAAACACTGGGCGATCGCCCGCGGTCCGACCGAACAAGAAGATGAGCCTTATAAATAATGAAAGTTTCTCATTTGCGATTTATGTCGGACTTTAACGTCTTCCTTGTTAGCGTTCGAGTAAATGCCATAAAAATTATTCACTGGTTTTTACTCGATTTCCGCCTTCGACGATGCTAAAAATGGAAAATGATTTTGAAAAAGAACCTCACTTGATCCTTTCCCCGGAAATCGCAAATGTACCGGCTAAGTACCTTTGGTAGGTAGAAAATAGCGTATTTTGCACCTGCGCGGCAAGAAACTCGACGAGAATGTGATTTTTCTGGGCGAGACGCCCGTATTGCGTGCTGCGGAACTCGAGGGTGGTTTCATATCGGATACGGGGCTCAGAGATAAACTCGCTCAAGATACTTCAATTCTGCTTTGGTTGACTGCGGTCAGGAGGCACGCGCGTGTTGTCGCCAACAGAGTTCCTTAAGAACTCGCAATGCAAAATATCGGTAAGTCTTCCACCGCTCTACAATTAGGGACCAGCGCTGCAGGCACCCTCAGATTTATCACCTCGGCCGTGTGGTTCTCGTGAACGGATAGATTTACTTTCAAGCAGACGAGAGGCGGTAAAATATCCTATTTTACACTTCTTTCTGTGCAGTGCGGAAAGAGTCGTAAATCTAATAAGCTTAACTCTTCTAGTTGGTAAATCGGAGGAGGACGTAAACTTTTGACACGATCGACTTTTACCAGAAGTCCAACGGCGCTAAAGCGCAAACTCACACCGGCGACGTTGTCCTCAGTCGATCGGAACCCAAAAGACCCGCAACGAAAATTTGAACTTTTCTTTCTGCCGAATTCGAACTGACGTTCGACATCTCAGCCGGAACTGAAACGAACGTTCTGCCACCCCCGATTCCATTTTGCAAATCAACAATACAACATGTAAACCATCTGTTTTCCTCTTCAAAACGACTCTTCAATGCTTTAAGCTCTTTATCCTTCGCAGATATTTAATCCGTCGATAATGCGTTAGACTTAAAAATCGATTCGAGCACATTCAGGCTGAGAAGCAGAGTTTTTTTGCGCTAATTACCTATATAGCTATTTCACTACAGTTATCGCAGATGATGGTGATATTAATTTGCAACACCCACTAACAGTTCAACGACGGTTTTTCTATCTGCATTAAGTTATGCATTGCGGTGCTTTCTTCTTTCTTCAGATGAAAAGAGTAAAAATTCGGCACGCTCGGTCGCCTTTTAATTTAATTACTTTTAGCAGGATACATATTTATACTTAATCCAATCGTAAATTACTGCTAATGGTTTCTACAAGATGTATTAGAAATAAATTACCGATCTGCTAATTAGATCGTCGATCGTCCAAGTCCGCTTCTCTCTTTCTCGTCGGAGCTGGTTCTCTGGGCTTAATGCGAATTCTGGAAATACATTATTGTGGCTAATGCGATATGTGTCGATAGGAGCCGCCTAGTTGAAAGTTGGGTGGTATTTCGCTTGAATTTTATATATGGAAATATATACTTTCGATCGACCTTTACACCATGCCTTTCGATATCATTACAATAAGCTTAGCATAGCGCAACGCGTAGAGGAAAAAAAAATGTAGATTTATCGGAAACTAATGTAACAATTGAATAATATTTTTGTCATTAGTTACGTAAAGCTTGACCATTTTAATCACAAATTACGACCAGTGACGAGGGCATAACGCGCACGGGGCGATCGTGATTACCTGGCCGAAGGCCAATACGGCTGAGTACTCCTCAGGGAGGCGCCGGGACGCTTCGAATTGCACGGATTGACTTGAAAGCCGCCTTCACCCACAGTAGGTGCGGAGAGTATTCGGACGGCGGGCAATATTGTTTGAAACGTACTGTCTCGATGTTATTACACATTTCGCACGGCCCTGTATTAATCGCAAACGCTTTTCGACCTTTTTAAAGCGTATTTTTTACCAAAGAAGGAAAAACGCCTCTGCTCGGTACGAGAATGACTACATAAGCAAAGAAATGAACGGGAACGGACTTGCAAAAAGTATCCGCACCCTTCCGCATTTTCCACATTAAACTATAGTTAAGACGTGATCTATCCAAGAAAGCTTATTGAATAATTAAAAGAGGTAGTTCAGCTCGTTCAGGGTGATAACATTAACTTTTCGGCGATAATGTCACGTACCTTCTTATCCCCAAACCAAGCACCCCATGTTACGCATACGGATCTGTTCCCCTTGCATTGTTCCCGTTTGATTTCTCACGAAAACCTAATGGTGATGTCACAGCGCAGTCAGAGTACTGGTTCGTTTAAGGGACGTCATCCCTTCGTCTGATGCGACGAAATCGTCAGAATATGGCTAACTCAGACCAAAGGTCTAGGATCAGTTTAAATTACTCACTACCTTTACCGATGCGCTCCAGATAAATTCATGTTATCAGTTGCACGCCCCTGGTTTCACGGTGACGTCAGGGCGTTCCATTCGTGGAGATATTCATATTCCAGATCCATAGAGATTCGATTATTCTAGATTCATTGAAATTATCATTAGATTGTTGAATATTATTGCTGAATCACTCGCGTTTTAAATACTCATACTAGCTTTCCCCGTTTGAAACACTGGCGAAGTGAAAAGTTGTTAGTGAATCGTCTCCGCCCTGACAAATCTACATCGTGGTGTCGACTACGTATAAAATACCGGCTGGTATAACAACACGATGAAAAGTTGAATAAAAGTAGTTCATATACTAATTCGTGTCCAGTTCCCTGCGGTCACATTACACATTTAGTAATAAATGCTATTAACTTCGTATAAACTTTTTTCCTCAAAATCGCTCGTAGAATCACCTCTTAAATTTGTGACGTACTATTTTGAAACGCCCTGTATAATATTATCTGCTGTACGAATACTTTTTACACTGGCTGTTGGGGTCCCAGGGAAGAAACCTCTGACAGCAGGTATTATTTTACACGTGGATACCACTACGAAAAAGCAGGACAATGGGCGAGAGAAACGCTACTGCTTAACGTCAACAAATGCCTCTATTAGTTTCCAAGGGTTGAACCGTACAAAAACGGCCATGAGTTGAGGAAAGACTTTCCGTGTGTTTTTTGCAAACCGAACTGACTTCGTCTTCTGGTTTTCCCGATCTCGTAAAGCTGTCTTTTCCTTCGTCGCCCAATCCGGGCCCTGGTCGGACAGTTTCCCCCATGAGTCAGGGTTCTCAGGGTGAAAGTGATCCATACATGTACCTTAATGGGATTTTGCCCTTAACGTGTCAACTCATGGGTTCTGCGAACGGTCAAATCGCTGATAGTAGTCTACAAGCGAGGAACATTCACAATACCCTAGATGGTACACATGGCGGATCCGTTTTGTGTTTCTTCTAATGAACCCAAAACCGCCCTTCGAGGCCACTAATTTACGAATTTGACTCTTTGACGTTTAACGCGTAACAGGCTCGACCATAAATAACATGGCGATGTGGACGGGAACCCAACTCGACCGTACTTCCCGTTTTCTTCCGCGCCCCACTCCTTCCGGTGTCAAACTGACACGCCAAGGGCCTTCGCGTTGTCATGACAATTGGCCGCAGGAGGCAGTCAGGCCGCAGCCTATTCCTGAGCCCCAGTTTTACACACTATAGGACAATTCGCCGGCTAATCGCGCCTCCTCAAAGGCGTTCAGGCTCAGCCGGGTGGAAGAACCAGATCTCGAACCCTGTGAGTACGTGGTCATGTGGTAAACACCGCATACTTATGAATACAAATTAGACGGTTAGTCGTTTGATAAGTTGCATAACACCCGACTCGCGGCCACTCGGACTGACATTTAAAGGAATAATAGAAATAATAAAATTACAAACTCGGGACTGTTAATAGTTTAACTGTAATCTGACTGCTGCCACCTTGTGCGGCCTGTGCGTTCTATACGCCAGCCGGGTATTGCTTAATTACTGAGAAATCCCGTAACTTCTAAAGTGCTTATGAAAATAATAAAAACACCACTTTACCCGTGGATTTGTTGTGTACCGTTCTTCGTGCTCGCTCATGAAGGTTATCTATCACTTACTTACCAAATAGAATTCCGGAGCTTTCAAAATCGTTAATAAGACGCAATTTGTTCGATCGAGGATAAAACGCTGAAAAGCCGATCCGGCCCGCTTGAAAAACAAAGCAAGACATGTCATATTAGATTAATACTTTCTCCATTAATAGACCAATGGAGCATTAGTCCAGGTGGAAAGTAAAAACTATGAATAATTCGGTATGTGATATCAGGGCAATTATTGCTACAGTTTCTAATGTAAAAACAAAACTCGCTCGCGGTTTCATGCGTTTTCTTTATTTATTAGCTCGGTCAGTTTGGGATTTTTCTGTGCGCTCTGTGTGAGCGTAGAAACTCGCTTTCTTCGGTTAATGTATGATTTTTACCCATCCGTAATGCGACCCGGTAATAATTATATTATTTTATAAGCCGCCAATCACGGTCGAATTACCGAGGTATTCGTTCGCGTACGGGCGCTACCGGAATCGCAAAACTTGCCATCGCCACAAGGGCCCAAACGCCAATTCGGAATTCGATTGTTCGCAAGTGTCGCCGAATGCGGCTGCGCGACCGAACCGAACCGTGCAGAGAACCTCTGACGGACGCAATCGGCGACAATCAGGTTCACCTTGATTCCTGCGAATTTTAAATATTAATTCTCGCGAGCGCGCTAATCAACATACGGCAGCGAGATTTCTCGAAAACCCGCTAGTTCGGTTTATCTAAGGAATTAGTGTTGTACTGGTTTTATTAGGCGCTAACAGGGCCCCACCGAATATTTAGCGATACTAATTTACGTCACGGTTAATTAATTTCGATTTCCATCTTGCGAGATTCGAAAATCGGCCGGAGAGCGCCCCGTCTACAGGGCGATGGGGAGGTAGCTCTCGTGGGTTTAGCCGACGCTTGAGAACGTGATTTTAAACAAAAATTTTCTCATCGATGTACGTACGAAGCGACGTTGCCGATTTTCAGAAGAATAACGCAATTTCCGATCTGGTTTCCCGGGAAATGGCCGAATTTAGGGCACGCGTTGTAGGGAAATTTTTGTTTAAAATAATGTTCTCTGCAGCTGGTTACGGAAGTTATATCCCTAACACCCCGCACACAGGGTGTGACTTGAGTGATGTCATTAGTTTTTAGGAGCGATTCCTTGTCATGCTTTATGAGCAGATAAACATGTGTCGTAACTCGCATCATTCCCGAGATACCGAATGTCAAAGTTTTATTTAAAAAATCGAATCATGAATCATTCAAAATAGCTTCGCGCCGATTTTGGCGAAACATGTTTGTTAGCATTAAGAAGAGGCTACTTTTGATGTTATTTGCATTTTAACTAATAATCCCAGTGGCGTCGCAAACAGTAACCCTACTGATATCGACGGCGTCACCATCGTACGCCGCCGTTTTTTCCGAATCTGATGCTTGCACCAGACCAAACAATTAAGAATACAACTTTCGTGTCTTTTGAGTCCTTCTTCGTAACTCGCTTAATTTTTGCCATTTTTAATACTCGGGACGAAAACAAGTTCGAATAATCGATAAAAAGTTGATTTTTTGACAGTCCTTTGACGCCCAGCATCTCGGAAATGACGCAAGTTGTGACACGTGTTTGTATTGACATTTACTCGTGAAATGTGTCAAGGAACGACCCCTTAAAATTGATGACATCACTCAGTTCACACCCCGTCTGTGAGAGCAGTTTCACTATATATTGTAGGCGTTCACGGACCATCGCTCGACTAATACCTCTTGTGTGCACAGGTACATTATTGGTCAACGAACCGTAATTTGGCCCTCATCTGCTCTTGAGATTAAGATTTCACTCACTGTTGATTTCACTGAGATATCAACGCGCGGCGGATTTCAAGATATTCCTAGGCCGCGCTGAGCGTTAACGCTCTTCGTCGCTGTATTTTCGTTGAAAGCCACCGCAGCTGACCTAAAATTAATTTCCACGGTGCCGAAATATCAACATTAGCATTTATTGCACAAACCGCCGAATATTGATAAGATTACACAACCTCTCGAGCATCTCCCGAACGCAAGATCGTAAATTTGCGGCTAATTTGCACACGCCATTAACGTACGCCACATCGCACGGCGATTGGAGGACCTGAAAACAAAGGCAGATGATGCTAAAATTAAGATTAAAAGTAAAGGTTAAGCGACCTTTTTTACTGTTCAAGGCGGATCGGTTTTACTTATTTAATCCGAACCACCAATTTATTTTAATTGCCCAGCATCCATCAATTACGGGTTCTCTTAAAACATATATTTACATTATTTACGGACGATTTTTATAGTACAAGGCAAAGATAAGAGTACGATCTCGTTATTCGCCTTATTAGATTCCACATTGAGAAATACCCGCCTAATTAATTCTGTGGGCTGTTGGTACCCCGTGCGTCCACCAACCGAACCAAACGACGAAATTGTCCTTTTTCGCTCGTCTGTCGCTGGTCGCGCGACGAAAACCGATTTCGGCCACGTGGAGAACCATCGGGAGCGAAACAGGATCGCTCTCCCCCTCTTTCCCCTCCGAGGTCCCCCTCTCGCGTGCAACGGAATGTCGTTAAATTAATCCGTGAATGGCGCGCGGTCACTGCGGCAAGATGCCGCACATTTTTTCCTCGGCGAGAACCCGCCGAACCTATTTTCTCTAATGGGTCTAGCTGATCTAAATGAGAGCGAGGCGACGTGAGAAATCTAAAAAATACACGCGGAGGCTTTTCGCACTCCAAACTCCGCGGTTCGACGTTTGTTGCGCGCCAAAAGGGCTCCCCGAAGCAATCGGGAACGCACGAGGCCCCGCGTCCCTTCGTCGCGGCGCAACGGACGACTTTCCAAAATTCTGATTTGTCACAAGGGAAAAATTCCTGACGTCGTCAGGGTCGTCACGAAAAATCCCGGCTCTCGGGCGCTACCCCCACTCCACCCTCCAAGGTGCGATGAACAATTGCCGGAATCGTCACCTCCGAGGCCCCGAAAAGGGGCCCCGCGTGCAGGATAGGTCAAACGGGCGCGGATCGGTCACGAGCTGCACACATGTGGTTACGTCACAAGCAAAAGACCTAACATGCGGGTGTGACGTGATAGAATTTTAGGTGCACGGTCTGAAATGGGCCCCTTCAGACGTTGCCCTCAATGCAAGAAAACAAAGACTTCTCTTCCCGGTGCTGCGGAATCCTCGCGAGCGGCTCGGCGATTATCGCACAAAAGTTGCTTCCCAGCGTTAAATAATGAGTGAAAGAAAGGGTTGTGAAATGCGATATTGGTGAATCGGCTCTTAATTAGCAAAATTTCGCAGATCTCTGCGAGGCATTAGTCCCAATCAACGTCCGTTCTCTTTGGCAATCTCGAGCAAATCTGACCGAGTGTGAGGTAATAGCTGTAATTATGCAACCGCATTCCTTGCGTTTTCGCCGCGAAAGGGCAAAATCCGTTGGTCAGCGAAGGCCAACATCTAAACCGATACACACATTGAATAAGCTAACAAATATCTTGTGTTATCACGCCGACAATGGGCAAACTCTTCACGAGGATTGTTCTCTCGAAGGCACCGCGGCGCGCGCACCCACAATGCCTAGTCAATTACGTAACGATAATTAAATTAACAAGAGCGGTAACGATTGGGATCGCACGTGAAAGTTAATACATTTTAGTCAGTGTAGAACGAAACTAATTACGGACTTTTACTTGTGGACCGGTCGGTGAAAGAAAAAGGTTCGAAAATCGTGTAGCTCGGGCGGTCTCTGTGTACGTTTCGAACGTTCACATGAACCGTTTTCCCATCGATTATCGATTACAAGTGTGTGTTATACTTATGCACCACTTCACTTTTGGCGTATGCAACTTGAGCACGAGAAGCGAATAGCGCAGCTCGCACTCTCATACGTCGACGATTTGTCAGTTACGCAGAGCGTTTAATTCGCTGGTACGAAACGGCAATTTTAGCGATTTCGAAGGACCGTCGTCGTCATCCCTGGAAATCTCACTGCAGCCCTCCCCTCGAGACAGTCCTTCGCCCCCGCGGGGGCGGGAGGGGCCACCGATGTTCGGTGTAGCTTCCGTCATTGTTACACCTCACGGAGAGTTCGAGAAGAAATGCCGTGCGTGAAAGTAACAGGATGGAAATCACACACCATTCTTCAAAAACTCGTGAAAGGCGTGCACGGGGAACATTAGCCAGTGCAGTGGTTATCTAATTATTGCTAAATCAACGTGTAGTATGCTGGCGGCCGCTCAACGCGAATGCGTACATATGTCGCATTGGGCGTTCGATCTCCGTCCAAGTGGAACCACCTGAAGAATTATCTCCCCAAAACCAATTTCCAATGACCTATACGAGGCCGCTTCGGAAGCAACATCACTTTCATTAAGAACATTTCTTTGCACGAAGAAGTTTTAATCTACCCGGTATTTACTTTCTCACGGTCCCAGTATAATCAGTCTCGAGCCAGTCATTTCGCCGCTAATGGCATCTATACATCATTATCAGCAGCCTACTAAAGGCCCCTTCACGTAGTATTTAGTTCCTCACGTAACCCCTTCGCCACCATCCAAGCGTCAGATCGATCGCCGGTATCGATCAAATGTTCTCCGTGACGTAAGACTCCAATGAGGAAATGGGGCATGGGCTCTCAAATAAGGCTTGGGAGAGGTGTTGGGGCCAATTAGGCGCGAGAGTGTAGTGCGGATCGGGCTTAAACGGGAGCCGTCTACCAATGGACGCAAGATTTACTCCTATTACCGAGAGAGCGGCCTTATCTAGCGATAAATACTGGCAGTCGTATCTCTTTGAATCTTGGAATTTCGCTTTGGAGACTTAAAATTGCCTTTTTAACGAGCCGATGGAATTTTTCCTCTTCTACGCCGTCACGGCTTCCACGGCTTCGACTGGTTTTATTGCATGGGTGCGGGGGAAAAAGTGGCCTAATAAGACCCCGGTCTTATTATTATTTAAGAGTCGACGCTATGTCTTCGGCCGGTATTTACGAATATACGTGGGTGGAATGAGAATAATAAATATCTTTATTCAAAATTATCTATCGCGTTCTCTTTTCTCGGAAACAGTTAGCTGAAACTAACGAGTACTGCCTCGAGGGGTTCAATTTTCGAAGTGCCGAATTTTCTCGAACTGGGCGACAGGAACACGTCAAAGCCGACTGCGGAACTCGCTCTTTTTTTGAAAATTTCGCCGAGAGCGAGTACCGTGCCGACGAGCCTGTCCAAAACGAGGTCAAAGGGTTCACACAGCAAAACGTATTTTCTCACGTACCAACAGCCTGATGGTACTTCTGCAAGGGACGCGGTTCCAAACTAACTAATAATTAAAACAACTTCCTCTTTTAGGGGCTTTAATCCGGCGCATTGCATTACGGACATACGTGCGTTTATGTCACGGCATTGCGTTAAATAAACAATTGCATGCATCGATAATTGAGTCTTCAGATACACAGTTAATCTCTGCGACGGGAATTTATAATGTCGCTCGATCGGAAACTTTGAGGTGCATTTTCGTCCATTTTCAAAACGAGAAGAGTAAAATCTTCTGAATACACTCGGCATGGTGCTCCGGCGGCCGGACTGTGCGGGATTCACCGGGGCGCCGATCCGCTAAAACTTCAGGTTTCCACTCCTGCAGGCCGCACCGATCCGGGACTGTCCCGAAAACAAAATGTCGGCGTCGACGCTTAGGGATCTGCCCGCTGCTTTGTTTTGGTCGAACTTTTTTTGTTGTGGTGGTCATCCTTGTTCGTCGCATCAGAGGAGTCGTGGTTATTGCACCACCATTGCGTGGTACGATTCGCACCAAGTAATTTTTTTCCGCGCGTCACAAGCTTGGCACCCGCAGTGATGCCACATCTTCTCAAATTTAATGTTACATTCCAATTCTCTTTCGAAGTGGTCGTTGAGGGGGGGGGGGACGTCACAGGCTCCTTACGCCTACTGGACGTTGTAACGACAATAATGGTAACAACTCTGATAATGAATGATGAGGAGCGCTATTCTTTTGGTTCCAAAAAAGAAAAAACAAGTTGATAAACCAAGAACGCAACGGTTTAAACCAGTAAATTAAACCGAAACGTCGGAAAATCAAAGGAAAACCGCGCAAAAAACTACGACCATGTTGAAACATTCAAATATATCTCTATTCTTGTTTAGTACGTTAAATTTACATAACTTGGGAGTTTGCGCAAAGCGACTTTCGATCGTTACATTTTGTGACGTGAATAAAAAAAAAGTCACGTGATTCGAACCATGCATTCCTTTCTTTGATTAGGGCCGGAGCGGTCGTCCCTCTTGGAAGGCACACTAGGCGTGTTCTTTTTCGTTGACTCGTTGTGTGTCGTCGGAAGACAAGTTGTCTGCACATTCGATTGGGATGTCTCTTTGATTTTTGAACGGCGGTCATTGGACAACGTAGCGTCCTGCGGTGTCGGCAACTCCACGGTTCCCGCAGTCCAGACCCGACTTCTCGATTCTATGGAGGTGTGTAGGTTTCGAAGCTACCGTGTCCGCCGACCGTCGGAGTTAAATGGCAATTCGGGCGCCTCCGCTTGCATGACGTCCGCAAGCGTGGGTAGAGACCAATGGCTTAGTCCGCTGGTCCTGGTCCGCCAGTGGTGTCTGGCACTTCTGGAGGGTCGTTTGTCCGGCCTCAGGCCTTTCTGCCTTCAAATTCTAGGTTTAAGTAAGACCGCTCTTAACGCGTTTTTCTAATAAACGCCAACTGTTAGTGCATCTTCGCCAATTCCATACCTAACTATCCCGTATACGACGATACTTTCGAAATGTGCGTGATAAGTAATATTCCTAACATCGAACTACATGTAGTTGCAAATTACTTGTGCTCCACATTGTGTAACATACGAAGTTTAGCCTACTTACACCACGTACCGCGCACGGTACTCCCACGGCACATTACCATCGATTATTCAACGTTTCAAAGAGGACGATGTCAGTCTTTGCGTCGTTTAATTATAAACAATTTTTTATGACCCATAAGCTCGCATCTGCCATGACATTTCTGATGATCAATCCGTGGTTCATGAGTATTTTTACGTTCAAAATGTTAATAGAAAGTTTTGCCTTGTGGCACATTCGACGAGCAAGAGGCACATTTCGGATATTGGGCCGAGGCCCCAGCTTCGTTTTAGGATTTTGATTCAGGACACCCGAAACGACAAACGCTATTTTAGAGGTCACCTCGTCCATATTGAATTAGGGAATCAAAGCTTCGGTGGTGCTAAAGACGACAATCTACGAGTTTTAACTGTAGATTCGGTCGTTCGGGGATACCTTAAATTTATAGAGGTTAAATTATTTATTCAGGTAATTGGGGTTTCACCACGATCACCTTCGACTAATTCTCCTTGCGGATTTTGAGGGTTAAACACCAATAACATCGATAATTAACTAAGACAAATGCGAAAATTGACAATAGAAAATGTATTTTAGTATCCAATACAAAAATATATATAAAAGGCACTAACATTTTACAAAAGCTCCGTATAAGTAAGTCTCTGTCGTATTAAGAGTATAAAAAATAAAATTTCAAAAATATGTAACATGAATAATAGTCATTATAACCGCTATATTAGGCACCGATGTGACGTAACTGACAATCGTATATTATTTACAGAGTCAGAAATCGAATACAAAGAGTAAATTTTATTCGTTATAAACTTTTGTTCGCTTATTAATCAAGCAATATGACACCACTTAAGTAAGGTGTCTTAAGAAATCTTGAAAAGCACATTCACTCCCAATTGAGCACATACTAGGTAGATTTCATTCAAAAAATTCTAAATGATATTTAGTACGGATGCACACTGGCGATGCCAACCCTGGGTGGCATGTAACCAGCAGTACTGTTCGTTCTGTGCAGCATTTCCGCCATGTTCCTCTTCTTCTGCTCGATTTTCAGTTTGGGTTCTGCGTAGCTGTGCCGATAGCCGGGAATCGATTTGAAACTCTTCTGAGGATTTTTTACAAATTTCGGATCGTACATCTTGTCCTCGGGGTGTATGGGTTTGGACATCTTTTCGATCATTAATGAATTGTACCTAAAGATTTTAACGAACGGTTCCAAACTGAATTCTTCGACGTCAAAGTGTTATACTCGCCTATCGGATTCCGGCAAGTCTTGAAAATGCCTGTTATTTCTATTTAGCTCCCCCTCATCGGCTCGGCCAAAATCAGTGACTTCATCATCGAAACTCTGATGATCGAAATCCACGTAAGAACGCCTCTTGAGCTCCTTGGCAATTTCGTTCGAATTCTTCTTATGTTCCTCTTCGATTAAAGAGAACATAGATCTTCGTTTCTGGTCGTATTTGTCCACGTTCCTAAATCTGGGGACAGTAATCGCTTCAAAATCGATTTTGACAAGCCGAACTGGAACATACCTGTCTTGTTCTTTGTGTCTGTATCGCACTTCTTCGCTGTGGTAACGTGGAGCAGGTTTTGGACGGATTTCTTCCGTTAAATCGTTGTTACGGTCGTTCGAGAACCTAAAAAAAGGTAAATCAGAATTTTCGTCAAATTGACGCGTTTTCCTTCAGACTATCATTTCCGTGTCACCCCGGAGGTTTGTCTTATTCCTCAGATTCGAGAACCCAACTCGAAGCAACCTCAAAACCCTTCGAAGAAATCCCTCACCTGTCCTCAAACTTATTCCTCAAGTGGTCCTTGGACGCATACGCCATACTCTGATGCCTCTTAACAAAATGGATCTTTTCTTTGTGTATAGTGGGAGAGATCGGAGGTTCCGGGTTGCGAACCTCCTGTTCCAATCTCTCCTTCTCCATCAACAGAAACTTCTCCTTGGCATCGTTGAACCGATCCCTAGGCGCCTAAAATTTCCAGTTAACGACTCTCATTGAATTTCTCTCCCTTTGCCATTACCTTAACTTCGTCGGGAGTGGGTGACCTCTGTCGAAATTGGGGGTGTCTTCGGTTTATGGACCCTTCAAAGTAGTACCGATCGGGGGCACTGTTAAAGCTAAAGTCGTCCCTTTTGGTGGATTCGAAATCGTTGTTGATATGACTAGCTCTGAAATGAGTTGGTCGTTAGTGGTTCAGGTTGGATCTGGGACGTGGCAGGTAGCGTACCTGTTTGACTTCTGCGGCGTCTGCGACTCGTAGTACCTGGGATCGTTAGGATTGGATTTACCACATCTGTTGTTCGTTTCCAAGCCCTCCACTACTCGCTGCCTGGTTTTGGGCACGGGGTATTCTTTGAAGCGTTTTTGGTCTTCGTAGAACACCTCTTCTTCGTAGGAGAAGGTGCGCGAAGGTCTGTCTTTGTCGAAGTCTGTGGAGTTGTTTCTGGAACTAAGGAAAATTAGAATGCCATGAGTAATTTGCTTTTGAATGGATGCATACTGTATGTTTTCGTCAAAGCCGTCATCCTCGAAGTACTGATACTGCTTGTTTTTTCCATTGTGCTGTTGTTGCTGCTGCCGTTGTTCGTTGAAGTAACGCTGCTCCCTGCTAACTTTTTCTTTATCGGTACCAAAGTAACTGTCGGGTACCGTTTTTTCCGGATACTTGTTGGCTACTGGCTTGCAGAGGTCATCGTGGTGGTTGTTTCCCGTATTGAAGTCTCGCTGTCTCACCATCGATTTCTGCCGTTGCAGATAATTATCCGTCAATTTGCTGATGGGTTTTTCCAAGTACTTGACGACGTTATTTGACATGGACTTTCTGTAGTCGTCGTCGAAGGATTTGGAAAATTTCAAATCCTCGTGCCCATACCTAAGGGAGAAATAGGTACGAGGCTTAGCTTAGCGATATGTTTGCAATAATGGGGACTGAGGGTGCTAACTAAATCATTTTTCCCAGAAAGCTAAAGTACTACCTTGAGAACCTCTTGGTCGATTCCATGGATTTTTCTCTACTAGCATTGTCTGAGGTCAATTCGGAATTCTTCGGAGCCCGAGGTAGGGATATTTGATGATGACCGCCGCTTATTAAGTAGAGAGTCGAATCGGCGGGTTCCCCATTCCAATCTTCATCATCTGAAATACCAGAAAAAAGAACCTTCAGAAAAGCAATTTTGTCGAAGAATCATACATAAATACCAACCGAGCCTTAATAAAGATTTCGAAAAAGTGGGACTTGCAGTGTTTTTTCGCATGATTTATTAAGCATGAAATGCTGACATATGATCCGAGATATCAACGTCGGCAGACACGGCCATCTGGCCCACTTTAAAACGATTTGCAAGTTAAATTAAAACCACTGTACAGAACTCGATGAGCGCGTTTCTTCCGCCCGTCTCACACCAGCGCATTGCGCTCACATTAAAGCCACCTTTTAAACGGTATGACGCGGTAAACGTGGTCAAATCAAAGATTGAACCTGTTCTTTTGGCCAACCTGGAAAACAGGTATATATGTTGTGTGGTCATCTCAATCTCATTTCGAATTCACCTGTGGACGGACGGTATTCGGCTCTGCCCATGTCCGAATAAATCAAGAAATCGCTCCGGGATGCGGATGGAAACCGCACTAATCTGCCGAAGATACCTTCCTACTCCATGAGCGTACAATGACGTATCTGGGCTATGCATAGCATCCTCGTTTATTTCATAAATTATTAATGATTTATTAATAAACTGTGTTGCAATGGATAAAGCATCAGGTACCGTTAAAGCTCAGTCATCCAATTAACTCTCCAGTGAGAGCGTTTTGTTGACCGGTGTCTCTATATGAATGAATTACAGTCGAAGAGTAACGAGAACTGAGACATGTGCTGCGAACCTTGGGGCGGAATTGGGGCTGAAGAGTGCGTGCCCGATTGACAATCTGGTTCGTAGTCGCAGTCGATCTGGCTAAAAGCGGACTCACGGGGGCCCATGCGACGCGAAAACCGACAGAGGTGCGGAAGTGCCCTCGGGACTTGTTCCTCGTACAACAATACTCGAACCTTCAATTAATTCGCACCTGCGTGCGGCGCCCTAACTCTCGAAGCGAATGGTCGTTTCATCATGCCGTCGCAAAACCATTAACGTTTATCTGTATTTATACATATTTATACGAATAAAAGAGTGAAACTAGGAATTTCTAAGACGAAATCTGCCTCCGGCGATGGGGCTCTTCTCGATGTCTCTGAATGTATGCCACTAGGTCTCGAATTGCGGCTCCGGGGGTCAAACGGGCTGCAATTCAGTCGATCCGGCCATTTTTTTTGGTTTCCTCCCATTAAACAAATGGGCAGCTCGTGCGAATTAGGCTTTAAGAATATGGAATTAGAGAGAGAGAGAGAGAGAGAGATAAAGAGAGAGAGAGAGGAAGAGAGAGACGTGGTGAAAGCCGCGAACTTTCGATTGCACTTTTCGGTTATTCTATCGGCAATTTTATATTTTTTGAAAAAGACAATTAGAGATGCGACAACCAGGTGGTGCGGGAATAAATAAGAAACATACGTTAAACAGTTAGAACATTCTACGAATTCCTTGTGTAATTGCGGTATTTATAGAATAATGGGTAGTAAAACAGCAGCACAATGGTTGAATTCCTCTCGATGTAGCACGTTACAATCGACGTTATGTTGATTAGTCTTAATTACCTTAACATGGGCGGAGGCACTTCTCGAGAACTTTCTAGAATTTAAAAACCGTGTTCGATTCATAAAACTGTTACAATAATTTTAACACGTTTCGTAGGAAAAGTGCTTTTTTTTTTCGGAGCGCCACTGACAGCAGAGCAGCTCGGTCGCCTGCAGACCAATCGGCTTCCTGAACGCCTTAATTAGTATTGCAGAAGGCGTAAAAATACCGATTCTGATGCATGTCTTCCAATTACAAGAGCTGGCGGTCATAACTACGCACTTCCTCGTATCGCGGAGACAATGTCTAACATGGAGATTATGTGATCGTAAGCGCAAAGGCATAGGCTTCAGTACGCGTCTCCTACGAGCTCATCAATATTCAGCTTGGCGAGATGATTGTTTTCAGTTATTGTTCGAGCTAGCGCAATCCTCCGCGAATTCCCGAGATATTTATACATTTTCGTGGACATACCGTTAAGCTACGTTCGGCTAAGTTAGTGGTGTACCACTCCTGCTTGCGGACTCCCCAATGTCGAATTAACCTTGAAATGTAATACCTTTTGTGTAAAAAATCGTACTTGAGGAATTTGCTTGTAACATTCGAGGCCTGGAGACATTTCTAACGGGCACGACAAAAGAAAAAACTTTCATCAATTTTTTTCCTTATAATTAGCTAAGGTGTGGAGTCTGAGAGCCCGGGCCTCTGGCAGTGAAATTTCTTACGCACCAAATTCGATGATGACCAAGTGACATGATAAACTCGACATTAGACTGAAATTTACGACTTAGCAGGTGCGCGTCATTAAAGTCGCATTTGCTTTTGTAGATAGCAGAAGTCGTGGCCCGAACAAGGGCGGAATGCAACTTAAATTTTCAAATCTTGACTATTTCACCGTAGCGATTTACATCGCAATTTTCTTCTAATTGCCTTAAATTAGTGTACTGCGCGACGTAGAAGAGACGCCACTGCGTAAAAATGGTTTTATTTAAATAATTTTTGATGTTCACGTTTCTCGCGCTAAAACAAAAAGACTGAACAAATTTAGTTGTTACCAACCAAAAAAAAATCCCCGCGCTGTCTCACCCATTCCCGTACAAGTCCGGGCATGGATCTAGTAAGGTGGTTCACGTCCTCTTGGAGGACCTCATTCCAGGCCAACTGGACAGCGTGATCTAGCGTCGCCAGGGTTTCCGGGGGATGGGGCAAATTACGCAATCTTCTCCCTGCAATATCCCATAGATGGTCAATCGGTGAGAGGTCTGGAGCGCGAGGTGGCCAAGGCAGCAAATTGATTGAATTTTGTTGAAACAGGTCCATAGTCACTCTAGCCACATGTGCTCGTGCACGGTCTTGCTGGACAATTGGTTTAACAAGAGTTTCCAGATATGGCACGAAATGAGGTTACGGGACTTTTTGGATCTATCCGTTGGACTGTCATACCGCCTCTAATGAAAAGTAAAAGCGACCTGCTACCATTCGCAATAGCATCCCAAACCGTTACCCCGACAGTCTGATGGACATGCCTCGGTATTGCAAACTGAAGGTCCCGCCTTCTTCTCTTACTCTTGTCCATTCCTGATCTTGTCTTGTTACTCGCTCGCGCACACCCCAACCGAATCTGGATTCGTCGCTAAACGCGATGTTAATATCCCATTCCGGATTCCATTGCATCCGTTCTCCGCAACGCTGCCGTCGATATCGACGACGATTTAAGGTGAGGGGTAACGCCAGATGGGGGACGGCAGGAAATCACTCCAGATCTTCTCATCCGGCGTTGAACGATTCGAATTCCGATGGGCCTTCCGCGCCCGGCAAACCACCGATCCGCCAGCGGTCCCGACGAGACGAATCCGCCTCGTAGGCCCGTAATTCGAAGGGGGCGATCTTGGCGCTCGAGATCGTCCAGTACCTCTCTTTCTCCCCGTTTGCTCTTCTCGGAGCCATGCCATTATAGAGTTTCCGCCACGGTTCGATCTAGTGGCGACTTCCTCAAGGGACCGACCGGCCTCTGGTCGACCCACTACGTGACCTCAGTCAAACTTGCTCAATTGATGGAAATTTCCCTGCGTTCTGCGTCTAAGAGTGTCTGATTAATCCAAAGTCGCTTACTGAGCGCGGCGTGCATCAATAAATAATATTTTGCAGCTTTATTGTTGATATTTTATCGGAATTATTTATAGAGTAAAAAAAAACTAAAATTCCCGATGGCTCGTATTGGTAAATATGGCTGCCAGTTCGATCGTGTTTTTTTTTTTTTTCGAGTTTGCGTGTTCGAACGCGCATACCAAAAGTGACTTGAACAAAGCCGTCTTCACGGGACGTTCCCGTTTCTACGTCACGCAGTGTACGTTGCCGGGGAGTTGCTCGCGTTTCGATCAACCTTCCATTCTCATCGCATAATGCGGGGGCCCAGCGCGGCCGGACGCGTGATATGGATTTTAATTTGATCGACATTTGTGCTCTTTGCAACCCATTTCTTTGTGCACACTGCGGGAGAAAGTGCAAAGTTACCTCACCGGAAAGCACCGCCGAATTATCATTCTTTATGAGTTTGCAATCTCTTTGCAACGAAACCTCCTTATGAAAGGCGTTCCATTATGAGATGGACGTCGAGTTCTACATTTTGACCGATGGCAACGAGTCGCGTTACGCAATGGAATAAACCAACAGATACCTTTAAAACCGCAATTCCCACAAGATTTAATCTAATTCAGCGAAATAAATTAGGGCTATGGCTATCATCTCGCGACAACAATACCATCATTTACAAGGCACTACAATGCCATTTCGGCTCTGTTATTGTGCGCGCCCGCAACAATGGCCTACAAGATCGCTAATAACAGTTTAGACGAACAATAACAACAAAAATCACGAATAAGAACAAAAAACGGTTAATTGTCGTGTCATTCTTTCGCGGAGAAGTTACGATTTACCGTTTTTCGTTGGTTTTGATTCCGATTCCGAAACAGATTAGTGTGTGCACCAATTGTAGCTCAAGTAACGTGAAATTTGTTATGTTTTAACGGGGCCTAAAAAATAATGATAGATTTGCGAGAAAATGTAGATCACGTCTGAAAAATCTGTGCAGGATCTTTCACTCGAGGAATTGCACATCTAAAATTGGTCAGTCATCTCGTGCTCGCTGGGCGTGTGTACGAGAAAGCTGCGGGGCCCGGTCCAAAACGACCATAACTATAAAGCAAAGTGCAGCTTCCTTTTTACGAGGTTTTGTTCCGTGTTAATTAAGAAATTTCACGCCAGGACTGGGAAACGTGGCCCGTCCGCGCTTCCATTAGATCTCCAAGATCGATCCTTGATCTCGGTAGGATCTTCGCGCGTGATAAGAGGAAAACGGGACGAGGTGGTGTTCTGCACGTCGTGGAAATGAGCCGCTCGGCGCGCCCTGCGAAACGCCACCTTCCGGTCTCGCAACGCGGCTGCCACAGGCCGAGAGGTGTTTTTTTAGGGATTTCGAGACGGTTTCCGGGCGCGAACCTTGAGGCACGCAAAAACCGGCCGATTTCCCGAGGCTGCGTAACCCTGCGAAATCGGAACCGTTCGCCAAGTCAGCCTGTCAACGTGCCATATGCAAATCGCGCTTTTACAGTACCTGCAAGAGAAAAGCACGCGGCGGTTCTATTTGCAAAGCTATTCAAATCAGTGGCGCGAGTACCCACAGTTATTAACCCAAAACGCCTCATTATTCGTTCAATTGTTTTTCTTTTTGCAACTAATTTTAATGCTACAATTTAATTGTTACGAAGCAGTGGCGTTTCCGGTTGGACCCGACGAGATCGGCATAATAACGATCATCCCATGATTGGTGGCCGTTTGCTCGTTGGAACCGTCAAATGGCAGCCAGATTTCTCTCCATATAAAGCAGGAAGCGGCGGTCCGCGGACAGGAATTAATTACGTTGTTTAATAATATTATTACGGTGTGTGGTACGGCAACAAGACCACGGATTAAACTACAGTTTGCGGCTAATGCCAAAAAAAAAAAAAAACGACGAAAAAGCGTTGCCCGGTGTAGACCGATAAGATTGACCACGAAAGTTAAGTTCAATAACACTTACCACGAGGAAAGGACGCAGTAGAACTGCGGCGAGGAAAACAAAACAAACTCCTGTAATTGGAAAACGTTTTCCTCGCGACGCGAGGTTCGTAAAACGCGATTTACGTTACGCAATCGGAAGTAGTTCACGTCAGGAAGGCGCAGCGCCGGCGAGAACCCGACGGGTTTGGGGCGAACTACACTAGTTGAGTAACAATAAAGATCGTTACAACGACCCGCCATCGTCGTACCTTTTTCCACATGCGTGTAGGCTTTTCACTTCGTTAGTATAAGGTATAACGCAAAAATGGGCTTATGAGGGTGCCCCCAGCATTGGGCTTCACTTAGAAATGTGACCCTTGAAGATGCCCAATGAACAGAATAGAGTCGGAATCGCATAGGAATAGGATCTCCCCGCTTTCGGGGAAGCCCGTTACCAAACCCTTTGGCGGCGCACCATGGGCGTACATCAGTCGGGGTGCCAGCGACGCCACGTGCACTATCCGTCGCATTGCACCGTGGTGCCGGAGCTGATAAGAAGAAGGCCTTCGTCGGTGATTTCGTCAATTGCAATTGCGTCTGCAAATTAGGGCCGACGAAGCTCATCATCGGTGGTACCGACGACGACAAAGTAACTCGGTGGGAATTTTCACGCACCGATCAAAGTCTACCATGGCCGTGCCAAAGGGGTACATTATCTCCTTAACAATAACTTAACCCTAAGTCTTTTTACAGTCTACAACCGTGGCGATGAGGTCTCCACCTGATCACAACATACAATGCAGTACAATTAAAAACTATCATCTACAGAGTGGTTGCTTTGACTACTGGATCCTACATACATGTGTAGTCGATCAAGCTTAAAAGATATTTAAACCGCAATATTACTGGCAGTCACGACCTTTGCTCCGCTCCAGAATCGCAGCACATGTTGACTCTAGAAGAGAGCAAGACGTTCCAAAATTCACTTGCCTCCATGGTTAAATCCAAGCGAACCGTCAATCTGGAATGTTGCAAATACGCGAAGTGATTTCAGACATGTGGCGACGAGAGCCAAAATTTGGTGCTCAACGGCCTCAAGCTCAGGCGAAAGTTCTTCACAGGCAGTAACAGGTTGCCGCTGCCCGTAAATTTTTTTTGCTGAGCGCGCAATGTTTGAATAATTTTTTATTTAGGCGACGTCCTGTCGACAAAATAACCCGACATGAGCTTCAATCGACCTTTAGTTGCGTCACCGATTGTGCCAAACCACTTCAGGCACATGTTATAAATCTATGCCTAATTAGAATCATCATCTTCCGTCATTTTGTTACTGCAGAACAGATGGCTTCATTCAAAACGATGTCGAAAATCAGTCATTATAATAATCGTCTCACCAAAAGCGATTCATATTGTAACATCTCGCTTCTTTCGCTGCTTACGCAACACCTATTTTTTTCTATTCTTGATCATCAAGAGCCGATAATTAAGCGAACAGCTTCCTGCTTGTTGCAGACCGCTTGTTGAACGTAGCAGAGTACAATGGAACGTTATTCGATAGTACTCACCACTGGTACTGTGAGTCTCCAAGGTGTGGAATCGCGACTCGGGGGTGTCGGGACTCTCGGGACTAGGGGGGTGATCAGAGCCGATTCCGGAACTGCCTCCTGATGATTCGAGACGTTTGTTTTTAGCGTTTTGACCGACGATGTTCGAGTTCAAACACCGCCTCAGTTCGATACCTGCAAATTGATATAAGTCAAGGCAAAGCTCCAAAGGCATTTGGAAGTACTGAAGGTAGTCTGAAAAGGCTTGCCTGTTAAATTCCCCTTCTGCCTGTGGACGGTATCGTAGTCCCTGGGCGGCAGCAGTATGGGCGAGTTCTTCTTTCCCAGCTTCGCCCTCAGTTCCGCCGCCAACGAATCGTACAAGCTGGATATCCTGGAATTCTCCACGGCAAACCTCTCCTCGCTGCTCTCTGACTCACGCGTCGAGGCCCCAGTATCGCTTCCCAGGCTGCTTTCCAGCTTCTTCGGCTTCTCCATCGGTTTGAGCCTGCTCTCGATGTCGGCCATTTTTTTCTGATTTTCGGGGCGATCAATGAGGATTTGCAGTTGCTGTTTGAGGTGCGACGCAGTCTCCAGGGAGTCGCATCTGAAAGTCGGCACGCTCCCAGTGAGTTCGCGATTTCATCAATGTCGCGTGTGAGACCTAACGAGGGCCCCAATGATCCTTCGGCGACCGCAGTAAAAACGAAATTTCGCCCGTTGTGTGCTCGTTAGGCGCGTTAAAACGAGACCGCTCGTTGATCGCTAAACCGCAACTATAAGTTATTTAAATCAAATTCGTGGCTGTGCTCAAACGATCATGGCGGCTTAACATATACGGAGCGATGAAGAATTCAAGCAAACGATGATAAATGGCTCTAATTGCTACTTTTTCTTGTCGGTGAATTGCAACATTGAAATGTGAGGAGATCGCTCGTTTGTCGGTTATTGATATTTAGAACGCCGCTCGATTTCCAATAGTTGCATTGCAGCACCGTCGCCACCGTGAAGAACAGGACCCGTGGAAGGACAAAAGTGAGGAGAACCGGAGCGCAAGCCGCGATGGCCGGAAGGCGGGAGTTGCTATTTAAATGGAGAATTTTTCTCGGGTCAAATTGAAGATCATCGGGGGAAGTACTCGTGCGGCGCGAGGGGTCGGCTCACGGGCGAAATTCCACGACTGATTCGCGAATATCGAAGACTGGCCAAAAAAAAAAAAATGGCGCGATATTGTCCGAAAAGGCCAAAAACGATCGACCAAAAATCGATCCAATATTACGCTCCTTGCTTCGAATGCGATAAAACCGATTTCTGTAACACCAAAGGCACGAAAAACTACAGGTTAAATAAGCATGGAGCACCGTAATCTAATGTAACTGTGTATTTGCGTATATCCTGTTGTTTTATAGGTTTCCAGTGGTTGCGCAGTATAAATAACTTACTTAAGACAAAAAAAAAACGAATTCTACAGTTTTTCTTCCATTGAAACGAATGAGTTAGCTAATCCATCAAAATGGCTATAAACCTACCTGTAGGCATGCACATGCAAGGGGCACTTGGTCACGGGATTGAACAGCAGCAGAATACAAGAGATGATGTCTTCGTGCTGGTAGACGTAGGTGATGGTGTTGTGGGGAATGAAGTGCTTGATGGTTTCATTCTTCGGCTTCGAGCCCATCTGCGTCTGCGACACCACGTTCTGGATGATCTTCAGGCCCTTGTGCGAGACCTGCAGGGTCACTTTGAACGGTTCGACATCTTTCTCCCTCTCCTCCAAGTGCCGTATGACCGGTACTATGTACTCGGATCCCCTGAGGCCCTTCGACTCTTTGGCCCCCAAGAACCACACGTAGTACGAGGACTTCTTAATGTCTTTCCTTAGTTTCAGCGCCATGGCTGTGTCCTTTACATGTTGCTCTTCTTGGCGATTTTCACGGACTCCTCTTCGGGTACACCTGCAACGAAACGTTAACTACAATGATAATTAGCATTGAAACGGCGAGAAGTAGATCAGAACCGACGACGTCGCACCGTGTAAAAAGTACTAATTAAAATTTCGATTTTTTTTCTTTTTTTTTTAACTTAAATTGCACACGTCTGTTGTGTTCTGGCTTTGCCTCTGGTCTCTCTCTCTCTCTCTCTCTCTCTCTCTCGCCATGCAGAGCCTATTTTTATTCTAATTAACCATCAATCAAAGCGTAAAAAGTGTCTTGGGAATTCATTCCGTTAGCTCTCAGCCTCGGCTATTAGATCATCAGTCTTCTCGCCCGTCACACGCAAATTGGTAGGTGTTCACAATTCCCGTCGTAGACGGAACCGACTCTCTCAGCAAACTCATAATTTAGGCGCATTCAAGAAGAGTAACTTTTCCACCGTTAACAACATCCACCTCGGTTACACGAAAATTCTAATTGAAAACACAACAGGATGATCGCGGCGTTACGCAATGGTGATTGTAAAAGTCAGAAACAATGCCGAGAATTTATCGGTAAATAGACTTGGTTTTATAGAAATCCCTGACCTATAAGTCTGACGATGTAAGAGGTTCTGGGTGAGACTGAGAGAGAACCTGAACGTTGTCTGTTAATGCAAATCGAAGACATTAAACGAGATGAGGTGTGCAACCTAATAACCACTAATGCTATTCCATATACAGGGCGAGAGGTGCCGAACCTCGACCATCTCGGCAAGCATGGTACATGCGAAATTGGTGAAGTCGCAGCGAGGTTACCTCCAGCGGTTCAAGTTCAGGTTAGCTCGGGTTGGGCGCGCGTCGTCATTGCAAGTTTTCCTTCCCTCTGACGGGGTTGTTGAGAACTGCGTTTTGTTAAACTCGATGTGACGGACGCGCCACTCCCCCGCGGGGTGCCACTTTTACCATGTTTTTGCTTATGCGTGTATTTCGGCACGACACTGTACTCGAGTCCACGAACGTGGTTGTCCGGTCCGCAACCAACCGCGGCGACTACTTGGAGGAAGCACCTCCCTCTAAGCCCTACCGAGAAGGATCGTACGCACTTCCGGTCCGGTTACTACCGACGGTGGGGATGTCATGCGTGAAATCCGACGTTTCGATTTTCGATGACCATCATCGACTCGGTCGTTTCTTACCATCTTGCGTTTTGAATTGGTCAAGTTTTCCGCAGCTCAAGTCGCGCCACAATTTAATCAGTTTCTGATCTTTTATGCTCGTCGCAGTGCCTGCCGCCGATTGCGAGAAGGGGACGCCCTGTATATTGGCAAGCCTGTGCGACATTTCTCCCAACGTAAAACGCAAGGTAAAACCATTGTTGCCTTGGGTTATTAATCGTCTTCGTAGTTTCTTTACCGTTTCATATTAACGCATTTCCGTATTAATAAATACGGAAACCGTCAGGTTAATCCGAGAATTGAACTGTTTATACTAACATGTGCAGGCCACTCTTAGTCACGCAACGCGATCAAATCTAATTTTCACTTTTTCTATGGTCAGAGAGGGATATTATTGGATTTTCGTATCGTGTTACGTTTTAGTAAGAGTAAATTAGCAGATGCATGCAAAAGTAATTTTCGGATCGTTTCGTCGATTAAGGAAGTAACGCGATCGAGAAAACGGCTCAAATATCTGTAAGCGTTCGCTGGCGTCACCTAAATCTCCCAGAAGGTAATGACCCATCGCTCTGAAGGTGGCGTTAGCTGGCACATCCTGCTCCCATCTGGATCTCGACAAGTGATTCCGCATGCCTTTCGATGAGCTGCTAATAACTCTCGACAAAAAGAGAACTATGCACGTACTTTCAGCCGCTCTTTAATCTGATCGTTTATCATCATTTGTCCAAGACTAGGTCTCATTATATGCTCTAATTAACCACAGAAATGACTCCGAGTTCGAGCCAAATCTGAAAAATAAACTGAAGCTAAATATGCGGATTAAATTTGTCCAACAGCTTTTCCATTCATTTAATGCCGCTTTTTGCTGCAATCAACCGACGATGATCGAAGTTCGCTTCCTGATTAATATCCGCGACACTTGAAACCCCCTCGAAAACGAACGATGTTTATCACCGGATTTTTTCAACGGTTTCTCCGGTTTCTTTGCGCCGTCAACAATCTAAAGTGGCAATTTTCCGTCTTTCAAATCGGTACCGAATTAAAGGTCCCTTCCCTCCTCCCGCCAGGATCGTGCTTCGCGTGTCTGTTTCGGGCAAGAAAGTAAAATGGGCATTAAACTCACCCAAAGGAAAGTCGATCAAATCACGATCACGTACAGACACATTTCACGGGTAATTGGAGCGGAGTTAACGTCAACTTCGGTCGCGGACCAGACGTCGGCGAAGACTTGCAGAGGGCGTGGTCAGAGCAGAGTGCAAATGGCGAGGTCTCCAAACTTGCTTACGTAACTTTACATTCGTTGGAACCGAATAGAAAAAGTATAACACCGAACGCTCTTTGGTGATCGACGATAAAATATGTAGTACACAAGTAACCGTCTGTGTGTCAAGCTAAAACAAACAAATATCTCACAATGAAAAGAAAAAGTTGCTTGGGCACCAGCCTTGACTGCACGTTTAACAGATTTACGTCCATGTGAGCAAACTGTATCGAGATAAAAGGAGATAAACTCGATCGTTTTTTTGTCGGTACCCACGCCGAAAGCGCATTCATATCTCGGGGGTACCTACCTGTGCGACATTAGCTGATTGTTCAGGTACGTACGTGGAAGAAGGTTGAGGTGGCCGGCAGTAATAACGAGAAACGGCCACTTTTACTTTCAGGTTCGCACTTCTTTTCGGTTCTTGCCGATGTTCGAGCACAGAGAACGTTGCCGGCTGAAAGGTGAGGAGGGTCCCGGGAACCCAAGTAAAACCGCGAAATAGAGATGTGGAGAATCTGCAACAGTTGCTTTACGACTCCGTCGTCGCTCGACGAAGTCGTTACCCATAATAAAAAAATGTCGACGAGATTGTAGCAACAGACCTAAACCAACATAATCTTCCATAACAAAAATCTACCAAAACCGCATTTACATAACCCAATCGAATGCGATGTGTTAACAAAAATCGTGAAGAAACCATTGAAAACGCTTTAATATTGATTTATCTATTAAGCTGAGCGCTCCTTTCCTTCTAATAAAGGTAAAAATACATCGACATAATGCAAACCTGCGCCCGTTACATTGCGCAATACAAGGTGTTCGCGGGAAGTAGAAAAATTCTTCTGCCCGATGCCTTTCGCACATGTTTCATAACATGCCGGTCGTTGGTATCATCAAAAGTAATATGTATTTGCATGTTATGTGGACGCGACTAATGGAACCTGTCCGGTATTCATGAAGCAGCACATGGAACCAAAAGCTATTTTAATAAATATCGCCGAAGATAGGTTTGTGAGATGTTAAAGTAAACAGGAAGTGCTCACTGTTGGAACGGGATTATGACGCAAGGAAAGTTCCTCGTTCTCTACCATTGGACGATATTCAGAGGTCTTTCGCGGAGTTGTCTCAGTCAATCGTACCAAAGCGTCTGCAGGGTAGCCCGAAAATGAATACTGAACGCACATTTAGAAGAATAACGTCGGGCACCGCAAGAACTTTTCTCGGTTCTTTGTCACCAGGAAGGAATGAAACAAGCAAATATTTTTAATTATTCGTCAAAATGAGTACTTTCACTCCATCAATTTCTCCAAAACCTTTTCCCGACGCGCCTCCGGCTCCCGAATTTCTTTTCTCACAGAAGTCACCTGGTCGGGATGAGAAAAAAACGTTTGCGGGCGCCGCCCGAGAATGTTTTCGGCGGTTCCTCGTTAGCGAGCCACTGGCGAGATCGTCTCGCGTCGTCGTGCAAAAGCACATGTGGGGAAAAAACGGCAGGACTTTTCGTCACGTCCGATGGTGCTTTTTCAAATCGAGCTCCGAAAGATCGACGTGTCGTGACGAAGGCGTTCAGCAGTTTTCTCTCAGACCTCGTTTCCCAATGTGCGATCGCTTCGGCACCAGCGCCGTAAACGAAAATGAGTGAATTCTACCGTTTCATTTTTAATCCTCGGCCTCTTACATCGAAAATGCTCACACCTAAAGAGGCGAATGTAGGTAAGCACTAATGACTCATCATAAGACATTTGAAAAATGTCGGAACCGTAAATCACGGCCGAGAATCGAGGAATGCAGATACGTTCCTACAACTTTTTTTTTTTTCTTTTTAATTTCACATCCGCCAACGTGCACGTACTCTCATTAAAAAAAAAACATTATTTATCATGGGCATGGGCAAACAGATACATAAAAATCAATCTCCAGCCCAGATTGTACCGCTAGCTTCGTAGCGATTTTCTTCACGTGTGCGTATGTAGGTTTTCGACAATTATTTTAATCTCCTTTAATAAATTATAATGGGACTGCCCACATTTTGTTAAGTCGGAATGTGTAGGGTGAAATACGACCATACGTAATGGTAGGCAGCGATGGTAATATCAAGTCGAACGGGCGCCCCTCGCCGTCGGCCTCCGACGTCCCGATCTCCGCATGGCAAGGAAGAAAACAATTAATCTTCGGTATTTGTATTATTCATTTTAAACGGATAAATATTCAGATTTCTCTCTCTTCGATGGTGCGCCTAACTATGCTGATTTCACATACAAATCTAGAAAAGAAGTATGTCAGCCGTATGCGAGACGCAGCTCTTTTCGTTAGGAATTTAGATTCTTGACCTGTCGCCATAAACTCTTCGTTCGACGCGTTCCTCTTGCATCGAAAGGGGAAATTTTTTATTTCCATGGCCGTCGAAAGCCTCCATTGCAAAAGTGAAATTAGCGAACGAGTGCGAAATAACGCCCATGCAGTTCTCGATCGAAGGCGACGTCGTCCCCTGCCCCAAGCAGGGCTATTAAGCCTGATTTCCTATTATTACGATTTTGCCATTGACCCGAACGTGAACTTCTAGGTTGGGAATTAGAAAGGACACGTTAATTCCCACACATTTTTTCCATTAATTGATTCGCCCAAGCTCTCGATCGAACCACGAGATGCCGCAAATAGGAAGACATTCGCTGGGAGTGAACTGGCACGTGGGACGTTTCGGTTCAAGTTCAGGTTAGCTCAGGCTAACTGGTCTGAGACGGGGACTCACGCAACTCGTTGCTGCGTTCGTTTATTCAATTCGAACTCCCCCGGCAATAGAAGGTTCCCCGGCCCCGGTCAGTTCGGGTCCGCGAGGGTGTCCGGCGCGATTGGCCAAACGCCCCTAAGTCCTCGAGTAAACGACGATGCCTACCTTCTCCTACGTGTCAGGTCTAAAGGACCCAACCTTTGGCGTCCGCGGTCGTTAAATCCGGCAACTACCTCTCTACCAAAGTCTTGCAGAATCAAAGCAAGCATAAACAAGATGTTTGCGTAACAACTGTGCGGTTATAATGACCTTCGTACAGTTATAAAACCATCTCGAGGTAAAAATCTTCCCGAGGCAGCTGCAGTAGCTTTAGCTCCAGGCGTCATGTCATCTTCAATTTTTTTCGGAAAGTACCGTAAATGGACGGTACGTAATGGGTCGTAAATAGACAGAGCATTCCTGGTAGAGGTGCGATGACGTAACTCCATGTTACGGTTTTTTTTTTTAAATAATAATTAGGAAACTGTACTCCGTATGATCCTGATAAGTGCGGCCATCTGGCCGATGTATCTTATTCGTACGTAGAAGAATTGTAGATGAACAGGTGAAGAGGGCTCTTGTTATGAACTAGTGCCAAGCGCTCTTGGTTATTACGGACCACATCCGGTAAAGCTGTCGTAAAAGGCCGATAACAAGTCAGTAAACTTTATCCGCAGCTCTCGGTGTTAGGGTTAAAAATGCCATTACTAAATGCCATTACGTTACAGCGAAAAATGCAAAACTATAGGAAAGAGGCATTCAAGATCGCAAATGTGGGAATTTATGAAATTGGTTCCGTGTAAGGGTATTTTGCTACAAGAACGTAAAATATGGCCAATGCGGAAAAGCATTACCCGATGCTTCTCATTCCCATGCTTTATTAACCTCGCCTATTAGCAACGTTGCGAGCATACTAATATTATCATTATGAAAATTCCTATATGTATTACAATAACATTACGTCAGGAAATCAATTAGAGTAGAAAAGAAAAAGTGGCGGAGGATACCAAGAAATGACGAAAAGGAACTGGAAGGAACCACGGCAGAATCGGAGGAACGTACGGTCGCGCCAGCACATGACTCATCTTTACGGTACCGCGGACGCGGCAGTCTTCTGGTCAAAAAATTCCACTGCATTTAGTGCCGCTTCCAGTTCTCGTGGGTCGTCGATTCAAAAGTGTAACTAGGCCGAGAATTTTGCTCAAAACCTGTGGGGCATAATAACAAATTACGTCACAGCGAAAACTGGATTCAGGGAAGAAGGTTCGCCGCTTCCTCGGGAATGCGACGACTTCCCCGTGGAGGCGCGGTGAAACCCGAAAATGGCATTTTGCAATAACACCCTCATGTAAGAGGTGTACAAAAAGAAACTGAGATCTGAAGCTCGTCGCATTAAAACACATCCAAAAGCATTAAATCCGGCTTTAAAGAGAGCGATTCTGTTGGTGATTTTCCTGTTAGGAGGAGGTAGTTTCGTGGGGAAAATTTGAGTCTTGAGGACCGTTGGCCACGTCCGGACGAAGGCAATTTATCGTCAAACTTTTGAGAAGAATTTTCTTTGTGACAATTCTAAGCGTTGCAAAACGCGGTTGGTCCAAACCAGCCCTCACGAGCCAGTTGCAAAACCGAATACTCATTGGATGGAAGTTTTACCGTGCGAATTACGGGATTAGAACCGAATCGGTTACTACGAGCTTCTGGAACCTGATCGAGTTATTACGGCCTAACGCCTGTCAGGCCTAAATGATTCGAGTTAAGCGGAGCTCTGGAACCACACGGGCCGGAAAGTGATATTACCGCATGATAGTTCTGGTCCGCGCGCGCGCGCTCGCGCAGCAAAACCGACTCAGGAACTCGTCTTCTCCTCACGTTGTTCCGGCGCATTCTCCGGAATTGTCTCTTTCCGATTTCCACTCGTTCAGATCAAAGCAGTGTTGTCCACAGTTTAAGACGTTCGAAAATTGGTCGATTACTATTTGACCTCCAAACCATTAAGCTCGTATCGCGAGGGCGTCCATTATCCGCCCGATAAATGGCAAAAAGTAATGGAGACTGTTTTGACTATCAAAATATCCATTAAGTATGCTTTTAATGAAGTTTAATTTCACTAATCTTTGCTTTTGCACGCCCGTTGTTATTGAACGCGCTAACCTGAATTAGACTTAGTCTTCGCCCAAGGTAAACAGCCGACAAACCGTCCTTTTCTTGTCCTTTCCATTTTTATTTTGTGAACTTTCCGAAATGTCTCCGCTTGTGCAACAAATATTTAAGGCTAAAGTTAATAATGGCAAGAGCCTCTCCATCTAAATCTGTGCCATTTAGTTCTCACGTTTCATATAAATACAATTTTATTGCAAAACAAAATGAGGTTTGATAGCACTCGAATGGCGAACAATGCATGAACGTTGTTTATACCTTCCCAGTCATTATGTTAATGCAATTTGCATAATTAAAAAATCAGCTTCGATTTAAATTAAGTGGCACGGTTATGTATTTAATTAGATTTCTACTTCATTTTAAAACGTTAAGATTATTAAACTAGTTTCGAGTAGAAGCCCACTTCCGAGGTTCTTAAGCGGACCGCGATCCAGCGGTCGTCGTGGTGAGGAAACTCCTCGAGCGCCTCGGAGTCGAATTTTGGGGAAAATCGGCAACGCGACGCGGTTCCTCCGACGTCCTCCGCCCTTGGCATTTGGGCATCTTCGGTATTGACCTTTCGGATTCACTTTAACGCACGTTGCCTTTGAACCGAAAATTAAGCCTTCTAAACGCGTACGTTTGCTAACGCGACCGACGCGCTAGTTCGGTAATCAAACCGGCACAATTACGTAATCGTGTCGAAAGACAACCTCAGATCTCCAAGAGCATTTTCTGTTGTTCGCGGGACGTTTGCACATCTGAAAATTCTCAAAAGGAACAATGATCTGTTCCCGAGCATGGGAAACATTCCGCAGCTTCCGATAAAGGTGGTGCCAATGGCGAATTATTCTAATTAGTCTAGATTCGCCTTGAGCACGAATCCAACGGCGTATGGATACAAGAAAAAAGGTGCCACTCTGACCTAAAAAGAGTATAATTTATCTGGTTATTACCGTTTTTTTCAAAGAGTCCGACGTATTAAAATGCCATTTACAACTATTTATAGTGATCGCATTAATAAAATTACGGAATAGTGTTTGCTCGAACAGAAGTCCAACGGCAGTGGCAATAAGACAAAAGGAGCGCACAAACGAATTTGTCTCAAATAATAGAAAACCGCATTACACAGGATGCTCCAAAAAGGCCGTGTTGAACTTACGGAGCGCACTGCGGTCAAAAGTTCTTGCGGCGAAACCCCCAGTGGCTCCGCCCATTTATTCTTTTTTTTTAAAGACTTTGGTATTCGACTCGAGTGAATACAACAAAAACAAACAAAAAAATAATCCCTCTTTTCCCTCCCCAAATTAATTTGAATTTTTACTTGCGCACTTTGCCCGCCCTCTGCAGGATCGCCTAAACCAACATTTGAACGGGCGACGTTATCGCAAGAGGCGGAACTGCCAGAAGGCCCGCGCGAAATCCCGACTTAGACCCGTTGGATTTTTCCTGTGCGGTTGTTTCGAGTCGTTCGTGTACGAAACTCCTGGGGCCGCCCAAGAGGAAACGTTAGGGAGTGTGATGGCAGCCTTCCAGTTCGCGCGGAAAGATCCGCGTGCCTTCCAAGGATTCCAAGAGTAAATCGATGGAACCGGCGAGAGGTCGCGTTATACTGAACTTTTGTCATATAAATTTTTTTTCGTTATCGTTAATAAAAATTGATTAAATATCGAAGTCTTTTAGCGCCAGGGGGCTAAAGCTGCGCCTTTGAACGAAAATTACCTCGGGGCGATAACGGCTCACTTTTAACCGGGGGCTTCTAGGCAAAAATTATTCACCGCAATGTCGCCCGTAACCTCCGTAAGTTTCGCAAAACCTTGCTGGCACACCCTGTGTAGCAGAGTGCGTCATGCAAAACTTAAAAATTGCAGCAAACGAAAGCTCCACTCGGTTTTTTTCGCAGGCCAAATTATCTTCATATGTAATATTAAGTAATTTTTTTATGTACCTATAATGATCACACAATAAGTACTTTCGCTGAATTAATTCCATAACCAACCTGCCTAACATGTAACCGTCGAACATAAGCCTCGTTTTGCTCTAGTGACTGAGTCGCAATCACGAAGATGTGAGGCAGAAAAAATGGGAATTAACGTTTATTAGTGATTAAGCAACAAGTCAAACACACACACACACATTGGGCTTTGACTTGAAGAGATCATGAATTAAAAAAAAAAAAGATTTCAAAACGAGACAGGACAATCAGCCAGTTGTGCCGAGAATTGTTGTTTCTTTAATGAATTTAAGGTGCAATGAGAATACCTCCTCGGGAGGTAATAAAGCAAAATTCTCGAGATGAAAGTCAATCGTGCAATAGTATTGTCAATAGGTCGACTTGACATTTCATATCCCATTGAGACAATGCTGTTCGTTGTTACAAAGGTACACTGCTCAACAAAACAATCTAGGGAACAAGGACACTCTGTTGACAAATCCTCATATCGAAACACGGGCCAATGTGTAATTCGCAAATGAGTCACGGTTTGGATTTCAACCAAGACAACGCGTTCGGCGTGTAACGCGACGATTAGAACTAGAGAGGGGCAATTTTCAGGAAGTCCTTAATGATGGAGGAGGTTCTGTAATGGTATGTGGCGGGTATCATATTGCATCATCGAACCGAGCTCGTTTGACGCCGCGAACGCCGAACCAAGTGCGGCACCAAGACTCAGCGCTCGAATCTGTTGTCCTTCTTTTTGCTTACGCTGCTGCCCCAGCACTCCTCCATGTCCAAGACAACGTTCGTCCACGCGCTAGCCAGGCCAGCGCGCGTTGGTTCGGGGACAACAATGTGACTCTTACGAATTAGACAGCACAATCGCTCGACTCGAACCCGATGGAGCCCGCGTGAGACGTGCGGCAAAGGCAACTCAATCTGCTCACGGTGCGTGCTCATGGACAATTTGGCTCTGCAGAGCATCCTCGAGGGCGGCGGCAACTTTATTACAAGACGCTATAAATTGGACGATTTTGAGTACGCCAAGAGGTTGCCGTGATTTGATTAATGCTCGCGGTTGTAACGTGAGGATTTTAAAGAAATTTCACGTTAATTTGTTACGAATTAATGTCATTAAGTGAAAATTGCAGTCAAAAGTACGCTCGTTGCCTAAATCCTTTTGAGCAGTGTATGTGGGATGAGCAACCCAACCTCGTTTTTCGGTGTCCACATCGTTGGGCTGGATGGTGCAGGAATGAAGTGGTAGTGCTATTTTTCCTCGAACCAAAAGAGTTTTGATGTTGAAGCTTGAACTTGCGTTGGCCACCAGCAGCCGTCAAAATTCTTTGGGGTGCCGATTTTTATCAATGCAATATTATGCAGTTCGTTGCTCAAATCCAGTACCGGCCTTATGGGTCGAGGTGTTGTTACAGGACGGCAGACCAAAAAGAGCGGTCGACATTCCGAATCGGAGATTTTTCGTTTGAGTAAGGGAGCGGCGATGAAACGTTTCGCCCAGGGCGCCAGATTAGCCAAGACCGGTCCTGCTCAACTCTTCAAGCCAAGTCAAGTGTCGTGCGAACCTCCGAGAGCGGTTGTCTAAACCTTAACTTTATGCGTATTTTTGTTATTGTGAGTTATTGAGCAAACAGCGGCTCCTTCTGTCAATATTTTTCTCGGTGGCTTCCGTCGACTCGCAACGTGCGGTACCACCTTTTATCGTGAGTTTTCCAAGCTGCGTTAAGCCGCACGGAAACCACCCAGCGCCCCATTACCATTTTCGCTGACCCGTCCGACTTCGACGAATATGTCAAGTACGACTTTTATTCATAAATGCGATTCGAGACCCGATTTCCCGATTATGAATCATTCAATTATAATTAGAAGAATCTACTAACGGCGACAGAACGAAAGTTGCCCGTGTGTTAGAGATCTTTTATTGTCATTTATCCGGAACTATTGTCCGCAAAGGAAACTATTCCGGCAATTACTATAAATTACTCGCTAATAACAAATAAAAACGTGAACTAAATCGCGTTTAACTCATGACACGATCAGGGGAACCCGCAACGCAGGTATTGTTATCTCGGGAACACCTAAAGAACGTTAGAACAGTAACCTTTTCGGTCGCCAGCTAGGACGGATCGAATTTTTTTTCCCTACAACAAACTTTTTGATTAAAAAGTGTCTTACCATGTAATTTAAATTGCTGCCAGGTATGCAAAAAAAAAAGGAGCAATCGGCAATATCCAAGCGAACTGCACTGGCAACTCCCGAGAACGCTCTATAAATAACTCGGCCCACTAGAGAACATTCAACTTAGAAACCAGTATTATACTTTTTAAAACCCCCGAGGTCTCGTTCGAACCAGAAAACTGCACTCGTGTGGTGAGTCGGAGGTTCTGGGAAATGGCAAGGAAATTCCTGAAAGCGCACGATTTACAAACGAGTGCCTGTAACGATTGTTGCAAATAAGGAATATAAACAAAACCGGGCGCAGTCTTTGTTTTACACAACGCGTCCCGACATCGCTCGAGGATCGCTTGGACTGATCGTGAATCGTCGACAGGTAGGTTGTTGAAGTGGGTATGCCGTGGTGGAACAGGTATGGCAGTCGCCTACCTCGGTGCAAAGGCCTGACCAACGAAATCTGCCACGAGGAAAAGGTAAGTAAAAGCGTGTAGAATTATCAAAACGTCCGTTGCGCACTGACGTGCAGGCACCATCTCCCTAAATATTGCGAAGATGTCGATTTAAGGGTAAAAGATACGGATGGTTCGTGCGTCATGGTGTAAAATCGCAGTTTAGTGTAGCTACGACTCAATTTTTCGACAACTACCCCAACGGCTAGACAAGCGGGGCAGGACCGCTTGCGTCGCCTCTCACATCACCCGATATGGTTCCTTTGGACTTTTTGTCGACCAATGACAACCTTCCATGTCCAAGTTAACAGGAACTATTTATGTCCCCATTAAATATAATTACAATTTTAATAATTTGGGTTCAAGTGCTCCAAGTTCAAAAGAATTAAAAACCGATTTTCTTGGAATTAGCACCGAACTAAATATATATATATATATATATATATATATATATATATATGTGCCATTGGTCTACAGACGCCAGCGCTTTAACGATCGGACCCTTGCGTAGATATTCTGATGCTAAATTCAACAACGTTCGATTCCTAATGGCCAAACGACACCGTTTGGTCTGCAACTTAGCCTGCCTTTACACGAACGTTCGTCACCACTTTTTCCACGCAGCCAACCGTGCACTTTCTAGGCTAAACTTGATCACCACCGGTTAATTTATTTAAATTCCGACTTAAACGCGACGCGACGCAAGGTGGCCCCAACACACGCCCAAAGGGCGCGACATTCTCTTTTGATTCTCCCAGAATTATTTAATGAACCACCGAAAAACGTCGTGAGGCATTATGGGTTTTTCGTGGCCTTTTGCACTTCGGAACTGGTTAAATAAAATGCGAATATTAAATAAGTATATATTATTTATGAAGGGTAATCGATCAAAGCAAATTTCGGGTAACCCCCGTTTTTCCGAGAAGAACCAAAAGACCATATCTACAATGCATTTCACTTAATATAACATTTGGCGTTAAAATACTTCCTGCAGAATTCTCGATTAAAGTGTCTAATATCGATCCGTCGTACATATCTTCGTTTACGTTAGTCTTCAAGCCCTCAAGCGTTCACAGTCACAACTTTAAAATCTACGAATCAAGGCCGCGTTTCTTTCGTTTAATTCTCGCATAAGGTCCCACGTCGGGATCCATGACGAAATCGTAGAGCACCTGGGTCCAACTTTGATGCTGCGGCAGATCATCGTAGAATTCCGGAGCGATTTTTTTCACCTGCGAAAGGGAGGTTTCGAACACGTTCCAACTCAAACCAGGTTTTTCTTTTTAGTTAATAAAGTGTGAATAAATGCATTAAAACGTGTCTTAAAACGAATCAAAGCTCTTATCTTTAGATAGATGTTGTTCGACCAGAAAAATAGATGTTAAGCCTTAAAAATGACGTAGGCCTTTATCAGCGGGGCAATAAATGATAGGCCTTACCTCGGGCAACAAGGATCCAGGAACTGCGGGAAAGTCGTGATGTTCGTTGTGGTAGCCCACATTAAATGTGATAAAGTTCAAAGGCCCATAGTAGCTATAAGTTTCATAGCCCTTTTTAAACATGTAGTGTTCGGAGATAAAGTGGCCAGCCACAGGGTGCAACCCCATAGCCATTACACTACCAAAAATTAGGTAACCCAAAATTCTCCACCCTAAAACGCCCTTACTCTGTCGAATTGAAGGACTTCAGAGCTAAAATCAGATATGTTCCTTTTATAACTAGTACAAAGTCTGATTATAGCTCTAAACCTCCTAGCATACCCAAGAAATAAACGACCAGAGCATCAAACACCAGCTGAATACCCAAATTGACAAACTCCAATGTGGTTGGTGGTTTTGGATACGTAACTAAAGGCCTAAATGAGTAAAAAAATGGCTGCAAAAGCACCCAAATAAACTTCCCAAAGGTGGTGCAAAACAGTTTTGCCTCCATATAAGTTGGTATGTCTGTATCTTTAAGTTCATCACCTTGGTACTGTAATACCCAGCATTATCGTTATTATCAATGGTACTGTGGAATGTAACGTGAAGCTCACTCTATGATGTTCCAGGTGGTACTTTTTAAAGCTAATTGATATGGGGATACCGATGGGGAGGTTTGCAAAAAATCCAAACATCTTGTTGTGCATAGGTTTGGCATGCCCAAAGGCCAAGTTATGTGAAATTTCGTGAATTGCTGAAAATATTCTGAAAGTTCGGAGCCACGATTCAGGATGCCATACTAACCTAACATTAAGGAATGGTTGATAACTCCGCCCAAACAATAAGCGACTAGTAATAATACTGGCCATGATCGATCCCTTAAAATGTACATGAGAAAGAGTTGGGCGAGCACCATTCCTGTAACAACCCATTTGAATTTGGGATCGTAGCCGAAGAGCTTCTTGATTTGAGGATATTTAGCTAGAAGGAACGGAAGTTAAAAAAAATGTTTAAGATAAAATGAAATTGGTTCGTTCTTCCAAAGCTTTGAATCACTGCATAAGTTAGGACCATACAAACAATCATTCATCAATTCTATCAATCCAGGAATTATGCATAGAAATAGCACTGAGATAATCATTTCGTGGAAAATTTCGAACTTGCCCTAACCTAAAATTATTTTCCTCCGGCTTGCGTGGGGCTCCTCCGTGTAGGACCACTCGAAATCTGTTCGCGAGACGTGTTGTCCCATGGCACTGAATTTCTAGTTAACCTGGTTTGGTTAATTAAAAAGTTAATATCGTAAATTAACAAAACGAAACAATTTCGCCAAACCCGATGCCCATTATTTTTCATTTAATGCCTATCAGTGTCAGTGATGCTGTCACACGTGACTATTTCAAATAAAAAAAAAAAACGCTATCGCATATCATATGACGTCATTAAGCTTAACCCTATTTGCTTTAATAAGGAGATTTAAGAGAGATCTTCCGAGCCAATGAGAGTCAAAAGATCATTGACAAATGTGATTCGGGTGGTTGTGAATACGATGCGTTCTTCGTACAAATACTTATTAAACCCACTTTAAAAACTTCTAACATCCAAAGGCCGCTCGAATGACGTCACGGCTTGTCAGACGAATATTGCTACGTGACCGTTGTACCTAGCCTTATACGAGTAGAACTCGATCACTCCGACAACTGTTTCCTTCTTTTGTCCGTCCATATAAACAAGACAGAGATAGTCGCGGGCTCTGAGCGTGCACGCGACAGTTGCTTAAAATTAAAATTCGCAATTAACAGCTGACTGCTAGTATTTGAAGTGTCATCCCTGAAGGGCACTTTAAATATACCCGCAAAAATTGAAAATTTCTATTTGCAATCAAAATATGACCTTTTCAACAGAAAAATCAAAAGAAGAAAAATAATCAATTATTCGTGGTAAATGTTCCAAAGAGATTCACAAAGGGAAGTTAATGAAATGCTTTTAAGAGGTTTGTAGCTACACAAAAGAAAATTCAATTGCATATTGCATGAGCTTTGGGTATTGATTTTCGCACCCACGATTTCTAAAAACGCTTTTCATCGATGGTTTCTTGTTTTCAGCATTGATGTATGATTCAGAAATATGTAGGGCTTGAAATTCCAAAATAACATTATGTTGGAGCCAGGTGCTGCTCCAACTGGAGCCGCTATTGAGAACCTCTATCCGGCTCTATTGCAATGTTTTGCAATAATTTTATGCGGGTAAATAGATCATAGTCATATCCAAGTATCCCACATTGCCATGTGTACAATTGTAGCTATGCCGCTGGACGAATGAATTTGATATCGGAAACAGAGGCAAAAGGCATGAATACCTTTGTAGGAACCTTTTCTCTGCCAGCTTTAATATTCATGTCTTTAGCTGAGCTTGATTTGACCTCAGTAAACTGGATGTTTTTGTCGTCCATCTTTTTGGCAAAAAGCATTGTCTTTTTATCGGTGATAGTTGTTACCTTGCTGGTGGGGCGACCCTTGAATCTCAGCAGAGCAGGAATATTTGCTATTTTCTGCACTCAGAGCAATGATTTTGCCATAGGCTACCCCATAGGTAATTGCTCGGCATTTGCCCTACTTACTTAACAATAATTGCCATCTTGTTGCCTCAGTGGCTGCATTATACAAAATCACCCATCCTGAGTATGCATCTTACCTCTATTTGGTTGCCCCAATCAATTTGGCAATTTTAAATCCCATTGCCTTTGTGTTGATGGAAATTTATAAGAGGCGCAGCATGGCCGATGACGAAGAAGGCTTACTGAACCAGGAAGTGGTCTCCATTAATAATAGTACAATTATGCATCAGAGGCGTTGTAAAATGATCGTGACCATCATGAGAAATATTTTTGTTAACCCGGTAGTCTTCATGACTATACTGGGGATTGCTGGGAATTATATTTTCAAACATGAAGTTCCGTCTTATCTGAGTGGTATTTTAAATGTAGGTTTCGTTAAGTTTTTGGGGTGAATTAAGTTAAATATCTTACATAATGTCTAGGTCTTAGGTTCAGCCTTTTCAGCCAGTTCTCTATTTTTATTGGGGCTCAGAATGGTTGGAAAAATTCACAAGTTGACTGGAGCTACTTTAGTAGTTCCTGGAATTTTAATTATGGTTAAACTGTAAGTTGATCGTATCGAGTAAGTGAGAGATTCCTTAAGTTTCATTTTGCAAACGCAGGATAGTTCTGCCTCTCATAACAAGGGAGGTAGTAAACGTTTTACACGCCGGCGTTAATAGCTCAGAAACACTTGACTTAAGCACTTATGGATTTTTCTATGGGACATTCCCGACTGCGCCAGGAGTTTTCGTATTTGCCACTCAATATTCGATTGACATAGACCTAGTAAGTTTACACAACCTTCGTCCTTTATCTTGATGAACTGAGTATTTTCCTGAATTTGATGAATTCCTCTGGTAGCTTCACATTGCAACGTTCTGTGCCAAAACGCATTGTTTTAGGTCGCCAGTGCAATGGTAGCTTGCACTTTCCTTAGCGCCCCGCTAATGTTTGTGTCAGCTAAAATGATCACTATCACGGCTTGTGATCCTTCGGAGTACATCAGAGAGCTCAATAGATTCACCTTAGACGTGAGCATAATTGGAATAATCGCCTGCTGTTGGATTACGTTTGTTTTCGTCTTAACGAAGAAAATCGGGAAAATTCCCCATAAAATTACTACGTGTCTCGTAGTGTCTCATGTAAGCTTCACTGATGCTATTAATACCACTAATATAGTGGAACAATCAAACAAAGTAGAGTCGAATAGTTTTTCTATGTTTTATTACTTATAACGTCTTTTTTGTGCTGAATGTATGTTATCTTAAAGGTTCCCAAAAATCTGAGTAGTTAGGGCATCTTCGTTTCCATCATTACGTTACGACGCAATTGCCGAAAACTTTACCCATTTCTGAGATTCCAATACACACGAGCGAAATCTCGGACGCTGCATTAATAATCAAATTTCTTTTCAGTTCATAAGTTGTCTAGGTGCCATTTTGTGGAACACGATCCAACAAGAATCAGAAAACAGGAACTTCATACAGTTCTCTTTATTCACGGTTGGAGTATATAGTTCGAGGCTGTGGACTGCTATATTGGCAGTGACATTGTTATTTTTGCAATGCAGAAGTCTCTGCTTCGTTATAAGGCTGCAGCCTGTTTTCTTCACTGTTGGATGGGGGTTAGTTTATAGAAATTTATTTTCTTTTCTTCTTTTTTCCTTTCTCATCTTCTTTGTAAAATTAAGTTCTCCGCGGGAACAACTTTTGTTAAGTTATGAAGTAACTAAAATCGAGTATTTTTGGCAATTTCAGGCTGCCGACAGTGCTCTGTGCGGCACTATTGATTTTCGACAAATCCTCGAATTTACCGTTCGAAAAGCGCAATCCAAACTTCGCCTACGGAGCGTCTCAGGCAGTAGTTGCTGTGTCACTGCTGGTTCTCTGTTTCATTGGTAGGCAAATGTTTGTTTGTAAGATATCGCGAAAATCCATTCATCCTTTCCATCAATTTCAGTCTCGGCTGGTTGTTTGATCCTGCACCAGCGTTACCGCCGCCGCTACACTCGATACTTAGATCTATCCAACGAAATCGCCAACGATTTCGACCCGCACATTAACAACCGTAAGAATTCACATGTACGATTGTCTTCACGACCACGCACCAACCGTTTTCTATTCGTGCAGAAGAACCTGAGCCGGGAACCTCTGCCGCAAACCCGTCTGTGTGTTGCGGCAACGACGCAAAATCGACCAAATGCAACCAAAGCTTGCCCACGATCAAAGAAGGTTGTTGCGAAGAGAGAGAAGTTACGAGTCCCGTAGTCGACATTGAGGACTTGACTCTGCTCGCCGAGAGGAGTAAATCACAGCAGAATTCGTCGGAGACGAAAACGAGCTGCGCCACGAAATTCGGTTGCAAAGGGCCGCAAAAAGAAACGTGCAGAGCTGTTGTCGGGCAGTACCAGCAATCCATAGACGAAGATCTAGAACCCATCGAGGAGGACCCAGAGTCGCACGATCCGCAGATTTTGAGACACACCGTGTTGCTCATATTGTTGCTTTGCAGCATGTTTGTGGTAAGTGATAATGTGTGAGGGAAGCTGTTCCCATATCGTCATCCTTACAAAGCGCTACTCACGCAATTATAAAAAAAAGCTATTAATGGCGCCAATGAAAATGAACTTAATCAAATAAATCTGATACCAGGGACTCTCCCTATCGATCTGGACCCTCGTAATGGAACAGATCTCCGGCATATACGTGGAACTATCTTTCCTGGACGCAATTCTGAATTTCGGACAGAGCATTCTGGTCTTCGTAATATTTGGCCTAGACGTCAAGGAAGTGGTGTTTCCGATCATTAAATTCTGGAGGAAGATTTGGTTCGGAGCTAACACCCTGAGTCTTCCCGCCTGGGACGAGTTGAGTCTCGACACCAGGCACGTTTGCGACCAGTTTGTGACTCACCACTTGAAGAATTGCAAGAGAGTCATTGCCGCCGACAAGAGGTTCGTCGACGCAGCGTCCCCTTGCAGTAGGATTCGCTCAGGGTCATACTTAACATTTTGGTTTTTGACAGGTGGCGGTTCAAAACGTACCGAAATGTTTTCACCGGCGTTCAATTCATAAATTGGTTGATCGATGTTGGTTTGGCAAGGGACAGAGTGGAGGCCGTTAACTATGCCAGGCACCTAATCGAGGGCAAAGTTTTAAAGCACATCAATGGAGTATATCATTTTTACGACAGAAGTTTGTTGTATACTTTCGTGTGATCACGTTTCTAAATGTTTAAGCTCAAAAGTTGATTAGTTTTAGTTCCTTTAGCTCTATTTAATCGAAAGTATATATTTTATTACTAGTTTTTTGCGGTGACAGTAGCTTTTTTATGTAGCTAATTAATTTATCGAATACATTTTGTTCAAGTGGATAATAGTACGTTATCCATGCACAGTGATAGAAAGTGATAATGGGTTTCACCACGGTTGCACCAAAGAGTGTAGTTGATTTTCTATAATTTAATTGACAACAAGTTCCTTGTTCCAAGTATTAATTGCCGAGTTTTAATTAGTAATAATTCATTTAGACGTTTTAGAATAAGTTGGTCTAGACTTTACCTCATAATGTTATCTCCATAGGTACCTATAATACGTATAAGTACATTCTATTTGTTAAATAGCTAATGTAAAAACAGTGAACTACGAGGAGGTTGATCATCGTCAGTACAACATCAACTTTACCTGTCTGTACTGTCGCGTACAATGCTTGTAATCTCTTTCACTTCGATTATATAAACCATCTTATCAACGAATTGGCGATGTCTCTAAATATTATATAGGTATTATAAAAATGGTGATTCGGAAGTCTGATATCAAGGACAATAGGCAAGCCTATAACTGTTACGAATAAAAGTTTCAGCATTGCAATACCGTCGTTTTCTTATCACCTTTATAACCATAAACTCATCTTAGTGTGGGACGGTCACGACTTAAATGTACCTCTATCTCTACCTTAAATGTCACTACGAAAAGAAAACAGCAGTGATTGAAACAGAATAATCATATGTATTTATTACAAAACATAGAAAGCTTAAACTACACTTTTATCGGAAAAAAATTATACAAGCGTTGAATGGGCAACTGAACTGCCGTTTAAATAGAAAGATTTTTGCCTATTTCGGAAATGCACATAATAATACTTAATTGCTGCTGCAGTTTCTGGGAAATTCTATACGTTTATTGCAGTCTGGCGGCTATAAATTTGAAATTATCGCTTAAAACAATATGCAAAATTCGAAATATCACTGTGACAGTACTAAAAAATATCAACTTTTCCAAGGCATTTTTTTACTGCACGAAAAACGCTACGGCCTAAAAATATCAACGATAATGTTTTTTATGCTTTAAGCTCCGCCTGCACGAGTCAAACATGGTTTGAAGTGTTCCGCATACTCTTTTAATCCGAACGAGGACAAAATTGGCACAATTTGGGGGATAATTTTATTCGTTTATAAGATGGTAATAATTACTCCATTAGCACTTACCTCTAAATAATTTCAACAAAACCAGCAAATTTGGTGTTCGACACCTTTAACGCTACTGATGTTTTACGACCAAAGGTCTTCAATAATAAAGCAAAGTATTGTAACAAATATCTATCACAACGTGTGCCTTAAAAGGAAAATTGCCCAGTTGGAGAATGGGTTGTACATACGTAAACATGTTCATTACACGGATAAAATGAAGCGTAATTTCGTTTTTACCGAATATTTGTGTTGTTTAACACTGGGAGAACCAAAAAACCTTATTCAGCACACACGTCTTTGTCAAACGAAGTTACTAAACTTATATGAATATATAAAAAATAAGTTAATGGAAACGAATAGTGAATATTACTTAATTTAAAGAGGGAGTGGTTGCATCGTACCAATTCACTTCTATATTAGGCCACTTCGTCTGGAGGACCGTCAACATGTGATTCGACTCACAAACTGATTTGATGTCTGATTCCAGTAGGATCGCCGCACCGATATGATACTGGACCTAAATAATTGGATCGCTCTTTATGATTTTAGATGTAGGGATGAGAGTTGGTTATAGGAACGTTTTTTCCCTTTGTTTCCCTTTATTGCGCCGCAGAAACACGCAAATTGACATATATGCTCTAGCAATTGCCGAAGGAGAAACTGAGCGTCTCTACTGAAACGTGACGAATTTCGACAAAGTGAAAAAAGGACGAGTGCACTTTACTAACAAAACTGGCGTAAAAATCCAAAACTGAGTGGAGACAGTTTTATAAGAAAACGGAAAATACGTTGGCATTCAATTACCGAATGACGTTTTTCTTTCCTTTCATTAGGACATTAATAGAATACTCAACTTACTTGTCCGTTAACGTTACTCTGCGCCAGTCCATTGTAATGCACCATAGTGAACATATCAGGTGTCGAAGATTCCTCTTTCGGAAAAAACTCCTCCATAAATGCATTCAACAGAATTATCCCTAATGACTCACTATCTAATTTCTTTTTCATAATATTTACGCTAAAATTCGTACTGGTGAGCACAAACCCCCGCCATAGAAGTAATACCTACTATTCCACCTCACTAACTAAATCTAAGGCCTGTAGAACCTCTTGAAGCTTGTCCGTGCTAATGAAATTGTTCCCATCGGGATCAAAGCTTTTGAACACCCTACGAGCTTGTTCGCTTTTGGTTTCGGGGCTCACCAGCCTGCGTTCATCGCTAAACAATACTAAAAACGCCGAAACCGACGTTCCCCGCTTACAAAAATGTTGACATAACGAGGTAATATTCACCTGTTAAATGAGTGTCTGAGCCCACCACCCAAACGGGGTTAATTGGATTTTTATAGAAGGAACCTACTGTGCAGTATCTATGATATTCCATGATAGTGATGAAACCTACTTCACTTTGTTTCTCTATGCCCTTTAGTTCTGAAATTTTAACTCAAAATAGAGTCACATTTCAAAGGCATTGAAAAAGCATTACTTAGGCCTGCAACATCTTGAAAATGGTCCCAAACGTATGTAGTAGCCCTTCCCGTTATCATAAGATTAATCAATGACTGACTTCCGTATCCGTAAGTTTCATCTATTAAAGGCTCTAGTGAATCACCACATTCTGATTTAACATGCTGTAAACCCTAAGAAATTTGGATATTTAATGCCAAAAAACATTTTAAACTGACTTTTCAAATGTTTCAATAACTATTAGTTGGACAACTGAGGTATCAAAAGTAGCAAAAAAATAATCTAACCCTTCATTTTCTGGTGGATACACAGTAAAGGTACTTACAAGGGGATGGTTTCCCCCATTTCCACTCATAATTGCAAAGACATTGAACATCTCTGATATGTTATACCGCTTTCTTTCATCTCCAGATTTTAGCTGTGATACTTACCCTAGATAATATCACAGAATATAAAAACAACAACAATCCAAATCTCCTTTTTAAAGTTGCCTTGTGTTCAAAATAATATTTTTTAACATCCTCCAAAGAGGAAAATGTTAGAACACCCAACTCCTCGTGAAATCTCAAAGGATCCAAGTCATTCTGTGCTTCTGGAAGATTCTCATTGTCATCGCCCTGCACTTTGACTTCAGGCTCAACAGTGTGGCTTTGCATGTGCACAATGCAAAAGTTGTCACTGTTGCATTGGCCTAATATTTCGCACAAAGCATCCACGAGGATCTTACTTTGCAGCTCTGCATCAACCTGAATTATGAATTGTAGTGATAAGAATGAATTCTACAGTGATAGAAAGTTACTTTTTCTCTAAAACTTAGATCTCTATATTCCAACAACAAGCTTTTAATTATGAATGCTTGCACTGGGGCTATAATGGCACAAGGGCCTCCATCCGATTGCTCCAATGCGCTCTTTTCTTTGGTGCTGAAGTAAAATCCTGGAACAAGCATTGTTTTTTTTTTTTTTTTGGAAAAGCATATCAAATATTGCTTAATAAGGAATGTCTTTTTTTTTATGCCGTTAAATGGCACTAGATAGTTTTGTTTTTTGTAGTAGACCTATAGTATTTTTTTCTGCATTTAACTCTGTACTCTGTATATAATTTCTGTTTTTTTATGGTTTCCTCCGTTCCACAACAATTAATCCCTACTGGTATACAAATTGTTCCCCAAAGTTAAAAAAATAATAATAATCGGCCTTGGACCTACAGAACGTGTTTATCAAGAGGTATATCAGTGCCAATTCAAAGTAGATATCGCAAAAGTGGCCCCCATTTATTAGCGCCTAGGTTGTGACCTAGGTAGGCCTAAATGCATTGTAATTATAGAAAATTTGCATTTCATAGTATTGACTGATTAGCACAGATGAGCTTACATAATCGATAAACCAAGAAAACATAAACTTTCACTTTTAAAATCAAAATTTAACACTAGAACTCACAAAAAGCTTTTACCTTGGGACCATCGGCGAAAAATGTCCTGTTTGATCTCGGCACCCCATAAAAGAGACCGTAATCCGAGTAATTCCTGCTCAACTGGAGAAGGCAAGTTTTCAGCCATTTTTGGCGAAAATTAGCCCCAGTGGCACCCCTTTGAGCCTTTTTTGGTCAAAAAATAGACAGAAAAAAATCTCTCTGAGAATCAGTAGATTTCGAGGTTAGAAAAAAGTTGGAAATAAAGAGGACGAATGTTAACGCCCACGGCTGCCAATTTGGTCGGGGACAGTTTCTCTCTTTATCAATTCACGGGGTGTGCGACGGAGAGAGAACGATTTTAAAGAAAACTGATGTAATTTGAAGAAAAGTTAAAAGGAGTTTCTATTTTTCTAGTGACACAACTGTGGAAAATTTAAAATATGGCGATAACACGGGTGACATTTAATATAATTAACAATAATAAAAGGAAATCACAAATTAACGAAGGATAGGAAAGTATGAATTATTAAAAGCAGCAATAATTCTTAAAATAGGCTGTACTTTCGTCCAATCAAAATGCATTTACTGCGTGAACAAAGCGTTCAAAGTTGCTGCTGGTTTGTCAAGTTGTCCATCTCAGCCAATCAAAAAACCAAAACTTGAGTTGAATCGTCTATTTACCTATTTCCTTACTCTATTCAAAAGAGAGAAAGAGAAACGAATATACATGAATGGTACTAAACTTTTTGGAAGCGCTGGGTAAAGCACTGATTACTGAATGCATTTTTATCGCCGAACACGTAACACACAGAATTGTTTTGGTGAATAAGTAATTAATTTCAGTAAATATTACGTGTAATTACCTTTTTTTTTAAATTGTGTATGAGACCTTCTTGTTTCTTTTAATATGATGTTTGATAAAAATATCAAGATTTCCCTATAGTGTCCCAGTGCTAAACAAAATGGCTGCCGAACTATTACCCAGAAAATCGAGGAAATGCAACTTTTCTCGACGAGAACTAGACATTCTCGTCTCCTGCGTGTTGGAAAACTACGACGTTCTGTACGGGGAAATGTACAACAGCTATCTGAGTAGAGAAATCAGAAGTCAGGCCTGGAAAGAGATATTAGACCAAGTGAATCGAGTCTCACAAGAACGACGTACTTTGTCTGAAATTAAAAATAAATGGAAGAAGTATCAGAGCGAGAGCAGAATGACGGAAAGTTCTGATGGCAATATTATCTACTTAAATGAGGAAGGTGAGAATATTTTACTTGCAATTTCTAGTCCTGAGATCCAGTTTCTATTGATTACGGTTTTTGTCAATTCATTTACAACCTTTGCGGGAATGGAATTCCATTTTGAGAACTTCTGTACAACCTTCTTGGTTCTGGGACTATAAGAGTGCAATACAACTAGCTCTGACTACACGTATCCTACTCCCATTTCTTCCCGAGTTCTCGATTTATAGTGAAATTGAAAGAAATCTGAGTTCGGAGCTTCGTGTTTTAGTTTGATAATGTTCAGGATTCATCAATTTTATTTTAGCTTCTTGTGTAATACAGGGTGTTTGGCGAACAAGGAGGTCCGCGTGCCGGGCGTTCTCAGTACACCCCATGAAAAAACTCTCGTGCAATAGAACTCCCTGTGACAGTGACAGTGACGGAACGGCAAAATATAACTTTTATAAAAAAGTAAACAAATACAAAAATCAAATTAAAACTAACAAAAACGCTCTAAAACACGTAATTAGAAGTGATGTTACAATTCCCAAAAGTATAAGTTACAAAGATTAGCGAAGTTACGTCTGGTAACGCTAATCTTTCAAAACTACTCCCGATTTTATTTAGAAAAAAGGCAAAAAGAGATCAAATTTATTGATAAGCTGAGATTACAGTGTTTTTAGAAGTTGAGTGCTTCGTGAACCAGGACTGTTCCGACTCGTCATCCCTATCTCATTTAAATTGTTACCAAAAAAAAACGACTCCCTCATAAATTGGAATTCATAGATCGAAGTAATGGGTGCCTAAGTTTACAGAGGATTTCAGGTATTAAATATAGGTACCTAAACCACAATTAGATTTATCTTCAATGTTAGAGCTGCACGCTTGATTTCTTATACATCTGTGTGAGATACCAAAGACACATTTGCGGTCTTTGTCGGCATCTGCATAAGCTACAACTTTAACATGACCCTGCATGTTGGTCTTCTCCACTGTCTAGTCAAGGCACATAAGTTCATTGAGCTGATTTTGATTCCATTTCAAGAACATCATTAGAAGCTCACTACTGACCAGTGAAAGCTAAATTGATAACAGAGTGAAAAGTAAAAATGAAAAGCAAGAAAGTGGTACGAAATTTGCCAAATCCTGTGGCCAGGGGCTTTCCACCTACATACGATCCTTCATTCAAAAGACTAGTAGTGCTGTATGCAGAGCAGAAAAGTAATTGTGATGCTAGGAAACGTTATGGCATCAGTGTGGAGACAATCAGAAGGTGGAGACGACTGAAAGATGAGATTATGGAGCAAGCACAGCAGTGCATTAGAAGGTCACAGAGACATGCAGCTGGGCAAGAAAACTTAAGTGATTCTTCTTGGCAGAGAGAGTGTGAGGGTAATTCGAGTAAGGAAGAGAATGAGTTACCATCATTTGACTTAGGTACTGTTGTGTAGCTCAGAATTGGAGTTTTTACTTTTATTATTTACCTATCTACCTAACATGTCAACTGCCATGCCAATGAAGCAAATATTCACTTGTGTTATGCATTGGTATGTTATGCAGTGTCTGAATCTCGATGAAGCCTTACATAAAATTCCTATCTAACAAGTTGTATTTTTCACTGTAGGACTACTATTTTTAGTGTTTTTTTTTTAACAACCTGTATTGTATTGAATCTCTCGTTCCTGGTGTAAATAGTTACTTCAAATATGGTTCTTACAACTATGCTATTTTATAGAACATACAAAGGTTAATTAGAGATTCCCAGGACTTAACAATACAAACTTACGCGTTCATCCTCCGTGGTGAACATGAAGGTCAACGATAATAAGAGAAGCAGAATTATAAGCAAAGTCCATCGCATCAATAATATTCAGAATCGGGTTACTTTGAACTTATTGTCAGCGCGAGGGAGTCTGCAACCTTGGGAGCTTCTCATACCGGCACGGCCGAAACGATCGACACACCGCTGGACACGTGGAAACCCGCCTGAACTCTTGCCGAGTCGACCAGTAACCACACAGGCATGGGTGGAAGGCAACCGCCTTGCATGGACGAAATTGACAGCATCGAGAAGTGCATTGTTATTTTGAGACTCGTAAAGCTCAGAATAACCATCAAGCAATCGAATTATTAATTAAACGAGATTACTAATAATATTTAAAATAATTATTGAGAATGATCATCTTTCATAATATGTGTACGTGACATCGATACCTGATGTTAGTGGCTACATTCGCCAATTTGTGGACAAAAAAGCGTGTCTGCCATTCCTGTATCGAATAAACTGGACCGTTTTAATACACATAAAATACAAGTTTTAATAATCATTCGCAGGTCCTCGAAATTCACTATCAATAAATTTTCTGACTTTGCAAACATACTGTCAGATACCAATAAGTTCTGTAAATAGCCATACAGAACATTTATATGTTACTCGGTGTGTACCAGCCTATGTTTAGCCCAGAATTTTTTATTCTTGTGGCAGTTAACATGTTAGAACTCTATTGTGAATCATCAACATTAAATAACATAATTTTTATTACAGACTCCATGCCATTGCAACAAAGACTGTCTCAAAACCTCAAAGACATACCTTCCACGTCCCATTCAAACATTTCTCCCTTGCACAGTTTACCATTGTCTCCAACAAAATTAAAAGTGACTCGTCAAGGAAAATCAGTAGGTCCTCCGAATCCCGTTCCTACCTCTGTTCCGTCGCAAATCTGCCTCAAGTGGAATAGTCATCATGCGAATATGCAATCCGCGTTTCCGAGTCTGCTAACGAGGGAACAGTACGTAGATGTGACATTAGTCTCTGAAGGGAAGACATTAAAGTGCCACAGGGTAGGGCCAACTCAAAAGAATTTGTTGATTCTTAGAGGTCACCTAAAGCTTTTTTAGATGATTTTATCGTCCTGCAGTTCGTATTTTGAGGAAATTCTAAATGGGATTATGCCTTTCCAACATCCGGTTTTATTCATGAAAGATATCCCGTTCTGGGCCCTGAAAGCTTTGTGTGATTTTATGTACGCAGGAGAGGTACATATCGGGCAGGACAAGTTGGCCGATCTTTTAGCTGCTGCTAATTCTTTAAAGGTACTCATCAACGTTTATGCGTGTGGCTAAAGTTCATAAGTGTTTTTTAGATTAAGGGGTTAGCTACCTCGATACAGAAAAACGCGGACAGTGCAACTGCAATGCCAGAAATTAAAAGAGAAATAAACGTCACACCTCCTCCTCGAAGCCTGGAAAGGGTGATTAAGTTTGAAAAAGATGATTGTTTTTTTACTACCGAGAAAAGTGAATTAATAAGGGTTGTGAAGAGAAAGGATGATCGGAGATATTCACCAAGAAACGCACCCATTGCCAAGGACAAAGATAAAGTTGACGAATATCTAAAGTCATCAGTTTCCAATAAAGCAGTAACGAAATGTTGTGGTTTGGTGAGGGAATTTGTTATAAAATAGCGTTTTTCAGGTGGCTATTGGCTCCAAGGTAACTGTAAGAAAGATTGATAAAGCTATTCAGAAGCCTTTAACTGCAAGAAATTCTTATCCTTTGAAAAAGGCTACTGAAACTAACAGCAGGACAAATAGGCAAAAATGGGATTCTATGTCCTCGAAGGAGACGGTACTACCGTTTTATTCTTAGGCATTTTTTTAGTTTTTGTTGCTTCCAGACTAAGGAGGTACACCTAAGAAAGGACAATATCAGCGATCCCCTCGACTTGCTACAGCCGGTGTACGAAGAAATTGCCAAAGACATAGAACCAGCTGGTTTGAGTCCTGCTAAATTGAAGGATAAACAGGGCTGTTTTTCTATGAGGAGAAATCTAGCCAAGAGAGTCAAAAAGAGAAAACACACCGAAGAAAGAGAAGTAAGTAACGACGAATAGGTTCAACTAACGAGCACGAACCATTTACCGTAAATATTAACCACTTGTTCTCGTAAATTTTAGTCTCCACCTTCCCAGTATTTATCACGGAAGGGCACCAGGTCCCGTCCTAACGTGAAAATTCCCAAATTCTTCGACTCTCATTACGAGGAAAGGGCCCAACATACCACCGAAGCCACCATAGTCAGAGAGCCGCACACAAATCATAATGACCCACTGATTGAAGTCGCTGAAATCAAAGCTGAGCCGCTGGACGTGGAGGAAGCAGCCATCGAAATGGAGGAGAACCTTGATAACTATATAGATCATGGTACATTGTCTAAAGTCATAATTATTTTTATACATGAAAAGAGTTCTTGTAAATATCTAAGTGTTGTGTGTTATGATTATTATATGAACATAATATCATATCTATTTTAGACCCCGAAATGGTGTCGCAGGAAGGCGAAGAAATCATCGGCAACTACGACAGCCCTCTAGTAAACTTTAGCGGCGAGCCAAAAGCAAACACACCTGACATGTTCAAAAAAAACCGTCAACCTTTGATTATCAACATTCACACGGTATCGGAGACGGACGAAAGGTATAGACCAATTTAAATCTAAAATTAGCGACCCTCCCATATTACCGATCACAATTTTAGGTTACTGGGCAAAGTGAAAATCGTGGACATAGCCCAAATCAGCAGCACCACCCGTGGCGACGAAGAAACGATAATTGGAGATGACAATTTCGAAGCCATTGATACGGCCCCGGGAACCGAAACCTCTCAAATTGTAATTAGTAACGTTCAAAGTATGGCAGAAGTTGTCGATGACTCCGTTCCAATTAAGGAACACGAAGATGCAATTCCATCCGACAGAGAAGGAGAAAATGCAACTGATCCTTTGGCTGCGCAAGAGTCGGAAACGGAGGGAGCCCAAGATCAAGGGGTGTCCAGCCTGGGCAGTTCGGAGACAAAAATCGAAATGGGGCGTATAAATAGCCAGGATGAAATAACTGTTGGTTGTGGCAACGAGGGAAACGTCCTGGATAGTGAAAGGCAGGAAAATGTGACAAATACCTTCGAAGAAAATCGTATGGATGTAGTGGATTTACATCAAGAAGTGGCTGATAGCACCAGCGCTGCGACTAAAGGAAGAGGGGAAGAAACCACCTGTGAAGGAACTCAAGATCACCCAAATACAAATCGAATGTTATCAGCTGAAAACGTAACTCAACAATTTCTAGGGACGTTCGAAGGCTTTTCGGAATCTTCAGAACCTACGGAAAGTCGGGAATATATATGTCATGATAATCAGCAAACTTCACGGGGCAATTTTCACTTTGAGGAAGAAGTGGCTTCCACCTCTGCCGACACTACCACATGCAACAACTCCGCCATGTACAAAGTTGAAGAGTTCACAAAAGGCGAAGAATTTGAACATCTAAGCAGCTCACATTTTAAGCTGTACAACTTTGAATCCAACGACCTGAGCGGCTTTAATAGGGGCTTAGAAAACATGGAGGAGGAGTCTGCATATATAGGGTTAACTGAAGTAACTGAGGAGCCCGATGTACTTTCGGGCTTTGAAGGGGATGATGTTGTAATGAAAGATGCGGCTGATAGTCCGAACATAGCCAATTATGACTCAGAACAGACGTTGGAAAAGATAGTGAACGATTTGAATGAGACTTTGTACGATATGGGTTCGAAGTGAGTGAATGAGCGTGACGAATAAACATTATTTCTCTTTGGAAAACCATGACTTTTGATCTGTGAAGTAACCTGAAAGTGTTTAAATGTGACTTCGGCTTAATTCGCGTTTAGGGATTGAAAACAAATTGGCTTTTAGGTGTTTAAAATGTTTCGAAATTAAGTAGAAAGTTCTTTTTACGGAACTACTTAGTCAGTAGAAAGGGATGTCTGACCAGGTCGCAGAGAAGTTGAATTAAAGCAGAGCTAGCATAAATCTCAATTTTAAGCCGACAATGTTTACTTGACGACATTAATATAAGAACCAGCGATTAATAGGGGAACTGTGGAGAATAATTTATGTCTTTGATCATATCGCTCCATTACAATGTTCATATCATTTCACCATCAACCACGTGAGAAGTAATTATTAATCATCGCACACGTATTCAAATATACCAGTCCTTGATTAAGCTACGGTTGCGTGTTAGATAAGGAGGAATAAATTCTTGCATTAGCGATCTCCAAGAGCAATTGGCACCAGGTCAAGTACGTTCTTTTTTTATGTAAATAATTCCTCCTGTTTTGCCTGAACTGTTCTGTGACGAGACAAATAGCCAGTAACGGTGAACTTCTACGAGAACACGACCTTTTCGGGAAATAATGATTTAAATCGGTTTGGTTCCGATCAGATGATTTTCAACCAGTCGCATTGATCTCCGAAGACAACCGGCCAAATAGATCTTAAAGGCGGTACACCCTTGACATTTCGTGAAATGGTTTTGCTGATCCAGCCGAACCTCCGATCATGCTTCAAAGTAAACGCGATGTACACGGGGGTCAGGACTGCACGTCGTGCAATTATGCAGTATCGATTCGAGCGGCCTTGCTATGTTGCTCATAGTTCGGCTATGTGATTCACAAATGACAGGTTCAGTCTCATTTCTGTAGGCCCCAATTTGAGATAGGTGTAAAAGTATACGGTTGACCCACGCTGAAGGTATCGCTTGCGGTCGTTTTCTCAGAGTCTTTCTCTTCTGATGTTAGAGTTACGTCACTTCTACTTAGTAGATTTCGAGGACGGTGTAGATTATAGTTGACATTATTAGCGCATGACAGCCGCCATTGACTGAGGTTGTAGCCGAGGCGGTCGCTCGGTTACACGACGCACAGAGTTGACTCCGTTGGAGGATCGGAGGTTGACGAAAACATCCCTCATACATCATATGAATTACTTATATATGATAATCTACCTAATCCTATTTTTAATTTTTGTTACTGTGATTTTACTATTGTTTTTGTTTGAAACTTCAATAGTCGCGTTTTTAAATATATAAAAACGCTTAGTAGTATGTACTTTGCCAAATTTAGTGGATAAATACATATATTGGTATCTACTGCAGATTCGAAAGAAACACACAATAAAAATGATTCTAAAGTAGAACATGCCCCTTTTAATTCATTTTTGATGGATTTAATATGTATTTCTATGACCACGGACGAAAAAAAAAGTATAATCGGGCGCCCCTTTTCGTGCTAAGCCCTCCTCTCTAACATCACCTCATTACATGCACTTTAACGTCATCAATTAACCCAGCGATACACACAATTCCTCCACGTACCTATCCGCTCCCCTTGGGCATAAAAAACACGAGGAGATGGGGAGGGTCCCGAGGGTCATCGTCAACGGAATAACGGGACGGGAAACAGGAAACAGACATTTTGCCAAGTCAATCTCCTGCCGTTCCCAAATTCAATTCTGGATTCCTTTTAGTGAAATCGTACGAATGCTCTCGTCCCTCCGGATACGCCGTATCCAGTTCCCGTGTACCTAGGCCGACGTTTTCCTCCCTGGATGATTGGGGGGTTACGAAGGGTCGGCTCGGTTGGATGTTGTTGTACCAAAAATGGTTAAATCGAGAGAAGTAACGTTGATGGCGATAGTAAAAAGTTTAAGCCGATTTACCGTCAGCAGTTTTAAGGAGAATTTTTTATGCCAAGGAGAACTTTCCTCTGTGTTTCTTGGGTACTTTGTTATTGTGTGATTGTACGCAAAACGCGACTGACGATGGTTGACGATAATCGAAACGTCGGATTTTAAATTTAAGACGAGAAGTTGCAATAACGGAATGTTAATAATTTTAAATTACTTCATCCAATAAGCCGAGAAAAAAAAACATTATTGCCTCTCCCGAACTTCAATTTTTTCCAATACTTGCGAAGATCACGGGAACTTTTGAAGTTTTAAAACGGAATATTCTCGAACTCTCGTTTACGCAACGTTACCCCAATTTAACCCACGTCGAACGCTTTCTGGCCGTCGAGATCCCCATGGCTGACTTCCAGAAACGGGTACCCTGTATCGACGATCGCGGCCCTTTAAAAATAATCCGAGGAAAAAACAGTGCAAAAACCGATTAAATCTCCATTCTAAATCTCCACCGGGGTCGCCACCTCAAGGACGAAAAAAGATTCACTCTTTAAAAAACATTTCGCACATTCCCATGTCGAGTCTTTTAGCGCCATTTAGAGGGGATAACTATGTAATAAACAATAGCCCCAAACGTGTGTAGGTCAGTCGGGCGCCGCAGGTAAGACAGAGCACGAACGTACGGCTGACGAAAGCTGGAGAAGGATGTCAATATGTGCAACGCGGGATCGGCCCGTCATATGCCTGTCCTTGTCGCGGCTACTCAGGCCGTGTAAATCAGTAAGAGACAGGATGAGAACGGGAGGACTTTCCCGCCATTTCTTTTATTTGTTCAATCGTGACCTCAAAAATATGTGTTTCGATTTTAGCTGGAAGATCGTTATAATTTGTTATTATTTCGTTATTTGTTAGTAGAATGTAATTAAAATGGTTTGAAATTACTAATAATAATGGTCTAGAGCCTTCTGTTTGTTCGCGGAGGCCCTCCCCAAGGTGATTGTTTTAGTCTAATAAATAAATGGGAGCCCGGAATCGATCGCAGATAATCAAATATTACATAGATTTAACGCACTCGGACGTAATTTCCGTGTCCCGTCGCATGCTGCCGCGTTCAAGTTTGCGTCCATTGCAATGGAATTGGTACTATCGCACGTCCGAGCACAAGTGAAAGTTAGCAAGGTAATGTAGGTGGACGTTTAACTAAAAGACACGCACATCGACTGCCGAAATCCCGGATCGGGAATACTTTGACGTTGCGTAGATTCTTGGATCAAGTTCATTCGCAATTAAAAAAAAAAAAATAAAATAAAATAAAATAACAAACAATTACAGTCGGCGCGTCTTCTCTTCGGCGAGGACTTGTAGTTCCGTTTAGTGCACCACAGCAAATTTCATCGAAGTCTCTCGTTATTTGGCAGTCCCAAACTAAATATTGAGCAAGATGAACCGACCGAACTCTCACACAATTTGCCCCTCAAACTGGGAACATCCCTCGTTGCCAGGCAACGGGCGGCACCCGCGGCAAGGATCGAAGTTGCCGTGTCAGAGTTACCACCCCACAGTGTACATACGCCGCTGGTACATTCCTGGTCAAAAGAGGGTCTATTAAATACACTCCAAGCCAGAATTTCAAGTTGCCCAAAATACCATTTTAATTGCAGATGAGAGAGTCATATCGTTAGAGGAAAATAGTTCATTTTCACTCTCGATAATGCGAAAAAATTATGTTCGTTAATGTTCTCCGGCAATTGGATTTCTTTGCCTGTGCGGAGGAACTTGATGAATTTCTTTCAATCTGATACATTTGGCCGAATTAGTTGCGTTTTGCAACGTCTACGCGACCGCTGGCGAAGATTTTTTTGGTATATTTGTTCTTCGATCGTTTAAACGATCGTTGCTTCTAGAATCGAGTGCGCATGCGAGTCTTTAATTAAACCGATTTCCTCGCTGGAAAAGTGTAAACCTCTAAACTGTCGCGTTTAACGCGGTGGATTTTTTTTTGCTTTTTCCCGAAACGAAGTCGGAGATTGTTCAAAAACTTGAGAGTCTTTTATTAATTGCGTAATACGGCCACTATTTGTTATGCGATTTTAATGGAATAAACCGACTCTGAAAGCTCGTCGAATGCAGATTTAGTCGCGTAGAGCTGCAGCTCACGAAATTTTCCATTTTTCGCTGTTTTGTTCGAAACGTTAAAAACATTTCGTAAATTGTTTACTAAATTTGTCACCAAATGCTCGTCGAACCGACTCGGTAGACGTTCTTACGCTCGAACCGAACTACGTCACACATCCCGATGTGGGACTCTTTTGCACGTACGTCGACGCTTTGCCGAACAATATCCATT